>NC_031996.1:19265833-19410446 GCF_001879085.1 Nicotiana attenuata | reverse complement strand
ACTCTAGGAGGGATGCGGTGGGCGAGTGACTGGCTGGGACTAGGCCTGCTGGGCGTGACCTCTGGAAGCACCCCGCGCAGGAGGCGCGCTAGAAACTGGAGGTGCATATTAAGGCTACTGAGGTGGAGGTGGAGCTGGAGTACTGCCGACTGCTGGAAGAGCTGAATGTATAGGGCGACCCGAATAACCTCTGCCATAACGACCTGCTGATGAGGTACGGGCGCCAGAGTAGAGACCCGACTCTCGAGACCTCTTGGCCTCCCTCTCTCCTCGCTCCCTGGAGAGCATACCCTCAATCCTCCTAGCAATGCTCACTACCTGCTGATAAGGAATGTCCATCTCCAACTCTCGAGCCATGCTAGACCTGATGGGCGGAATAAGGCCCTCAATGAACCTGCGAACTCTCTCTCGAACTGTAGCAACCAAAGCCGGTGCACGCCTGGCCAGCCTGGTATAACGGATGGCATACTCTGAAACTGTCATAGCACCCTGGCGCAAGTGCTCAAACTCTGCGCGCCATGAATCTCTGAGGCTCTGGGGAACAAACTCTCTCATAAACATGTCCGAGAACTGGGTCCAAGTCAGTGAAGCAGCCTCGACTGGACTGTCTAACTCATAAGTGCGCCACCAATCTAGGCAGCTCCCCGAAGCTGAAAGGCAGTGAAAGAAACCCCGCTGGACTCCACTATGCCCATAGTGCGAAGTATACGATGACACTCCTCCAAAAATCCCAAGGCATCATCTGATGCTAAGCCACTGAACACTGGGGGATCATATTTCTTAAACCTCTCAAGCCTCCGCTGCTCGTCCTCTGAAGCAGCTGACCCATCCTCGGGCTGAACTGGTGCTGCAGGCGGTGGGGGAATAATCTCGGGAACCTGCTCAACCTGCACTCGCTGCTCAGGAGTGCGGACGGCGGGAGTCTGCGCTCCTCCCGCGGCCTGGGATGTGGCTGCAGCGAGGGGAAGCAACCCCGCCTGAGCCAAGGTGGTGTACATGCTCATGAACTGAGCCAAAGTCTCCTGGAGCGCTAGAGTAGTAGTGGCAGTAGTAGGTGTGCCAGGTGACTGGGCTCCGGCTGGATCTGCTGGTGGTACCTCGGCGGCAGCTTGCGCAGATGCTCTGGCTGCACCACGTGCGCGTCCTCGACCTCTCCCCCGGCCCCGGCCTCGGACGGCTGCAGTAGGGGGCGCAGGTGCCTGATCATCTCGAGTGGCATGTGTCCTCACCATCTGTGAGAGAATAGAAGTCAGAAGTTTAGAATTGATGTCAAAATATCGCACGACAAGGAATTCAAATGAAACGAAGATTTTTTTCCTAAACAGTTACATAGCCCCTCGTAGATAAGTACGGACATCTCCGTACCGATCAGCGAGATTCTAATAAACCGGCCTGTGTTCCGTGACTCCTATGAACCTAGAGCTCTGATACCAACTTGTCACGACCCTAGTTCACCAACCGTGAATATGTCATGACGGCACCTGGTCCCCATGACCAGGTAAGCCTAACATTTGCAGAAATATAATAATTGCGGAGAAATAGAGAAAATCAATTCGAATATCTAAAGGAAACTGTACTGAATACCGCTTGGCAAGTACAACTCAATATCACAAGTCTAAAACAATTCCCAAAACCCGTAAACTCACGGGCAACACAGGCTACAGAAGTGTATAGTAAAGGTTCCAAATTCCAGAATTTCTAACAACCGAAAGAAGGAAAACTAAGTACTAAAGATAGAATAAGAGGGAGACTCGTCGGTCTGCTGACGCAGCAGATCTACCTCGAAGTCTCCGTAGTCCTCCTGCCTCACTGATAGTGCGCCTGAGTAGAGGTACCTGGATGATCTGCACATGAAAAACATGCGCAGGAAGGGCATGAGTACACCACAGCGGTACTCAGTAAGTGCCAAGCCTAACCTCGGTTGGGTAGTGACGAGGAAGATCAGGGCCATACTGAGACAAAATATAGTAATAACAGTAATTAACAGTATGATAATCTGACAGAAATAATAAAGACAGCAGTGAAATAAGACAGGTTAAACAAGGCAATAGCAAGTACACAAGAACGGAACAACCACAGAATAAGTACAGCTCAATACCAATGGTAACAATGAGGATCTCCCAGGATACCGTCCTGTAGTCCTTTCTCAACTGTCCAGTGGATCTCCCGGGATACCATCCCGTAGTCTATCACATGTGTATATCCGAAGGATCTCCTGGGATACCGTCCCGTAGTCCAACCATCAATGTGCAGGGGGATCTATCGGGAATCTAACCCGCAGTCCCAAAGTGAAAGTGCAAGGGGATCTACCGGGAATCGAACCCGTAGTCCAAAAGTAAACAAACAAGGGGGGGAGCTACCGAATCCCACATCCGTAGTCCCAATGTAAATGCGCAACCACAACCAGAAGATATTCAGAAAATGAAGTACAAAAAAAAACAACATCAGGTAGTACTAGCCTAGCATGCTTCACGTAGTACAGTCAAGGAAACATAAACAATTAGGCAAGTTAAATCAACTAAACATGCTTTTCTAATCTAACACAGGTTATAACTGCAAGTAAAACAAGGCAAATATGAAGGAAACTCAGTCTCAATATCTTAAGTAAAACCGAATTTTCCATCAATCGGCTCAAGTACGCGCCCGTCACCTCACGTACAAGACACTCAAATATCAAGTAACAATCCTAAGGGGAAAAGTCCCCCACACAAGGTTAGACAAGCCACTTACCTCGAATCGGCACCAAAATCAACTCGAAATCACACTTTTACCACGAGTATCCGACTCCAAATGGCCCAAATCTATTCAATTCAATTACATATCGTAAGTAATATTGCAAACAACTGATTCCACTATTAAATTTAATGCTAAGGCGCGAAAATAGGTAAAATAACCAAAATGCCCCTCAGGCCAACATCTCAGAATCGAATAATTTTCACATTTTCAGAACTCTCGTACTCTTACGAGTCTAACCATATAAAAATCTCCCAAATCGAAGGTCAAATGCCCACTCAAAATCCAAAAGTTAGGTCTAAGGAGTTTTCCCCAAACTATCCAATTTTTTATCCTAAATTCGAATTCTAATGATGGATTTAACTAGATATTGATGGAATACAACTAAATAGGATTAAGAAAACGTTACTCAATGATCTTCTCTTCAAAACCCTCCAAGAATCGCCCTCTCCCGAGCTCTCAATTGATTTTTCTATCTTTTGAACTCAACCCTCGAATTTCTTATTTCTGAACAGGGATTACCGCTTCTGCGGCCAAGGGTCCGCTTCTACGGTCCCGCTTATGTGTAATCCAAGCCGCTTCTGCGGTCTCTTTAAAAATCCGACCTTCCGCTTCTGCGGTTCCCATCTCGCAGAAGCGGGCCCGCTTCTGCGGAAATCCTGTCGCTTCTGCGGTTCCTGAGGAGGATGCCCCTACTCGCTTCTGCGGTGACCAAGGCCGCTTCTGCGGCTCCGCAGCTGCGGTTCCCAAGCCGCAGAAGCGAAAAGATACCAGAAGCAGCAGAACTGCTACCTCTCAAGTTCCAAAATTCTTCCGTCGCTCATCCGAAACCATCCCGAGGCCCCCGGGACCTCAACCAAAAACACCAATACCACCTAATACCTTATTCAAACTTGTACCAATCCTTAAAACACCTAAAACAACACCGAAACCCCGATTTAATCAATGATTCAAGCCTAAGAACTTCAAATTTCTTCCAAATACGCTTTCGATCAAAAACCTAACCAAAACACGTCCGAATGACCTGAAACTTTGCACACACATCCCAAATGACATGACGGAGCTACTGCAACTTCCGGAATTCCATTCCGGCCCTTGGATCAAAATTTCACTATCGGACCGGAAACTTCAAAATTTCAAACTTCGGCATTTCAAGCCTAAATGAGCTACGGACTTCCAAAATACATTTCGAACATGCTCCCAACCCCGAAATCACCTAACGGAACTAACGGGACCATCAGATTTCCATTTCGAGGTCATCTTCACACTGTTCCGACTACGGACCTTTTTTCCACACTTAAGCTCTCGTTTAGGGACTAAGTGTCCCAAAACTCTCCGAAACTCAACACCGAACGTCCCGGCAAATCAAAATAGCAGAAATGAACTTAGGGGAAGCAGTTAATGGGGGATCGGGGCGTTAATTCTTAAGACGACCGGCCGGGTCGTCACATAAATGATATGGATCGGGTTGCACGCCGCAACAGTGTTGTTATATATATTGGAATCGGGTTGCGCGCCGCAACAATTATTGACACAAGCGTGTTTAGTTTGGATATTAGATTCTTTTGTTTTGTTGTGAATTCTAAGTTGCCCTTAGACTGTTACTCTGGATTTACTGTTAATACTGGTATACCCCCGCAGCATGTTTCTCCCCCCCCCCCCCCGCACCTCTACTTGCTTATTCCTGCTTTACTATTCGCTGTATATTATATTCCTTCACAGGTTTATTTGGTAGTCTGGTCCTAGCCTCGTCACTACTTCGCCGAGGTTAGGCTAGGCACTTACCAGCACATGGAGTCAGTTGTGCTGATACTACACTCTGCATTTTGTGCAGACCCCAGTGTTGTAGACTTCGGACCGCAGTGAGATTGCTGATTCTTGATCATCAGGCGACCCGAGGTAGTCCTGCAGGCGCCCGCAGGCCTTGGCGTCTCCTTCTATCTACTATTCCTGTTTCTTTCATGCATTTCAAGAGACAATGTTGTATTTATTTCTTTCAGACCCTTTATTTGTAGTATTCTTAGACCGTCTGTGAAACTGTGACACCAGTTCTGGGTTGTCGAGGTTCAAACAGTTGTATTGGATTCATGTTCTGATAGCTTATTGCTTTCTCTTCCGCTTAAGTTAAATTCCGCTGGTTAAATGTTATTACTTCGCAATTGTTAATGATTATAAAATGGGTAAAAAGGTAAATTGTTCAAATAATTGGCTTGCCTAGCTCACATTAGTAGGCGTCATCACGACTCCCAAGGGTGAAATATCCGGGTCGTGATAATTTTTAAGCGTGATTAGCAATACTAACTGCAAGACGGAAGAAATTTCATGGATGAGGTAGCAAATATATATATATATATATATATATATATATATATATATATATATATATANTCTCAAAGAAATCTTAAATTTGACTGTAAACCTGACCATGTACTGATTCATGGGCTTTCCAAAGAAAAGCATAGGTCTCAATTGGACAAGGCCTCCCTCCTTAGCTTTATTAATGAGATTTTTACATGGTAGATCAATTATTAGGAAATATATACAATACTAACAAATCCTTTTAAATATTATAGGATTACCAGATCTAATAACAAATATAGCATGTTGGAAATATAGTAGCATGTTACAAAATATATAGTAAATGTGGATGTCCACTACTCCCACTACTTTCACCCATGATGTAAATTACCTCCCACTACTCATCACCATTATGATTGTAACTCCCACACCTCCATAACCCCTCCCCATGATCTTCCCCCATGATCTCAATTGTTAATGCCATGTTTAAGACAATGATTTTGTAACCTTCATATGTAATAGTATAAATAGAGGCATGAAATGTGAGATGGAATACACTTGAACATTTGATGAAATAAGAAAGTTATCTCTTCTTCTCTTATTCTACTTATCTTCTTGTTTTATATTGTTACTTTGAGCTACATTTTTTAACACGTTATCAGCACGAAGTTGAGCTCTTTTCGTTGTTCAGGTATATTTGTTCATTTTTTTTTTCCGTTGTATATTTTGATTTCATGATTAGTGTCTTTAATATGTCGTTTTATAATTTCTCACATTTCTAGATATATGTAAAAATAAAGAATTCTATGTTTCTTTATTTTAAGTTATTTGCATGATTGTCATGTGAAAGTTGCTAGTTTTTATGTTAATAGAATTAATTGAGAGAAGATATTTTGGTCTAGTTAACACCAAAGATATACTAATAATTTGAAGAAGAAAAAATAGTATTCTTTTCTATGGAATTATCACTTTAGTGTATATGTAGATCACAAATTTGATATTATGTCAATTTTTAAGATTCTTTATGCTATTATCCTAATGATTTCTAATTAGTTATCTTCTTTGATAGTTTTTACTATGTCGAATTTGTCAAAGCTTGAGTTTGTGGCACTTGATATTTCTGGAAAGAATTACCTATCATGGGTTCTCGATGCTGAGATTCTTTTAGCCGCTAAAGGCCTTGGTAACACCATTACTCAGGGTAATGAGGCATCAAGCCAGGACAAAGCGAAGGCCATGATTTTACTTCGTCATCATTTGGATGAAGGTTTGAAGGTTGAATATTTAACAGTGAAAGATCCACTTGAATTGTGGACTGGCCTGAAGGAAAGGTATGATCACCTTAAGGCTACGGTATTGCCAAGGGCTCGATATGAGTGGATGCACTTACGGTTGCAAGATTTTAAGACCGTAAGTGAGTATAACTCTGCTGTATTTCGAATAAATTCCCAATTAAAATTATGTGGGGAAGTTATGAATGATGAGGATTTGCTGGAAAAGACTCTTACGACTTTTCATGCCTCAAATATGGTATTACAGCAGCAATACCATGAAAGGGATTTTAAAAAGTATTCTGAATTGATCTCATGCCTTCTGGTGGCTGAGCAACATAATACCCTTTTGCTGAAAAATCATGAAGCCCGTCCCACAGGGTCAGCTCCGCTTCCTGAAGCGAATATGGCAACTAGACATGATAAGTCTGGAAAAAGATAGAATAATAATCATGGCTATATGAATGTACGTGGGCATGGCAATGGTAAGATACGATATAATAGTCGTCATCGTGGTGGTCATGGCAAACGAGAGAACAATATGGGTTCTCAAAACAATCCTTCAAGAGGCAAAAGCGGTAACTGCCACCGCTGTGGCATGAAAGGTCATTGGAAAACTGAATGCCGTGCACCTGAGTATTTTGTCAGGCTTTATCAAAACTCCATCAAAAGAAAGGCAAATAATGTTGGAGCATCTTCCGCTAATGCCCCAGTGGAGTCACACTTGACCTTTAAAAATAATTTTGAGGCAGGGCCTTCAAACAAAAATGATGACAATGCCGAGGCAAATCTTGCTTTGAATGATGATGATTTTCAAGGCCTCGATGATCTTACTCATTTGGAAGTTGAAGACTTCTTTGGAGATCAAAACTAAAGTTTGATCATTTTACTGGGGAATGCAATTATGTTATTTTTATTTTCAGTGGTTTTTTTTGTCTCGTTCTAAAGTTGTTTTTTATTTTCAAGTAGTACTTAAGTTGTCTTATGTTGTCGTTGGTGATGTTAGTTTTTTCCGTATTTCTCATGATGTAATTTTATTTTTTTTACGAAGAATATAAAATTCCCCAGTCTTCAATTGGATCCAAGATGAGTAATGAAGATTTATGCCTTTTGGATAGTGCTACAACTCACAAAATATTAAGAGAAAAGAAATTTTTCTCTTATTTGGTTATGAAAAAGGCTTATGTTAATACAATATCTGGTGGTACAAAGTTAATTGGGGGCTCTAGAAGAGCGGCCTTATTACTACCTGGAGGAACGATATTAACTATTAATAATGCATTGTATTGTAGTAAGTCTCAAAGAAACTTGTTGAGTTTCAAAGCTATTCGCCAAAATGGCTACCATGTTGAGACCTCTAATAAAGGAAAGGTTGAATACCTTTATATTACTACAATAAAAGCGGGGAAAAAATGTGTGCACGAAAAATTACCCGCATTTTCTTCTGGGTTATACCACACAAATATTGGTGTGGTTGAATCACATGCCATAGTAAACAAAAGGTTTACTACTTCTAACGATTTTATCATTTGGCATGACCGGTTGGGCCATCCCGGTTCTAACATGATGCGCAGAATAATAGATAATTCAAATGGGCACACATTGAAGAATAAGAAGATTCTTCAATTTAAGGAATTCTCTTGTGCTGCTTGTTCTCAAGGAAAATTGGTTATTAAACCATCAGCAGCTAAAGTTGGGATTGAATCCCCTGCATTTCTGGAACGTATACAGGGTGATATATGTGGGCCTATACACCCTCCATGTGGACCATTCAAGTATTTTATGGTCTTGATAGACGCATCTACAAGATGGTCACATGTTTGCTTATTGTCAACTCGTAATATGGCATTTGCGAGATTGTTGGCCCAAATAATAAGGTTAAGAGCACAATTTCCAGATTATGCAATTAAGACAATTCTTCTTGATAATGCTGGTGATTTATATCTCAGGCCTTTACAGATTATTGTATGGCCACTGGAATAAAAGTTGAGCATCCGGTTGCTCATGTTCATACTCAAAATGGTCTAGCAGAATCATTGATTAAACGACTTCAACTAATAGCTAGATCATTGCTAATGAGGACAAAACTCCCCATTTCAGTGTGGGGACATGCTATTTTGCATGCAGCAGCACTTGTGCGCATAAGGCCAACCAGTTATCATAAAGTCTCCCTATTACAGTTGGCTTTTGGTCAGGAGCCAAATATTTCCCATCTAAGAATTTTGGATGTGCAGTATATGTTCCAATTGCTCCACCACAACGCACAAAGATGGGTCCCCAAAGAAGGTTGGGAGTATATGTTGGTTATGAATCTCCTTCTATTGTTAGATATTTGGAGCCTATGACAGGAGATTTGTTTACAGCCAGATTTGCTGATTGTCATTTTGATGAATCAGTTTTTCCAACATTAGGGGGAGAAAATAAACAGCTAGAAAAAGAGATAGATTGGAACGTATTATCTCTATCTCATTTGGATCCTCGTACAAATCAATGTGAACAAGAAGTTCAAAAGATTATTTATATGCAAAATGTTGCAAATCAATTGCCAGATGCATTTACTAACCTTCCACGGGTTACTAAATCGCATATTCCAGCTGTAAATGCTCCAATTCAAGTTGATGTCCCAGCTGGACAGTATGATGATGCAAATGAGTCTAGGCCACGCCTTAAACGTGGTAGACCAATTGGTTCTAAGGATAAGAATCCCCGAAAAAGGAAAGGAGCAAATGATCAAGTTGATCATAACATAGAGACAATTGCTCAAGAGGAACATAAGGACATAGCAATTGATAAGACCTCACAAGAGGTTCTAGTACCTGGAAATGAAGAAAATTAAGAGATATCAATAAGTTATGTCTCTACAGGAAAAAGGTGGAACCGAAATAACGTTGTGGTTAATAACAATTTTGCATATAATGTTGCAATTGAAATAATGCAACTAGATGAGGATCTTGAGCCAAAATCTGTCGATGAATGTAGACAGAGAAATGATTGGCCAAAATGGAAAAATGCAATTCAAGCGGAATTGGCTTCACTCGAAAAAACGTGAAGTTTTCGGACCAATAGTCCGAACGCCTGAAGGTGTCAAGCCAGTGGGGTACAAATGGGTTTTTGTGCGAAAACAAATGAGAAAGGTGAAGTCGTAAGATATAAAGCACGACTTGTGGCACAAGGGTTTTCGCAAAGGCCTGGCATTGATTATATGGAGACATATTCTCCTGTGGTAGATGCAATTACCTTCAGGTATCTAATAAATCTGGCAGTCCATGAAAAGCTTGATATGCGATTGATGGATGTTGTCACAGCCTACTTATATGGCTCACTGGATAATGAAATTTTTATGAAAATCCCTGAAGGATTTAAAGTTCCTGAAGCACATAAAAGTTCAAGAGAAACTTGTTCAATAAAGCTTCAGAAATCCTTATACGGATTGAAGCAATCAGGGAGGATGTGGTACAATCGCCTTAGCGAGTATTTGCTAAAGGAAGGGTACAAAAATGACCCTATTTGCCCTTGTGTCTTTATTAAGAGGTCTGGATCTGAATTTGTCATCATAGCTGTGTATGTTGATGACTTGAATATCATTGGCACTTCTAAAGAGCTTCCAAAGGCTATAGAGTGTTTGAAGAAAGAGTTTGAAATGAAAGATCTTGGTAAGACAAAATTTTGTCTTGGCCTACAAATTGAGCATGTACCAAATGGAATTTTTGTCCATCAATCAACATATACTGAAAAGGTTTTAAAGCGATTTTACATGGATAATGCACATCCATTGAGTACCCCAATGGTTGTGAGATCGCTTGATATAAATAAAGATCCATTTCGGCCTCAAGAAAATGATGAAGAGCTCGTTGGTGATGAAACTCCATATCTTTGTGCAATTGGGGCACTGATGTATCTTGCCAACAATACTCGACCAGATATTGCTTTTGCAGTGAGCTTATTAGCAAGATTCAGCTCCTCCCCAACAAGAAGACATTGGAATGGTGTTCAGTATATATTTAGATATCTTCGGGGAACCATAGATATGGGATTGTTTTATTCTAATGAATTCAAGTCAGAAATGATTGGCTATGCCGATGCAGGTTATTTGTCTGATCCACATAAAGCCCGATCTCAAACATGCTATTTGTTTACATATGGAGGTACTGTTATATCATGGCGTTCAATGAAACAAACAATAGCTGCCCACATCTTCAAAATCATGCTGAGATAATAGCCATTCATGAAGCTAGTCGGAAATGTGTTTGGTTAAGATCAATGACTCAGCATATTCAGGAAATGTGTGTGTTTTCTTATGAAAAAGGATAATCCAACAATACTATATGAAGACAATGCTGCTTGTATTGCTCAACTGAAAGGGAGGATACATTCAAAGGAGACAGAACAAAGCATATTTCACCAAAGTTCTTTTTCACGCATGATCTTCAACAAAATGGTGAAATTAATGTTCAACAGATTCGTTCATGTGAAAATTTGGCTGATCTGTTCACTAAGGCTTTACCAACCTCAACATTTGAGAAGTTGAGACAGAAGATTGGAATGCGAAGTCTTCGAGAAATAAAGTGATATTTTCATGAGGGGAAGTAAGATACGCGTTGTACTCTTTTTCCCTTAGCCTAGTTTTGTCCCACTGGGTTTTACTGGTAAGGTTTTTAACGAGGCAGCAAATAAAGCGTATTAGAGATATGTGTACTCTTTTTCCTTCACTAAGATTTTTTCCCACAGAATTTTTTCTTGGTAAGGTTTTAACGAGGCATATTATCTATTTTTTTGGACATCCAAGGGGGAGTGTTATAAAATATTTAGTAAGTGTGGATGTCCACTACTCCCACTACTTTCACCCATGATGTAAATTACCTCCCACTATTCATCACCATTATGATTGTAACTCCCACACCTCCATAACCCCTCCCCATGATCTTCCCCCATGATCTCAATTGTTAATGCCATGTTTAAGACAAAGATTTTGTAACCTTCATATGTAATAGTATAAATAGAGGCATGAAATGTGAGATGGAATACACTTCAACACTTGATGAAATAAGAAAGTTATCTCTTCTTCTCTTATTTTACTTATCTTCTTATTTTATATTGTTACTTTGAGCTACATTTTTTTAACAATTTGCTATTATTTAGAAGACAAAAATGATCAATTGTGCTTATGGAATTCAAAAGACTTGCACGTGATTTGCATTCAAAGTTCGGTGAAAATTAATGCCTTCCTTCATTCACATGCAATAATAAAATCAATTGACCAAGATTAAGGGTGTGTTTGGTATGAAGGAAAAAAAATTTCGGAAAATATTTTTTAATTTTCTCATGTTTGGTTGGCTTAAATGTTTTGGAAAATATTTTCCTTTATCAATTTATTTTCCTCCAATTGGAGGAAAATATTTTCCTTATCAAGAGAAGAGAAAACATTTTCCAAAGCTTCTTCTCAACCTTCCCCACCCTCACCAACCCACCCTACCCCCTCTCCAAAAAAAGGTTTTTTTTTTAAAATTTTAGTTTTTCCGTTACCACCCACCCTACTACCCCTCCACCCCTCCCCTACCCCCGCAAAAAAAAAGATTGTTACCTTAATTTTTTTGCAATTTTAAATTTCTGTTTTTTTATTTTTCTGCACCACCCAACTAAAACCCCCTCTCCCTCCTCCTCCCTCCTACCCCCCCCCCCCCTCCCGCACAAAAAACAATTACTTTTTTTTGTAACTTAAATTTCATTTTTTTTTGTTTTACTGCCCCCCTCCAGCCCCACCCCCCACACCCTGCCCCCTCCCTCCCGAAAAAAAAATTTAAATATATTTTTCAGTTTTAATTTTATTATTTATCGGTTTAAAGGCTCAAAATTTTACAAATTCCAAAATTATGAGTTCGGAGGTTTATGTGTTTGGAAGTTTACGGGTTTAGAAATTATAAAGTTTACGGGTTCAAAATTCTGCAGTTTTGAAAGTTTAGCGGTTCGAAAGTTTATGAAATTTGTGGGTCCGGAAGGTTGTTGGTTTGAAAGTTTATGGCTTCATGTTTATTATATCTAAATTATTTATGAATACTCTTGAGAAGTCATTTTTCTTAATTTGCATACCAAACACCGGAAAATGAATAAGATTACTTCTTTCCTAAGAAAATATTTTTCACGAAAAATATTTTCCGTTATACCAAACACACCTAAGATATTTCCCTTACTTTATTGCGAATACAAGACCCATTTGGATTTGTACGTGCATACGAAACCTTCACCTGACTCACGGTACCAACTTCAATTAGGAGACTAAATTGTGCAATCCTTGTTGGAGTTCGATCACAGCAGCCATCCCACATCGGGGTTTAATTTCCAACAGCCACTTGAGAATTCTATATAAATCATATGCCCTCATTTTTGTTTAGCATCAATTCGCATATTTGCAATCTATTAGAGTCTAGTTTTGTGGACTCGGAAGAATTGACGCGAAGGCAATTTCTTCTTCTTTTTTTGTGCTTTTCTTCTTTTATCATTTTTTTTGTAGGTCAAACAAGAAGGATGTGTTCTTGTTTAATGAGATGATCCATGCATGAAGAAGACAATCTTAGGGTGTGAGGGGATAAGTAATCATCCCTGCCCGAATATCGGAGAGATTACTCTCAATGTGGCTCGACTACCGGAGAGATTACTCTCAATGTGGCCCGACTACCGGAGAGATTACTCTCAAAATGACCCGACTACCGGTGAGATTACTCTTAATGTGGCTCGATTATCGGAGAGATTACTCTCAAAATAACCCGACTACCGGAGAGATTACTCTCAATGTGGTTCGACTATCGGAGAAATTACTCTCAAAATGACCCGACTACTGGAGAGATTACTATCAAAATGATCCGACTACCGGAGAGATTACTCTCAACGTGGCCCGACTATCGGAGGCCACTTCATCCATTTAGACCTTTGTGCCCATTCTAATAATCTTGATTTAGTTTTTGATGACTTTTTTTCTCTTTTTTTCATTTTTTGTGCAGCCCGAAGAGATGGCAAATTTCAGATACTATACCTCACCTTCCTCCAAACTTAGATATCACATAATCGAGACTGAAGATGGCATAGAACATACCAAGCTTTTGGTTCACACCTCACAAGCTGGCCGGTATGCAGCCTATGACCTTCTTTGAGGAATTCCCTTCATGTAGAAAACTGGACCTTGGAGCACAAATCTACTTCTAATCCATTGTTCAAGATGTGGTCTCTCCAAGCGCCAATCCATCGCCACGTAAATATTGCTAGCACCCTTCCAAACTTAGGACGTCGCATAATTCAAGACGAAGTACGTTGTGGAAACACAACAGCAATCGAGGGTGAGTATCGTCATATTCCAGGATATTGGGAATGGGTTGAAGATGTACCTGGCGGAAGCCAACAAACCTTGAGTACAATAAAGATTTATGATGCTGTCTATGCCTCACTTTTCACTTATGATCGAAACTCGAACATTTTGCAAGCATTTTGTGAGGCTTGGTGCCCCAAGACGAACACGCTTCTTATATCAGCTGGGGAACTATCTATCTCTCTTTGGTATATACATATCCTTGGAGGTCTGCCCATTGCGGGTTCTCCGTACGAAGAAGTGGTACCTGAGACAAGAGAACTCATCGGTTTGGACGAAAAATAGATTAGATTTATTCCTCGATCTTGCGAGTATTTATTTGCTGCCTTTCATCACCTTAAGGAAGGTACGGGTGCTAACCAAAAGGTCTCCTTCAGCAAGTGAACAAATTTTTGGTATAAAAAAGCTTTAATATATAGACCTGCCCTGCTGCGAAAGGAAAAGAAATCTGCATGCCTAAAGTCGACACATAATCCTAACAGAGTTATTCCCGAGACAACGAGGTGGCCGAGTGATCAAGAAGCTATATTCTTCAAGCTTAGGGTGAGGTCTGATAAGAAAGATGAAACATATGTAGCAACATTCTTATCAATTTGGCTATGTGCCTTTGTGTTTCCTAAGGCAGAAAACTTAATTCGTCCCAAGACGTTTAAGATGGCAATCATGATGGCAAATGGGTGAAAGATTAGCCTTGCGGTCCTAGTTTTGGCGAGTATTTATCATGGTTTAAATAAGATTTTGTGTTCTCCCCAACTTGATCAGGTCAAAGTTTGTTTTCCCATTCATTATGTTTACGGCTGGCTTGCACATTACTTTAAAACCCATTACCCACTTGCTAAGGGTCCGTCTGTCCCTTTGTTGGTGGAATACTCAAGAGAGGGAGCTGCGAGGTACTTTCACGAGAAGGATGCGAGAAAAGACATCCATACTGGGGAGGATATAGTTTGGACATCAACAATGTTAACCAATTCTCTTCCTTATTATTAAGTGGATAACGATGCCCCTCAAGAGTTGGAGTTAAATTACTTTAGGAGCTTACGTTTTAATTACCTCCCTTTGAGGTATGGTAACTCATTATCATCGAGCCATATAGCCCGCATCGGTTTGGTCGTCAATTTGGGTTTTACCAGAACGTCCCTAGTTTTTTCGAGAATGATATCCGTAACGCCTCTCTAGACGAAGGACTCAGATTTTGGAGGATTTGCACACTGTATCGGTCTATGTCACGTGCGGTTTTTCCCCCAATGGAAGATCCTGTGGAGAAGCCTTTCTCTACCAATTATATGTCTTGGTGGGAGAAAGCGCATGGGAAGTTTCTCGAGAATAATCTACAAGCTTTGGTAGGCAATGTTGGGCTAAAGTCTACTACTCCTTTAGGAAGTGAAGATAAAGGTGTTGGAATGACGCTCCCAAAAGTTAAAAAGCCACATACTCCAATCCCAAAACTAGTTACACAACATAAGAAAAGGAAGCTTAAAACCTCAAAGGCAGCTTTGAAAGAAGTGGTGTGCACTTTAACGGATATGGAGAAACACCCTCTAGTTCTTCCATTTAGCATGCACGTTCCTCAAGATACAAGACAGAGTACCAATGAAGATCAAAATTGGAAAAGGAAACGACCTAACCCAGTAGAGCTCGTAGTGGTTGCAAGTGTTGATAGTCCCTCAAGAACGCCTACAGCTTGTAACCAGGAGGTAAAAATACAATCACCTTCCCCTTTGTTTTTATTTTTTAATTGAATGAATAGCTCTACTAAAAGTATTCACTTTCTTTGCCTTTTCCTTATGCAGTTAAATGCCATTGGGCATCCGGTGGTATCACCACATGATAAGCCGCAAATGAGTAATGAATCTATTGGAGGGCCTACATCTAAAGTGAAGTCGTCTTCAAAGGCATCATCTCTTTTGTAACGATCCGACCGGTCGTTTTGAGAAATTAAGCTCCGTTCAGCAGCATAAGGTCTGGAACAGCTTCAAAATATGAGTATGGACTTAGGTGCATGGTGGAATTCAGTTAACGGATGGTTTAGAGTCAAATTGGAAGAAGGAATCTAGTTTTAGAAGTTTGAACGGTGAAAATTTGATCGGAATTGGACTTTTGAGTAAACGGTCCCGGAATGAATTTTTGATGATTCCAACAGCTTTTTATGGTGATTTTTGACTTAGGCGCGCGTCCAGATTCAGATTTGGAGGTCCGTAGGGTAAATTGAGGCATTTCGGCGAAAGTTGGAAAAGTTGAAGTTTGGAAAATGAAGAAATTTGACCCAAAGTTGACTTTTGTGATATCGGGGTCGGAATGCGATTTCGAGAGTTGGAGCAGCTCTGTTATGTCATTTTGGACTTGTCTGCAAAATTTGGTGTCATTCCGGGTTGATTTGATAGGTTTCGGCTCGAGTTTAGAAATTTGAAGATTTGAAAGTTCATAAGTTCGATATATGGTTTGATTCGTTGTTTCAATGTTGTTTTATGAGATTTGAAACCTCGAGTGAGTCTGTGTTAGATTATATGACTTGTTTCTGTGATTAGACGGGGTCCCGAGAGCCTCGGGTGTGTTTCAGATGGGCTACGGATCATTTTTCTCCTATTTTGAACTGCTGTTTCTGCTTCTGGTATGCCTCTTTTGCGATCGCGAACCTCATGTCGCATTCACGACGTGTTGTTGTTGGTCACCTCTTTTCCCTTCACTGCGTTCGCATATAATCTCCCTCGATCGCGAAAGTCTGTTTTCCTCTACTTCGCGATCGCATCTCTATTCCTGCGTTCGCATTATAGAAATTAAGAGTGGGGGGCGGTTGGCTATTTTCTTTTCGCGTTCGCATGAATCACCCCACGATCGCGTAAGCCCTGCCCATTTGTTCATCGCGTTCACGTCCCATTTCTCACGATCGCGAAGGGTGTTTCTTGAAAGCTTTAAATTTCTTCTACGCGATCGCGTCTCCTCTTCCGCGATCGCGATGCATAAAAGCCTAGGCGGACAGAATATATCCCTAACTCGAGGGTTTCACCATTTTCATCATATTTTGACTTCTAGAGCTCGATTCTTGGTGATTCTTGGTGGGATTTTTCACCTGGGCGACTTGGGTAATTGATTCTTACTCGGTTTAGACTAATTTCCATGAATCTTCTCTTAAATTCATTCTTTAATTTCGGAATTTTGGTAGAAATTGGGGGAAAAGTTCTTAGACCTTAAGATTGGGTTTTGATTGGGTATTTGACATCGGATTGGGATAATTTTGATATGGTTAGACTCGTGAGAGTGTGATGATTTTGAAAATATAAATTTTTTCCGATTCCGAGACGTGGGCCCGAGGGGCACTTTGGTCATTTTACATAATTCCGCGTATTAGCTTAGAATTTAATTGTAGAATCAGTTACTTGAAGTGTTATTTACATTATAAAATTAAATTGAATAGATTTGGGCCATTTGGAGTCGAGTACTCGTGGAAAGAACGTGGTTTCTAGTTGATTATGAGCCGGATCGAGGTAAGTATCTTGCCTAACCTTGTGTAGGACACTTCCCCTTAGGATTTGAGTCTTCTCTGTTGATTGTAATCCGTGTACACGAGGTGACGAGTGCGTTCTCGGACTTATTTGTGGAAAAATTGGCCTTTTAGGGTTCTTAGGTCCTTATATTCACTGAGTATGAAATTGTTCTTGATATGATTGAATTCCCTATTACAAGTTTCACCTCTACATGTTTTACTTGGAATTAATTGCTTTATGGTTCATTCTTATTGCCTAATTGGTTCTTACTTTGCTTAACTGAAGATCTTTACCTCCTATATTGTCACGTTATCTTTCATAACTGCTTGTCTTTATTGGAAATTATTATTATCACTCATGTAATTAATTAGTATTATTTGAGGTTACGATTATCTTCCCGCTGCTCATCCTTAATTGAAATTGTTGTATATTCTTCGTAACTTGCCCAACCTCAAAAGAAGTGTAGATATCCTATGTTTAGTTAACATTTCCTTATTTGAAATTATTTGATTCATTTTAACTTCCTTGTTGTTGAACTACATGTTATGGGATCGTTGCTTCATATTATTTTCTCCCTTGTTGAGTTGTTCTTATTACTCTTAGTATTCTCTATTGTGGTTATTCCTTGTGAGCTAGTTTTACCGTCCCCTGGTGAACGAAAGTTCTTGAGTTGATTCATTTGTCGTGCTCTTGTATATATTTTCATTGTTGCTGTTGTACTTGTGGTGTTGATGCACGAGGTTTCTGCTGTGCGGTTGTTGATATTGTGGTGCACGAGGTTTCTACCGTGCGGTTGTTGTTGCGGGGTCGCACGAGGTTTCTGCCGTGCTATTGCTACTATTGATATATTGCACATGCGGCATAACAAGGCGGGATATGTATATATGCTTATATGTGGGTTGCGCATGTGGCGAGACAAGGTGGAACATTATGATGCACGTGTGGCGTAACAAGGTGAGCACTTATTATGTTATTATTTGCACACGTGGCGGAACAAGGTGGGTTATGTCAGGGATTGATTGTGAATATTTGTGATGGCCTGAGGGCATTCTGCTTGTTTAAATGTTGTGATAGTGGTATGCTTACTCGTATGAGCTTTATCTCGTGGGAGTTGTGAGGAAATATTGTACGTGGTGTTCGTTCTTCTCCTTATGTTTATTAGTTGGTAGGAAATCTTGTTAGAGCACTTGCACAAGCATACACGTAGTTGAATACTCCTATTGGTTGCGAAGTCCTCCTGATTTTGCTAAATATAGATGTACGCCCTCGTTTACCTATTATATATGAGAGAGTGGCCCTAGTTAGCAAGTGAGTTGTCAGTATGACCGTGAGGCCGATGGGGCACAGGGTGCCAAGTGTTAGACTTCTGGTACTGGGACTCGTGAGTTGTAATTTGTTCGAGATTCAGTATTTCATGGAAAAATTATTGGATAAGACCTGATGTGAACACCGTCGTAGGATCTGAGTTATTGTCTTTCCTTTACTGTATTGTGACCTTAGGATTTGGGTTGTGTCTTTGCTCGCTTTTATGTGTCATTGTTCTCAGTATCTTCGTTGTTACTTGATGTTTTCTTCCCTTATTGTGCGTGTAGCATTGTTAGCCATTTCGTGTAGTCTTTATATATATATCACGTCCTGTATTTCCTATATTTGTACTATTTTTATTGGACCGGTAGGTGTCTCGACTGTTCCTCGTCACTACTCCACCGAGGTTAGTCTTGATACTTACTGGGCTCCGCCGTGGTATGCTCATGCTACTCTTCTACAAATTATTGTTGTGCAGATCCAGGTACTTCCACTCAGTTCTATCAGCCTCGGAAGGAGGCATTTCTATAGAGACTTCGAGGTATATCTGCCACGTCCGCAGACCGAGGAGTCCCTTTCTATCATTCTGTATAAGTATAGTCCATTCAGTATTTTCCCATGTTTAGATAATTCCGGAGTTAGAGCTTCTTATGTATCTCTTAGCTTGTGATTTCTGAGATTCCGGGTTTTGGGATATTGTTGTTAGCTTCGAGAATTGTTATTTGTATATGCCGAGCGTCACCTTAAACACTGTTTCTTTTTACCTTCTTTGCTTTAAATTTACTTTTCCGCAAGTTTCTGTTTACTTTCCGCATTGTTAGGCTTACCTATTCGTAGATACTAGGTGTCATCACGACAATTCACGGAGGGCGAAGTGAGGTCGTGACATCTTCCTCCTGACGAAGCCCTAAAAAACAAACTCCAAATGAGATAACTCGCGTTCCACCAATGACAAATACATCGGTATCTATTTTTGAAGGAAAGAGCACTGTCTTTAATCGCAAAAAGGAATTAATCTTGGGACTTTGGGAGGACATTTGTAATAGACTCTCCAAAAATCGTGCAAAATTGCTCTCATCTTATAGGGAGCAAATTATTGAGATTTTCGAGAATATGAAGAAGATGAATATTTTGGATCTTTCTCCACTGAAGAGTTTACTGGATTCTCTTTTTGAGCTTGCCGCGTCATATGACAAAGAGCAATCCAATATGGTTGATACGACGAGTGAAGATGAGAAGCTAGAGCTGGTTTCTAAAGCTAAAGAGCGTCTCGATTCGTTCAAACTTGAAGCAAGTGAGAAAGTCAAGAATCTTCCTCTAGTGAAAAGAAACTGAAGAGAGTTGTGAAGAAGTTGCAGATATTATAACAAGAGAGGGAGAACCTCGAAGGTGTTATAGAAGCAACTCAAAAGAAGGTTGAAGAGATTCAGGCAAAAGTTTTAGCTACCGAGACTGAGGTCTTTTCATATGACAACGTAAATTTGCTGACTGATGAAGATTCGGCCAATTTGGAGGAGAAGAAGAAGAACCTGGAGACTAGCTGTCAAGAATTGATCCAACTACAAGTTTTGTTTAGACTAGACTATTAGCATTATCTCTCCTTTTATATTTAAGTTAGATTGACCTAGTGGATATTTATTTCATCTTAAATAAGATTGCTTTTCTTTTGCTTTACATTTCCCGATATTTATCTTGGTCGCATAATTTTTAGCTTTACACACTCGTAATGAAAGATTCATATCTTGTCGAGGATAGTCCAAATAACGAATTCCGTTTAATTTCTCAAAAATTAGACTTCAATATCTAAAACATATCCAAAACTTAGAATCAAACACCTTCAGAATCGACCCTGATAATATTTTGGATCCAACTTTAGATTTCACCACGTTGAAAATTTTAGATTTGTGCAGTCTCACCAAAAAAAATATATCTTGGTGTAGAAAAGTCAAAATCACAAACCGTTTGATTTTTAAAACCTTAACTTGAAAATCTATGACACATCCAAAATTCAAGATCTAATGCCTTAAGGATAGAATCGGATAATAGTTTGAAACCAATATTAAATTCTGACGCGGTGACGATTTTAGATTTGCACAACTTTACCAGAACTTTTGTATCTTGATGTAGGAATGTCGAAATCATGAACCATTTATATATTGGAAACTTAACTTCCAAATCCATAATATATCCAAAATTCAAAATTTAATGGCTTAATGATAGTTTCAGATAATATTTCGAATTCAATACTAAATTCTGACACACCGACAATTTTAGATTTGCGCGACTTCACCAAACGTTTTGTATCTTAAAGTAGGAACGTTGAAATCACAAACCGTTTGATCTATTGGAAACTTAACTTCCAAATCTATAACATATCCAAAATGAAAAATTTAGTGCCTTAATGATAGTTTTAGATAATATTTCGAAATCAATACTAAATTCTGACAACTGACGATTTCATATTTGCGTGACTTCGCCAAAAAAATTGTATCTTTATGTGGCAACGTCAAAATAATAAACCTCTTGATTATTTGGAAACTAAACTTCAAAATCTAAAACATATCCACATGTAAAATTTAAGATGATAGTTTCAGATGATAGTTCAAAGTCGACTTCGATTTCTGATATGCCGAAGTTCCAAATTTGCGCGACTTCACCAAAAGTTTTTGTATCTTGGTGTGGAAGCCTCGAGATTGTAAGACCTTTTTAATTGCCAAAAATTGAAATTCAAGAGCTTCATTATCACCCAATATCTTGGGTCTAAGTGTCATCGTGAAGGCAGACCAAAAAAACTTGAAGGTTTGGCGAACGTGAAGGCATAATGAATCCCCAGACTTCAATGCAAATGCTTGGAAGCCCCCCTAAAAGATATTAATCATTTCATTGCAGACACCAATTTACCATAGCGGCTTGCCCCCTTTAAATCAAATGGGATCCAAAGTTTAACAGAAGAATGGTATCCGAGTTCAATTTTCAAATACTGATTGAACGAATGACATTCCATCGTACTTCATTCATACAACGATTGGGGGATTATGTATATTTTGAACTTATGAGGCTGAACTCAGAATGAAACTCTAAACTGCCTGCGTACCTCGGTGAAGAGGATCAAGTCATACCGTAGTTTAGAATGGGTAGAATTTTTTTTATGTCCTTACTTTTGCCTAGGCCGCCTCTTTCGTGGTTTTCAACCTAGCGGAATTTTTTTGTGGGCCGTAAACAGTTTAGACTCATGCAGGGTATAAGAACATGCAGTTTAGACTCATGCGTCAAGGAGCGTTGCAACTTCAAGGATAATACTTCTTCAGAAAGTTGCCATTGATAGTGCTGATTCTCATGCCATGCAGGCCAGGAGTATAGGAACATGCAGTTTAGACTCATGCGTCAAGGAGCGTTGCAACTTCAAGGATAATACTTTTTCAGAAACTTGCCATTGATAGGGTCGATTCTCATGCCATTTATGAACCAGCTTGTAAGCCCCACTTGAGTAAGCTTCTCGTACGACATATGGCCCATCCCATTTTGAAGTGTACTTCCCTACAAGTTTATGGAAGTAATAATGGGTATTGTATGGAAAGGACTTGATCTCCTGCTTGAAATGACCTCGGGCGAACTCTTTTATTGAAGGCGCGAGACAATCAAGCTTGATAACATTCCAGACTCTATTGAGCTTCCAACTAATCGCGGCCTACTCTGCACTACTAAATATGTAGCGAGAGAGGGTCGGAGCAGCTTTTACCCGATTTTGGATCGGGATCGATATCCAAAGAGAGCTAGAATTGGAATCGAGTATCTGTAAGCACGTGATTTTTGCCCTATATGAAATACTCCTATAAAATCCAAGAAAATAAATTTTTTCTTAATTATTTACCATTTTTAGGGATTTTTATAGACTTTTATTAATTGTTTGCATTTTTCTGGCATGTTTAAGTTTTATTTAAATCATGAAAAAATACAAAAAATATCATGCATTACATTTAGAATTCTTTTTTTACTTTTTTAGAATTAGCTAGTAATTACTTATTTTATAAAAATTGAAAATCACAAAAAATGCTTCATTTTTACACTTTCCTTTTATTGATTTTTTCTTTTTTAGGATTAAGTAGCTTTTATAATTTTTATAATTAGCTAATTAGTTTAATTTAACACTTTTGGATAATTTAGGATTTTTAAGTTGTAGGATTTAAAAAGAAAAGGAAAAATTAGAAAACAAAAGAAAGAATGGAAAAAAAGGTTTGTCTTGTGAAATCGGGCCAAAATTAATGCTGAGCCCAAATCCTATACCCAAATTAACCCAATTCTCACAAACCAGCCCAATCTACCATACCCAATACCCTCTTGGCCCAAACGTTTTTATTAAAAGGCAAAACCTAGACCTAAATGATCAGATTTTGGAGATCCACATCCCTAAGACCTCACCCCTTAGAAATCCTCAGGGAGCGCAGCTTTTCTCTTTTCTGGTTGATTCCCTCATCATCTCCAAAAAGAGCTCACTCTTCTTCCTCACTTCTAACAGAGAGCGAAGACGAATCAGGTCCTCCCTTTAACCAAAAACGCCCAAAATCACTCACCTCACGATCTGAAAACTCACCTTTTCACTCAGCTGAAACAACTGTTAAAAAAAAAGAAACGAAATCAGATCTGAAAAAAAAAACAAAAAGCTTCAAGAACAAAGACAAAACTACCACAAAAAAAAGGAATCTCGAAACTATTTCATTCTCCATCATTTGCTATACATATTCTGGTATTTCTAAAGGACACTTGAGTTGTAGAAGGTTGTTTGATGCTGCCGTTGTTGCTCTTGCTCTGCTGATTCATCCGCTTCTGCCCTTATTTGGTTATTTCAAGTTCGATTATAAGTTATCTAGGTACATATCCTTGAACTTGTATCATTACTTGATGAAATGTTTGAAATCTTAAGTAATTGTTTTTGCAATTGTTCATTCTTATTTTGTAAGTATTTTCTGACAGAACTGCTCATTTAAATGTAATTTGGATATGTTTGGTTTGTCTGTGATTCAAAGATTTAAATGTACCTCCAATGTTATCAATTGATATTTGTCGTTAAATGGGATAGCAAGCATGTTAGTAAACTGAAATTTCATACATCCTTATGTCTCCTGCCACTGATGATTGTAAATTCATTAGACGTTTTGCTAGTAATTAATGTGATTTGCCTCTCTAGAAGAACATTTTTGTTATGAACGACTTGCAAATACAAAATGATCTTAATTGCATTAACGGTTCCAGTAGTTGCTATATCAAGATGCCATTCTTGAAACTGTTAAAAGTTCTTTATATCATGTTTTTTGTACGGTCAAATAGCTGAATCGTTGAATTTGTGTGCTCACTTTGCTTCTCTGGTTGAATACTTGGTCGTAATTGTCGCACAATCATTTCTAATTCTTTGGCTGAGATTGAAGTCGTGTAATATGCCAATTGAAGTATAAGCAGATTAGTTCTCATTTATTTAATATTAGTTGAATTGGAATTGACATTAGTCTTGAACCAATAATATAAATTGGTCTCATTATATTTATATTATCGAATAGCTTACCCTTTGAAATAAATTGAGGCGCTCCATTCCAAATAAAACCCCTGAGCCCATGGCCCTCACAAAACTTGCTAGCTTTTATAGATAATTTGAGGAGTGCCATTTTCATTAAATAACCCATGGCGCTCACTTAATTAATTTTTAACTCTTTAGAAATTGAGGTGTGCCATTAGCAAATTTACATGGCCCTCACAAAGTTAACAACGCGTAGTTGCTTTAGGTGCGTCTTTAAATAATATTACCTTCTTAAACTCGGGTGCGCATTTCATGTGACCCAAATCCAAATCCCAAAACGTTGAATAAAATGTATTTCAGATCCGAGTGCATTTCATGTGACGTGATCCAAAAATACGTTTTAAACGACGTTCAATCTTCCTTAAAAAATCAATTAAAAGCGGTAAATAATTTTAAATTGCACTATAGGATGAACATGTTTTAAAATCATATATTAGGCCGATTATGATAGTTTAAGCGACCGTGCTAGAACCACGGGATCTGGGGGTGCCTAACACCTTCCCCCGGGTCAACAGAATTCCTTAGTCAGAGTTTCTGGTTCGCAGACTTCATTTGGAAAGTCGAAAATTTCCTCGATTTGGGATTCAAGATAAACCGGTGACTTGGGACACCAAAAGCCAAACCTATCCCAAGTGGCGACTCTGATAAATAAATGATCCCATTTCGAATAGTGTCACTTAAAGTGAAAAAACTCCCTTATACACTATCCTTCGGGGTAGGTGTGTAAAAAAGGAGGTGTGACAGCTTTGGCGACCCTGCTGGGGATACGAACCCAGAATTTCGGTTCAGGGTTCAAGAATTCGAGCTTAGAATAAATGTTATATTTGGCTTTATCTGATTTTCCTACATGTTTCATGCTAAATGTGCTAAATGCTTTACCGCTATGATACTTGGTGAATTGTATATATAAACTGCTATGAAACCCTTCCTCTATCTGAGTCTTCTACATCATGGAGAAGGGTGCACTTCGTGTGACTTCTCTTCTGTTTAGAGTCTTATCCCATTTAGAACGAGGTTCGGACAAGTTGCTAAGCCGGCGGAGCTTCTGTATCCCCGGTACACTGCCTCCACCTCGCCTCGAGTTGTCCGCTCGGGTAAGCCAGGTCTAGAACAATAAACCTAGGTTTTAAACCTAGCATAACAAAGCCTCATGCCGGATCCCTAGTAGGAAATTCGTTTGCATCATGTGTATTTGACTTAGGGGACTCAACACAGGGGTTAGGTCCGTCTAGGACAGGTGACCTGAAATGAAAAGACCATCCTGATGCATCCTACTTTCTACTTGTGCATTTATTTGCTTCGGATTTGCATGTAGACCAGCTTATGAATAATGAGAGAGAATTGAAAGAAAATAGTTGTGTTAGGGTTAAGTGAGGGTAACCACTTGTTTTGGAAAAATCAATGCCCAAATAGTTCTGAAACTCTGCCGGATTTTTAAGAAAAAAACAAAAAAAAAAGATTTTTTCAAAAATATTTGGTTTTGACAAAATCTGCCCGAACTACGCGTGTCTAATTCTCACCGGATGTGAGATACGTAGGCAAACCTCATCGGTTCCGACCCCAATTTTCAAAAAAATCCAAAAATATTTCCATAAGCCCCTTCTTTAGAAAACTTTTCTTAGAAAAATTCAAAAAAAAGAGAAATTTTTAAAACGAAAAAATAAATAGTTTCCTTCTCTCTGAAGTCTTTCATAAGGAAAAAAAAAAGAAAAATCAATAAAAATCAAAATCCAAAAATACAGGTTTCCTTCATTTTGAAGTAATTTTCCAAAAAATTCCAAAAAACAATCAGAAACAAAAATCCAAAAAAAAATACTCCTTTAGATGTCTTTCTTTCATAAATGTCAATAAAAAACAAAAAAAAATACAAATTTTGAAAAGTTGAGTCCGAAAAATATTTTTGCTTTTCTTTAGAAGTACTTTTGTAAATAAACAAAAACTCAAAAATCCAAAACATTTTCTTAAAAGTCCCTCTTTCGAAAATTAAGAGGTAACTTCCAAAATCCAAAAAATATTTTCTTTCTTATTTAGAAAAAGAGAAAATAAATGAAAATTCAAAATTCCAAAAAAAAATAAAAGAGTTAGCTTATTTACCTTATTCTCGATCTTCCCGAACTACGCAAGAACTGATTCATGCGGGGTCATGATACGTAGGCAATCCCCATCGGATTCGGTCATAGCCATAAATAAATTGAGTAAAAAATATACTGAAAAAAAAGAGAGAAAAATTGAAGAAAAAAAAGATTGAAAAAAAAAACAAGAGCGACAAGAATTGAAGAGTGACAAACAAAAAGAGAAAAGAGAGTGTCAAAAATAAAAGAACAAAAAAAATGAGATGAAAAATCAAGAGTGATTAGAGAGAAACATTGATTGAAGAAAAGAGGTCCATACTGAAAAGTTAGTTAAGGCCGGGATGAAACATGCACGTTTCAAACACATGGTAGAAGCGTTTAACTTTTAGGTGCATTGCATCCCAACGTGCGATTTCCTATATGTTAAATGTTCCAAACTAACAAGGTTGTTGAATGTGCAAAATTAGCCAGGTTTTGGTGGTTGGTTTTGTTGGTAGTCTAGTCTCCCCTCTTTCACAACATCCAAAGGCACAGATGGCCTCCGCAAGAAATCTACCAAACATCGGTTCTGAGGATAGCCCATCATCGGCTATTCTGCAGCTGGAACCAGCAGCTTTTGAAGAGAATAAGATGTTGTGTCTCCGCATATGAGAAATGTGGGACGCCTGGTCTAATGGTAGGGAACCGCCAAGTTCAATTCCTTGGTTCCCTGAGTTGATCCCTAGGTCAGGTGAGGTTACCAAGGCCCCTATGCCCAACCTGCTCATCCTATGCGGGCACCCTCCAATGTCCTCCAATGATCCTGGCATGCCTTCTGTGGTTCGCCCCCAGGCACCAGCTTCAAGGGCACCGCTCCCAATATTCACATTTCAGGGTCCACAGCTTCAACCAGAAATAACATATGTGACCCCATACTCTTTCACTCAACCTCCACAATATGATCTCTCAGCGGGGAAAGAAAAGGTTGTTAAAAATCCCGAGCAAGAGGAAATGGCTCGGAAGATGAAGAGCCTTGAACAAAGCTTGAAAAACATGCAAGGTCTGAGTGGCCAAAAGAGTGTCTCATATTCCGGCCTCTGTGTCACGACCCAAACCGATGGGCCGCGACGGGCACCCGGTACCTTACTCAACCGAGTACCAACATAACGTATCTTTCTTATTACATCATTATATACACGTGACATACGGGCCTAGTAGGCCAACATAATCATTTAAAAACTCAAACATAGGTCGACAAGGCCGTACAATCTTTCACGTATACGACATATGTCTACAAGCCTCTAAGAATACATAAATGTCATAAAGATCGGGATAGAGTCCTGCCATACCAAAAAAAATACACGTCTAAATCATACTAACCAAACAAGCAACTCCGAAGCAAATGGAGCGCACTAACACCTTCGCTGAGCTGATAGCCTAATAGGAGGACTGTCAACCTATCAATCGGGACCTGCGGGCATGAAACGCAGCGTCCCCAGGCAAAAGGGACGTCAGTATGAATAAAGTACTGCGTATGTAAGGCAGGAAAGCATAAATAAGAACAGTAATGTAAAAAGAGATGGAGGAGCTACAACCTGTAACATCTGAGTGCCACTGGGGACTACTGACATGAAATGCATAATACATATATATACATAAACTTTTAAAAACATTCGCCTCTGTGGGCATCATCATCATCATATCGTACCCGGCCTCAAAGAGGACTCGGTAAAAACGTACCCGGCCATCATAAGGCTCGGTAGAATCATACCCGGCCACGTGGAGCTCGGTAAACCCAACTGATCTGTGGTTGCACAATAGGTGCCATAACCGGCCGACTATAGCGCGGCTCGGTAGAGTAAAATAGATACATATATATAATGCATGCTCGACTCATGGAATCAAGTTCTAAACCATTTGGAGTGACTTAAGAACATTATGGACATCCCTACCATCAATATGAACCTTAGTAGGATTTAAGGATCATACCACTTGTTTAGAATAACTTTATAAGGAAAGAACAACATGGACAACCTTAGTTTCTAGGGGTAGATCCGTTATGAATTAGCATACCGTTTATGTTCATGTCACTTTAGATCATGCCAAAAGAAAGAAGTAAGAGCCTTAACATACCTGGAGTAGGAAAAATTTCTTATACTATTCTTGACAAGGATTGCACCGTACTCTTCTAAAACCGCAAAATTCCACGTTATTAGTATTCCAACAAATTCCTTTTTTTTTGGAAGGAAAACTACCTTCTGTGTGTAACGTTTTCTTGAATCTTTAAGAATGAAATGTTTCCAATCTATCTCATGTATTTGAACTTAAGAATGAATGAAGATAAGAAAGTGTCTAACATTTTCGTGAATCATTTTAAGAAGTAAATGTTTCTGATCTCATTTGGAGCTAAGAATGAAATGAAGATAAGAGTGCATTTAACGTTTTCTTCAGTCCTTTTGAGAAGGAAACCTTTATGACCTTATTTGGACTAAGAAATGAAATAAAGACAAGACTTATTCAAGTCTTATTGTTACCTCGATTTTAATTTGACTCATAAGTTGCCACATGGCATATATGACTTATGAGTCATTCTTGCCTTGTGGTATTTGTGCCACGTTTTTTGGAGTTGCTTAATTAAGTTTTGTCCGCTTATTAGTAAATCAGGTAATGTCCCGTTACCCGGTAATTAATCAATTACCCGCAATATCGAGAATTATTTCCACTTACTTAAGATATTACTCACTTTTATCATACCTTGTACACCTTACTATCATGGCCATGTAGTACCTTATATGGAACTTGTCCATAAATACCGGGTATTTTAGCTCGGGCCGTATTTTATCTCAAAATACCAAACATTGACAAAATTCATTTTCTTAGACTTGCCCCCCCTTTCACCTTCATGAATTTACTAATGACTTGTGAAATTGCAAAATCCTTATAATCCCCAAATAATCTTTTCCTTGGACTGATGTTAATTACCTTACAACAAATTCAACGTAAAATACTGTAGGTTCAACACTGTCGTAATTTATTACTGCGAACCGTAATATCTCCGTAATGTAATAATGTTGGGTAGTACACTGTCGTAACTTAATACTGCAGGACGTAATTTTGACGTAATATTGCGGGGTGTAACATCATTCCCCCCTTTGGAACATTCGTCCTCGAATGTTGATTGATGCTCTTATCATTTTTTTAACTTATATCTCTTGTGAATACATTAATACTCTACTTGCTATTCAAGCAGTTGCTCTGTGAATAAATCCAAAGTCTAGGGTATTCCCCCCTTTAGTCTTTTTACTCATATCATGACCTGCGGTCGAAATTTTCCTAATCATGCAACTTATGTTACCTCTTGTCATGCGGCCTGTATGACCCTGGCTTTGTAGGTGCACTTATGCAATTCATCTTTCCTTTTTCTTTTTACTAGGATGCCTCTCTGGGCCTCTATAGGTATATTGAATTCCTTTGCTCGATACTTTGGTGGATTTACGAATAATTCTATACCTCATCGCATAGGTCCGTTTAACCATCCGTATGAATTTACTGCCATAACTCTTACTTTAATTTATCGCTGCTGAGCTCACTCTCGTTGCTCATTCCATATGTATAAATTTAAGTTCTTTAATGCTTCCTCATTACTATTCATCTTTAGAATGACGGTCTAATTTTATCTCATACTTTGTAACTTTTGTCCATCCATTGTTGATTCACCTCAATATTAATCTACAATATACCACTGATAACTTAACTTTTTATGTAATATTGTTGCTAGGATTCACGTTTTATCGGGGAACGTCTAAAATGATTCGATTGATCCACCTGGGGCGATACCCTGCTTTCACAACCGTACCTCACAGCATCCCAATGCGATTCTCCTTGCATGGGTACTTTAATCCTGTCCAATTCATAAGATCTGTTACTTTTCTTTGTTGAATCATTACTCAATTGAAGGCCCAAACGTCATCTTTTATCTATCACAATTAAACCCTCATTCTATTACAAGGGTGGCATTCTAAATGCTATTAGTCTTAGACTCCTTTGAGTTCATTCAGGATGTAGTGAGCTTTGTATAATTTAGAGAAACCATCTGCTCTTCTTGTTTTCATGGGCTTAATCTTGAGGACTTATCCATTTTGTTACTTTCCCATTCGCATATTCTTATCCTTGCTCCCGTCTTCTAGAACCTTGTCACGTCACCATACAACAACTTGTAACCTACACATCACTATTTATTACTTGCAACCTTTCAACTTGCTTGCATCATAGATTTTCTTTTGTCATTTGGAACATCAAGCGAGACATCACATCGTCTCCAACTTTTCTTTACTCTCTTAGTCAAGCTTTTCGATACCTAGACCATAGGCTGGGAGGTATGCTACTGACGATGCCGCTATTATTCCTAGATAATGAATCCCAACACTTCTAGACTTCTATTCGAAGTATGGACTATTCGCATATTCTGCCTTGAGTATCTCGTACGCTGTTCACCCCTTCCACATAGGTATAATTCACGTCCATAACTTGAAGCTCTATTATAATATTCGCACTTGTGGTACATACACAATCCGGTGGGATCTTCGTACTGACTTCTTATGAGGCTGGTACTTCTTCTAACTGATTTCTTGTAGAGCCATTATAGATTATGGTTGTTGTGTTATTTCTCTTGAACATCTGATACTAAGAGTGATTGCGTCATGTTCTCAAGCACAACTTCTATAATTTTTCTAGGTCCAATAATCAAACTCCTAATTTACTTGGGTGATGTAATTCTTTAGTTTCCTCTTCCTTCTGATCAGCCTTTACGTAGGCTTAAGCTATCTTCCGATCCGTGGCTCATGGTATCAGTTATTACCTTAGCCATTCATGGGCGTTATGGAATATCCATGATACAATCTTTTAACAATTCAATCATTTGTCTATGCCCTGGGCTCAATTCTTCTTTTAACTTATACCAGAGTCTTCTATGGCCGTATGATTGCCAACAAATATAATACTCCAAAATCTTGAGTGTGTTAATAATGTAACTACTCTGTATCATGAATCGAATAATTATTTTTGTTCCATCTCAGCCTTCTTCAAACGTAAGCAATTACTTTTCTTGGTCTTTCTACCCCTTTCTTGCGAGCATACATAGCTTATCTTTGTGCCCACACTTGCCAAAGTTTTCATACAACTCATATGATCTTGAATATTACTTTTAATCCTTACTTCCAGTTCATTAGCCACGGTAGGTGCCATTTTCCTTTGGAATGCTTACAATGTTGTTATGAGATTGTTGTTACATGACCATTTCCTCTTTAGGTTGTTGAGCTTAGGTTGAAGCCTTCTTTTTTTTTCTCCTCAGCTGGTCTTTCGTTGTAGTGCTTAGGGAGAACCCTTGACTTTCGTAAAGCTGTGAGCTTATTAAGGACCTTTTGATGCCCTTCCTTTCCTATAATTATCCGTAGTTGCTTACCTCTTCGCCCTTGTGCTTATAGGGTTGCTTCAACTGATATTTTGATTGCCTTCCTAGTGGCACTTTCTTTTATCCCCGTAACACTCATACGGTACCTTTAACTACCCCGGCTCTTGTTTGAATGTATCTCAAGTATTGTAGTGATATTCTTCGAGGCTGAATTCTCCATGTTGGGTTCTACTACGTTTATCTTACACGATGTGATGACTCATCTGTAACCTCCTCTTTAGCCATAACTGGGATCTTCCTGACCAATTACTAACTACTCGTTAGCCCATTCTCATATCAATATTACTCGTAATCTTTCTTGGGTTATTTCCTTTATCTTAACTTACGTCTCGCACTGGCTCATTATTTATTAATAACAACTTGGGCAGGAACCTTTACTCCCTCTCCTTGATGTCGTGCTTGCACAATATTCTTGAATCGTAGCGTATCTATAATATTTGGATAGGTTCCATCTCATCCCTTTCTCATTTTTATCGCATTCTTCCTTTAGCATTCCATATTCCCCCCTTTAGGGGAGTACTTAGAGTTGGAGCTACGACGACCTGCCTATAGATGTTTCACCTTTTCATCTTTGACATCCTTTCACATCATCGATGATTCTTACTCGCCTTGCGGTAATCCTCCCGTACCAAGGATAGCAAAATCCCTTACTCACGAGGGTGAAATTTTGTATAACTGGCACATACAGTCCCTTAAGTTGAACTTTGCTCACATTGCTTGCTGTAGGGAAACGTCTTCCTGAATGATCATCCTCTGAATTTCTCATGAATCTCCTTTTGTCGTCCATTCTATTATTAGCGGAACAAAATCTGAAGTTCTTATGATGGCGACTTCACCAGTCACTCAGTTCCTAATTCATGTTTAGTTTATCTTGTTCACCAATCCATACTGGTTGTATTACTTTGGGGTTTGACTTTTCCTCTTGGTAATCACGCTAGAGTTGTGAACTTATTTCTTGAATGAGGACATGATCGTATGACCTATACTCTTTTGTTGTCCTAAGGCCTGTCACTTCTCGCTTCTTCCTTCACTTGACTATAGATTTTGTAATATTGTCATCGTTTGGTATACCGTTGCCATCCATGTATCACATCTTACTCATAATGCTTTAGTAACTCTTTTCTTATTTCCCGCTACCATTTATGCCTATCACTTTATTCTGAAAACTTGAACAAGACATTCTTTTGCTCTTAGCTTCCCTTTGCTCTATCCAATGGCTCTTCAAGTTGCTTAATGTTCTCGCTTTATTAGGGATGCGAGCCACACTAAGGTAATATTTATCCCTTCAAGGCTTGTAGTGCATGTCTTTGTAGTACTCATATATGGCTGCACTCTTTTAGAGTACACCATCTAGGTGTCTCATAAAGAGATCTATTAGCACATTTGCAATATCTTTCGAAAATGTCAACTGACGCAAACAATTCATCCATCATATCTTCTTATACTACTTCTGTTAATCTCCATAGGGCATATCTGGAATGGGTGTGAACAATTGTATATACCTTTGTTACTATTGAATATAACTCAAAAAGCTTATGTTCCTCTGCCTCAATTATAAACGTTGTTAGCCTTTATTAATTGGGTGCCTCGTACTCTTCTTCCTCTTGCTTCTTTTGCTTGTTGAAACTTGCATTTATCTTCTTAATCCCTCATTGTCTTTTACCATAAAGATGGATAGACATTCTTTCCCTAAGGCTTCTTATCAGGAAGCTTACACCTTTCAGTACACTCATGATCTGCTAAAGACCACACATTAACTTATCGCAAGCATCATACAAAAATCCAATCCCTCTCACTCAGCTCTTCCACAACTATCTCTCTTTCCAACCTTCTTTCCGGACGTAGGTACCGTCTTATTACGAATAAAATAGAATTTCGGAACTTGAATTCTTATAAGTGAGCTCTACCACACGATCTAGAATAAGAAGAAAGAGTGACAATCCTAAATGCCCTGTAGCCTCCTGCTTATAAGTGTGGTGCACGGCACACCCATAAACAAGACTCTACTAGACACGGCTTGTAGACTCCCTAGGACAGAACTGCTCTGATACCACTTTTTTCACGACCCAAACCGATGGGCCGCGACGGGCACCAGGTACCTTACTCAACTGAGTACCAACATAACGTATCTTTCTTATTACATCATTATATACACGTGACATACGGGCCTAGTAGGCCAACATAATCATTTAAAAACTCAAACATAGGTCGACAAGGCCGTACAATCTTTCACGTATACGACATATGTCTACAAGCCTCTAAGAATACATAAATGTCATAAAGATCGGGATAGAGTCCCGCCATACCAAAAAAAATACACGTCTAAATCATACTAACCAAACAAGCAACTCCGAAGCAAATGGAGCACACCAACACCTTCGCTGAGCTGATAGCCTAATAGGAGGACTGTCAACCTATCAATCGGGACCTGCGGGCACGAAACGCAGCGTCCCCAGGCAAAAGGGACGTCAGTACGAATAAAGTACTGCGTATGTAAGGCAGGAAAGCATAAATAAGAACAGTAATGTAAAGAGAGATAGATGAGCTACAACCTGTAACATCTGAGTGCCACTGGGGACTACTGACATGAAATGCATAATACATATATATACATAAAGTTTTAAAAACATTCGCCTCTGTGGGCATCATCATCATCATATCGTACCCGGCCTCAAAGAGGACTCGGTAAAAACGTACCCGGCCATCATAAGGCTCGGTAGAATCATACCCGGCCACGTGGAGCTCGGTAAACCCAACTGATCAGTGGTTGCACAATAGGTGTCATACCCGGCCGACTATAGCGCGGCTCGGTAGAGTAAAATAGATACATATATATAATGCATGCTCGACTCATGGAATCACGTTCTAAACCTTTCAGAATGACGTAAGGTCGTTGCACCTTCGATTAACATTATGGACAGCATACCATCAATATGAACTTTACTAGGACTCAAGGATCATACATGCTTTCTTAGAATAAATTTGTACGGAAAGAACAACATGGACAACCTTAGTTGCTAGGAGTGGATTCATTATGAAATAGCGTATTCATTTCACATTAGATCATGCCAAAAGAAAGAAGGGATAGTCTTAACATACCTGGAGTAGGGAAAATTTCGTATACTATTCTTGACGAGGATTGCACCGTACTCTTCTAGAACCGCAAAATTCCACGTTACTAGTATTCCAACAAATTCCTTTTTTTTTTTTTTTGGAACGAAAACTACCTTCTGTGTGTAACGTTTTCTTGAATCTTTAAGAATGAAATGTTTCCAATCTATCTCATGTATTTGAACTTAAGAATGAATGAAGATAAGAAAGTGTCTAACATTTTCGTGAATCATTTTAAGAAGTAAATGTTTCTGATCTCATTTGGAGCTAAGAATGAAATGAAGATAAGAGTGCATTTAACGTTTTCTTCAGTCCTTTTAAGAAGGAAACGTTTATGACCTTATTTGGACTAAGAAATGAAATAAAGACAACACTTATTCAAGTCTTATTGTTACCTCGATTTTAATTTGACTCATAAGTTGCCACATGGCATATATGACTTATGAGTCATTCTTGCCTTGTGGTATTTGTGCCACGTTTTTGGAGTTGCTTAATTAAGTTTTGTCCGCTTATTAGTAAATCGGGTAATGTCCCGTTACCCGGTAATTAATCAATCACCCGCAATATCTTCCACTTACTTAAAATATTACTCACTTTTATCATACCTTGTACACCTTACTATCATGGTTATGTAGTACCTTATATGGAACTTGTCCGTAAATACCGGGTATTTTAGCTCGGGCCGTATTTTATCTCAAAATACCAAACTTTGACAAAATTCATTTTCTTAGACTTGCTCCCCCTTTCACCTTCATGAATTTACTAATGACTTGTGAAATTGCAAAATCCTTATAATCCCCAAATAATCTTTTCCTTGGACTGATGTCAATTACCTTACAACAAATTCAACGTAAAATACTGTAGGTTCAACACTGTCGTAATTTATTACTGCGAAGCGTAATATCTCCGTAATGTAATAATGCTGGGTAGAACACTGTCGTAACTTAAAACTGCAGGACGTAATTTTGACGTAATATTGCGGGGTGTAACATCATACATCTCCTTACACTGGCACATTGCGTCCTCGAATGTTGATTGATGCTCTTATCATTTTTTTTAACTTATATCTCTTGTGAATACATTAATACTCTACTTGCCATTCAAGCAGTTGCTCTGTGAATAAATCCAAAGTCTAGGGTATTCCGCCCTTAGTCTTTTTACTCATATCATGACCTGCGGTCGAAATTTTCCTAATCATGCAACTTATGTTACCTCTTGTCATGCGGCCTGTATGACCCTGGCTTTGTAGGTGCACTTATGCATTCATCTTTCCTTTTNGAGCAGTGGGACACAGTACATAGGACTGTTGGACCCTCAAAAGGGCAGTTGAGGATTTGATTGAAGCTGAAAGAATCATTTTTCGGGATGAAGATGCTCCTGATGTGATGAATAATCTATCGCCTGCCCACAACAACGGGTCATTATTCGGAATGATTTGTGAAGCTGAAGAATTTGATCCGGCACTGAAGGTCATTGCAGTCATTGCCGAGATAGAAGAAAAGCCAAAAAATGATCGCCAAGCATGAAAGTTCCCCATCAGACGGGAGTCTCGGTAGCCAGTCTCGCTATCCTTTCTGCATCCGGATTATCTCAGCGTGTGATCCGGATATTTTACTTTATTGTCTTACTTTCCGATGTAAACCCTTCTATCTTCAAAATTGAAAAAAAATCATCATCAAAAAATAAAAATAAAAAAAATGAAATTAATATTTCATTGTCCAGGAATGTCTTTTTTCTTAATCTTGACATTTTTCTTATTCTCTTTTCAGTTCTGCTAAATGCAGATTTCAATAACATGACATGCTTGCGGACTTCATGCCCGGATCCTGAAAGCTGTCAGACCTCAAAATAATGAGTCAAGAGCCAGAATGCAAAGAGGATAAAGTTTAAGGAAATAAGACAAAGAGTTGGAACAACTGAAGAAAGATTGGTTCCAGAATTGGAAAAAGTCCATACATTACAACAAGAGTACTGCCAAAAGAGTGCGTTGTACTTGGGACACATCGAAGGAAATGTCCCTGAAATAACTGCCAATGTAAATGCAGTCAAAAGGTTCTATGTTGGATCATCCATATAGTTCTAATATTCTCCGGTTGGGATGACGAAGGCTTTCATTCTCGCTACCCGAACACTATCAACCCTTTGCAAACCCATTTGAGCCGGTTACTTTTCTTTGATTACCCTCTTTGGAATCTGAAAGTGTTATTGGAAAATGAAATGAAAAAGAAAAATGAAAAAAGAGAGGAAAAAGGAAAAGAAAAAGAAAGAGAAAACAAAGCAGAAAAAAAAAAGAAAAAAAAACAGAAAAAAAACAAAAGAAAACCAAAAACAAAAGATCACTGAACTACGTTCGACTTGATTCCGAAAGGATACGTAGGCAGCTTCTCCCTGGGGTTCAGTCACACCAAAATAAAAATCCAAAATCCCCCAAAAGTGAAAATGGGGCAGCAGTTATAATGGTTCGGCAATGATCCCGCCCAAAAGGTTCCAAAGTTGTAATTCAATCGAAATTCTTTTTACCCTAAACCTTGTTCAAGTCCTTCTGATCAATCGACGAAGAGGTTCAAAATGGGAGGATAGATTTATTTGGATCTGATACAACAAAATGAGAGGAATAAAATGAGAGAGTCTTATTGGTGAAAACCCACACGGGCACCGTAAGGCGATGGTAAGCAGTGAAAATCAAAATGAGAGAGTCTTGTAAGTGAAAACCCACACGGGCACTGTAAGGCGATGGTGAGAAGAGAAATGAGAGAGGTCAGCTAGTGAAAACCTGCAAAGGGCCCCACTGATCGAAAAGAAGATCCTCACAGCCATCGGCATCGACAAAGTCCTAGCAAGGTTTCTCGAATTTTGAAGCAAAAGTTGTGATGAATTTCTGAGAGTCGGACGGTTTATACAGATCAGGCATCCAGTTCAAAAGGCATGTCATGTTCATTGAAGTCCGCATGTACTCCAGATAAGTCCTTCTTTCCTTTCCCCGAAAGGGACACTTCTTGTTTTAAACTCATTCTCATTCCCTTGTTTGTTTTCTTTGAATCCCTTTCGGTCTAAACTGAGATAAAGAAGGGATGGCAAGACTAATTTACAGGGCTTTAGTTTGACACGAGCTAATATGCAGAAAGGCACCTATCCTTGTCAGGGGCATCAAGTCGACCCCGACTAGCCATGGCGGCCGATGCTTCGAAATCAAAACTCTTGGAAGGAGAAAATCAAATTGAAGTACCTATACAGGAAAATGAAGCTGAAAAGATTGAGTCCCACGTGGCTAACCGTCTCGGCAAAGATTTGAAAAGAAAAGATGCACCAAATGCTCTAAAATTGAAGTTGGAAGAAAGAAGTCAAAAATGAAAGGCCTACGAACGCGAAATAAAGATGGAAAAGGTTAAGTCCCACACGACTAGCCGTTTGCAGCAAAGTTTAAGCAGACAAAAATTCCCCAATGTTCGAAGAAAAGAAAAACAAAAGAAAAGGAAGTCAGAAAGGGAAGGCCTACGAAGGCAAAATAAAGTTTTGAGTTCCACCGACCAACCGTCATGGCTAAATCTGGAAGAAATCAGAGGTTCTCCAGGGCCTGAAATGAATCGATCCTCAGGGAGCAAATAGTTGCAGTTGAGATCTTCATCAAAGAAGCTGGGCCGGGATTGAGTGATCAAAACTAATCAAGGCCACAAAACCAACCACCGTTTCAAACTAACAATTGTTCTTTGTTTGAAAAAATTGAAACGGGTGCAAATCCAAGCAACCGTGCAAGAAGCAGGTGCAACCAAGAAGGAAAAGAAATGCGCAAGTGCTAGAAACAGCTTTGCAGCAAGGAATTAACCCAAAAGGGAAGTTTCCTCCAAATTCTTTCCTACATTTTTACTAAAAAAAAGAAAAAAAATGAAATGAAAATTGAAATGAAAAAAAAAAGAGAAATAAGAAGAAAATCCAAACAAAAAATGATAGTTTAGAATCCCTAATATCAATCTGTTACTTTGTTTGCCAACATTAGGGCTCCAATCCCTGAGTTGTACGCCTCTTTAGACATAGGGCCTCCATGCCCTAGTCGCCTTTTGCCAACTTTAGGGCTCCAATCCCTGAGTTGAGCTTTTACCTTTTTTCCAACATTAGGGCTCCAATCCCTGAGTTGAGCTTTTTACCCTTTAGCCAACATTAGGGCTCTAATCCCTGAGTTGCGCCTTTTAGACATAGGGCCTCCATTCCCTAGTCGCCTTTTGCCAACATTAGGGCTCCAATCCCTGAGTTGAGCTTTTTTACCCTTTAGCCAACATTAGGGCTCCAATCCCTGAGTTGCGCCTTTTAGACGTAGGGCCTCCATTCCCTAGTCGCCTTTTGCCAACATTAGGGCTCCAATCCCTGAGTTGAGATTTTTACCCTTTAGCCAACATTAGGGCTACAATCCCTGAGTTGCGCCTTTTAGACAAAGGGCCTCCATTCCCTAGTCGCCTTTTGCCAACATTAGGGCTCCAATCCCTGAGTTGAGCTTTTTACCCTTTAGCCAACATTAGGGCTACAATCCCTGAGTTGCGCTTTTTAGACATAGGGCCTTCATTCCCTAGTCGCCTTTTGCCAACATTAGGGCTCCAATCCTTGAGTTGAGATTTTTACCCTTTAGCCAACATTAGGGCTCCAATCTCTGAGTTGCGCCTTGTAGACATAGGGCCTCCATTCCCTAGTCGCCTTTTGCCAACATCAGGGCTCCAATCCCTATGTTGAGCTTTCTACCCTTTAGCCAACATTAGGGCTCCAATCCCTGAGTTGCGCCTTTTAGACGTAGGGTCTCCATTTCCTAGTCGCCTTTTGCCAACATTAGGGCTCCAATCCCTGAGTTGAGTTTTTTTTTTACCCTTTAGCCAACATTAGGGCTCCAATCCCTGAGTTGCGCCTTTTAGACATAGGGCCTCCATTCCCTAGTCACCCTTTGCCGACATTAAGGCTCCAATCCCTGAGTTGAGCTTTTTACCTTTTGCCAACATTAGGGCTCCAATCCCTGAGTTGCGCCTTTGGACATAGGGCCTCCATTCCCTAGTCACCATTTGCCGACGTTAGGGCTCCAATCCCTGAGTTGAGCTTTTTACCTTTTGCCAACATTAGGGCTTCAATCCCTGAGTTGCGCCTTTTAGACATAGGGCCTCCATTCCCTAGTCGTTTTTGCACCAACATTAGGGCTCCAATCCGTGAGTTGACATTTTAGATATAGGGCTCCACTCCCAAATCTTTTCCATCATAGACAAACACAATTCTTGTTTTATTCAAAAAAAAGAGAGAAAAAGAGAGAATAAGTTCAGACTTTCGTTACAAATAACTCACGAAATTTTCCTAGTGAAAACTGGGGCAGAAAATTTTGTTCGTTTGTTTGTTTTGGTGTCTGAACAGGTTTTACCTCAAGGCACAGGATTCGAGATGACCAAAAGAAGGAGTCTCAATCCAGAATAAAGAACAGAAGAAAAAGAACAAAAAAAAGTAGATTCAAAGTGCTGAGGCAGACAAGGATGCGGATTACTCAAAAGTTGGTTGAAGTCACAAGCTCCGCCAGTCCCGTTTTGATCCAATGCTAAAAGAAAGAACCAGCACATGCAGTTGACGAGCATCAAGATTCAGATCAGAGTCTGCAGCAAGAGCTAGCCAAGACTCAAGATCAAGCTTCAAGAGATTTATCGATAGGAATCTTGTAACTCGTAGCTGATAGGCCTAGCTAGCTTAGCTTTTGATTTTCCTTTTTTGATGTAATGAGGAGGTCAGCAAGCAGTAGCAGCAGCAGCGTCAGTGAAATCACAGCTCCCGGTAGTACCAGCTACCATAACTTCTAGAACTACACTGACCTGATTGCTTTATAGCCAAGGATATGTAGGCAACCTCTGAAGCAATGTTCGGTCAGACACTTTTCAAAAATGCTTCTCATGGAGTTTCAAATGGGCTAAAATCCCTCATATTGCTCACTTTATCTTTGCCCAAAAACTCTTCATGTTTCCGAGCAAAGAGGGGCAGCTGTAAGCACGTGATTTTTGCCCTATATGAAATACTCTGATAAAATCCAAGAAAATAAATTTTTTCTTAATTATTTACCATTTTTAGGAATTTTTATAGATTTTTATTGATTGTTTGCATTTTTCTGGCATGTTTAAGTTTTATCTAAATCATGAAAATATACAAAAAATATCATGCATTACATTTAGAATTTTTTTTTACTTTTTTAGAATTAGCTAGTAATTACTTGTTTTATAAAAATTGAAAATCACAAAAAATACTTCATTTTTACACTTTCCTTTTATTGATTTTTTCTTTTTTAGTATTAAGTAGCTTTTATAATTTTTATAATTAGCTAATTAGTTTAATTTTAACACTTTTGGATAATTTAGGATTTTTAAGTTGTAGGATTTTAAAAGAAAAGGAAAAATTAGAAAATAAAAGAAAGAATGGGAAAAAAGTTTGTCTTGTGAAATTGGGCCAAAATTAATGCTGAGCCCAAATCCTATACCCAAATTAACCCAATTCTCCCAAACCAGCCCAATCTACCATACCCAATACCCTCTTGGCCCAAACGTTTTTATTTAAAGGCAAAACCTAGACCTAAATGATCTTTTGGAGATCCCCATCCCTAAGACCTCGCCCCTTAGAAATCCTCAGGGAGCGCAACTTTTCTCTTTTCTGGTTGATTCCCTCATCATCTCCAAAAAGAGCTCACTCTTCTTCCTCACTTCTAACAGAGAGCAAAGACGAATCAGGTCCTCCCTTTAACCAAAAACGCCCAAAATCACTCACCTCACGGTCTGAAAACTCACCTTTTCACTCAGCTGAAACAACTGTTAAAAAAAAAACGAAATCAGATCTGAAAAAAAAAAACAAAAAGCTTTAGGAACAAAGACAAAACTACCACACAAAAAAAGGAATCTTTAAACTATTTCATTCTCCATCATTTGCTATACATATTCTGGTATTTCTAAAGGACACTTGAGTTGTAGAAGGTTGTTTGATGCTGCCGTTGTTGCTCTTGCTCTGCTGATTCATCCGCTTCTGCCCTTATTTGGTTATTTCAATTTCGATTATAAGTTATCTAGGTACATATCCTTGAACTTGTATCATTACTTGATGAAATGTTTGAAATCTTAAGTAATTATTTTTGCAATTGTTCATTCTTATTTTGTAAGTATTTTCTGACAGAACTGCTCATTTAAATGTAATTTGGATATGTTTGGTTTGTCTGTGATTCAAAGATTTAAATGTACCTCCAATGTTATCAATTGATATCTGTCGTTAAATGGGTTAGCAAGCATGTTAGTAAACTGAAATTTCATACATCCTTATGTCTCCTGCCACTGATGATTGTAAATTCATTAGACGTTTTGCTAGTAATTAATGTGATTTGCCTCTCTGGAAGAACATTTTTGTTATGAACGACTTGCAAATACAAAATGGTCTTAATTGCATCAACGGTTCCAGTAGTTACTATATCAAGATGCCATTCTTGAAACTGTTAAAAGTTCTTTATCTCATGTTTTTTGTACGGTCAAATAGCTGAATCGTTGAATTTGTGTGCTCACTTTGCTTCTCTGGTTGAATACTTGTTCGTAATTGTCGCATAATCATTTCTAATTCTTTGGCTGAGATTGAAGTCGTGTAATATGCCAATTGAAGTATAAGCAGATTAGTTCTCATTTATTTAATAATAGTTGAATTGGAATTGACATTAGTCTTGAACCAGTAATATAAATTGGTCTCATTATATTTATATCATCAAATAGCTTACCCTTTGAAATAAATTGAGGCGCTCCATGCAAAATAAAACCCCTAAGACCATGGCCCTCACAAAACTAGCTAGCTTTTATAGATAATTTGGTGTGCCATTTTCATTAAATAACCCATGGCCCTCACTTAATTAATTTTTAACTCTTTAGAAATTGAGGTGTGCCATTAGCAAATTTCCATAGCCCTCACAAAGTTAACATCGCATAGTTGCTTTAGGTGCGTCTTTAAATAATATTACCTTCTTAAACTCGGGTGCGCATTTCATCTGACCCAAATCCAAATCTCAAAATATTGAATAAAATGTGTTTCGGATCCGGGTACATTTCATGTGACGTGATCCAAAAACACGTTTTAAACGACGTTCAATCTTCCTTAAAAAATCAATTAAAAGCGGTAAACAATTTTAAATTGCACTATAGGCTTAACATGTTTTAAAATCAGATATTAGGCCGATTATGATAGTTTAAGCGACCGTGCAAGAACCACGGGATCCGGGGGTGCCTAACACCTTCCCCCGGGTCAACAGAATTTCTTAGTTAGAATTTCTGGTTCGCAGACTTCATTTGGAAAGTCGAAAACTTCCTCGATTTGGGATTCAAGATAAACCGGTGACTTGGGACACCAAAAGCCAAACCTATCCCAAGTGGCGACTCTGATAAATAAATGATCCCATTTTGGATAATGTCACTTCAAGTGGAAAAACTCCCTTATACATTATCCTTCGGGGTAGGTGTATAAAAAAGGAGGTGTGACAGTATCTATCTAATTTAGGATTGCGTATGTGTTCCAAATTACACTTCTAATCATTTTTGGGTTTTTCGTTATAATTCTACTTTTATCAACTAGAAATGGTAAATATAACTAGATTAAGCTGAGAGTTAAATGCTACGGGTTGTTCAAATAGTTAAAACGGCACTAGGGTAGTGACATCCGCCTAGGTGCTCAATTGACGGGTACTTAAGTCTAAGACATGTTTGACATGATTGGGGAGTATGATATAACTGTTGCACTACTTTACCCACTCTACACCTCTCAGTGGTTCAAGTGATTTTGCCCAATTGACTTTCTCAAGACCAATTGGGTATGCAAATTTGCACAAGCAACTAGGGTTCAAGTCGGGTATTACTCTCTCGAGGTTTAACCCTTTAATTGGGGCTATCAATCTCTTGAGTACGCCCCAATTCCTTGTTGGATCTATTTCGGAGAGTTAGGCTCTCTTTCTCAAGAAGAGCCCTAGTCAACTAAACACAAACTAGTGTTTGCAACAACTAATTCAGTAGTTAACCATGAAATTTACCCAAATATCAAACACCCATAGTCAATTTAGCCATAAAATAAAAAACCCGTCAATTACCCACACTAGGGTTGAGCCACAACCCTAGCTTATGGGTCTAGCTGCTCATAATTGAAGAAGAAAAGCAAGAAATAGATGAAGAAAAACTCATATTAATTAATCACTAAGTTAAACACAAAGATTCAATGATGAAAAGTAGTTAAACTATCCCAAAATGGCTAAGAAAGTCAAACCCACGAGCACAACTGCTTAATTACAATATCTGATACCCTAAAAATAGGAAAAGAATCTATTTATACTGAGCTGGAAAATCTAGATAAAAATGCCCCTGCAGGGTTAGTGCGGACCGCACAAAATGGTATGCGGCCGCACTAGGGCTTTGATCTTAAAACTTGAACTCTCTGAACTCGGGCATTACGGACCGCACAGGATGGACTGCAGCCGCGGAGGCTTCTTGTGCGGTCCGCACAAAATCAACTGCAGACCGCATTGGCTTGGAACTCTGAATTTGGCAACTCTCTGATTCCCCTTACTGCGGACCGCACAGAATCGAGTGCGGTCGCATTGCCTTCAGTGCGGACCGCACAAATCCTAGTGTGGCCGCATTGCCTTTGTGCCTGATTTTTGACCTCTCTGAATCTTCTAGTGCGGACCGCACAGAATGGTGTGCGGACGCACTGGGCCTGTTTTGCCTGAGCTTGCCTTGTCTTTGGCACTTGTGCAAGTTTCACTCCTTTTGAGCTGATCTTTGACATCTTGTCACTTTGTTGATCAAACCTGCAATCAAGCACAACTTGTGAGCCTTTTGGGACTATTTTGTATGAATTTCTAATCAAAGCATAAGCAAGAAGGAGCATAAAATGCGTCAAAATCCCTAGTTATCAACTCCCCAAACTTAAGCTTTTTCTTGTCCTCAAGCAAACAAAATAAGACCCACCCCTTAAGGAAAATCCAAGAAATTTTCATCTGTCCTAAAGTAACCTCATTTAGCATCAATTGGACTAAAAATTGCCCTCAATACAAATGTATCATTAACAACTTTTACTCTTTGAAACTCCATGGATTAGGTCTGACACAAGAGCATCAAGAATTGACTCAACACATCAAAGAACTCTTTTCTATTACTTTGGTCATTGTGGAACCCAAACTCACACATCCTCAACTCTCCCTAAGCAATCCTCACCTATTAAGATAGTGGCACTCAGAACGAGGATAATGGAAACTCACTCATCTCTCTCAAGAAAAAGCCACAAGCCCGGCTCTAGGTACCATATGCTTGCCCCTTATGTGAGTATCCACTAATGTAAGCTTCATTCAGCTCAAGATCATATAGGGCTTTTGTGAAGACATTGTGAAGGCATTTGGTTCAGGGTAGGAAATGTTTTGGTCTAAGTAGGTTCCATCTTCCCTTAAGCACTAGTTTTTGATTCATTTGGCATCCATTCACTTGACTCTTTGAGTCATTTCACTTCTTTCTAAGGGGTAAGAGAGACATACTATCACTCTTTCTTATGCATTTCAACCCTTTTCTCCTTTTTCAACTTTCCAAATCTTTCATTCTTTGCTTTTCTTGAATCGTTTTTTATTCTTTTGCACATTGAACATTGTTTTTGTCTTTTTGCTTTTCTTTCTTTTTCATCGCCTTTCCTTTTCTTCATTTTTGTGCTTTTTACCATTTTGTTGCAATCCTCATCTCTACCCCCAAACTTATACTTTTTCCATGTGCTAAAGAAAAGATCGGGTGCCAAGAGAGGGTATCTTTTAGAATGGGTATAGGCTTGTATCATGGTTCTTGAAAGAAAAAGGTCTAAGGCTCAAAAGGGTTGACTAGGGATCTTATCATTGGTAGGTTATGGAAGTGTTCAAGCTAACATTTGGACCAAGGAGAGCCTATAATCATGTCTCAAGTCAAAATTCACTTAGGATTTCGCCTCAACTAATATTCAGGGAAAGTTCTAGACCAATGGCTCGGGACATAGACTTGCAATGTGATTACTCACCGCACAAGCTATAGGATTGCTAAAGACACAGAGTCGGGGGCCCACAACGACCTTAGATAAGATTTGAGCACACAATGGTCCTGAAGAACCACTCGATGATTATCGGTCAACACAAGAGTCTCAAGGTCATGACTTTCACCATCCTAAACACAACAAATTGTTTTTGACCATAAGATCAGTGGCAAATGTGCTAGGCCCAAGTGAAGCTTTGCTTGAGGTACCCTTAAATACTAACTATTAAAACAAAAAGAAAAAACGGACTCAAACCCTTAAGAAGGTTGTCATCCATTATTGGGAAGATCCACCTGGTTTACACAACACTCCACCTTTGGAAAGAACCGTGGCATTAAGAAAATCAAAGGCTTATAGCAACTTTAAAAACAAGAAGCTACGAATCACAAATGAGAACTAAAAACGAAAAATTTTACGGAAAGTAGAATGAATATATACAAGAGAGGATTTGAATATACAATAGAGGGGATGAATATGTACAAAGTAACATAACTTTATATACAGACCCAAAGTGAAATAAAAATGCGATAAATGTACGAAATGTTAAAATTATATACAAACCAAAGATGAAAAATCAAGAAAGCATAAAAATTGTTAATTATATACAATCATCTGAATGTTGGGCCTACCCCCTCAAATGAAAGCTAGCATTGTCCCTAATGCCAACTAAATCAAATAAAGCACCAAAAAGAGAAAGGAAAAAAGATATAAGAAACTCCCTATGGCCCGTTTGTCTGCATCGGCTCCTGAGTGGTCCTAGGGTCCTCACTATGCTCGAAACCTCAGACTGGTTCCCAGTGGTATGTTGTGTGTTGCTGGGACCTGGGCCTGGACCTAGACAGGCTCTGGAGGTGGTGCACCCTGTGGCTGACTGGAGGAGGTCTCCTGCGGGTCTGCCAGCTGGATGACTGCATCATCAGCTCTAGGAATCATCCTCTTCCTCTTGGGAGGCCTCAGTGACTGCTCCGGCTTAGAATGAGTTGCGGGCACTGGGTCCTGGAGCAATAAGTCTAAAGGCAGCTGATCTGCCTTCAGTCTGTCAACATCCGCTCTCAACTCCTTCACGGACTCCTTGGAGGCCCGTGTCTTCTTCAGCTTCTTATGCTCCCAGGCAAGCTCCTTGAGAGCCTTGCTATGTGAATCCACTGCCTCAGTCAGTACCTTATGCGTGTCGAGGATTTTCTTCTGGTTTTCTAATATCTCCTTGAGAGCATCCTCGATGGACTGGGGAACTTGCGGGGCTGGAGGTGCCGACTGATCCTCTACAGTAGTAGTCAGGATGGACAACTTGGATGAGGTAGTCTGCATCTAGTTGTTGATACTTAGAAGTTCCTGGCTCAATCGGTAGGCAGTAATGGGATGGGCCTGGGATGATGGAATCTCTGGGTCCGCTGAGGTGGATGGACCAAGAGGAATGGCTGTGGATGTGGATGGACCGGGAGGGATGTCTGTGGAGGTGGAGGTTGGCTCAGCAGGAGCCACTACCACAACTGGCTCTTCAGACTGGCCAGTTGGAGCAGTAGTTGTACCTTTGAAGTTCTTGCTCTTGGGGTTGTCATCCCCCTGCATGTTGTACCAGGAAAAAGGGGCCTTCGCTTTGACTCTGATGTCGAAGGGCCTCTTTTCCACCTTCAGATCCCGGAAGTACATCGTGAGGAAAATGGGGAATGGATAGTTTCTATCATGCTCGGCGCCCACAATAGTAATGATCTGGGACATCACATTCCCTAAACTGATGGGGTACCCCGCCATAATAGAAGCCACTAACACAACCCGGTGGATAGGGATGGAGTTGTCATGTGTCATGGGGTCCAACCTGCTACATACAAAGGTCTCCCACCCCCTCGCTTCAAAGTTCAAACTCCATCTCAAGATCTTGACTCCAGCAATCAACCAGTCCGGGGTGGTACCTGGGATTGCCAGGTATTGTGCCAACCATGAACGGACCTCCTCGCCCATTTCCATCTTCGCCATGTACAGGGTCTCATCCTCCTCATTAAAGCCAAGGTATTCATTTATTGAATTTCCGTCAAATAGCATTTTCAGTTTTCGAACCTTGGTCACTTTGGAGCCCTTTTTGATGTGGGCTACGCTGCAGTAGAATTCCTTGACCAAGTGTTTATTGGCATCCACACACTCATCCAGAAAATGCTCCCAGCCCACTCTCGTCCTAAACTGCCTCCTCACGTTGGTATTGTGAGGTAACAGGTCTTTATCAATAAAACTCTGCTCCGGGATTAACTTTCTCATCGTCCACCACTCCCAAAATTTATGGTATGCTATCTCACTTACGAATCTGTCTTCCCAAGCCTATGGCTTCCTAGTTCTAGCTACCCTACCAACTTGAGGCTCACCCCCTTCTCCGACTATTTCTTCTCTACCTACTTCCTCCTCATCCTCTTCTGCCCTACTGCACCCTCTCCAGATAATAAAGCTGTGGGAGAGGTGGAGTATTCCCCACTACCTTCACCTGAGCCCTCAGAAGACCCAGAAGAGACGTTCACTGACGCTTGGGCAGTGGGGGATGCTGGAGGTGTATCTGTTAGTCTGAACCTCCCCGGCCAGTCAGGGACATGTGTTGGTACTGGGTCGGAAGAAATCTCCCAGGAGGGCTCGTACTCACTTCCCGACTGATCACAGGCCCTGTCAGCTGCTTTTATTAATTTTCTTTGGTTCTTTATGTTTTGCCGGACTTGGGGACTGAGATTTATCATTTTCTACTTCCCTCCCCGGGAGGATTCACCTGTACCAAGTTGTTTAGAACCTTTGCCTCGTTGTTTTACCATTGAATGCAAACACAATTAAGTAAACTTGTTAGAATCATTAGACAGCAGTCAAAAAAACAATCAAGAAAAAGAATTGCAGACAAAAGGAACAATTGCAGACAGTGTTGCAGAAACCACTCAGTGCGGACCACACAAAATGGTGTGCGGCCGCACAGGGGCCAATGCGGACCGTACAAAATGGCCATGCGGTCCGCACAGGGTTGGGGTTCAGACTACCCACCCTCTGTATCTAGCCAGTGCGGACCACACAAAAAGGTAGTGCGGCCGCACAGGGTGCAATGCGGTCCGCACAAAATGTAGTGCGGCCGCATTCCCTGAGGTTCAGCTTCAGAACAATAAGCAGTGCGGTCGAGGTTTTATTTCAGGTTAAGCAGGGGATCAAGACTCTAATGCTTTCATTCCTTCAGCTTCAGATAGGTGAATCAATGGGCTCATTTCCTTTCTTTCTCTCGTCAACTGGGGAAAGGTTCCTCTTTGCTTTGATTCGATAGTTGGAACTCTTTGTATATAGGTTATGCCTAGGGCAAGATATCAAGATCGCTTTGTTAAGTAGTGACCTTAATAACCGAGAGTCTTCTAAAACTCTCTGCCACAAACTAAAGAATTGAATTACCTTGCGCCGGTATCATTTCCCTTGAGAAAAAGGGAAAAGGGAAAGGCACCTTGACTTTGAAAACTCAAAGGGCAAGCAAGGGAAGTGCAAGTGCACCTACTTTAGAACCATCCTTTTCTAAGTACGACAAAGCTTCCTTGTAAACTAAGGCTAAGGCACGCTCGATAGCAAGAAGCTAGTGACTTCTTTCAGGTCATAGACGCAAATTGCCGAATCAACACCAGGCAGTATAAGAGTCCTTTCTTTGATCGGCCTTCCCCAGACCAGAACTGAAAGGACGCAAGTGGATCATTCATGCGCAGACTTAACTGAAAAAGAAAGATTCAAAATGGTACTGCGGACCGCACAAGGGCACCGCCGACTGCATAAAAACGACCGCGGTCCGCACTAGGTGCCCAGAAGCAACACTAAGTTAGGGTTTACAAGATTTTGATTTTTAGTTCAATTTTTGCATCTAAGTAAGCCCCTAACTGATTGCCCACTATATTTAACTAACCTAGTCTATTTTAAACGAGAAATTAACAACCCTAATGAAGAACTACGGGAAGAATAAAATGAAAGAACAGAAAAATAAGGGAAAATAACAAAATCAAAGAAATTACAATGAATTTAAGTTACCAGATGTGAGATGTGTGAGATGAAATGAAGCTTAACAGGTCCAAGCAGTTAATTGCATGTAAAAAAGACGATGAACAGTGTTTTTAGAGTTCTGAGAGTCAAATGTTCGAAAAGTTTGAACAGGAGGGCCTCAGGCCCTATTTATAGAAAAGGACCTGGGGCCCAGTCTTACCAACTAGTGCGGACCGTACAAAATGGACCGCGGTCCGCACTACACTGTTTTGCTCAAGTTCAACCAAGCAACCCACTGCGGTCCACACAAAATGGACTGCGGCCGTAGTGGTCCACTGCGGACCGCACAAAATGTAGTGCGGCCGTAGTGGCAAACTTCAGAGAGGTCACATTTCACCCTTCACCAGTGCGGTCCGCACAGAATGTAGTGCGGCCACACTGGCAACTTCAGAGACCTGTGCATTTTTTCCACTATGTCTTGCACTGCATCAACACAACCCTGTAACATCTCACAACCAGTTAGCCCAAAAATCAATCCTATACTACAAAGAAAATCAAAGAAAAATAAGAATAAAAACACATGGGTTGCCTCCCAAGAAGCGCCTGATTTAACATCACGGCACGACGCAGGTTACCATCACATTATTTGAAATAAAGAAGCGCCACCACGTGGCTGTCATCAATTTTCCCAGATAATGCTTGACCCGGTGCCCATTAACTCTGAAGACATCTCCATTTTTGTTTTTCAAATCAAGAGCACCAAAAGGGGTCACCAACACAACTTCAAACGGTCCACTCCATTTTGATTTAAGCTTTCCCGGAAACAGATGTAACCGAGAGTTGAACAAGAGAACCAAATCACCTACCTTGAAGTCCTTTCCACAAGCATATTTATCATGAAGGTATTTCATCTTGTCCTTATACAAGGACGAACTGGAGTAGGCATGGAATCTGAATTCATCAAGTTCATTGAGCTGCTCCACACGAAGATTGGTTGCAACATCCCACTCAAGATATAGCTTCCTCAAAGTCCACATGGCCTTGTGCTCTAACTCAACTGGTAGATGGCAATCTTTCCCAAACACAATCCGATACGGAGACATACCAATCAGAGTCTTGGAAGCAGTCCTATAAGCCCATAGAGCGTCATCCAACTTCTTTGACCAATCGGTCATATTTGCATTGACCGTCTTTGACAATATCCTTTTGATTTCCCTGTTGGAGACTTCAACTTGAACACTTTCTTGAGGATGATAGGGGATAGAAACTTTGTGATTGACACCATACTGTGAAAGCAAAGTGTCGAAAGCTCTATTGCAAAAATGAGACCCCCCCCCCCACTTATTATTGCACGAGGAGTACCAAACCTTGTAAAAATGCTCTTTTTAAGAAATGCAACAACACTCTGGGCCTCATTGTTGGGCAAAGCCACGGCTTCAATCCACTTTGAAACATAGTCCACCGCCACAAGAATGTAAGTGTTCCCGCAAGAGCTAACAAATGGGCCCATGAAATCAATGCCCCATACATCAAAAATATCAACCTCAAGGATGGTATTGAGAGGCATTTCATCTTTCTTCGAAATTCCACCTGCTCTTTGGCATGCGTCGCATCTCTTCACAAAATCACTCGTATCTTTGAACAAAGTTGGCCAATAAAACCCACAACTAAGAACTTTTGAAGCCGTCCTCGCCCCGCCATGATGGACACCATAGGGACAGGAATGACACGCCTCCAAAATACTCAATTGCTCTTCCTCCGGGACACACCTTCGGATCACACCATCCGTGCAAATCTTGAACAAGTATGGCTCATCCCAATAGAAATCCAAACTATCTCGCCTGAGCTTCTTCCTTTGGTTAGAAGAGAGCTCACACTGGATTATACCAGTCACAAGGAAATTAGCAACATCAGGAAACCATGGCATATCATTCATTGACACCGAAAGAAGTTATTCGTCGGGAAATGAATCATTGATATCTAGGCCATCACGAGGCCTCCCCTCCTCCTCCAAGCGGGACAAGTGTCCACCACTTGGTTCTCACTACCCTTCCGGTCCACAATCTCCAATTCAAACTCTTGAAGTAACAAGACCCATCGCATCAGTCTAGCTTTGGACTCCTTCTTCGTCATCAAGTACCGGAGTGCAGCATGGCCAGTATGAATAATAACCTTAGCACCCATAAGATACGGCCGGAATTTTTCCATTGCAAACACTATAGCCAAAAGTTCCTTCTTGGTCACCGTGTAGTTCACTTGAGCACATTCATTATCTTGCTCGCATAGTAAACCGGATGAAATATTTTGTTCACTCTTTGACCCAAAACCGCCCCAACCGCAACATCGCTCGCATCACACATGAGCTCAAAGGGCAAGCTCCAATTAGGCGCGGTAATGATAGGAGTGGTGGTCAACTTATTCTTGAGAAGTTCAAAGGCTTGCATACACTTTTCATCAAACACGAACTTAGCATCTTTTTCCAACAACTTGCACAAGGTATTCACTACCTTTGAAAAATCTTTGATAAATCTCCGGTAGAACCCCGCATGCCCAAGAAAACTTCGGACTCCCTTGACGGATGTAGGGGGAGGGAGCCTTGAAATCACATCTATCTTTTCTTTATCTACCTCGGTGCCATGCTTCGAAATTTGATGCCCAAGAACTATTCCTTCTTCCACCATAAAGTGTCATTTCTCCCAATTGAGGACAAGATTGGTTTCTTCACAACGGGCCAACACCCTATCAAGATTCTTCAAGCTTTATCAAATGAGTCTCCCACAGCACTAAAGTCATCCATGAACACCTCCAAAATGTCTTCCACCATATCGGTGAAAATGGCCATCATACACCACTGAAATGTAGCAGTGCATTACACAATCCGAAAGGCATCCTAGAGAAGGCAAAAGTGCCATATGGACAAGTGAATATGGTCTTTTCTTGATCTTCCAAAGCAATTATGATTTGGTTGTACCCATAATACCCATCCAAGAAGCAATAGAAGGCACGCCCAGCAAGTCCGTCCAACATCTGATCTAGAAATGGCAAAGGAAAGTGATCCATGCATGTCACTTTATTCAACTTGCGGTAGTCCATGAAAACTCTCCAATCCATGACGGTTCTTGTAGGAATCAACTCATTTTGAGAATTTGTAACCACGGTCATGCCACCCTTCTTCGGTACACATTGCACCGGTGAAGTCCAAGAGCTATCAAAGATGGGGTACACAACATTGGCATCCAACCACTTGATCACCTCCTTTTTCATAACTTCTTGCATTGCCTCGTTCAACCTCCTTTGGTGCTCCAAGGAGGGCTTTGCATCATCTTCCAGAATAATCTTGTGCATACAGAATGCGGGGCTTATTCCTCGAATATCAGCTAAAGTCCATCCAATTGCCCTTTTCCTCTTTTAAAGCACCGCCAATGTAGCATCAACCTGCATGTTAGTAAGGCAAGAGGAAAGAATAACTGGAAAAGTAGAATTTGAGCCTAAGAACTCATACCTGAGGTGTGGAGGAAGTGGTTTCAACTCCAACACCGGAGGCTCCTCTATTGAATGTTTAGTTGGTGGAGTCTTTCTATTCTCAAGGTCCAAAGACAATTTCCTAGGCTCATAAGAATAAGAGCCCATTCCATGTAAAGCATTCACACACTCCACTCGGCTTGCACCCTCATTGACATCAAGATTCAACAAAACGGCCTCCAATGGGTCCTCCACATTGATCATGGCACTAGTGTCATCAATTATCATTGCTGTGACGAGGTCAACAAAAGAGCACACCTCGGTATTGTTGGGCTACTTCATAGACTTGCACACATGAAAGACCACCTTTTCATCACCCACCCGGAAGGTGAGTTCCCCTGCTTCCACATCTACCAATGCCTTCCCCGTAGCTAGGAAAGGTCTTACCAATATGATAGGAACTTCATAGTCCACCTCGCAATCCAAGATCACAAAGTCAGCTGACAAGATAAATTTGTCCACCCGGACAAGCACATCATCAATAATACCCAAGGGTCTCTTCATCGATCTATCCGCCATTTGTAACCTCATGGAAGTCGGCATAGGTTTCGCAATACCCAAAGTTTTGAAAATTGAGTATGGCATCAAATTGATACTAGCTCCCAAATCACATAGAGCCTTGTCAAAATCCGCACTCCCAATGGGGCAAGGAACGGTGAAAGCACCGGGATCTTCAAGCTCCGGGGCCATTGAATGCACTATAGCACTAACTTGGTGAGTCATCTTTATAGTTTCACAATCCATATAACACTTCTTTGTGACCAAGTCCTTCATGAACTTTGCATAGCCCGGCATTTGTTCAAGTGCCCTCCACCAAAGGCACATTAATCGATAAGCTCTTCATCATGTCAATGAACTTTTTAAACTAATTCTTAGTCTTTTGCTTTGCGAGCCTTTGAGGATAAGGTGGACGTGGACTTGGCAAAGGAGCCTTGGCTTTTGGCACAATCGGCTCCGGTATGTCAATTATGTGTTCCCTAGACGGGTTCACATCATTTTGAGTTTCCACCTCGACATCTTGAGTATCAATCCTCACTTCATTGTTCATACTTTCATTAGCCACATCTTCAACTACCAAAGGGATTTCTCTTCAAGCAACTCAACATCATCACCCAACACTTGCTTTTGCTTAGTGGCATTCACATCACCGCCTCTCCCACTTCTTGTTGTAACCGCCATAACATGATTGTTCCCACCCTTCGGGTTCACTACCGTATCACTTGGTAGAGCACCCTTTGGGCGAGTATTTAAAGATTGAGAGATTTGGCCTAATTGCACCTCCAAGTTTCTAATAGAGGTATTATGGGAAGCCAACTGTGCATCAAAATCCGCATTCTTCTTCATCATCTGTTCGAACATCATTTCAATTCTACCCAAATCATTGCCAGAAGAACTAGGACCTTGAGATGGAAATGGGGGTGGATTGTTCGGTTGTTGATACATTGGGGGCCTTTGAAAGCCTTGCCCCCGGTTTCCTTAGTTCCCATTATTCCATCCACCTTGATTGTTATTATTGCCCCAATTGTTGTTATTACCATTCCAATTCCCTTGGTTGTCTTATTGTTGTTCTGATTCCCCCAGTTGTTGTTTTGGTTGTTGTTCCCCCAATTACCACTGTTTTGTTGTTGATTGCCCAAATTACCTTGAGGTATCCACTGTTGTTGGTTTGAAGAGTTGCCCCGTTGGCCTTGATAGTTATTCACATATTGAAACTCTTCATTTTGTTCATCATATCCATCATTCTGAAACCCATCACAATCATCATCAAATTGCTCAGAATTCCCTTGATTTGTTGCCTCATTTGCCTTCTTTTGTTGACAAGCATATTAACACCCTCCATGGCATTCACTTGGCGAAGATTTCTGAACTTGTTGCAACTGTGCCCTAGCCAATTGGTTCATGGTAGTTGTAAGCTCAGCTATAGCTTTCCCGTGATCATGTAATTCCTTGTGCAAATTAGTGACTATGGGGTCACCTTGAGGCACATTGGCTCTACTTTGCCATGCTGAAGAAGTGTCCGCCATCTCATCAAGTATATCACATGCCTCATCATATGACAGCTTCATAAAATTGCTCCGGGCCAGTTGGTTCACTATGGATTGATTTGTTGTATCGATGCCCCGGTAGAAGGTTTGTTGGATCATAGCCTCGGGCATGTCATTATTGAGGCATTCCTTCACCATCGTTCTATACTGCTCCCAAATCTCACGCAAAGGTTCCGTGGGCTCTTTCTTGAAGGCCAATATCTCATCTCGAAGTGCCGCCATATGCCCGAGTGAGAAAAATTTAGCAATAAACTTGTCCGCCAACTCATCCAAAGTTGTGATGGAATGGTTGGGAAGTCGCTCTAGCCAATCCAATGCCTTCCCTCTAAGAGAAAATGGGAAGAGTCTCAACCTAAGAGCATCCTCACACACATTCGTCTGCTTGCTCCCCCAACATATATCCACGAACCCCTTGAGATGTTTGTAGCATTTTGATTTGCAGCGCCCGTGAAATACCTACGCTGCTCAAGTAAGGTCAACATCAAATTGGTTATCTGAAAATTGCCCGCCTGATTCGGGGTGGGACAATAGCACTTGCATAGCCTTGGTTTGGGAGTACTCTAGGAGCCACTCTTGGAGGTGGCAGAGGAGGGTCTGGAATATTGTTGTTTTCATTTGCATTGGCCTGGCGGCCTCTAAGTTGTCCTTGAGGTACAAGAGGCACCTCATCATCTCCAACATCATCTACCTCCTCCCCCAAAATCACATTTCCAAGAGGGTCATTAGCGTTGTTCGCTGCCATTTAGGTACCTGAGTAGTGACACAAACAAATTAGAAACAAAGAAGGAAAGAAGAACAATACACAAAACTAACTAAATAGATAGCCAAAAAGTCTCCCCGGCAACGGCGCCAAAAAGTGATCGCGGCCTACTCCGCGCTACTAAATATGTAGCGAAAGAGGGTCGGAGCAGCTTTTACCTGATTTTGGGTCGGGATCGATATCCACAGAGAGCTAGAATTGGAATCGAGTATCTATCTAGTTTAGGATTGCGTATGTGTTCCAAATTACACTTCTAATCATTTTTGATATTTTCGTTATAATTCTACTTTTATCAACTACAAATGTTAAATGTAACTAAATTAAGCTGAGAGTTAAATGCTACGGGTTGTTCAAATAGTTAAAACGGCACTAGGGTAGTGACATCCGCCTAGGTGCTCAATTGACGGGTACTTAAGTCTAAGACATGTTTGACATGATTGGGGAGTATGATATAACCGTTGCACTACTTTACCCACTCTACACCTCTCAGTGGTTCAAGTGATTTTGCCCAATTGACTTTCTCAAGACCAATTGGGTATGCAAATTTGCACAAGCAATTAAGGTTCAAGTCGGGTATTACTCTCGATGTTTAACCCTTTAATTAGGGTTATCAATCTCTTGAGTACGCCCCAATTCCTTGTTGGATCTATTTCGGAGAGTTAGGCTCTCTTTCTCAAGAAGAGCCCTAGTCAACTAAACACAAACTAGTGTTTGCAACCACTAATTCAGCAGTTAACCATGAAATTTACCCAAATATCAAACACCCATAGTCAATTCAGCCCTAAAATACAAGACCCATCAATTACCCACGCTAGGGTTGAGCCACAACCCTAGCTTATGGGTCTAGCTACTCATAATTGAAGAAGAAAAGCAAGAAATAGATGAAGAAAAACTCATATTAATAAATCACTAAGTTAAACACAAAGATTCAATGATGAAAAGTAGTTAAAATTGCCCAAAATGGCTAAGAAAGTTGAACCCACGAGCGCAGCTGGTCAATTACAATATCTGATACCCTAAAAATAGGAAAAGAATCTATTTATACTAAGCTGGAAAATCTGGACAAAAATACCCCTGCGGGGTTAGTGCGGACCGCACAAAATGGTGTGCGGTTGCACTACGGCTCTGATCTTGAAACTTGAACTCTCTGAACTCAGGCATTGCGGACCATACAAGATGGACTGCGGCCGTTGAGGCTTCTTGTGCGGTCCGCACAAAATCAGGTGTGGACCGCATTATCTTGGACTCTGAATCTGGCAACTCTCTGATTCCCCTTATTGCGGACTGCACAGAATCTAGTGCGGCCGCATTGCCTTCAATGCGGACGGCACAAATCCTAGTGCGGCCGCATTTCCTTGTGCTTGATTTTTGACCTCTCTGAATCTCCTAGTGCGGACCGCACAGAATGGTGTGCGGCCACACTAGGCCTGTTTTGCTTGAGCTTTCCTTGTCTTTGGCACTTGTGCAAGTTTCACTCCTTTCGAGCTGATCTTTGACATCTTGTCACTTTGTTGATCAACCTGCAATCAAGCACAACTTGTGAGCCTTTTGGGACTATTTTGTATGAATTTCTAATCAAAGCATAAGAAAGAAGGAGTATAAAAGGCGTCAAAATCCCTAGTTATCACCAACCTCTTTTCATCAAGAGCCTCCAACTCTACTAATCAAAGTTGAGCATTTTCTTCATCAGTGATCCCTTCTTGAATAGCAATTCATAATGAAGGTATTTGACGCTCAAGTGGCAAGTCGACTTCGACTCCATAAACAAGTGAATAAGGAGTCGCTTTTGTTGGCGTGCAGTGAGTTATCCTATATGCCCATAAAGCTTCTTCCATACGGCCATTCCAATATTGTTTGAATTTGGAGACGACTTTATTTAGCGAGTTGCATAGAGTTTTGTTGAATGCTTCAGCTACACTATTGGCGACATCGTTGTACATCAAAGAGTTACGTTGCTTGAACCCAAGGAGATTACAAACCTTGTTCATCAACCTATTATTGAATGGTTTTCCGTTATCCATTATTATGTAACGAGGAATGCAAAACGATAGATTATGTTAACTCAGATGAAATTTGCAACATTTTCCTTCTTTACCTCCTTAAGAGCAACAACTTCAGCCCATTTTGAGAAGTAGTCAGTTGTAGCCAAGATGTGTAGGTGCCCATTGTCGCGCCCCTTTTTTCTCGCAAAATCGAGGTTTCGACATTTTTGGAACAACTCCTTTTGAGAGGGTAAGGAATTGGAATTGGGAGAGTCGCCACCTAACGGATTAAGGTGCATTAGGGAACCTAGAGAAGATAACTCATATTACCAGTTTATATCACCAGAGATCGGGTAAGGGCTCAAATTACCTTGAGGGAAAGGTGTTAGGCACCCCTCGAGGACCACAACGGTGAGTCCCGGCCGAACTTAAATTAAGCGAATTTGTCTAAGGAGAAGTAAAGAAAATCAATTAATAAGGATGGGGGGGTCCTAAGTTTTTTTAGCCTATAGGATCACCCTGTGCAATACTTTGTAGCTCCCCCAAGTCAGGGTGCTACTCATAGTGTTTAGTGCACGGACTATCATCTCCTACTACCCGATTACTATCTTTAAGTTGTTACCTAAAGCGCTCTAATTGATTCTAGTTCGTTCCCTATGCGTGCACTACCCGTCCCTTACTAATGGCCCTGGAGGTATTAGGACCTCTATTTGGGATAGTTCTAGACCCAACCTATGTTGCTAAAAAATGTAAAAGTCTAGGCGACAAACAAAACCAATTAGGACTTTCAGAAAAATAAATAAAAAAGCAAATATGGGCTCATATTGACCTCCACACACAAAAAACAAAGGCACGCAATTAACAGGAGTAATTTAAAGTCCTATAGGCAGGATATCTATGTGAGAAATAAGCAAGAAGTGATTTATAGAAGCAGTTTCATTAAGGCGAGTGTTAAGACCTATTGTTTGCCTACTAATTTTATTCAGTAATATATCATGGCAATTCAGACAGCAATGAAGTTTTAATCAAGAATTATTATTAAGTCCTACAGGCATATTATCTAAGTGATTGACAAGGGCGATTGTATTCAGAACCAATTGATCGAATCCTATAGGTATGCTATCTAATGTTGAACTAAATTTAACCCTATATGCATGATTTCTAAGAGCAAATTGGTTTTAGTTATATAGACGTGCTTCATAGCCTTGTATTTCCTTTTAATCCTATAGGCAAGCTTTCTAATTGATGTACTGACTCAAGTCCTATAGGCATGATTTCTAGGTTTGAAACTGGTTTTAGTCCTATATGCATGGTATCTATTTTGAATTTATTTAACCCTATAGGCATGATATCTATTGAGCAGTAATACAGGCAGAAATCGCACACATCGCCAGAAAAGCTATTAAATCAAACATTAAGGTCATATAGGCATTAATGCTAACACATGTTTGTTGGACAACTTAATGCAACCTATAGGCAGGATTTCTAATATGCAATTTTAGTCCTATAGACAGGATTTCTAATATGCAATTTTAATCCTATAAGCAGGGTTTCTATTATGCAAATATAGTATAACACTCATACGATTTTAACAAAGATGAGGTAAAACAGGATTAATAGAACAAATGAAACCCTATTGGCAGGACTTCTATCCGAATTGCCCAAAAAGAATAAAGACCCTTCCCAATTTTTACTATATACCCAGAATCTATTCATTACAAACTTATTACAGGCCAGAGTAATGAATAAATTACATTATAATAATAAGATAAACTATAGGGAGCCTTCATTGGGCCCTAATAAACCTGGGAACCAGGCCTTCGAACAAATCAACTTCGAGGCTCAATTCATAGGTACAATATAGCCAAATACGAATGTCCCACCCATAACACATGTGGAACTAGGCTTCCAATGTGTCAAAGTTCCCAAGGGCCTCAGAGACCCCGGGCAATGCTCACACCAGAACCAAGTATTCAGAGATGATTCACAAGAGATTGGTAACCAGTTCCCTGTGTGTCAGAGTTCACAAGAGTCTCACATGGACCCTGAGCAGTGCTCGCACTTGGGTGGTTGAGGATGGGACCTAAGGGACTAAGATTGGAGGTTTTTCTTAAAAAATTAACATCATATAAAAGGAAGTAGGGGCAGATTTAAAACAGTGTTTATTTCAGAAGAAACAAAATCTAGAACACAGAATTGCATTCAGCAAAACAAGCAAGGTTTGTAAAGTACATAGTTTCAAATAGGTTAATTCAGAAAAGAGTGTTAATTATACTAGGTGAGCATGCTGACATTTAGGACAACCATTGTTTAATCACATAAGCATTTAGAAGAAGTGTTAAGGCAAACAGTTAAGTTGAACAAGTTGGCAGGGCACATGAATTAAATAACAATACAGAACTGCAAAGTTAGGATAAGTTAACTAATTTGATGCTGGTAGTACCCTAAGGAATTCAAAGTTCAGAACAGGTGTAGGATTAACAAATAATGCATGAGACAAGTAAATTATTAAGCTAATTTATAAGAGGAGTCACATTACTCAAAATAAATAATCTTAAATTTAATAGTATTAACTATAGGGTTAGAAAAAATCATAAAAGCATAAAGACAGATTCATACTCAGAGTTCAAACATAAGGGTCGAGAAACACATATTATGAAAACATGGAGAACGAAACGACCTGGATTTAAGGCTTACCAGTTAAGCAGGAAAGCAAGTAACCAGAACAGTAAGTCCAGAATCAATTGGCCTTGGTTTTCAGCCGACCAAGACCAAAAACAATGAGCAAAGAGAATTGGAGTACAGAATCTAGGTTTTAGTGAGAGTTAGCGTTCAAGTCCTCTCTCAAGGGGAAAGAGGGGAGGTGTTTAAATAGCATTAGACTAGTGTCTATAAATAAGGTAACAACCAAACAAGGAAAGCTAACAATTAATTAAAGAAGTAAAACTCATAACATTATTTAAGGTAAGCCAGCAATAACAGTACATAGACACGTGAAATATGCAATCACAGTAATTTAGGGAATCAAACAGTTCTGGGAATCAAAGGTTTATTATATAAAAATTAAAGGCAAGAGTCATAAATAGATAGACAGAATAAACAAGGAAATAAGAACTGAAACCCTAATTTTTGGGGTAAGTAAATTAGTCGAAATAATCAAAGGAAAATCAAAATAACAACGCACATAGACAGATATAGGAAATACTTGAAGACAATGTTGCCAGAAAGTAGAACCCTAACAGATCTGAGCCCTAATTTTAGGGCAAGTAAAAATTAGTCAGGAAATTCATGAAAAATCACAACGGAATGAACATAGACAGGTATACGGAACATTAAAGAGATATGCAACCACCAATAGAACCAGAACAAGTCTTTGAAAAGATATGGGCCCTAATTTTAGGGCGAGTAAATTAGGTTGAAAACTTTTAATGAAAAATCGCAAAAAATATTCATAGATAGACATGCGGAAACACAAATGAGATTTTTAACCAAAAAATAATAACAAAATCTTGACAGATCTTAAAAGATCTAAACCCTAGCTTTAGGGTAAATAAAGAATAAAGAAAATCTCAGATATTCGTATCCCAAAATGATGAAGAATGAACATAGATCAAAAAAGGGGGAAGGTTCAAACCAGATTTGGTTCGGAGTGAGGGAAATCGGCTTGCCATGTTAGGTAAGACACTACGTTATGCCATAAACGAGTAGACAATAGCGATAAACGCTCAATAAGGTAAGAAGAACATCAATGGATTCCATATCCGATTGGAATCGAATAGAGATTGGGGTGACGACACTTAGGGTTTCAGAAGGGAAGGAGAGGAGAGTGTTTGAGGGCGGCGGTTTAGAGGGAGTGATTAGGGTTTGGGGGTGATGGTGTAATTAAAAGGGGAGGGTGAATAAGGGTCGTTGATCTTGAGAGATCAACGGCCACGATTAGAAGTTGGAACGGACGGGTTATGGTGATGGGGCACCGACCGGGTTTTAGAGGGTTGGGTTATTTTGTTTGGGCTATACGTAGTTGGGCTGGGGTAATTGGGTTGATTTGGGTAGCTTAGGTCCGGAAATTTAATTGAAAATTGGGGCCAGATTATAAATACCCAATTTATTAACAAATAATTTATAAAAAATAATAAATAAATAAATAACAAAATATCATTTGTGCATAAAAATGGTTAACAACAATTATTTAACACTATAAAAATATAAAAGGTTATTTTTTGCATAAATAAAGTAACTATAAGTATATATAGGCTATTATTGCAAAATATGCAATTTTAGCCTTTAAAATGCAAATGTATTTATGATAAATATGTTAAAAGAAATATTTAAAACCTAATCTGGGTGTAAATAATGAAATTAGATGATAAAATCATTATAAAAATAATTTGTGATTCCATTAATGAGTATTTATATAATAAAATGTGGGAATGAATTGATTTAAAACCCTTTTAAATTATAAAAAATTATGAAAAATGCTTGTATATTTTCAAAAATCAAGTGATGATGCATATGCACTATTTTGGAATTATATATGTATATGTAAAAATATATGAGGGAAAAAATTTGATATCAACACCCACCAAAGGACTTTGGCAGTGGTCCAACAACATCCAATCCCCAAGCGTCAAACGACCAGGATGCTACAGTCGGGTGCAACACTTTAGGAGGTTGGTGAATAAAATTCGCATGGAATTGACAAGCCTTGCATATTCGAGCGTAGTCCAAGCAATCTTTTACCATCGTCGGCCAATAATATCCCATCCTTTTTATATGAAAGTGAAGCTTTGGTCCTGACTGGTGTGACCCACATACCCCAGAATGCGCCTCTTGCAAAGCTTGGAGTGCATCTTTTTCCCCTAAGAATCGTAAGAGTACTCCCTCGAACGACATTCTGTATAGAGTATCCTCGTAGTAGAGGAAGCGAGGTGCACGATGATAGATTTCGGTCATTCTCCTTGGATTTTCTGGGAGTATTCCATAGCATAAGTAGTCGATAATGGGTTGTCTCCATTCTTCTTTCTCAACTTCAGAAACAGCGACAAGATGGTTGAGTTCATTTTCATCACCTTCAGCCTCATTTGGCGATGGTACTACCCATTTTTGGCAGACGGTAACTTGCACTTGATCAGGCAGGGTTAACGATGAAGCTAGGGCAGCTAAAGCATCAGCCTTCTTATTTTCTTTTCTTGGCACATGCTGAATAGTCATATCACCGAGCCACACCATTAATTTTTTAGTATTATCATGATATGGGCATAGTTCAGGCTTCTTGACCCCGTAACTACCTAAAAGCTGATTGACCACTAACTGGGAGTCACCAAAGACTTGCAATTGCAATTGCTTTATATCAACAGCCATTTCAAGCCCAAGTATTAATGCTTGATACTCAGCAACATTGTTGGAATAGAGTTGTGTAAAGGTGAAGGAGTAGGGCAAGACTTCACCTTGGGAAGTGACAAATATTACGCCAGCACCAGCTCCCCCACGGTGTACAGCATCATCAAAGTACATCTTCCATGGAGGTTTAACTTCAACGACCATTGCATCCTCATTAGGTAGTTCGTCAGTTAGCTCCCAGTCATCAGGTGTCAAATGATCTACCAAGAAGTCTGTCAATGCTTGTCCTTTTACAGCCTTTTGAGGGATGTACAAAATCTCGAATTGTTGAAATTGGAGGTACCATATCACTAGTCGATCGCTAAGAATAGGTTTTGACATCACGAACTTGATGGGATTCTCTTTGGAAACAAAATGGACAACATGAGCTTGAAAGTAGTGCTTCAACTTTTGAATTGAGAAGACTAGTGCCAAACACAACTTTTCAATTGGCGAATAATTCAGCTCGTTTGGTGTCATCATCCTACTCAAGTAGTAGAGAGAGTTTTCTTTCCCCTCACTATTTTCTTGGGCCAACACTGCTCTAACATATCTTTCTTGTGCCGCAATGTATTGTATCAATGGCTTTCCAGGTATAGGAGCTTCTAAAACCGGAGGCTTCATCAAGTAAGTTTTGATACTTTCAAAGGCATTTCTACAATCTTGTCCCACTTGAAAGGAACGCCTTTCTTCATGAGGCGACTAAATGGTTGGCACCTTCCAGCTAGGTTCGAGATGAATCTTCCAAGGTATGCTAGCTTTCCTTGCAGACAATTCATGAATATCCCGAGGCTCAAGCATTTTCAAAATGGCATCCACTTTGGCTTGCTCAATTTCGATCCCTCGATGTCGGACAATGAAACCAAGGAACTTTCCAGAAGTCACTCCAAAGGCACATTTCAATGGATTCATCCTAAGTTGGTACCTCCGGAGCAACTCAAATACCATTCTCAAGTCTTTCAAGTGGTCGCCCTTCTCTTTTGATTTTACCACTAAGTTGTCAACATAACATTCGACATTCTTGTGGAGAAGATCGTCGAAAATATTCGGCATATCCCTTTGGTAAGTAGCACCACCATTCTTCAAGCCAAAATGCATTACCTTGTAGCAATAAATACCTTTTGGGATACGGAATGCAGTAAGCTCTTCATCTTATGGTGCTATGCGAATTTGGTTATAGCCCGACGAATCGTCTATGAAAGACATTGCCTCGTAACAAGTAGTAGCATCGATCATCAGCTCTGGAATAGGAAGCGGGAATTCATCCTTGGGACACGCATTGTTGAGATCCCTAAAGTCAACAAATACTCGAATTTGGCCATTCTTCTTCCTTGCAGGGACAATACTTGAAACCCATGTTGGGCATTTAACTTCCCGAATAAATCCAGCTTCAATGAGTTTGTTAACTTCGGTTCAATCAAGGGAACCAAGTCTGGCCTAAAGCGCCTTTGAGCTTGCTTAACAGGACGAGCCCCATTCTTAACTGCAAGGTGATGGACTGCCACTTTAGGGTCCAAGCCAGGAATTTCTTTGTAACTCCAAGCAAAGACATCCTTAAAATCATTGAGTAACTCAATATAAGTATTTTCTTCATCAACTTCTAGTAAAGCACTTATGTAGGTGGGTCTTGGTTCTTCATCAGTGCCAAGGTTAACTTCTTTCAAGGAATCAACTGTTGCCTTCACCCCTTCTTCAAGTTCCAGGGGAGCATCTTTCGCATCTTCGTCTTCTCGAGGGTCCCCATTGTTGAAGGATATGTCATAACATGGTGAAACATCCTCCAATTCTGCATTATCTTCCATTGAAGATGGAACACCATTCTCGCCTTGTACAGTAACATGATACAAAGAACCCACACTTTCTTCGTCTTCATAACGTTCTTTAGTGTAGACCATAGTGTATGGCTTCACCTTCAGTACTTCATCACAAGAAACCATGACTTTTGTTTGTTGCTTCATTCTAGAAGGAACCAAACTTTTGAAATCTTTAGAGATCTTCTGAGTTTTAGGCGAAGCGAGTGTTCTTGTATTTCGATAATTTCTCTGAAACTTATTCCCTTTCTTTAATGGACCCAATCTCTCAAATACGGAAGTTCTCACAATTGATTTTCCAAAGTCTGTCAAAGACAGAAGGCCTGTTAGAAGCGGCAAATTTGTCTTCTACAGTGATATAATTGCTACTCACCCTTCTTATTGAGATACGCACTGGTGACAGTTGCTTGTATCCCAAACCTTCACGTGGTTGCCTCGTTGCAGCTTCTGATGGGAGCTTCCCTAACTTTGACGGCTCACGGGATTGTATCCAGCTTTTGCAAATAGCTTGTATGTGTTAGGATCAAAACTTTCATCTATTCGCTTTGTAGGGAGTGCCACATTCTGCAAACGATTTTGGGCGACAAACCCTACAGGCGGCTTCGAGGGTAACTTTACTGCCTCAATTCGTTTTACTGGAAGAGTTAACTCCTTTATTGTGTTGGTTTGGAGATTATTTTATTCGCCCTCGTCTTTCTTCCTTTTAGGGATATATTGGAGCTTAGGACTTACTTTCTTGCCATAAGATGCAATATCCCCTCTATGAGATTTATTCACATTGAGTTGTACCTCCTCAGTAACAGTTTTGGCTTTACCAATAATCACCTCAGCTCTTTTAGTTATGGGCTCGTCATTCTTGATTTTCATGCCATCGGCAACTTTTAGCTCCTTTACAATGCGGTTCTTCAAGTAGAACTTTGCATCGGCGAAGTGTGACTCTGCCTCGGTGAATGGCTGATCTTCATCAACTATCTTTTTCTCGACTTCACCCTCGTAGTATTTTAAACATTGATGGTATGTAGATGGAACTACTTTGTTCTCATGTATCCAAGGCCTTCCAAGCGAAACATTGTATGAATTCTTCGCATTGATCACATGCAACCATGCACTTGATTGCATATCTTCAATAGTGATTCCCACCCTGATCGTGCCTATGGCTCTTTGCCCCCCTTGGTTGAATCCTTGGATGATCATACGACTTTCTGAAAGTTCGTTCATGGAATACCAAGTTCTTTCACAGAGTGGACTGAAAAAATGTTCACTGAGGATCCTCCATCAACCAAAATTCGGTTTACCCTTTCATCGTGCATATAGCCAACCAGGTACAATGGGCGGCTATGAGGAGTGTCACCTAGCAGAAGATCGTCATTTGGGAATGTGACTTTTTACTCACAAGCATTAACTTCTTGAGGAGTGGACTCGATAAGCTTATCCGAAGATGGTGCCAACGGTAGGTCATCACTCTTTTCTTTCCCTTCGTCGGTATGGTAACAAGAGGCATCAATACCCCCATGGGGAATCTTTGTGTGGAACCAAATTGGTAAAAACTCCTCCAAAGTCACTGGATGTCGTGGATTTTGAGGGTGATGCATCTCCACTTTCGCTTTCTTTTCATGCTTAACTGGATTCCATCTCCTAGGCCTTTTACCATTATTTTCCTTGTTAGTTGTTCCATTAATCCTTTTTGTGGGCTCCTTTTGTGGCGCCTACGACGAGTCACCAACGTCCAACCTTCATCATCCTCAGGTTGACCGTCTTCAACTTTGTAGTTCTCTAGTAATTCTTCATATTTACTTTCTTTAAAACTACATAATTCGTCTGGGCTGAATGAGCCAAATGTGATAGAGACTTGGTTTGCGCATGCTTTCTCATCTTCAAGCATGATTTTCTTTTCACGAGCCAAGTCATAACTTTGTTCTTGAAGACAAAGCACTTCTCTAGAGGGTGGCTCACAAGCCGATGATATTTGCAGTAATTTGGGTCATCAATTTTCCCTGCTTCATCTCCGGAAGCTCAATGAGATTTAACTCGAGGAGTTGTTCAAAAATAGCTGGCACATCAGAATCAAGAAATGGGTATTCTTTCTCTTGCATTTCTTTTAGAGTCAACTTTCCACTTGGCTTATCTTGAAACGAAGTGAATTTCATACTCTGCTTCTTGTGACCTTCGTCGTGAACTTTACAGGTGATGTGTTGACATTAATAGCTTCTTTATTTTCATATCTTGGTACAAACTTGCTCCATTTTTTGACTTCTTGCTTGTCGTTCCCTTTGCGAGGTTCACAGATGAGCAGCCTTTCATTTCCAGTGGAGGCCATGCTAAATTCCATGTCATGGGCACGAGTTGCAAGTTCTTCAAATGTTCTAGGCTTGATACCTTGCAAGATGTAGCGCAATATCAGGATGCACATCTCTATGCCAGAAACGTCACTAAGCATGTCTTTACAGTTGAGGCTTGCATTCCTCCAACGATTGATTTCGAGAATTGGTTCACCCTTCCGTTGATGAGTATTTGTGAGTTCTATCATACTCACAGCACGTCTCGTGCTTAAAAGCGATTGAGGAATTCTTTCTTTAGTTGATCCCATCTATCAACAAATCCAGCCTCGAGGTCAGTGTACCATTCAAAAGCATTTCCTTTTAACGAGCGAACAAACTGTCTGACGAGGTAATCTCCATAAGTCCCAGCATTGTTGCATGTCTCAACGAAGTGCACCACATGTTGCTTTGGATTGCCTTTGCCATCAAACTGTTGAAATTTTGGAGGTTGATAGCCAGCAGGCGTTTTCAATATATCGATCCTTGAAGTGTACGGCTTTACGTAGGTAAAGGAAGACTTGGAAGCGACTTCATATTTGTTTTTTATAGTCCCTTCAATGAACTCCTTTAGTTGATTGAATGGAATCATCCCTTCCGAAGAGACTGGAATTTCCTTAGTGCATGCAACTTGTCGTGGGGGAGGATTAATCTCTTGAACTTCTAGGAGTTTGCCAGGTGCATGGGTGGATTCTTCTTCCATCAAGATTCCCACCCTATCTGTTAGCTTGTCGATTCTAGCATCTTGATTTTGCATGCACTTGGTCAAGCCAGAGATTGCTTCCGTCAAGTTTGCCAACTGCTCCTCCACAGATGAAGTGTTTGTCACCATGGCTTGCATGATTGTCGTGGACGATGGAGTGTAGCATGGATTTTCACACAGATTGATCCTTGATTGGCTCACGTTATATGGTGTAAGTGGGGAGGATCCATCACTTGAAGCATCATCATATTCCTTCACAGCAGAGTGCTTGGATCCGAAGAGGTAAAGCAGAGCAAGAGTTTTCTTGATCTTTTCAGCAACATCGCTTCCTCCTTCGGGTGCGTTTGTGGAAGATCTTGCTCCTTTTAAGGATAAAGATCCTAAAACAGGGCTAGATACGGACGACACTTGGGGTGCTTGTTATCCTAACGAGCTTGCTTTGCTCCTCGTAACTGGTCCAAAGCTTCCAAAGGTAACTTCGAGTATGTTTTCCACATCACCATAGAACCTGGAATTAGCAGCCTTGGCGGAAGTTGAACTGGAGTTGATTTTCTTGGAAGCCATTTCGTTGTTCTTGAACTTTGGCGATTGAAAAGCTGAGATGAGAGGTAGAGATTGTCCCACTAGGCATGCCAGAATATGTAGACACTAAATTGCGTTGAGAAAATAAAATCAAGACCGAAAAATATTGCAACAATCGTAGTATTTTATTTTGAATATTTGAGTGTACAATCTCTATGAATCTTCAGGTTCTTCTTTTCAACAGTAAATAAATCAAGGGCCTTTGAGCTTGATCTTGAATCTATATTTGTTGCCACGAATGATGATCTTGAATTCAACTACCACGAACTTTGATTTGAACTCGTATTCCTTGAATCTTGACTTGTTCTTCGTTCTTGAGCTTGAGCTTGATTTCTTGAACTTGGACTTGATTGCTTGAGGCTTGAAACTTGTAGAGAAATCTGCAGCGTTTGATCCACGAGCTCTCTCTTGCTTCTTGTTATAACTTCTGGTGTCTTTTCTGAGTTATGAAGACCCCTATTTATAGTTGTGGGAGGAAAGAGTTATGATAAAAATAAATTTTTTCTGATCAATCAAATAGAAGTGTGACAAGGCCGCATTTGATTGGCCAGAACATGTCACTTGCACACGTGGGGTGATTTCATTAGCCTTTTAATGTGACGGCATGCCTTGTCATTTTGACACGTAGCATGATCCTATTGGCTTTTCCATTTGACTTGGCGCGCCACGTCATTTGACACGTGGCACCAACGTAGGCCTCTAGGAAGATGGCATCTTGGGCTCAACGAAGTGGGCTTATTACTTGTAGCCCAATTAAATGGGCTAGTCCAATGGATTAAGACTTATTTAATGGGATTTTTTCCTAACTATACCATATATGAAACCTTATTACCAAAAATGTGCATTGTTTGTTAATTACCCGCCCAGTCCACGTTTTACCTACAAATTTTGTACCATTCGACTATTAGGCATTAAAAGGGCAGAATATTCCCTAAAAAACGCGCTAAAATTAAGGAGAGAATCTTGGTGCTAATTGATTCTACATTAAATTTAATTTTTAAAAAGGGAAAGGATAGATATGCAGGTGTGTGTCCTTCCTTTCTTAGGTTTCGTGGAAATCTCTTTATACATAATTTATGCATTCCAAGTTTGTGATTGAACTAAAAAGTAGCCAACAAAAATTACAAATTAAAAAAGGAAAAATTCTCGAAAAAAAATAAGAACGAACAATTCAAATTTTCGAGTTTCAACAACTCAAAGTTAAAAAAAATCTGTTCTTCGTCATTTCTTCTATCAAATTGTCGCTCATATATATCTCTTCTTCATCTTTTCTTCTCTCAATCTAGAAATCCAAAAAAACATCAACAACAACAACAAATCATGTCCAAAATTGTGAAATTTTAGTTTTATGATATTATCTACAAATTTACTACATATATCTATAATTTGACTACAATTTCTTTATTTGGTGCAGGAAAAAAATATTTTAATATACAGTGTCTCCAGATTGTAGATAAATTGTAGACAAATTGTAGTTTACTTATAGTTTGTAGTTAATTTGTAGATATATTGTAGATAAAATATAGATATATTGTAGATACTATATTTTTAATATTGTAAAATTTTTTTCTTTATGTTTGTTCTGAAAATATAGGTGAGGGCTTCAACAGATCATATACATACTGTGTTGGATGGTGTGAAGCGGTACATTGTGTGTCTAGAAAACAAGAAATGTAGCTGTGGCCAATTCCAACTTGAAGAACTTCCATGTGTNCTTTGCATCATTACCTATAAATTTTTTCTATGATCTACAGGGCAATTTCTTTATTTCCAAATCTCTAATATACCAAAAAATTTAACTTTTAAATTTATTTTATTTGAAAAGTACTTTTGTGATTTATTTATTTTCGGCATTGGGAAAACAATAATAATTTTAAAAGCGCAATAATATGGCATCTAAGGACTTTTGTGCCACAAGTTTTCTTCCGATTGAGTTAGCTAAATGAGATTAACATTCATTATTTTAAACAACTTACCCTTTTAAAAATTNTAGTTATAATGTAGGTTAAATGTAGTTAATTTGTAGTTTTTGTAAACTTTTGTAGATAATTTGCAGATTAATTGTGGATGTCACATTTCTACAATTTACTCTTCATCTACAAAATTTCTACAAATAACAGAAGATTCATATGGCTACCCCACAAATTTACAATTGAGAATTGTTGATTGATCGATTGAGGAAGTCTTCTGTATTCATCGTCTAATTCAACTTCGCGTACTGCCTCCATTTTCAAATCTTCCTCCATCTTTGAGCCTTTCTTCTACTTCGCTTAACCCCAACAGAGACGCAGAGAAACACTTCGAAGATTTGATTAATTTGATTTGATTTTGCCGCTGGTATTTGGTATTTGCCGGAGTGAGAGATTACTTCCATCTGTTTAAAAGCAATGGATTTTTACGGCTGGTCAGATCTTAGGAATTAAGGGTAGAGAGAAACGTGGGATATATGGATACCTTTAATTAAGGAGTAAAAATTGCCCATTAATTAGACCCTTAATTAAGTATGGTATAGGATTGGTAATTTGGTATGCTAAATGTAATTAAGTGAAACCTTAAACATGTAGAGTAAAAAGGTTTCATAAGTGGGATAGGAATGTAAAAATTCCTTTATTTTGACTCATATATATTGGACTTATATATATAATTTCATTATATTAGCCCATACTATTTATTTGGACCAATAAAATCCAAATTATTTTATGAATTTAATTTTAATAAAATTCATATGCCTACGGGTAGATATAGTAATTAAAATTTTAATTGATTTCAAAAGTCCCAAACATTAAAAACATGTAGAATTATGTATCGACTTTTACTTTATTTTAGAAAATAAAATATTCCGGAAGATAGAAACTATAAATTGGTTATTCTGGAACTAAAAATAGCTTAACTATTACATGAAATTGATTTTCCTAGAATGTTTATTTTACTTTAATTCTGTAACTAACTTATATTATCCTTCCTTTGAATTCATTACCATTGTTAGTTTGTTACGATCAAGTATACGTACCAAACCATAATATATACAAATTCGTTATTATAAAGAATCCATCCCTACTTGAATTGAGTCCTTTAGCAAAAGTTTCCTTTACTCATTCGGTTATTAACTCTCTCTATATACTATATATATAGAGAGAGATATTTGTTAATTACTTCTGTATATTGTTTCTGCTCCTCGTTTCCTATACCTTGTTGGAGTATGAGTGAATGTGAGCTATAAATACCCCTGCACATTAGGGTTCCTTCCGAAGACAATAACTAGCAACTTCCCAGCCACGACCATGAGGACAGCCACAGCAGAAATATTGCCTGAATGTCTGATTCACAAAATACTCTCTTACCTCGAATATGAAGAAGCAGCAAAGATGAGTATTCTCTCCAAAACATGGCTACAAGCCTGGTTGACTCATCCCAACTTGCTTTTTAGACTTTATTCGGAGCAAGACGTGAAAATAATAGATCAAATTCTAGAGAGATATGGGGACACAAAAACCCCTATTTATATGTTTGAATGCTCAATATATTATCGAAGGTATGATTTCGGTAAATTTTTCCCTCTTATTGATACGTGGCTTACTGTCGCACTTAATAACGGTGTAAAATATCTAGCGTATAGAGATTATTTGAGATCTCCATCTTACCCCTTGTCTATTGTAAGAACCTTAGCAGCAAAATCTTTAAGAGAACTAGATCTGGAGGGTTGTGATCTGATGCGTGTTTCATTATCTACTAGCAATGTGATAAACTGCAATTCTTTGAGAAAACTTTCTCTACATGATGTCCATTTAGACGACAAGATGTTTCAGATTTTATTCGCTAGTTGTCCCTTAATTGTCAATATCGTCATTCATCATTGTGTTGGGTTGACAGAGATTGAGGTGCGAAATCTTCAAAAAGTCAAGTCAGTTTCTATTAAGACAAAGAAAAACCAGTGTGTTACAATCCAAGCACCAACTCTCGAATACTTGTCCTATAATGGGTTTTCGAAAGAGTCTTCGATGTTGGATATTGTTGAATGTTGGAGTTTAAAATCTTTAGAGCTATCTTGTGAGAGGATATCTGATGGATTTCTGGAGCACCTTATTTTTAGATCGCAATTCCTTGAGAGTTTGATATTAAATAGTCTTTCCATAGGGTTGGAAAGTATTAACTTGTGCGGGAGCCAATCTATAAAGTTCTTGAAGATTCTGGCTTGTGAGGGTATTCGGGAGATTGATGCTCCAAATCTGGTAACGCTTGAGTATATGGGAAGTCAAATTCCCAAACTAAAACTAGCAAAAGAATCAAGCCAATTGAAGCACTCAAAACTCTTTCTTTACTGCCGCAACAATATTTTAAATAATGCATGGTTTTGTGAGCTGAAGAAATTTCTATCAAACTCGACCTCGTGGTCTGAAGTTACTCTTAAGTTTTACCAGCGCAATGAAATCAACAGGAAAGAATTGCAACTGCTTGCTAACCCTCAATTGAACATTTACCCGCAAGTGGACGTTTTAGATGTAGAGATATATCTGACTAGAGAATGCCCAGCTTTTTTGGATGCTTTACTATGGAGTTGTCATCCAACGAAACTCAACCTATCATCAACTTACCAAATGATTACATGTTTCATCGATCATTTATTATACTGGAAGAATTTTCATTCTATTTCTTGTGTAATCAAGAATTTGTATAGGCAATTAAAATGTCTCATCCATCATATAATATATGGAAGCCAGCTTTGGCATAGTCGATTAAAACAAGTGAAAGCCTGCAGATATGATTGGATAAAGATGATGAGCTGGAAGCCTGAGGAACTCACATGTATGGAGCTGGCAAGGAGGAACCTTTGGGAGAGGGACCGTATTTGTTTTTTGTTTGATTGGCATTGCACCTAGTTTATCTCTATTGCAAATTAACTTGAATGCACTCATTCGTTTCTAATGTTTACTAGTCTTAGAGTAGGCACTTTGTGCGTGTACTTTGTCTCAATAAATATTAAATTTTTAAAAAAATTCATATAAATATTATTTTTAAAAATTGTGTTTGAGTTATGTAATCTATACTATATTAAAAGCACGACGTCCTTAGCAAAATTTCAAAGGGTAAAAGGAATTTTCCAAGTTAAAAATGCTTGGACAAAATTATTGTTATATTAAAATATTTAAAGCTTAGATGAGCTAATATGAATTTGAATAAACAAAAAATTATTCCTTTTAAGGTTGAAAACAAATAATTAATGTCTAAATTAATTAACTAATTATCAATTAAAAGTATCCAATGAAATTTATTTCCAAATTAATTATATAAGTAAAAATTATTTTTCAAGTTGATAAACTCTTTGGCTACATAAATATGTTTTTATAAAAAGAGCATTGGTAATGAACGGTATAAAAAATAAATCAAATATTTATTCTATAGTACTAAAAGTCAAATTGGTAAAAATATAAACTTAAATCAATAATAATAAAACAATAGTAGATAAAATGCATTCTAAAATGAATTATTGGTATTCATTTTTTTTCTTTTCACTTTCATTTCAACACATGATAGCTCCCTATATTTTTTATATATTAAAATATTTTGGTAAAATATTAACGCAACATTAGTCAAATTTAAACTTTGCATCATTACCTATAAATTTTTTCTATGATCTACAGGGCAATCTCTTTATTTCCAAATCTCTAATATATACCAAAAGATTTAACTTTTAAATTTATTTTATTTGAAAAGTTTTTTTGTGATTTATTTGTTTTCGGCATTGGGTAAAAAATAATAATTTTAAAAGCACAATAATATGGCATCTAAGGACTTTTGTGCCTTTTTTCCGATTGAGTTAGCTAAATGAGATTAACATTCATTATTTTAAACAACTTACCCTTTTAAAATTTTTATTTTTACATTATGTGGTTTTTTGTGTACCCCTTGATATAAATACACGCGCAAAGCGCGTACCATAAGAAAGCATAAAATCATACCTTACTGAACCACAAATAAAAGTTTTAAAATATCTTAGAGTATTACATTGCAAAATAAGAAGAAATAAAAAGTAATAACATGGTAAAAGGGTAAAAATATACACCCGCTCCCAGTTTTTACACCACACCAATAAATACATGACATGTATTTCCCAACATAAGGCATCCAAGGAGATGGCAGAAAGAACACAACATATGGAGATTTTCTGGCCAATAATAGATTCTCTTGGTAAGAATGGGAGGGAGCACGTAGCCGCACGTTGAGGCAAGTAAACCAATTTGGTAAAAGAGAAAGAATGAAGTTGGAGAATACAAGAAGGGAAAGTCCTTTGCTTATGGATAATTTGGCCAGTTTTTGTCATGTCAAAGTCACCAGGCTTTAACTTTCTATTTTAAGTTTCAAATTACCAGAAAAAGAAGCAAAATTAGAAAAAGAAACACAAAAAAGAACGAACAAAGGACACACGTTAGAACGAAAAAAGAGAGGAGAAAACATCATGTGCACTTAATGGCAGTTTGCTTACTGTTGGCCAGTAGAGGAAAGCAATTAATGTATTCACAATGTCGATACAATCAAATCTGCCTAGTGTAAAAAAATAATATCATTTGAACAATAACTACAACTAACCGTCAATAAAGAATGAGATTAATAATCTAGTTACTTGCTCCAAAAGGTAAAATTACACTGACAACTTAAAACTAAATATTTTTTCTTAGTGGCAGTCAGTAGCAAAACCAGAAATTTCCCTAAGGGTGTTTAGACTTGAAAGAAGTAAAAAAAAAAAAAAAATCAATAAAGGATATCAATATATGTTATATACATCTAAAATTTAATATTTTACTTATATGCACAATATATTTTTTAGTAATATTTCGACGAAGGGTGGTCAATTGACCACTCATAGTGGTAGCAAAAGGGGGCTTCGCCCCTGGTGGCACGGTTTCGGGATCACAAGCAAGTTCTAGCATATGTAGATTATGGTATACATAGCATAATCATCAACGGATATAATGCAGCATGGGATTTTTTCGATTCTTTGGCAAGTTAAGGTACCAAGTCGAGTGAGTGTTACAAAGGCCAGAATGGATAACATTGACAATCGTCATAACTAGACCATCTCACAAGCAAAAGCTCAGTTCCGGATCAAAGTAGTGCCACAACAATTCAGTGCTCAAGTTTGATCAAAGAAGGCATTTGCTGCAAAAAACAAAGCTGAAGCAGTAAATTAGCTCCCAACTTTCAAGCAACTGTTCGCCTTAGAAGAAGATTATTGAAACACCCATTGTCAAGCAGCCCACAGCCACCCAAGGACTCAACCGCTCACCTGCCACATCAAAGCACTCTATATTAGTAACTTCTTGTCAAATCAAAGCATTCTGGCCATATGAAAGCACAAAAGATTTACTTGCTATGCAACAATGAACAAATGATTTCCCTGTTTTCTGTCGTTTGCTCTCTACACAAACAACCCTTCTTTTTCCTCGGATAGATAGCAAGGTATTTGCAATATCGTATACTCTTCAATTTCAAAAAATCCTTTTGCTCTACTTACATATGCTGTCAAAGTTTAGGTAAGGGATAGAAGTTCAAGATAACTTCTATTTTACTGAAAATGTAATGAACATTTTATAAAAGAACATCATCCAGAGAATGCAATGGATGAGTAGCACAATAATTTGCAATATGCATCTCAGCGCACTAGTCAAATGTGAAAAGAACGGAGGAAATTAATTATCCTATCTAGTTTATTTATATTTCCTTTTTACATCAAAAGGATAAGAGAGCTAAACATCTGATCTTTAAGTTACAAATAGTTTCCTTTTTGCCTTTAAAGTATCTCTTACTTCACTCATTCGGCCAGTAGATCTTGTGTCTGCCTTCTGACTTTTGAAAAAGGTGTCCATTCAGAAGATATTATGAAAAAGCTTCCGGAAAGAAGTAGGAGCGAAAGGAAACAGGAACCTCCATGAAGACAATTAAGGCGGACAAATGACATGTGGTCAGGTGGATGAAGCTTCTAAAATTTTGATCAAAGATGAGGCTGATAAAACATTATCAATCAGCCAAGTTACAGAGAACACCCTAAAATATAAATTCCCTGTCAAAATTATGCATATACGAGAAATAATTCTTAGCCATCTTGTGCAATAGTATCCATTCATTGGATGTCTAATCTTTAAGTTACAAATGTAGGTTCTCTCAGCAGTAACTCGGCATCAAGTCCACAGCCCATGTTCGCTTCCATTTTTAATGGGACTACGTGCAAGCAATTCAGTTGAAGAGAGATACAAGCAGTGTTTAGGGGTGGCAATTTGAGCCCAAACCCATTTAACCCGCCCCGAATGTAACGGGTTGGGCAAGAAAATTACAGCTCATGGGTTTATTTGGGTTGTGCCCAAGTTAGGCCATCACTTTTTCGCAGCCCATTCTGACCCGCGAAGAGGCCAAATTTCAACCCGTGTAGCTCCCCTGAATAAAGAGGCCCCAACACAGCTGAAGATTGATTGCGTGGAACTTTATTCAGCTGCCCAATCATTAGAAGTACTTTTTTATACAAGTACCAAAAAGGCAAAAACATGAGAAGTTTGTGTTACTAAAGTTCTCTTCAAATTAATCTAGCAAAAATGATTCCTCTGTATTTTTTATCTTTAAAAAAAGACATGCAAGCGAATACTAACATTTTAATGCATTTTCTCGCAATAAACATTATCTTTATTTTCAAACTTCTATTCAATTTGTTACTGCTCGTAGAAATAAAGTTTGACCAAGTTTTGAAAATTAAACATAAAGAAGAAGAAAATGTGTTAATTACACTAACAATCCATCTAAATTGAGAAGCTTGAAAAATATCTATCGGGTTTTAAGAAGTATAAACGCTCTGAATAGTTTAGTAAAAATTAATTCAAGTGATATATATATATATATATATATATATATATCAACTCATCGACAATGCATGAAATGAAAGAATTATGAAAAAAAAAATTATAAGGAAGTTGCAAAATTAGAGAATATAGGTGTATAAGGTAAATAGGTTTCTTTATACTAGATGGAGTGTGGTTCTAATTGAAGAAAGATGAGTTAAGTTGGACGGGTTGGGCTATGACCTATTGTTTAGCCCATCTTAGCACAAGTAAACTTTGGGTTAGGTTGGGCAATGATTATTTATTGATTCGGCCCACGTTAGCTTGCCCAAATTCAGCCCAACCCCCTCATTTGCCACCCTAGCAGTGTTATTAATCACCAAACCAAGAAAACTTCAATTACGAAGAAAAGTTAGTAATCAAGGCAGCATAATAGAAAAAAAAAACAGATAGTAAATTAACGCTCTACCAACAATACCAGCATGATAGGAAATAACTTTACCTATTCTAGCAGCCTTCCAAAAGAAGCCTCGGAACCTGCCATATGTAGTATCTAATTAGGAAGCGAAAAGGAGAATACAAGATAAAACGTTCATCACCTCCAAACTGTCAAATGAGGCTATAGGAGTAAAGCTTATTGATTGGTCCACCATTCAGGATCAAGGTTGTAGCCCATAAAAAGCCAAGAGAACATAGTAGATCCAATAAAAATGCACTTCTATCATTTTTCAGAATATTGTAGCATTTATATTCTATAAGAAACATTAAATTATCAAAGAGAAATTTTTTGAGTGAAATGCCATTCAACCAAGTGAAACCACGGTTTTCACGAAAAGTATAACAGACTAAATCCAGGATCAGTTGATTCCTCACCATAATGCATATAAAAAAATAAAAAAAAGGCAGCCCTGTGCATAAAGCATCTCGTATTCATGCAAGGTCCGGGAAAGGGCCGCACCCAAGGGGTGTAATGTAGACAACCTACTCTAATGCAAGCATTAGTAGTGTCCTTACCATAACGTATATACATAAATAAAACAAAAAATAGGAAAAATGTGTCCTCACATGAAACAATAGTAGAAATGTTGAGCCTAAGTACATACATCATGTCAAAACCTACAACTTTTAAGAGGTTTGTTCGTAAATGAAGAAGTAAAAATGAGGGCCACAAATATTTTCTTGCATGTGAAATATCACAACAGCCTATCTCAAACATTGAAGGGGATGTTCCGTAGAAATATTTTGTGCTGACATGTATGTGCCCCTTTCACTACCACCTTCACTTCATGGCAGATTTCCTCCATCCTTTACCGGTCTCCCCGGTCCCCTCCCACCACCCATCTAATAATGGAGATTGGGGCAAGTGACAGAGGAGAAAGGAGGGAAGGTGGCTAAATGGTTGTTGCGGCCCACATGCACCCAGTTAGAGAACAAGGTTGCCAGTTCAAAGCAATAAAGGGAGCATAATCCAGCAAATGTACCAGAACAAGGAGATCTTCTGAAACCATAAATCCAAGGAATACAACACTACCGCCACCAACAACAACTACTACGCCACAGTCCCAAACAACCATAAATCTAAAGAGAAAATGAAAGAACCAATATCATACAAGCGGAAGAAATGATGACGGAGCACTATATGGATATCAAGGTTTAACATAGGTAAGATTGACATCAATAGCATATCCTGTCAACTGAGCTATAGGCACCCACTACTTGATAACTTCTCAAGAAAATTGTAGTTAAAACTTCATGGAGACTTACCCAGTTCTCTGTTCAAGAAGAGCTGGAAAATGCATCTTCACGTAAGTGCATGTACAAATCCATAACAGCACTACCGTCAAAAAGGAATGGAAATTAAAGAGCGCTGACTAAAAATACCAATACAAAAGTATTAGTGTCTATTTACACATCCAATAACATATGGAATTGATCAAACTTTTTCGATCCAAAGTTTCGCATTCCGATGCAACTCACCATATCTGAACTTTTCCTGTCTTAATTGGTTTTCGCTTCCACCAACTCTACAAAGGAAAGAAACATCAGTTAGGTTCCCCTCACACAAAAGGGAATATAATGCAATTGAGAAAATGGTAGTAATTCCTCGTTATATTTTGAAATCATTCAACACAACAACCTCATATTGATGAAACAAATTAATACCGTAGGAAGCCAGTGAACAACTTTCCGACCACATTTGGGAAATGCATATTTCAAAATTTAAGTGTTAACTACACTTTGACATGATTCAAAGAGTGGCCTTACAAATAAACTACAAAATAAACAATGTAAGAGAAGCACAAATCAATAACATCTCTATCTTATTACGAATTACCCCTGTGAAATCAATAACACGTGCGAATGGACTCTAACAAAATTTAACTCACTTTTGAACCTCCAAATTCAACCCAATTTTGTGTTCCAACCAAGAATTCTCCTTATTAAAGAACTTCTCTTTTTCTCGAGAGAACAAACACATACCCAACTCTACATCCCATACATAGCAGTAATCAAAGTTTAGTGAGACATAATTTTTAATATTTCCTTTTATCCCTTATCTTTGAGCATTATAGAACAAGAAATTATAACTGAACTTTTCTATACAATAGCAAAGGAATAACCTTTCTTATCAGTTGGCCCTTTATAATCACTGTTGACTTTCAGCAATCGACTCTCCTTCAATGATAAAGCTGATAGCACAAATTCCTACACCGTACCCTACAATGACAGCACAAAAAGTGCAAAGAGAATGAAGATCATGCGAACTTCCTATAAAAAGTTTAACTATATTTCACGGCAGAACATGTAATTAAACAGAAAGAAAAAAAAGGAAGGCGGGGGGGGGGGGGGGGTAGGGAATAGATTGAAGAGGCGGATTACCTAAATCGAGAGAGTCGCGGGAGTTTCAGATCGCTCGACTTTGGAAACAATGGATGGAAAGAAAAAGATCCCCTTTGTTTGGGAGAGAATGACAAAAATGATCTCTTAAATTTTGGGGTAGGCTTAGAATGATCCTTTAAATATATTTATGAGCAATATTGGTGCTTTAAATTTACCAAAAAAGAGTATTTTTGGCCTATATCCCATCAAATTCACGAAATTGCAACGCCAAAACTTCCACTAGACACTAAACACAGATTAACAAATATTTTTACATACAAAATATCAAAATTGACCAAAAATAACAAAAATTGAAGAAACTACGATGTGAGTTCATGTTAATTTTTTATATAGTTTTTGTTAAATCTAACCATACAAAGTTTGTTACTCCCTCCGGTCCAAAATAAGTGATTTTTTGGTTGTTTTCACACATATTAAGAAATTCACCTTTTAACATTAATTAGCAATGAAATTGACCATATTAACATTTACTATCTTTTCACATAAACACTCCTAACACATACTCCAACATTATTTACTCCAAGGGTAATGTAGGAAAAAAATAATTAATTCATTCTTGAAATCCGGAAAAATCACTTATTTTGGACCACAAAAAATAAGCCAAAAAATCACTTATTTTGGACCGGAGGGAGTAAATAATTGACGTGGGACCACAAAAGTGCTCACTTTTGGCAACCTAAAACTACTCAAGAGTATATTTAAAGGACCTTTTTGAATTTACCCTCAACCACAAAGGACCATTTTGTCATTTTCTCAAATTTTGGGTGAATTCTAATGTCAAGAGATTATTTAACAAGTCCTTTATCGCAACATAAGGTGAGGCATCCTCCTGGAGGGGGAGAGGAATTCCCTAAAACAAAGATAGGCGGCGACCTCATTCTTTCTTTTCATTTCGTTTGAACTTTTTCTCTAATTTTTAAGTGGAAGAGATCGATCGAGTGGTCTCAGTTGGAAATGAAATTGCACGTGTTATAGATTAAACATTGGAGCCCGAATAAATTTTCCAATGAGGAATTAGAAGGGCAAATTTTTTCTAGTATTTGGGAGGAAGGTCTAGATTGAATTAACCTTGTCACTACCACTTAGTTTACTAGACCCGAACAAAAGTGAAATAACACGTAAATTAATCAGATTGAAGCCTCTTAATTTGGATATCTATTGTTTTTTTCTAAAAAGATATTGTCAAGACCATCTATTTAGTTAACTCTTTCACTTCTTAATTATATTTTTATTCTTGAAGCAAAAAAGATACGTTTTTTCTTATTCATGATCAAGGCATATCTTATTGAAAAGATCTCTAGCTAAATTTTACTATATCGAGAAAAAGACCACTTAGCGACATGCATTACTTACTGTTTGACAAAAAAAATATAGTACTCTATGTTAAACTAATTAAAAGATAACTGAGGTGAAAGGTGAATCCTAGTCAAGCATAATAATTCCTAAATCTAGTTTAGAGTTTTGGTGATACCGTTTACCAAGTGCTCAGAATCGTGTATTCGGTCATTAAATGCACACTTTAGAGAGTGAATGAAGAATGAGTGATGAGCAATAAATATGAGAAATGGCAATAAATATAAATAGGAAGAACAATTCACCCAAATATCAAATGATGTGGAAGATTCTTCCTTCTGACAACGAAATATGGCAGTAAACAAGAATATGAGCAATGCTTTCTTGAATCATGTGAGTGAAAAGGAAGAATAATCGATAAATCATTATGGAAAGGTGAACTTTGTATTTTCTCTCAATGGTCAACTTCTTACAATAGTTTTCTCAGATTCAATCTCACGTGCCCCTTTTTCTGTTTAACCAAAGAATTAGATTCTCAGTCAAAGCCTATTTTTAGAAGTACTCGGGCTACTAATAATCAAGAAATTCTATATTCTCTCAGTGATAAGAAAGGAAATTAGAATGTGAAATAGCAAAGTGATCAATAGAAAGAAAAAGAAAGTAATTGTATTCCAATAATAATCAGAACGTCCCTTTACAAGTGAAATCCCCTTCCCTTTATATAAGAATCTATAAGTACAACGTTTCTTCCCTTTTATGATTGAATCATTATGAACATTAATGATATTAATGAGACGTTATAATTGGCAATCGTAAATGTTCATCAAGATTCTATAACGTCAATGATCATTCATGCACATTAATTGACGATTCATGAATATTCCTTCTTTACTGTCTTGATTCATTCTGCCGGTGTCTCTTCATATAACAGTTCAGACTCGAGCGATCATACCCCTTTTATCTCGTGGGTGATTTGCTCGTACCTATTTCGACTCGTGCCTCTTTTAATGCATCTCTCTAGCTGTCGCTTTCTTAGTGATTCACGTGTCTTACCACATCAGCCACATATATAAATCCACGTGTAATATTTATTTTTACCAATACAGATAGTCCCCCCACTTACCAATTATTCAGCAATTGAATATTTGGGAAGTGGATCACATTTATGGCGGGAATTTTTTGCCGCCGTTTCTTATGTATCACTGCATCTTCTTCAGAACCAACGCGTCATATATCACTTCCATTTAATGTTTGTGACACGTGGCATTCATTGATTGGATCTGCAACTCTTCAGCGGTTTTTAGGTCTTTTCTGCGGCTGCATCAGTCACGAAGTGACTGTTTTCATTATGACGTTTCTATCACGAACTCCTTCATATGACGGTTGCTTTTTCGTATAAATACCTCCTTATGTCTTTGCTTTCACGAAAACCTTTAATCTATAGTATTCTTCTTCCATAATAGTTCTTGTTCATCAGCTCGTATTATTTTCTTATACGACCATGTCTTCTCCAAATCCCGATCCTCGTAGAGTAGTTATAATAGATTAACTTCCCCTTTCATCTGTTCCTATCAGAAGTAGAAGAGGTGGCAGATTACGTAGTTTAGGGTATGTATCTATTCGTGGTTCTTCTTCTCAACCCAGTGTTATTACTCCTTCGTCCTCTAGAACTAGGGCTTCTTCTTCTCATAGATCTTCTGCTAGAAGTAGGGATTTTAGTGAACGTCTTCGAGAACCCACTGTTGATGAGATTGTCCCTGCTGATCTTTCCTTCTCTACTGATCGAGAACCGATTAGAAATCAAGTTACATCTATGACTTCTCATGATCGTGCTGATGTTTACCCTTCCCAGATTATTGAGGGCTTGATTTCTCTTGTGCGAAGTGAATGCCATTGGAAATCTGATTTCCCAATTTTAGTCCCTAATGCAAATCAAAGGATCACCTCATACAAAGCTGGTTATTCCTTTGTTTATACACATCCCTTTACATTAGGCCTCAGAGCACCTATTAATCCAGTCATTATAGAATTTTGCCGTTTCTTTAATGTTTGCTTATGACAGATTGGTCCTATTGTATGGAGAGTCGTGGCATGCTTAAGATACTTATCGAATTTGGCCTCTTTACCCTTTGCCTTTTATCACTTTATTCATCTATATTCCCCCAAGTTGTTTCGTTCTGGGGTATTTACTCTCGTGGCCAGGAGCAAAAGGGTTTTGGTTAGCCCTGAAGATGACAAGGATCGTGGCTGGTATGCTCGTTTTGTTGCTGCTCCCATAAAAGGTTTAGTGGGTGAAGAGAACATGCCTTTTCCAGAAAAATGGAACTTTGCACGTAAGTCTTTTTTTTAACCTTCTTCTTCTTTTTCTATTGAAGAAACAAAAACTTACAGTCTCGTAACAGTATATTTTTTTTCCTTTTTCAGCAACCATGAAAGCTGTTGAGGAGATTCCAGACTTCCGTGGTTGGGTAAAAAAATTGTTGACTGTTGCTACTATGGAAGGGAGGTCTTGGAAGTACATTTCTAATAGGTTTGGTTGGAAAGTGAAGACTCATGGTATCCTTCCTTTCAATTCTCTACCTTGCTTCCATATTTACTTGAAAACTTACTAACTTCTTTCTTCGTTAGGGTTTTCCATTCGGGGTGTTAGCGCCGCATCTATTGCTGCTTCTAGACTTTCTCTGTCTATGGCTCAAGAGATGATTTTGGATTCCTCATCAAAGAGAAAAGCTGATAGGGCACACAGTTCCGAGGGTGAAGAGGAACAAGGAGAGGGCTTGTTAGTTCGTAGGTCTCGAGCTAGGAGACGTGTTATTTCGGATAACGAAGTCACTCCTCCTCCAAGTTCAGTTCCCATGCACGAGCCTGAAAGTACCACTTTGGTGAGCTCCGATAAAGAGATGCCTGCCGCATCCCGTGACTCTACAGAACAGCTTTTTTCTCATGGGTTTGATAATGAAGATTTCGACTTTGTTTCTGAGGAAGCGCCTCTTGCCTCTTTCCCAGTATCTATTCCAGTTGATCCTCAGTTCCTCGCACCTGTTGCTGCTGCTAGTGCTCCGCCCGTGGCTGTTTTGACCCCCTCAACTACCCCTACTGTTACAACTTCTCATGTTGAAGTTGGTTCTTCCAGTAACAGTAGGGTAATGAAAAAAGTTACCATCGAAGTCCCTGAGGATGGTAATCTTCTGAAGAAATCTGGCCAAGCCGATGTATGGCTAAAACCGACGATTGGCCCAGTTGAGAAGTCCAAATTGGAAAGCCACAACTCTTTAACGTGGATGAATGAAATTGTCCATTCATTTTTAAAGGTATAAGCCTTAGCTTTTTCTTTTGCATGTGACTTTCTTTTCATCTGTATTCGGTAATCACATTTTCCTTTTTCCTCGTGTAGATCAACCTAATTGGCACGGAGCTGATGAAGAGGATCGTACATACTGAGCAATTAATGAATGACTATCGCACCGAAACGGACAACTGGAACGAACAATTTCATGGCCTTGACCTTGAGAAAGAAGTTTTAGATGAGGAAAAGTGTACCTTGGAGCAACAAGTGAAGGTAATGGCAGCAGAGTTGGCGATCGAGAAGGCCTCTTCTAGTCAAGTGGGCAAAGATAAAGACCTCCTCGAGTCTTCATTTGCCGAGCAGCTTTCCAAAGCCACTGAAGAAATTAGAGGTTTGAAAGAATTGTTGAACCAAAAAGAAGTTTACGCCGGGGAGCTTGTTCAAACGCTCACCCAAACTCAAGAAGATCTCCTTGTGTCTTCTAACAAAGTTCAGTTCTTAGAGAGGTCACTCGCCCCCTTACAAGCTTCTTATGATGCTGCTTTGACTGAAAACGAAGAGCTAAGTGCCGAAATTGAGCAGTGGGAGAGGAATTATGAAGCCCTTGAGGACAAAGCTATTGTTGATGTTAGTTGGGCTTTCTTGAACATGCGCCTCAAAACTTTAATGGAGGCAAGCCAGGAAGGCTTTGACTTAGCTGCTGAAATTGCAAAAACTAAAGAAACTATTGAGAAAACTCAGCAGAGTCAAAACTTCTCTTCATCTGAGGTAGACATTCCTCTAGGTGATGAACTTACTCCGGGTGAAACTGTTGTTCAAACCTCTTCTGCTCTAGTTGAACCTCCTGCTACTGATGATGCCATCTTTAATCCTTCTGATAATACTAGTTCAGAACCTGCCTCATAGTGAAAGTTTGATTGAAAAGTTTGTTGTTTTGTTGTTCTTTTTATTAGTGGCATGTTTGGGAAGTTTACCCCTGGTCCATTTTGGGGTTTAGTAATGATTGAAAAGTTTTACCCCTAGTCTGTTTTGGAGTTTTGGAACTAAGTTTATACTTAGTTTTAACCAAGTTTATATAATATTACTTTCTGAGTTTTTGTCCAACTCTTATAATATCTTATTTTGAGTGTCTGTTCTACTTTCTTATTGGTTTACCCTTGTCTTATTTTGGGGTTTGGAGATATATGTTTGCCTTATGTTTATAAATTTCGGCTTTATTTTTTTCCTATTTTAATATTTGGATTTTTATTTCACCCTTTATTTAACTTTGCATTAAATGCTTCAATGCTCCGGGACTTTTTGAATAAGCACGAATTATAAAGGAGAGCCCTTTTATAAACGACACTTAATGAAGAAGACGTCTCAACTTCATATTGGTGTAAACATACGAAAGAAGAAGTAGGAACATACATATTTCTTTGAATAATTTGAGGAAGTTTTCTATTCTTGAACTTTCAAACTGTATACTTTACATGTATTCAAGTAACATCTACAACTCTTTCATAACTGTTTTCTTTATAACAGATTTTACAAAATTCAAGGGTATATCTTGCAACCCACGACTAAATATTGCCTTTAACCTAGATACTTGTAAGATTTTGTAATTTACATCTGCAAGTGTATACTTCATCATAGGTTTCTGAATCAGGCTTGTATTTTTGGCTCTTGATTTGCTCTTAACTTTCAATTTGTTGGGTAGATTGCCTTAGGCTTGACTCGAATTCTGACTTTTCTAGTCTTCTTTGCCTTCCATATATATATAGTCCCCCAAGTGTTAGAGCTTTGAAGTATGAAATCTCGAGCACTTGATTATTCCTTCCATGTGGTCCATTTCATGAAAAGGAAAAACATATGGGACTTGGAGTTATATATATATTTTTAGATGATGACTGCTTAACCCTTTTATTTCCATCAGAAAGGTTGAAACCCAGACCAGGGATGATTTTTCATCCCGCATGTCTTTTAGGTCTAAAATCATCATTTGGTGTGGGCTAACTTTGTGCCTATCATCTAAAATGGTTAGTATAATTAAAAAAGAATAAATCTAAACCTTGCATAAACGATACATGACCGGGGGTTTTCCCTTTTAGAAGTAATACTTCTTCAAATGAACAGCATTCCAATTTGATTGGAGTACTTTTCCATCCATTATTTCTAACTCATATGCACTCTTTCCAACAATACCTCGAATCCTGTAAGGTCCTTCCCAATTTGGACTCAATTTTCCTGCATTGGCCGCTTTTGACAATTGAAAAACTATTTGAGTACGAAGTCCCCAATCTTGATATACCTAAGATGAGATTTTCGACTGTAATATCGCTCAAGAATTTGCTTCTTCGCTGCCATCCTTATCAGAGCTGTTTCTCTCCTTTCTTCAAGAAAATCGAGATTTATCCACATCTCTTCCTCATTTGATTCTTCAGTTGGTTGGTTGTTTCTCGTACTTGGTTCACCTATTTCAACTGGAATTAAGGCTTCAACACCATATACAAGTGAGAACGGAGTCCCTCCCATAGTTGTTTTTGATCTCGTGCGGTAAGCCCATAAGACTACTGGTAACACTTTTGGCCACTTTCCTTTTGACTCCTCTAATCCTTTCTTTAGGTTATTAATAATAACCTTATTTGTTGATCCAGCTTGTCCATTGGCCACAGGATGATAAGGTGTTGAACTTATCCTTTTAATCTGCCAACTCTGAAAGAATTCTGTGATTTTCGCACCTATAAATTGCGGGCCGTTATCACACACGATTTCTTTTGGAACTCCAAAGCGGCATATGATGTTTCGCCGAATGAATTCCCTAACTTCTTTTTCTCGTACCTATTTGAAGTCACCTGTTTCTAGCCACTTGGTAAAATAATCAGTTAGTACTAGTAAAAATCATACCTTTCCTTTGGCTTGTGGTAGCGGACCCACGATATCCATCCCCCACTTTATGAAAGGCCACGATGCAATAACCGGATGTAATAACTCTGCTGGGCGATGCATGTTGTTACCATATCGTTGGCATTTGTCACATTTGGCCACAAAGCTTTTCGCATCTTCTTCCATGTTTGGCCAATAATATCATACTCTAATTAGAGTTTTTACCAAGGATCTTCCTCCTGCATGATTTCCACAGTGTCTCTCATGTACTTCTCTCATCACATACTCTGTTTGAGAAGGTCCGAGACACCTTGCTAAGGGTCCACCGAACATTTTTCGATACAAGTAGCCACAATCCAAGCAATAACATGTAGGTTTTCATCGAAGTGCCTGAGCCTTTTTCTTATCTTCGGGTAGAATCCCATACTGCAAAAAATTAACGATCTCGTTTCTCCAATCCCAAGTTAAATTATTTAAATTTACCTCGTTTTTTTTTCCGGATCGAGTGTCGAATGAAACAAATGTATTACGGAAGCATTTTCTTCATTTGTTACTTCTGCAGCAGATGCGAGATTAGACATCGCGTCTGCTTCAACATTTTCTTCCCCGGGTATATGCACGATTTTCCAAGATTGGAATTGTCTAATTAAATCTCGTGCCAATTCTAGACCCGCAATTACAGCTTCATATCTGCTTCATTGTTAGTAATGGGATGGCACTTTATGGCTTGCCTTATAGTTTTCCCCAAAGGTGGGATTAGAACAATGCCTAAACCCGCTCCTTTAACATTTGAGGAGCCATCAGTAAAAGGGTCCAAGTACCTGGATTAGACCCGTTGAATACCTGGAGTTCCTTTTCTGCTTCTGTTACTATTCCTAGACTGAAATCTGCCACGAAATCTGCTAAAACCTGTGATTTTATCGCAGTTCTAAGTTGATATGTGATATCATATTCACTTAGTTCTATATCCCACTTGGCTAATCTACCTGATAATTCTTGCTTATGAAATATATTTCGTAAGGGGTAAGCGGTCACTATAGAGATAGGGTGACACTGAAAATAAGGTCTCAACTTTCTAGATGTCATTATTAGTGCTAAGGCAAGTTTCTCTAAATGAGGATATCGAGTTTCAGCATCCAATAAGGACTTTCTAACATAATAAATTGGAGATTGTTTACCTTTGTCTTCTCGAACTAATACTGCACTTACCGCCATTTCTGACACTGCGAGATAGATGAGTAGCCTTTCTCCATCCTTCGGTTTAGCCAACAACGGTGGGTTTGGCAAGTATGTTTTTAGATTTTTGAGTGCTTGTTGGCATTCTTCAGTCCACTCAAATTGGCTTTGCTTTTTCAACACTGAAAAGAACTTAAAACTTTTCTCCAAAGATTTAGAAATAAACCTTCCCAATGCTGATGTCCTACTTGTCAACCTCTGCACCTCTTTTTTGCTCGTGAGTATATTCGGTATTTGTTCAATGGCTTTAATCCGTGTTGGATTTACTTCAATTCCTCGGTTAGAAACAAGGAAACCTAAAAACTTACCTGAAGACACGCCAAATGCACAATTTTTGGGATTAAACTTCATATTGAATTTACGGAGATTCTGAAATGTATCTAACAAATGTTGGATGTGATCCCCTGCATGTGTTGACTTGACTAGCATACCATCGATATATACTTCCATGGTTTTTCCCAGATATTCTTGAAACATCTTCGTTACTAACCTCTGGTACGTGGCTCCAGCACTCTTTAGGTCGAAATGCATGACTTCATAACAGTAAGTCCCCCTGTCTATAATAAAGGAAGTCTTTTCCTCATCTAAAGGATCCATTTTTATTTGATTATATCCTGAATAGGCATCTAAAAAACTCAATAATTCATGTCCTGCAGTAGCATCAATTAGTTGATCTATGTGTGGTAAAGGAAAAAAAACTTTAGGGCAAGCTTTATACAAGTCAGTATAATCTACACAAACTCGCCACTTACCATTCTTTTTGGGCACCACTACAGTATTAGCTAGCCAATTAGGAAATTTTACCTCTCGAAAAGACCCAATTTTTAAAAGCTTTTGTACCTTATCCTGAATCACCTGATTTTTGAAAGATCCTTGCTTTCATTTCTTCTGTTTGACAGGTGGATATCTTGGATCTTCATTCAGCTTATGGGTCATCACCTCTGGTGGTATACCTGTCATATCTGAATGCGACCAAGCAAAGCAATCTGCGTTAGCTTTTAAGAATTCAATTAACTTACCTTTCATCTCTGGGCTCAGGTTGGTTCCGATGTAAACTTTTCTGTCCAGCCAATGTATAAACAGTACCACAACTTCGAGTTCCTCAATTGTTGTTTTGATGTTTTCGTTCTCTTTTGGATCTTGAATAGTATCAGGCCTTGAGTCCACATCCATTTGTCTATCTCCAGTTGAGGTTTCTGTTGTTAAATCCTCAATTGAATTCTGTAATTGCTATTTTCATCTGCAACGTCATCTTTTATGCTTAAATCTGCCACTGAATTGATACTTCTAAAAGCCTGTTGATCACCACGAATTTGTCTAATTCTCCATTGCGAAGGGAACTTAATAACCTGATGTAAAGTAGACGGAACATCATCCATCTCGTGAATCCAAGGTCTGCCGAGGATCATATTGTACGCAATGTCCATATCTATCACTTGAAATTTCGTATCTTTGACTACTCCTTTTGCGAATGTGGTGAGCACTATCTCCCCTTTTGTAACAATACTTGAATTGTCAAATCCAGATAAGGTACGTGCTTTGGGTACCAATTTGTCAACAGCTTGCATCTGTTTTACCACTCTTAAAAGAATGATATTTACAGAGCAACCTGGATCAAGCAAAACTCGTTTCACATTAGTATCATGTACAAGTAAAGATATTACCAGTGCATCATTGTATGGGATCATCACGCCATTTGCGTCTGTATCATCAAATGTTAGACTGTCTTCTTCCAAAACTTGGCGAACTCGCTTTCCGTGGGTAACTGTGACTTTTGACACCTTTTTTGCAGCCGTATATGTCATACAGTTGACCCCCTCTCCTCCGCTAATCACATTAACCGTTCTTTTTGGTGATGGAGGTTTTGGTGGCTCCTGTCTATTCTTCATTTATGCTTTCTTACCCTTCTCACTAAACAAATCGATTAAATAACCTTGTTTTAACAAGTGCTCTACTTCACCTTGTAGCAATCTGCAATCTGCTGTTTATGACCGTGATCATTATGAAACTCGCACTAGAAATCTAGGTTTCTTCTGCTGGGGTTCGATCTCATTTCTTTTGGCCACCGAGCCTTATCTCCTATGCTTCTTAAAACATCTACCAACTTAGATGTGCTAACATTGAAACTGTAACCACCAATCTTTCCTTTTGTACTAATGTTGTTGTCCCGCGTATCTCGCTCCTTTCCAAACTTAGATGACGAACCCGCATCTCTGTCCCTTGATCTGGAATCGTTCCTCGGGTTCTCCTGTTTAGAACGTGAATCCCTTCCTGCTGGTCCCATGTAAGGTTCGTACCTATTCTTACCGGACCTTTTTTCAGTTTCTGGTCGCCTCAAACTTATTCTTTCGTCTCCCCGTGACTGAGTGATACTATCTTCTTCTATCCGCAGCTTCGTGATATACATGTTGTAAACATCATTCCAAGTTGTTGTAGGGAATTCTCATAAACTTTCTTTGAGTCTCTCGTGGCTTCTGAGTTTTTTTCATTTAAGTTACTTGAAAATGCCATGGCAGCCTAACTATTCGGTACACGCGGTAGCATCATCCTTTCACGCTGAAATCTATCCACAAATTCCTTGAGTAGCTCCGTATCTCCTTGTTTTATTTTGAAGATGTCTTCCATCCACTTTTCAACTTTTTGAGCTCCCGAGTGTGCTTTATAAATGAATCTGCAAGCTCAGCAAAAGAATCAATAGAATTTTCTGGTAAAAGAGAATACCATGTCAATGCTCCTTTTGTGAGTGTTTCGCCAAATTTTTTTACCAGCACCGACTCAATTTCTTTCTTGGTCAAGTCGTTGCCCTTCACGCCAGTTGTAAATGCAGTTACATGATCTCGTGGGTCATTTGTCCCATCATACTTCGGAATATTGGGCATCTTAAACTTTTTTGGAATAGGCAAGGGAGCGGCACTTGGCTTTCAAGGCTGTTGAGAATATTTATCAATATCCACTCCTTTAATCACGAGTGGTACACCAGGTATCTGCTCTATGCGATCGTTCTGTTACTTGAACTGTTTCTGCAAAGTTAGTACTAAACTTTGTAAATCAGAACTATTTGGAATACCTGACCTTCCATCGCGAGATTCGCTGGGAGTTCCTCCACTGCCTGAATTAGCAAGTCCCGAGCGTGGATTCTCTATGGTTGCGGTGTTATTTAGAGGTGGAATTAGTGGTACAGTTGGCAACCCACTAACAAAAGCTTGAAGAGCTTTTGTTGACGTGTTCTGCAATTAGTTGCTTCAATGCATCTTCAGTAGTTTGATCTTCCTCTTGTTGGTCATTCACATGTGATGTTGATCTGTCAGGTGACCCTTCTTGGGAGTGTTGAGGAGAATTTTGGGGTGAAGGGATTGGAGTTTCATTCTCTTGTTGATTTTGTTGGTTTAGTTGATTTTGCTGGTTTTGTTGGTTGTTGTCATTACCGGTCGACATGACTTTTTGACAAAAAAATAAATTTGGATAGTGAAAAGATTATCAGATTCCCGGTAACGGAACCAATTTGTTTAACCAAACAATTAGATTCTCAGTCAAAGCCTATTGTTAGAAGTACTCGGGCTACTGATAATCAAGAAATTCTATATTCTATCAGTGATAAGAAAGGAAATTAGAATGTGAAATAGCAAAGTGATCAATAGAAAGCAAAAGAAAGTAATTGTATTCCAATAATAATCAGAACGTCCCTTTACAAGTGAAATCGCCTTCCCTTATATAGGACTCTATAAGTACAACATTTCTTCCCTATTATGACTGAATCATTATGAACATTAATGATATTAATAAGACGTTATAATTGGCAATCGTAACCGTTCATGAAGATTCTATAACGTCTATGATCATTCATGCACATTAATTAACGATTCATGAATCTCCCTTCTTTACTGTCTAGATTCATTCTGCCGGTGTCTCTTCATATAACAATTCAGACTCGAGCGACCGTACCCCTTTTATCTCGTAGGTGATTTGCTCGTACCTATTTGGACTCGTGCCTCTTTTAATGCATCTCTCCAACTGTCACTTTCTTAGTGATTCACGTGTCTTGCCACATCAGCCATATATATATATATATATATATATATATATATATATATATATATATATATCCACGTGTAATATTCATTTTCACCAGTACATTTTCTTCTCTCTATCTTTCTATTTATATGAGATATTTTCTAAAAATCCTAAAAAGTACAACAAAGAGAATATCCAGAAGAATATTCCTGTCACTAGTTCCAAGATTACACTATCCGTTATTCCTACTCTTCGCTACTCGACCTCGACCTTTACGGCTCGCTCAGTGGCTGCTCGTTGTTGGGCTTGGTCGACCTCGGCCTATCCGCCCAAATCGGAACACTGTCTTTTCACCTTACAATCTTACCACACCCAACTTTCTCAACAAGATTTTGACCCATACACTTACGTCGGGCAACATTTTTACAATGACATTATATGGCTTTACAAAAGCCAAATTGAAATACAGACTTGCTTGATATATCCAATTGAACTTTAAATTGTTGAAAGGTACTTCTAATTATATGTTTTCACATAACTTTACTAAAAAAATATTAATAATTTAGATATGTCTTTGGACGCGAAACTCCTAAAGAACTTTTTGTCTAGCCTTGAAAAAATTAGTTCGGGAAGTAGAAATACTATGAAAAAGGTTGTCATGGATAAATTTGGCAACTTTAAAATAAGTAGTTAAGGAGCAAAACAACAATTTACTCACAAATAATACAATGCTTATTTTATAGTATGCTTTTGTACGAGGCCCTTTTTCTTTTTATTATTTGAGGTAAAATTCAGTGTTGCAGTAATCATTGTTCTAAAACACGCTCAAACCGAAATTCATCAATTGAAGTGAACACCACTTTACCCTTACTAATAATAATAATAACAATAAAGACGGTGGTGAAGATGAAGAAGAAAGAAGAAACCTCTTTTTGTAATCTAAATTATAAATCGATCGTAAATTAAAATATAACCCTAATCTCAGGAATTAAAAAAAAAGTAAAAAAAGACCTCCTCACTTTTGGGGACATGCGTCTATATTAAGGGTACATTGGCAATAAACGAAACCGTCCTCATCTACACATTTTGCTTCACAAATTTGGAGAGGTCCAAATCGTTCAGTGCAAAAAGCTTTGCATGTATTATCACTTCGATGATCTCTGCATATTCCCTTGTAGCTCTCCGTACATGACTCTCCACAACGTCCTTGCGCTACACAAACTGCCATACACACACAGAGAGACAGTTATATCGGAGTCGGATCATAAATACAGTAAACTTTTTCTATAACGACATGATTTGTTTAGATCTGCTATAGTAAAATACTTATATAGTACTATAACATAACAGGAAAAATTGATTCCAAACAAAACTTGGCGATAGTAAAATACTGTCATGAAAGTATGTAAATACAATATTTTGGTATACACAAGTTAATTCGACTATCAGTATTATAAAAAAACAAATAATAATAACTACTAGGGTATAACATTTTATTGTAGAAAAAAAAAAAAAGAATACCTGTTACAATAGCAATAAGAACGACGAAGATCAAAAAGATTTTTGAGGACATTGCCATTTTTCAATCACAAAAACAAAGAGTAGTTACGTAATATGATTTGTGAGTTTTCTGTGTGTTCCCTCTGTCTTTATATACAAGTTAGAGTATCTTTATTAAAATCCTAATATGGACACTTCATTAAAGATTTGACGGAATAGCAAAAGTCAAACTTAATTGTTACTCTTTTAGAAGGTCAGTTAATTTCTTACTGAAAATATTCGAACAAAATATTGAGAGAGATCTAACTATAAATAGAAAGTAAATACAAATTAAATTTATTGAGAGAGATCGAGATCATTTTTACAGAAAATTATTAAATAGTGATTGGATAGAATATGTGCTAGATCCTAATTCCTAAATTAGCTCCCCAAACGGAGTAGTTTTTCATCAACCAAATCATGGTCTTATTTTTTTTCTTTATGTGTCCATAGAGAACTTTTACCGAGTGATTATGTTGTGAAATAATTATTCACGAAATTGTAATATATCATTTTCCAATTAAAAAGTTAGAAAGTCATATTATTAACATAATCTTATAAAGTTATATTTTTACCATACTTAAATAAAGTTATATTGTTACCATAATAAAACTTAACAGTTCACACATTCCACATAATTCTCAGTTGTACTCGTTTCACATTTCTTTATCCTCCTTTAGAGAGAAAAAGGAAGAAATTTCTTAATATCCCAAGAAATTATTGTTTACCATTTTGTGTAAACTATGTGACAAATAAATTATACTTCAATAAGAGTGTTACTCTTCTTTTTACTTATTGAGTTTAATTATTTAAACCAGCCTTTTCGGACCTTATGTTTCCTTTTATTGTTAAAGATTTCTTCTTAATTATACTCCTTTTTTTGTCAGCGACTACTATAGTAAAACTTAATTGCTTGATTTTTTATTAGCTTCTTAAAAGAAGAAAAACAATTATGCAGATTACACGATTTGTTAGTCATAGGGGAGGAGGGGATTTGCAGCTGAAAAGAACATTCAATCATCAACAAGAGAGATGATTTAACTTATAAAAAAGTTTTTACGTGCACAAATATCTATGTGTTTTAGTATACTATGTCAATTAGTACAAATTTTTTGATATCACACAAATCTATATCTATATTTATATTTATTATAAAAGCACGAATGTTTTATACTAAATGTTGAATGACAAAAATATCTTTAAAATATTGATCGACTTTTATAACCTTACATTTTGTCAACAAGATAATTCCATATACAATAGTAATATCTAATACGAATTTGCCTAATATTTGGGAATCTGATACCAACTAATGATAGAACTTTTTTAAAATTATAATTGAATGTAAAGTTCTAATACTATACTAATTGTACCTGGACAATTACACGGAACAATAGTAGAATCCCATATGCTTTGGGTTTCAAACCCATAACAATATCCCACGCATGAAACACATGTTGCCTCTATATAAATAATTTCATTGTATTCACTCTATTGCAACACAAAACATCTATACGCAGATCTTTTAGAGGTAATTTTCGTCTCTTTCAATATCATATTTTATAGATTAGATTTTGGCTCTCTAACATAACCAAAAGAAAGCTACTGACAATTACGAAATTTAATGTTTAATTTTGTGCATGTTGGCTGATAATTCGTCCCAATCTTTATGGGTTGTTAAGAAAGATTTTTATTTGTTTGTTGGAAGGGATATTGATGTAAAGATTAAATTAAGCTACACTAGGAATAGGGAGAAATTCAAAAATAGCCAGATTTACCACTGGTCGTTGAAAAATAGCCAAGTTTCAAAAGTCATCGAAATTTAGCCACTTTAAATCTGAGCGAAAACACTGTTCAAAATCCGGAAAAATACGCCCGCAAATTTTACGGGAGTTCCAGCATAAGTATGCTGGAACTCCCGTAAATTTTACGGGAGTTCCAGGATAACTATGCTGGAACTCCCGCAAATTTTACGGGAGTTCCAGCAAGTATAATTGTCCAGTATAATATACTGGAGTTTGGAGCACTGGTGCTCCAGTCTCCCGCAAATTTTACAGGAGTTAGCAAAGTATACCGGTCCAGCATAATATGCTAGAGTTCGTACACAAATGCACCAGAACTCCCGTATATTATACTGGACCGGTCCCTGTTGCAGCAAAATAGTGGCTATTTTTCATTGACTTGGTAAACGCTGGCTATTTTTCTTTGACCAGTGTGAAAACTGGCTATACCATGATATTTTAACCTAGGAATAGTGGAAATACGGTCTCTACATCCCATCCAAAGGAACTATATTGTAATAGGAGGACAGTTAAAGAGGAAGATGAGAATATATTAATTAACAGAAAAGGTTTAATTTGTGGCATCAACCAATGAGAATGGATGAGTAAATTAGAAGGAATATTGAATGGTATGTATTTAAACAATAAACTAATCCATTTTTAGCGTACTTTAAATAATTTTGTTGTCTGTCACGACACGGATGTCCCACCCTCGGGAGTCGTGATGGCGCCTACTAATAGGAGCTAGGCAAGCCAACTTGATTTACTTCTTTTTAGCAATTATCGTCCATTTAATGAAAGCAAAGCATAAGATGATAAAACGGAAGTCTCAAATATAATTAACTGAAGGAAATGCGGAAGTTTAACAAAATCCTCTACCCAAGACTGGTGTCACAATACCCACGAACGTCTAGAGAATACTAAATACAAGGTTTGAATGAAATATAACACTGTCTGCTTCGGTACAAATGATAACAAACCAAATAAGATAGAAAGGGACTCCGGGCCAGCGGACGTCAGCAAGGCTACCTCGAATGTCCCTGGACTGAAAGCTCGCTCCCAGAATGCTACTACTACTCAAATGCTGCTCCAACACCTGGATCTGTGCAAAAAGATGCACAGAGTGTAGCATCAGCACAACCGACCCCATGTGCTGGTAAGTGCCTAGCCTAACCCCGGCGAAGTAGTGACGAGGCTAGACCAGACTACCTGTTAAACCTGTGCAGATATATATATATATATATACAAGTACAACAAAGTAATAGCAGAAAGTAAACAATTAAAGCTGGGGGAGGGAACATGCTTATGGGGTAGCAGATAAAACAGAATATCAGGGATAACAAAAGAAACTACATCTGATCGCTTCTAACACAGAATAAGGGAAAACAGACCACTTTCACCTGTTTCAATTTCCTCTCGTTGCAGGCGTGCAACACGATCCCATTTCCTCATATCACGTGGTAGGCGTACCACTTGATCCCATTTCATAATATCACGTGGTAGGCGTACCACTCGCTCCCATTTCATAATATCACGTGGTAGGCGTACCACTCGCTCCCATTTCATAATATCATGTGGTAGGCGTACCACTCGCTCCCATTTCATAATATCACATGGTAGGCTTACCACACGATCCCATATTATAATTTAAAATATCTAACTTTGTAAAGAAGGCCCCATTAGGGGAATTCGACAACATAACACTTTAACCCGGCAAGGGTACAGCTAACAGCCCAAATATCCCGGCAGGGGAGAGTACATAATAATAGTNATCGATTGGCCAGGGCCTGAATATCCAAAGCAAGCGGTCTCTGGCTGATCGGAACATAAGCAAGACTACCCATGCTGGCGGACTTCCTACTCAAAGCATCGGCCACCACATTGGCTCTCCCCGGGTAGTACAAAATAGTAACATCATAGTCCTTCAATAGCTCCAACCACCTCCGCTGCCTCAAGTTCAACTCTTTTGCTTGAACAAGTACTGAAGACTCTTGTGATCGGTGTACACCTCACACGTCACACCATATAGGTAATGCCTCCAAATCTTCAAAGCATGAACAATGGCTGCCAACTCTAGATCATGAACCGGGTAATTCTTCTCGTGGATCTTCAACTGCCTCGAAGCATAAGCAATGACTCTGCCATCCTGCATCAATACCGCACTAAGTCCAATACGGGAAGCATCACAATAAACTGTATAAGGCCCTGAGCCTGTGGGCAAAACCAATATCGGTGTCGTAGTCAGAGCCGTCTTGAGCTTTTGAAAGCTCGCCTCACACTCATCCGACCATCTGAACTGGGCACCCTTCTGGGTCAATCTGGTCATCGGGGCTGCTATGGATGAAAATCCCTCCACGAACCGGCGGTAATAACCTGCTAACCCCAAGAAACTCCGAATCTCTGAAGCCGATGCTGGTCGAGGCCAGTTCTTGACTGCCTCAATCTTCTTCGGGTCCACCTGAATTCCCTCTGCTGATACAACATGACCCAGAAATGCAACCGAACTCAACCAGAACTCGCACTTCGAGAACTTAGCATACAACTGACTATCCTTCAGAGTCTGAAGAACCACTCTGAGGTGCTGCTCGTGCTCCTCCTGGCTGCGGGAGTACACCAGAATATCATCAATAAAGACTATCACGAACATGTCCAAATATGGCCTGAACACTTGGTTCATCAAATCCATGAATGTTGCTGGGGCATTGGTCAACCCAAACGACATGACCAGGAACTCATAATGCCCATACCGAGTGCGGAATGCTGTCTTAGGGACATCGGATGCCCTAATCCTCAGCTGATGGTAGCCAGATCTCAAGTCTATCTTTGAAAACACCTTTGCACCCTGAAGCTAGTCAAACAAATCATCAATCCTCGGCAGTGGATACTTGTTCTTTATCGTCACCTTGTTCAATTGCCGGTAATCAATGCACATCCTCATCGATCCATCCTTTTTCTTCACAAATAACACTGGCGCACCCCAAGGAGAAACACTAGGCCTGATAAAACCCTTCTCTAGCAAATCTTGCAACTAGTCCTTTAACTCCTTCAACTCTGGCGGGGCCATGCGATACGGCGGAATAGAAATGGGCTGCGTGCCTGGGGCCAGATCAATACAGAAATCAATATCCCTGTCGGGCGGCATACCCGGCAGGTCTGAAGGGAAAACCTCGGGGAACTCCCGAACAATAGGAACAGAATCAATAGAAGGAACCTCTGAGCTGGAGTCGCGAACATACGCCAGATAAGCTAGACACCCCTTCTCGACCATGCGTCGAGCCTTCACATATGAGATAACACTGCGGGTGGCATGACCTGGGGTCCCTCTCCACTCCAATCAGGGTAAATCCGGCAAAGCCAAGGCCACGGTCTTGGCGTGACAATCAAAGATAGCATGATACGGGGACAACCAATCCATCCCTAATATAATGTCGAAATCCACCATGTCCAAGAACAATAAATCGACACGGCTCTCAAGACCCTCAAACACTACCACACAAGAACGATGAACTCGGTCGGCCACTATAGAATCACCCACCGGTGTAGATACATAAACAGGAATACCCAAGGCATCACTAGGCATAGTCAGGTAGGGTGCAAAATAGGACGACACATATGAATACGTAGACCCTGGGTCAAATAGCACTGAAGCATCTCTAATACAAATCAGAATGGTACCTGTAATGTCTGCACCTGAAGACTCAGCCTCTGGCCTGGCTGCTGGCTGGCCTCTACCTCTGGCGACCTGAACTCCACCTCTAAGACCTCTACCTCCACCTCTAACACCTCTGCCACCGCCTCTAGCTGGCTGGGCAGGCTGTGGAATCTCCGGTGCCTGAATCATAGCACGAGAACTCTGATGCTGGAAGCTGCCATAAACTCGAGGGCAATATCTGACAATGTGCCTCGGATCACCACAAGCATGGCAAGACCTCGTCTGCTGCGGCTGAGCACCCCTCAACCTCGGGCAAACCCTCCTATTGTGACCATGCTCACCATACTCATAACATCTACACGAACGCTGCAGCTGAGGGAACTGAGGCTGACCCTGTCGACCTGAATGACCACCTGAAGTACCATGAGTGACACGGGGAGCTGACTGAAAGGGCCTCGGAGGATGGCCTTTACCATAAGTACCTCTACCTCCAGACGAGGTACCACTGAACCTGCCTGCATGACGGGGCCTCTTATCCGACCTACGACCGCCTCCCTGTGGCAGGACCACCTCACTCTACGGTCCACATTGGCCGCTTCCTAAAAAGTGATCTCACTCCCGGCCTGAGCCATTGTACCCGGTTGACCTACCACCGCTGGCTGAACTCCTAGAAGCAAACCCGCTCAAATGACACCCTCCACGAAGCCTACCAATCGGACTAGAGCGTCCTGAAGAACTGGGATGGCAATGAACCCCTTTGGGACCTGAGCTGGGCCCACCGGGACTGCTGGGGCTGGGACCTCCTCCTCCAAATCGACCTGAGGCTCCACCACTGGGGCTGCTACTGGGGACTCGGACTGCTGAGCGGTAGATAAGGACGCGCGTGTTCTCGCCATCTGCGAAAGAACAGAGTAGAATTTCAATTGGTGTTTGAGAAACAGAACCGCACGACAAGAAAGAACAAATGTGAAGTTTTTTTCCTAACTCTGTAGCCTCTGGGGATAAATACAGAGGTCTCCGTACCGATCCCTCAGACTCTACTAAGTTTGTCGGTGAGTTGTGAGGCCTATGTAACCTAGAGCTTTGATACCAACTTATCACGACCCGGATTTCCCACCCTCGGGAGTCGTGATGGCGCCTACTAATAGGAGCTAGGCAAGCCAACTTAATTTACTTCTTTTAGCAATTATCGTCCATTTAATGAAAACAAAGCATAATATGATAAAGCGGAAGTCTCAAATATAATTAACTGAAGGAATTGCGGAAGTTTAACAAAATCCTCTACCCAAGACTAGTATCACAATACTCACGAACGTCTAGAGAATACTAAATACAAGGTTTGAATAAAACATAACCCTGTCTGCTTCGGTACAAGTGATAACAAACTGAATAAGATAGAAAGGGACTTCGGGCCTGCGGACGTCAGCAAGGCTACCTCGAATGTCCCTGGACTGAAAGCTCGCTCCCAGAATGCTACTACTACTCAAATGCTGCTCCAACACCTGGATCTGTGCAAAAAGATGCACAGAGTGTAGCATCAGCACAACCGACCCCATGTGCTGGTAAGTGCCTAGCCTAACCCCGGCGAAGTAGTGACGAGGCTAGACCAGACTACCGGATAAACCTGAGCAGATATATATATACAAGTACAACAAAGTAATAGCGGAAAGTAAACAATTAAAGCTGGGAGGGGGAACATACTTATGGGGTAGCAAATAACCCAGAATATCAGGGATAACAAAAGAAGCTACATCTGATCTCTTCTAACACAAAATAAGGGGAAAAATAAACCACTTTCACTTGTTTCAATTTCCTCTCGTTGCAGGCGTGCAACACGATCCCATTTTCTCATATCACGTGGTAGGCGTACCACTCGATCCCATTTTCATAATATCACGTGGTAGGCTGTTACAACCCATATTCACATACGTTAGTTCATGCCATAAGGTTGTCGACGTAAATCCATGAAGAGATTATCTTTGAGATGATAAGAGATTAATCCTATTGGTCTTAAATGATACAAAGGTGTATAAGGGTGGTTAACAAGTATTAGAAGTTAGACGAATCAAGGATATTGTCAGCCGTATTTTTGGGTAAACCTAGGGGTGCTTAATACTCTCAAGAGGTCGTATTTTAAGGTATATGAATCATAAAATATCCGTATCATAGTCTTGAAGTCAAACGAGTTATGAAACAAAAGTCGACAAGAGTTGTTGCAACTTAAGTTCATAGTTTTACTTAAACTTTAGGTCAAATGTTATTAAGCTTTTTTCCCAAAATACTAGGAATTACGGGATGATCTACCCACCAAATTGAAGATCTATGAGTCTAGTTTCCAACGCATTAAACCTTTTATCAATACGACATTGGAGTAGAGAGATATAGACATTTTTGCGAGACTGCACAAGCTGCTAGGTGACAAGTAGGTGGGTCACCTACTTGGTTAAATGATAGCCCAAAAAGAGGCAATTTCGGGTCAGACAAAGAGCCCATTAAAAGGCTTATCTTCTGCAATATATCCCTCATTATATTTCACAAATAACCNATTGTGTCACATCATTCGAATTAAAAGCAATTAAGACTCACGGTCATGCTAGACTCCGGTGCATAGATAACCGTCACCATGCCTATACACCGTACTCCACATTTAGCAAGTAGCAAATAACATCATAATCTTATTCCCTCAAGCCAAAGTTAGAACAAACACTTACCTCGGTCCAAGAATAGCAATCAACTCTCTAATACCGCCTTTCCTCTACAATCCAACTCCGAAACAATGATATCTAGGCATAATTAGTTCAATAATATCAATAAGGGCTCAAAAACATAATCCCATAGCCTAGAAATGAAATTCCGATCATTCTTCCAAAAATACCAAAATTCGACCCCGGGCCCACATGGTCCAAACACGAGGCTCGGACCAAAACCCAATCACCCATAACCCCACGAGTTCAAATATATAATTTATTTCAAGATTCGACCCCAAATTGAGGTTGAATCACCCAAAATCCCCAAAGCCCTAACTCTACCCAAAACCCCCATTTTCTACTTTGAATTCATGATTTAGGGCTTGGAAATTAGTGATTAGTTGAAGGAATTAAGAGGGAAAGAAGTTAAGAACACTTACCTAAGAGGCTATGGAGAAAGAAGCTCTTCAAAATCGCCTATAGAGTGTTAGAGAGAGGAGCTCGTGTGAAGAAATGGCTAAATCCCGAGCTACTGATTCTGTTTTGAACTTAAAAATTAGCTGGGCAAAAATGCCCTTCGCGTTCGCGTGAATGAGGCGGCGTTCGCGAAGGGTGGATGGTTTAAGGCATCGTGAACGCGTAGAAGAAAGGGCTGGGGTCTGGGACTGGCTAGTATGCGAACGCGAGAGAGGACTCGCGAACGCGGTGAAGGGGAAGCCTGGGCTATGCAGACGCGGGATATTGTCCGCGAACGCGATGAAGAGGGACCATTGAAGCTTCGCGAACGCGTGACTGGAACACGAACGCGAAGAAGGGATTTGCTGTGCAAAAATTGCAGAAAATCTGCTATGCTTTCTAAGTGTAAAACTACCCCGAACCACCTCCGAATCACTCCCGAGCCCCCGGGGCTCCCAACCAAACACACACACTAACTCAATAACATCCTACGAACTTAGTCGAGCGATCAAATCGCCAAAATAACATCAAAATCAATGAATCAAACCTCAAAATCATCATTTTCATTTCAAACTTCTTAAACTTCTAACTTTAGATATTTAGGTCCGAAACACATCAAACGACGTCCGATTTCGACCAAACTTCACAGAAAGCGCTTAACATATATTTAAGACCTGTACCGGGCGCCGGAACCAAAATACGAGCCCGATACCTATATTTTCTAACTCATTTTCTTTTCAAAATTCCATATCATTTTCAGAAAAATAATTTCTTTCAAAAATTTATTTCTCGTGCTCGGGACCTCGGATTTCGATTCCGGGAATATGCCCGAGTCCCATATTTATCTACGGACCCTCCGGGACCGTCACATCACGGGTCCGGGTCCGTTTACCCTAAATATTGACCGAAGTCAACTTTAGCAATATTAATATCAAAATTCTTCAAATTTTTCACAAAGTTCACATATTTCAACATAAAAGCTTTCCAGCTTCGCGCCCGGACTGCGCATGCAAATCGAGGCAACTAAAAGCGAGGTTTTCAAGGCCTCGGAAGCACGGAAATAGGAAGAAATCCGGCGATGACCCTTTGGGTCGTCACACTTAGTGCACCAAACTGCCGATATAGTGATCCAATTCATTCTATCTCAATTCTCGAAAGTAACTTCTATGAATTAAAGTTAGATAAAACATCTAATGTAGTGTTTGGATAAAGTAAAAAAGTGTTTTTAAACACTTATTTTTAAGCTAAAATGATAAAAAATAAGCCAAAAGCAAAAAGTTAGAATTCCTAACTTATGACTTTTGGCTTAAAAGTCACTTACAACAAGCCCATCCAAACGGGCTCTAACTTGGTCTTTATGTTGTCGAAAAGTATATAAAATATATGTTCTTTGTATATAAAATAACAAAAACAACAACAACAACATACCCATACTGTGGGGGATAATACATATATATACAAAAATTATATTCTTTATCGGCTATTATTTCTGAGAACGACTAAAAATATACATTTTTCTTTATTTTTTTTGCTTCGGATAGAAACTCCAAATAATCTTGATTCACATTGAATAAGGTCATTAAAGAAAAAACTCTCCCTATATTTTATATCTCATGCTCGAACCCATGATATTTGAATAAGGATGTAGTGCTCCAATCCATCCCATCACAATTTTTTAAGGTAACCTCTATGAATTAAAACTAGAGAAAATGTCTAAGTTTGTCTTTCTATTGTTCGAAATTAGTATTTAATTTTATTTTTTGTTATATTTTGAGTCTACTCATATCTTTGTCGTTAATAAAATGTCTCATTTTTTCCTTATCGTTAATGGAATCTCAACGTAAAATGGATAGAGTTCACGTGTCAAAATATTTCGAGGAAAAAAGTTTATATTTATCTATTTTATTTTTGACGATAGTTTAAAATTACCCTCTGTTATACTTCAACTTGGAGCTTCATTAGGGGTCAAAGACAAAAGCAAAACTTTTTTCTTATAACGGTGGTAAGATTTAAAATATTTTTAAAAAATAAAATAAAGTTGCTCAATTTCTGACAATACATGAGCAAATTTGATAATTTTTCCTTTAAATTAACAACATTAAGACTTTTTATTATATTTGAATATTTTATATAAAATGGTTCTAGGTTTGTTGTTATTTTTATCAGATTACAATTAATGGTTATCGTTAAAATTAACTTACAAAAGTTCATGCATTTCCCTAACTATAAAATAAAAGATATGGCAAAATTTAATGCCATGCAGACATCAATTAGCAGTATCCAAAAAGTTGCTATCTGTAAAAGTTAGTTAGCTTTGGACTCTTGTACTCCACACAATTTTCATCACAAATTTTGAAAAACTATACAAAAATTAAAAAATTTATTTCATGTACTTTCCTATCATATTTCAGAATGGATGTAACCATACAAAAGATACTGGATTCTGAACACTATACTAGCTAGTATTGTTATTCAAGAAAGATCATACAAGTCAGAAAAGTAAAAGGTAATTAAATGGATAAAGCAATTGTGTCAATTTAGTGAAATGACTTCATCCTACAACTAAAATTATTTGAGGAATGTAATGCGTACGCAGATTTTATCCCTACTTTGTGAAGGTAAATAGGCTATTTCCGATATACCATCGACTCAAATAAACTCTCGGCTCATGTCATTTAGTTGATTGTGTTTATACGCATTTAATTAATCTCAAGGTTATTGTTAGATATCCGAAGACGTCATAATAATGTTCTTACAATTTTTCTAGGGTATAGCTATCTAGTGTCCAACTAATCTAGATTCACCTAATAAAGAAATTTAAAAATAGGCAGTTTTAAAAGTGGTCATTATAAAATAGTCATAGTTTCAAAAGTAGTCGAAATTTAGCCAATTTTCATGTAAAGATAAATCTGGACGAAAACCCTGTTCAAAATCCGGAAAAATACTCCAGTATAATATACTGGAGTTCCAGTATAATATACCAGTCCAACATAATATACTGGAGATTGGAGCATCGATGCTCCAACTCCAGTATATTATACTGGAACTTTCCGCGTATTGGAGTTCCAGCATAATATGCTGGAAGTTCATACACTGTTGCACCGATTTCCAGTATATTATGCTGGAACTTTCCGTGTTCCAGCAAAATAATGGCTATTTTTTAATGACTTTGCAAACGCTGCCTATTTTTGAATGACCAGTTCGAAAATTGGCTAGCCCGTGCTATTTTTACGACCACTGGCCACTATAGTGGGTTTTAACACTCTCCTACCAAATAGATTTTATTTTTAGGGCTCGAAACCAAGATCTTTAATTGAATATGAAAGAACTTTTACGATTTCACTATATACCTTGGTGGTAACCTTTTTAATTATAGAAATATAACACGCGATTTCAAAATTAGTAATAATATACTTTATGGATTCTTGCTCAAATTTTGACTTGTGAATAATAATTAGAAGAATCTTTTGATTACATGCGCAATAATGGGTTTGATTTGAGTTGTTGAGTGCCTAATGAAGTAACAATGATTTATTTAGATAGAAATATCTTTTCAATTAGATTCGTTGACCATTAATTTTACTAACTTTTTTGACCATCTAAAAAGATTTTAAATGATGTTAACTTCCATTAACAGTGTGATTTTGATTGATAATGGTATTTTAAAGAAGATAACCCAACATCACTAACTATAATTCGTTACTTGTGGAGGTCTAATTAGGCCCATCAAACCTATTAATGATTAGTATATAAGCATGATTTGAGGATCTTGAAAATGAAATAACAAGAGTTTAAGTTTTATGCACTTACGGAAGTGTAAAGTATTTATACAATCATACCAATTATAAGATAATTACAAGTAAATCTTTATAAGCTTGGCATTAACTAATAACATAATAAAAACAATAATTAACCGACTATCACATGTTAAATTATATTTATAATATTAAAACAATTTTCGCTGTTAGTGTATATGATTTAAATCGAATAAGAAAAAGCTTTTTTTGTTTTCCACCTGGCGATCAGTACTCACTTTGGGACTGCGACTAATTCAGATTCACGCCACGTAAAATGTTCTCTACAAAAGGATTTTATCCATCCGGCAATCAGTACCCGCTTTGAGGCCCCGGATTCATGCCACGTAAATATTCTCTATAAAATGATTTTATCCATCCGGCGATCAATACTCGCTTTGAGGCCTCGACTAATTCAGATTCACGCCACGTAAAGTGTTCTCTTAAAAGGATTTTATCCGTCCGGCGATCAGTACTTGCTTTGGGGGCCCGATTACTTCAAATTCATGCCACATAAAGTGTTCTCTATAAAAGGATTTTATCCATCCGGCGATTAGTACTCGCTTTGACGCCCCGGCTAATTCAGATTCACGCCACGTAAGGCTCTTTATAGTGGAAAGTGCTCTTTATAAAAGGATTTATCCATCCCTCTACAATCCTTCCGGGTAATGAGAAAATGTTTACTTAATGAGGCTTTTGCCTAAATAAAAATTTCTAAAAATAGCAATGACAGATTTGATTAATACCATTGAGGGGGAATTGTGGGGTTTTTCTTTATCCATATTTGAAGGATGAATTTAAGCTAATCTTTATAGCTAAAGATGTGATATGGTGGGGATGGGATCTGCTAGTAGATCTTTAAGCATATCCCTTTTTTTGCTCAATTGTTGTTTGTCTTTACTAAGTCTTCCGAAATCACTTTTTTAAGTCTCTTATTATGTTTTTTATATATTTTATTTTTTTTTAAAAAACTATACAAAAAAAATAGCTTTTTGTCCAATTATTTATTTTGTCTTATATAGTTTTTATCGTTCACTTTCAATTATCTGATCTCATTAATTATTAGCTCAATTTTCGTACTTTTTCAATAGTTCAGTTCAGTTATTTTTGTCTCAAATTCACATTACATAATTTGATAAACAAACGAAATGAAGAATAAGAAATTGCAATTTTGTCTTCTTTTCCCTTATATGGACAATTAATACACTTTTGCAGTTGAAAATATTAAATACGTTTCTTTTTGCAACAGAATTTTCTGATTACGTAATCGTAGAATTTTCCAAATAAAACAGTTTTTAAGAAAAAGTTTGAAGTATATTAATGTATACAAAAGTTTAAAAGCTAACACTCACAAATTCTAAAGCTTTGGATATCGATAGTGAAGCATTTTAATGTATACACCTCTTGTTGAATTATCACGCAATTATTGACCCAAAACGTGAACTTGTCAACAACAACTAATACCAATTGCTATCAATTAAATTAATTAACAAAATATTGAAAAATTTAAGTAAATAATCTAAACCAAATTACTCTAATGTTTACATATCAACATCACACAAGAGAGGGTGATTTGTGTGGTGTCCAATTTTTTGTGTGCACAGATTGTAGAAGGATCCGCTTCTTCTATGTCTTCCTTATACCACAGTTGCGGAAAAATAAATGCAAAAGTAAAGAACACAATATTTTTACGTGGAAAACACCTGGCTCAAAAGGTGAAAAAACACGACCTACTACCTAGTAGAATTTTTCCCAACACTTCACTAAATCACTGAGCCAAAAATATCATTTACAAAACTCTTGTAAACCTAAGGATTACCTCTAACCCTTTGTGACAACCAACCTCGAGCTGTTGCGATAATCTTCAAGTTAACTCTAACTTGAATACTACAAATCAAAGTACGTAGTACAAATGCTTCTAGATAAAGTTGAAAAGTACAACTCAAAAGCCCTACTACAATTGAACTAGAATAAAAGACGGACACTTGGAACTGATTTTTCTATCTGGTTCATGTAGCCTTAGGTTCGCACACTTGAAACACACAGGAATTGCTTGCAATATGCCTTGCTATTTTGCTCTAACTCTTGCTTAACTTCAGCGTTTGTGTGTCACCTATAAAACAGTCACCCCTTTCACTACACTGGTGATCTTGCCATCCTTCCATCCCTGAAGTTCAAGCTTCTCCAGCAACATCACCACTCATTCCTCCTCCAAGTCCCTGAGGACTCTACCCTTCAAGATGGTTCTCTTCCCAAACTTCATCATTTTGTCCTGATCCTCATCAGTTTCCTCTTCTTCTTCACTTTCTTCTTCTTCCACTACTTGCACTTTCCTAGATTTTCTGGCAGACATGGTTCTTTTTGCCAAGACAGAAGGCTCTGTAGCAGCAGACTTTGAAGGGAACTTCTTTTTGGAAGTCTTTCTGTTCTTTGCTCTTGGAGTCACAACCTCTATCTCCTCTGTCTCATCTTTATCGTGACGGACCAGGTCCATTTCCTCAATCTTAATCGCCTCAACATGTTCACTCACTTTCTTCTTTCCCTTTGCAGCAACTTTTCTTTTATTCTCTTCTAAGGATCTTTCAAGCTCAGCCTCACTCTGCTTCTTCTGACTCCTTGTATCTCTTCCTCTTGTAGGAGGAGTCTCTACAGGGAAAGAAGAGGCAACCTTTCTCTTTTTGTATGCCCTTGCAGTTCCAGGGATTTTAACTTCTGAATTTTTCTTTTTCTTTGGATTGTAACTATCAGACACCCTTTTTAATAACTCTTCGAGGGTTTCCTTCTCAGATGGAACAGGCTTGGAACCTCTTCCTCAACCTAACCATCTCCTCAGCTGCACTAGCGTCACCAGATCCACTACCTCCTTTTTCTCTCCAACTTTCTTCCTTTTCAACAACTTCCTCACTCCATAGCACCATCGCCCCTATTTCCTCGGTCAACCCAACATGAGTAGTTGAAGGTTCAACCATTCATATTCCCTTTCCCCTTACATTTCCTTGAACACCCTCACTCTCTTTTTCTTTTTTCTTTTTTTATTTTTACCACCAACTATCCTAGACTCTGTAGTCTCTACCCCAACAATCGTTCCAACTAGAACAAACCTGTTCTCCAAGTTTTCAGCCATTTTAGAAATGACCTTAGAAATAATATTTAGGCCAGAGGTTACCTGTTCTGTCTCAAATGAAATAGTTTCTTTCCCCCTCAGTAGCAGACTTAAAAGATTCTTCTAATTTTGGGGGTTCCTCTTCCTAGCTTGCTTTCAATTGCTCATTTAATTTCTTGATTTGTTCACTGCCATCGACTGTCTTATGAGCAAGTATATTAAACCTTCCTTTCTAAGAGATAGGTGTGGTTGAAAGTATGGTCGAAGGTGCAGGTGTTGATTCATTAGATAGTGAAGAGGGATTTTTAGATGGGTTGGCCATTGATGTGTGTAGAAGAGATATGTGTGTAGAAGAGATGAAAGAAGATAGAGAGAATTATGGCGGCTGGAAAATTAGAAATGAAGAAATGGTTTAAGCCTAATCAATTTAAAGAAGGAGAGTTTAAGTGGGTAACAATTGCTATTTGAAGTTCAGAAGTCTAATCACACTAGGAAAGTCAGTTTTAAAAGACGTTGGACTCTTCCCTAGAATCTAGGCAATTATGGCGTGTGAGACTCCTATTTGGTGAAACTGGTTCGTTTGTAACAGATAAACTTGAAGGATATTGGGACTAAATGGAACTCTATTTTTTATCATGATCCAAATACAATTATTTCAAAATATTTCACTGAGAGTTCTCTTGTGTAAGTCTGAATTTTTCAAGAAAATAAAGATAATATCATTAGAGATTAATGAGACATTTTAGCGCATGGCACAAGAGTATACTAGTGAAAGAATGAGACCGAGCATAATCTAATCTAATCATTTACAAAATTCATAAATTATCTAATGAATTATTGAGTTAGAACCGGTTCCTTTTAGGTGATCTTAATCATCCCTAATTCTAACATGTTCCTTTCAAAGTGATCTCTTCTAAGAGATTTTGTGAAGATGTCAGCTATTTGCTTGTAAGTAGCATAAAATTCCACAGTGATCAAACCCTTCTCGTAGTTGTCCCTCAAAAAATGATGACTAACATCTATGCGCTTAGTTCTTTTGCAATGAACCAGGTTCTTGGTCATACTAATAGCACTGGTGTTATCACAAGAGATGGGGATACAACCTACATCAACTTCAAAGTCCATTAATTACTGTTTGATCCATAATAATTGAGCACTACATGAGGCAGCAACCATACACTCAGCTTCAATAGTAGACAATGTCACACAATTTTTCTTTTTGGTGGCCCAAGACACGAGACATGAGCCAAGAAAGTTTGCCATACCTGAAGTGCTCTTTCTATCCACAAGAAAACCTGCATAATCAGCATCAGCATATCCCACTAAGTTGAAATAACTACCTTTTTGGATACCATAGGCAAAAATCAGTGGTGCCTTTTAGGTATCTCAAGATCCGCTTGACAACAATCAAGTGAGATTCCTTTGGATTTTCCTGAAATCTAGCACAAAGGCCTACACTGAAAACAATGCCATGTCTACTAGCAGTTAGATATAATAAAGAGCCAATCATACCCCTATACATCTTCTGATCAATAGATGAACCAGGTTCATCTAAATCTAGTTTTGTGGCTGTTGTTATAGGAGTGTCAATTTCTTTGAGTCTTGTACTTTAAACCTTTTAAGCAGCTCTTTTCACATACTTTTGCTGATGGATCATAGATACATTTGAAATTTATTTATTTTGTAAGCCTAAAAAGAAATTAAGCTCACCCATCATACTAATTTCAAACTCACTCCCCATCAGCTTAGCAAATTCTTTACTTAACTTTCTATAGTTTCTATAAAGATTTTATCATCAACATATATCTGAACTACCAAAAGACCTTTACCTTTTTTATTGTCAATTTTATCTCTCTTGTAGCCATACTCAAGGAAGAATTTCAATAATCTTTCATACCATGCTCTTGGAGCCTACTTGAGCCCGTAAAGTGCCTCATCAAGCTTGTATACATGATCAGAACATTCCTTGCTCTCAAAGACAGGAGGTTGTTTGACGAACACTTCTTCTTTTAGATAGCCATTGAGGAAGGCACTCTTGACATCCATCTGATGGAGAGTGAATTCCATGTAAACAACAAAGGCTATAAGGAGTCAAATTGCTTCCAATCTTGCAACTGGAGCAAAATTCTCATCATAGTCTATGCCCTCCTCTTGACTAAAACTTGGAACCACCAATCTTGCCTTGTTCCTTATAACTGTTCCATCTTCATCAAGTGTATTTTTGAAGACCCATTTTGTGCCAATTACTTATTTGTCCTTGGGTCTTGGTACCAGATGTCAAACCTGACTTCTCTCGAATTGGTTGAGTTCATCTTGCATTGCATTCACCCAGTCTGCATCCTACAAAGCCTCAGAAATATTTTTATGTTCAATAACATATATAGAAGCGTAAAAAACACATAGGTTCTTCAGAGAAGATCTGGTTTTGATTCCAGAGGTTAGATCAGTGATTATGTTCCCAATGGGGTGAGAACATTGATATTTGTAAGGTTTCACAACCAGCTGGTTTCTCTTAGATGTTCCTTCAATGTTCTGTTGCTGAGGGACAGGTTTATGGGAAGGTTCCTCAAGGTTTGAGGATCAGTTCTTCTCCCCCTATCAAGTTTCCCTAGGTGGAAGAACATGTTCCATCACATGTTCCTTCCTTTGGTGCAACTTCAGTCTAGGTTGTGGTTTCAAAAACCACACGTACACTTTCTTCTACACGCATAGTTCTTTTGTTATAAATCTTATAAGTTTTACTATGTGAAGAATATTCGAAGAATACTCCCTCATCACTTCTGGGATCAAACTTACCTAAGGAGTCTTTTCCATTATTATGCACAAATCACTTGCATCTAAATGCCCTAAGGTGGGATATATTTGGCTTTTTCCCTGTAAGTAACTCCTAGGGAGTCTTCTCAATCGGAGGTCTAGTCATGCACCTATTTATGATGTAGCATGCAGTGTTTACAGATTCTGCCCAGAACCTATTGGGCAATTTACTAGCAAGTAGCATGGTCCTAGCCATTTCTTCCAATGTTCTATTCTTTCGTTCACCAACTTCATTTTGCTGTGGAGTCCCAGGAGCAGAAAAATTATGGCATATATGATGTTTAGCTTAAAGTATATATATATATATTTGTATGTATATCGCCTCATATTCTACTTTTGTTTCATAAATTTGGGATGGTAAATGTGATGATTTATATAAATTTGAAGTGTTTTTATGTGTAGGAATGATTCGGGAGCAATTGGGGGCGAAACGTGCAAAATTAGAGCCAAAACGAACGAAACCGGGAAACTTGCGAATTTGGGTGCCACAGGTGGCGCCCAGCCCTACCTGTGGCGCCAAAAATAGTAGCTAAAAATATTGGAGCACCGTGGAGGGCACCTGGCGCTAGCCAGGGCGCCGGTGACGTGAATTTTCTCCAATTTCGCCCGGGACAAGGTTTTTTCTGCCCTAGACCTATCCAACACGTATAAAAGCAAGACTAAACTTATTTGTGAAGGGGGAGACGCCACTTTGGAGGAAAAACACACACGGGATCGTGAGGAAGCATAGAAATCTCATATTTCTTCATCTTTTCTAGTATTTTCAATTGATTCAACAATTATGCAATTGTTTGATTACATCATGAGTGGCTAAACACCCATTGTTCTGGGGTTGCGATTTAGCCATGAATATTGTTGTTTGATATTAGCTTAACCTTGATTATAATTCACCAATATATGGTTGTTTCTTCAATTCTGTGTTTAATTGCTTAATTGTCTGGCCAACAGTTAGGTTCTATTTACTATCTATGCTATGCTTGGGAAAGCCGTGTTTAGATTAGAGAAGAATTGAAGAGAGCATGATCTTAACCCTTAGGGGGAGCGGATTTGTGGTTAGGATAGGAATATACCTAATCACCGTGCTTAACTAAATATCGTAATCTTAATGCATTCTTAATAGATTGATTTCATAAGAATATAGGCGTTAATCTATTTTGAATAGGCGAGTAATACTTCGGGAGAAGGCTATGAGAGCAATTATCGATTAATTAGCAACCATGAGTGAATTGCATGAGAGGGAGAGTTAATTAGAACACAATACTAATGGTGAATCGATCACAACCCTGGAATACTTATCTCTATTGAATACATAACAAACATTCTACTGCTTGATAATTTAGCCATTACTTAGAATTGTAGTATAGTATAATTAAACTTTTGAACTCGAATTTAGCTTGACGGAATAACAATATTGGTGAGTTAGTGAGTAGTTAATATAAGTCTCTGTGGGTTCGACACTCGACTTATCATTTTATTACTTGTACGACCACGTATACTTGCGTGTGCGTTTGGGAGCAACAAGTTTTTGACGCCGTTGCCGGGGACTTAAAAATTAGCTACTTTGCTGACTTATGCTTTTATTAGTTATTTGTTCAAGTTTTAATTTTCAGTCTACCTTGTTTGTGTTAACACAGGCTCTTCTCTTGAATGCGGAGGAGTAGAAGTGCAAACAATCTCCTTCCTCTTGATCCTGAAATTGAACGAATGCTTCACAGAGTGAGGAGAGAAGTTGAAGCAAGAACTAGAATAGAAAGAGAGTTGGACTTCGTAGTTCAACCACAACCAATAGAGATGGCAGGTAATGCAGAGCGTGCAGTGATAGAAGCCGCAAGGCCCAGTCTTGCAAATATGACTCAGGCTATTGTGAAGCCTGAGATCACAAGGCATTTTGAACTCAAACAGTACATGGTACAACTGATTCAGTCCACAGGGCAGTATGTGGGGCTATCTCATGAAGATCCACAGAGGCACATTCAGAGTTTCTTGGAAATTACGGATACCTACAATTATCCGAATGTTTCCAAGGACTATGTCAGGCTGACACTTTTTCCGTTTTGACTGTTGGGGGAAGCTAAGGAATGGTTGCAGAAAGAGACCGCAAACTCAATCTACACTTGGGATGATCTAGCAAGGAAATTCTTAATCAAGCTTTCCCCCACCAAGAAGACAAAGTCATTGAGGAGTCAGATTCTTGGGTTCGAACAACGGGATGGCGAGACACTTCGTCAAGCCTGGGAAAGATACAAGAAGCTACTCAGAGATTGCCCGCACCATTGTCAGACTGATGAGGTATTGGGACACACTTTTGTTGACGGGCTAGATGAGGCCTCAAAGATGAATCTTGATTCAGCTTGTGAGGGTAGTTGCATCGCGAAACCATATAGTGAAATCCAACTCTTGCTGAATAACTTCACTGCTAATGATCATAACTGGCAAGGCGATGGGGATTCATGCAAGGCAAGTAAACAGAAGGCAGCGGGTTGATTGAGCTTGATGACTTATCGGCCATGAGAGCTGATATAACAAAATTGGCAAACCAGGTGAATAGAATGACAATGCAACAAACACAACAGATGCAACATGTACAACAGATGTCTCTTTGCTGCGAACTATGTGGTGACAATCATATGAGTGACATGTGCCCCACGAATCCAGAATCTATATACTATGTGGGACAACAGAGCAGGGGTCCAATGAATCAGAATGCACAATATGGGAACACTTACAACCCAAATTGGGAGAATCATCCCAACTTCTCATGGAGTGGAAATCAGCCGAATCAGAATCATTATAGACCCCAAGGAAATTTCAATCAACCTCAAAAGCCACCTCAACAGGTAGAAGAGAATGGGAATGATTTGTTGAAGTAGTTGTTGCTTGACAATCAACAGCTCAGGACCGATTTCAGAAATTTGGAGCGCCAAATGGGACGGCTTGCCAGTGCTCAAAACACTAGACCAACAGGGGCTCTCCCTAGTAATACTGAGCCCAATCCTAAAGCTCAAGTCAATGCGGTTACCTTGAGAAATGGAAGAGCATTAGAAGAAGTTCCAAAGAAAAAGAAGAATACAGCTCATCCTGAAGGAGAATCAGTTCCCAAGCCAGTTGAGGGGAATGAGAAAGATGATAAAGGACCCGAGCCAGTAATTGAGACTAGGCCACCACCTCCGTTTCCACAAAGACTGCAGAAGCAAAAAGATGATGCTAAGTACAAGAAATTCCTAGATATTTTGAGCCAAGTGAGTGTGAATTTGCCTTTGGTGGAAATTTTGCAGGAAGTGCCTAAGTATGCAATGTATCTCAGAGATATTGTGGCAAACAAACGAAGACATGCAGAGTTCGAAACAGTTACACTTACTGAAGAGTGCAGTGTCAGAGTTCAGAGTAAACTTCCTCCTAAGTTGAAGGATCTTGGGAGTTTCACAATTCCTTTGTCTCTTGGAAAACAAGAAGTTGGTAGAGCCCTGTGTGATTTAGGGGCTAGTATAAATTTGATGCCATCCTCTTTGTTCAAGAAACTCGGATTGGGGATGCTTAGACCTACTACAATAACTTTACAGTTAGCAGATAGGTCACTAGTCATGCCAGAAGGAATTATTGAGGATGTGTTAGTTCGAGTGGGAAAGTTTATTCTTCCTGCTGATTTTATTGTTCTTGATTACGAGGCAGATGAGGAAGTGCCCATTATTTTGGGGCGACCATTCTTAGCTACTGGTGGAGCAATTATTGATGTGAGGGCAGGGAAGTTAAAAATGAGAGTTGACAATGAGGAGGTCACTTTTAATGTGTACAAGGCACTTAAGCTCCCTAAGCATTATGAGGACTTATGCATGATTACTGTGGTCGAATTGAAGGGAATAGCGCAGGGTCAGTATGTGAATTATAGTGATCCAGATGGGACAATTGAGTTAGAAGAGGTGGTGTTTCCAGCTGAGTGTGTAAAGATGATTGAGAAAAGAGCCAGAGATGGAGGAGGAGACCTTCTGAGAGCGTGCAAAAAGGCTAGACTTCATGGGAGAAAGAAGAAGAGAAAGCGCCCAGCCTGAGCAGAGTAGCAGAGTCGTGCCACGACTATAAATAAGGCGCTTGTTGGGTGGCAACCCAACCTGTATACCTTGTATTTATTGATTTTTTTTGTGTCAAGTTTTGTGTTGTTTTTATTTTGCAGAGTAGGGAAAGTCTGAGTACCCGAAGTTGAAGCTGGGGAGCATGTTTGAACTTAAGTGTGGGGTCGTCCTGACCCTAATATTGGGGATCATGTCCGAGCTAGGCCCGAGAGGGTCTCAGGGAGTATTTCTCACCCTTGTTTTAATATTTTTTTTCTATGATCATGCACCGAGAACTATGCATAATATAAGTGTGGGGCGGAAAAACTACTTTCTGAAGTGTAATTGTGTAAAACTATTTTTTTTTTAATTTAGTTTTTCTTTTAGAACTCGTAGTAGACATATTCTAGGTTTAAAAAAATGAAAATTGGAAAAAAAATTTAGAAAAAGTTCAGACTTTTCCCGACGATAGATCTTTTGGACAATTTTCTTGAGGGATAAAGTCCGATTAAAAACACCAAAAAGACTTTTTTTAGGATAGTTAGGCAGTATCCCTTGGTTTTTCTTTGGGCGCCGGTTCTTTTCCAAAGGTGTAGCTCGAACCGGGTACTTTATTTATTTATTTTTAGGAGTAGTTTATGAAGAAACTAAGTCGCTCTGAGATATTCATTGACATGGTTGATGCTGGCACATTAGGCTATGACGTACATTCTTTTTTCCCGTGTATTTGGTTTGAATTGTGAAGCCTAAGTAAAGTAAATAGCCTATTTTGTGATGCCTTTTTTCAGTTGTTTGACTCGTATGCCATATAGTGCAATATTGCTTAAATTTCTCAATTATGTGTGCTTGCTCGACTTGAGAGTTGAACAGAACCGTCTTGATTGAGTCATGTGCAACGTGTGTGTGAGGATTTGTAATTTTCTGTGCTATCCTGTGAAGTCTAGGACTTACCCCGTGTGTTAATTGAAGCGAAATTGTAAGTGTGCTAATCTAGGAGATGACGTAGGCATTTTCTTGCTTGATCATAGATGTGCTTGTCACATAAGAAAATAAAATTTTTCATAGCTAGCCTCTTTGAGCCTATAGACCTTTTCTTTGGCACCCACATTACAAGCCACACCTCTATTTTATTCTTAATTTGATATTGATTGAACCTTTACCTCCTAAGGCACTTAGTCGCTAAAAGAAGTAAGGTTAGAGATTGGGGAGTAGCTTTTGAGTGGAACCATGGAAGGGCCCGTTGGTGCACTAAAGTTGAAACAAAAGTCACTAGCCGATGAACTTTAATGTATGGAGTGTGTGAAGAAAAGAAAATTGCAAGAAAAGAAAAAAAATATGATAGTTCAAATAATGTAGAAAAACACACACCTCCAATTCTTATTGATTTGTGCTAGTGGAAATATATAAGTGCTTAATTGAAAGGGGGCTATGTTGCATATGGTTTGGGGCAAGTGAATTGGTTAAGAAGAATATGTGCTTGAATTGTGAGTGTAGTGTATTAAAGTGCTTAGGAGGGTTAGTCACTATTCCTAAATATATCCTACCCGTCCCTTAGCCTACATTACAACCTTAAAAGTCCTAATTAATCCTAGATTCGGCTAGCTTAAATTAGTGGAGATCTACGCTACGGGCAAGCTTATGGTACGATCACATGATGCATATGAATTCTTTGTGAGAGTGAGTGAATTTGGTTCAATTGTGTGATGTCCTTAAATTATGTTCAAAAGCATATTTGAATGTGTGGACTAGTCTATATTCACTCTTTTGGTTGTTGGTGAGGGCACATGATCTCATGAACGATTGGTAATGTTGTAAACCTTCTTGTTGGGTAAGTGCGTGAGTTGAGAGGGCTTAGTGGTTACAAGTTGACTCTTGAGGTCGGGTGGTTGTAAGTAGGTTATTGGAGTGATTGAATTGAACTGTTATACTTGGGCATGTTTGAAGAAAGGAAGAATGTGAATTTTTGTATGTTCATGCTTAATTGCCGGTATCGATCATAGTCAAGGGTAAAGTGTGTGATTAAAAGTAAAAGTGCTCCTTTATAGTAAACTTTGTACGTATTGGAGGGTAGTAGATTGTCCCATTGCTCGAGAACGAGCAAGAGGCTAAGTGTGGGGTGTTGATGTTTAGCTTAAAGTATATATATTTATATGTATATCGCCTCATATTATACTTTTGTTTCATGAATTTGGGATGGTAAATGTGAAGATTTATATAAATTTGAAGTGTTTTTATGTGTAGGAATGATTCGGGAGCAATTGGGGGCGAAACGTGCAAAATTAGAGCCAAAACGAACGAAACCGGGAAACTTGGGAATTTGGGTGCCACAGGTGGCGCCCAGCCCTACCTGTGGCGCCAAAAATAGTAGCTAAAAATATTGGAGCGCCGTGGAGGGCGCTTGGCGCTAGCCAGGGCGCCAGTGACGTGAATTTTCTCCAATTTCGCCCGGGACAAGGTTATTTCGGCCCTAGACCTATCCAACACGTATAAAAGCAAGACTAAACTTATTGGTGAAGGGGGAGAAGCCACTTTGGAGGAAAAACACACACGGGATCGTGAGGAAGCAGAAAAATCTCATATTTCTTCATCTTTTCTAGTATTTTCAATTGATTCAACAATTATGCAATTGTTTGATTACATCATGAGTGGCTAAACACCCATTGTTCTGGGGTTGTGATTTAGCCATGAATATTGTTGTTTGATATTAGCTTAACCTTGATTATAATTCACCAATATATGGTTATTTCTTCAATTCTGTATTTAATTGCTTAATTGTCTGGCCAACAGTTAGGTTCTATTTACTATCTATGCTATGCTTGGGAAAGCCGTGTTTAGATTAGAGAAGAATTGAAGAGAGAATGATCTTAACCCTTAGGGGGAGCGGATTTGTGGTTAGGATAGGAATATACCTAGTCACCGTGCTTAATTAAATATCGTAATCTTAATGCGTTCTTAATAGATTGATTTCATAGGAATATAGGCGTTAATCTATTTGGAATAGGCGAGTAGTACTTCGGGAGAAGGCTATGAGAGAAATTATCGATTAATTAGCAANAGGGAGAGTTAATTAGAACACAATACTAATGGTGAATCGATCACAACCCTGGAATACTTGTCTCTATTGAATACATAACAAACATTCTACTGCTTGATAATTTAGCCATTACTTAGAATTGTAGTATAGTATAATTAAACTTTTGAACTCGAATTTAGCTTGACGGAATAACAATATTGGTGAGTTAGTGAGTAGTTAATATAAGTCTCTGTGGGTTCGACACTCGACTTATCATTTTATTACTTGTACTTGCGCGTGTGTTTGGGAGCAACAATATTCCATGCTCATCACAAAATTCAACATTTTCAAATTCAGGACCATGATCAGAACTAATTGATGAGAGTTGATTACCTAGTTGTTTCTGAGTTTTTATAACAAATAAAGTGAACATATCAAATGCTTCATCTTTAGATGTTTAAAAAATAGTAGTCCAAGTGAATCTAGAGAATCATAAACAAGCACCATAAATATCTCTTACCACCTCTGCTCAATGTTCTCATTGTTCCATTGAGATCCCATCGTCCTGGTAGTGCTTACCATTTTCTTGCTTTTAAAAGAGGATCTTACCTGCTTTCCCCTTGCACAAGCCTCACAAATATTATCTTCCTTGAACTTAATGTTAGATAACCCTACCACCAAGTCCTTGGAGACTAGTTTGTTGAGTTGACTTAGACTGGCATGTTCGAGTCTCTTGCGCCAAAGAAGGGGATCATTGTCCACCACACTTAAGCAAATGAATTCATTATCTGAAAGTGTAGACAGATCCACCATATATATCTGTCACACCTCCTGTTTTACACACCTACCCCGAAGGATAATGTATAAGGGAGTTTTTCCATTTAAAGTGACATTATTCGAAATGGGATTATTTATTTGTTCTTAGAGTCGCCACTTGGGAAAGGATTGGCTTTTGGTGTCCCAAGGAACCGATTTAATTTGAATCCCAAATCGAGGAAAAATTCGACTTCCCAATTGGAGTCTGCGAACCAGAAATTCTGAATAAGGAATTCTGTTGACCCGAGGGAAGGTGTTAGGCACCCCCGGATCCCGTGGTTCTAGCACGGTCTCTTAAATTATTATAATTGGCTAAAAATATAATTTTAATACATGTTCAAACCTATAGTGCAATTTTATAAATTTGTTTAACCGCTTTTAATTAGTTTTTATGAAAGTGAACACCGTTTAAGAGCGTGTTCTTGGATCACGTCACATGAAATGCACCCGGATCCTCGACACCTCTTATTCAACGTTTTGGGATTTGGATTTGGGTCGCATGAAATGCACACCCGTATTTAAGAAGGTAAAATTATTAAAAAGCGCGCCTAAAGTGGCTAGCGTCTTATTAACTTTGCGGGAAGCCATGAAAATTCGCTAAATGGCATGTCACGAATTTCTAAAATATTTTAATAAAGCATTTAATGAGGGCCCCGCAGTTTATGCATTTGTTTGGCGAGACTCATCTCATTTTATTATTTTAAGGCCAGCCTAAAGCAAACTACGATATTCTATTTTTTTTGTCTCTAAAAGGGCCTAATTGATCAGTATTATTAATTATTATTATTAAAGGCATTCAAGAAATTTGGGCCTCAAGTTCAAGTCTACACTTAAACAAGAGGGAAGCCTCTTAATTTAAATGTGCTACTTAACTTGGAAAGACAAAAATTACATTATGGAATTTAACCAATAATTTAATAACACAAATTTCAAATTCTTTGGCAGATTGGGCCTAAAGATCGGCCCAGATATGAGGCAATCCGGTCATACAACTGGACAAACCATCTCAATGAAATATCCAGGCTTTGGGCTCAAAATGAGCCCAATTCAAAGTGAGGAAAGGTATGAACTAGGCTACTTTGAGCTGGGTCTACGTTGGGCCTGTTTTTAGAGTCCAAATAAATGTGAACCCAAGCTAAATCAATATTGCCAATGAAATGAAAATCGAGAACTGATGATCTATTTTAAACCAAATCTGATATCAATTAATGGTGATTTAACCTATAAACTCAATCACATTTTTTACAGTTAGACAGGAATTATCACATTTACTAGAGTAACAATGAACACAATGACGCTCAATTTGCAACCTAGCACCTGATTTAAGATTTTAAACAGCCTTGTGGTCTCAACTCACACATTCCAAACAGCTCCATTACAGGCTGAAAATGAAAATGACTACTGGAGTTCTCACTTCATTCCTGAATTATTTTTAAACGAACATATGAGGTAGCTATTATATTTCAGCATATACCTAATGCATAATCATAAGCATCTGATGAGTAAACTTCTCTCACTTCTTGAAGACTTTCTTTTTCATTCAATAGCGCCTCTTGCGACTAATGTTATTCCAACAGCCTAACATGAAATTAACTACAGCTAGTGTTCTGTTCATAATGCTCACATAGATCTAAAAAAAATAATAGTTCATACAGTCCAATTAACATGAATAATTTAATGTTATAACATGTGTTTAAACCAAGTAAACTACTAAGGAATTCGTAAGACAAGCAGATTGTATTTCATGATCTCTTCCGATATTGATTCAAGTTTCACATGTCATTCGAGGCTGAAAAAGTACCTGGAAATTAGAGAAAAGTAAGAAGAAGGAAGAGTCAGCAGCCGTACACAGCAGTCAGCAACTCGAATCAGCAACAAATAAAACCAATCTCAAGACCAAAGTGATATCACAGCCCCAGGAGAAATTAACAGAGGATCAGCAACAATAAAACAACCGAAAACAGCTTGAGCTAGACCCAAAATGACTTGAAATTGAAGCTAGAACAATAGGAAACTCAGATGAAAATCAGCTTGCCATCAAACTCAAAGTTTAAGGCAACATCATTTTTTTTTGAATTTTCTATTGGATTTTGTATGTTTTTGGATTTTCAGCAGGAGGTAGGATCTAAGGTGATGGTTTCTACAGCTATACGATCTCAAATTTTGGGTTTTCAGAATCGAGGAAGGGGATTTTTAGGGGGAATTTAAGAACTGGAGAGCTTTTTGGATTTTCAGAATCTAAACTTTTTGGGAATTTTTCAGAGAGTGTTCAAACTTCTATAACAAGGCAAGGGGTATGCCTTTTTATAGGCAAAACTAGGGTAACTTTCAGATTTTGTTTTTACACCCTAAGTCCCTTATTTCAAATTCATTTTTAGCCAATTAGTCCCTCAATTCATGCCTTGTTGGCCAAGTTATACTATTCAATTTCTGAAATGCAAATTGGAACCTCAATCTAGAAGGTTCTAGGGGCTTCTACTTTCAGTTGCTGCAATATTCCCTAACTAAACTACCCTTATTGCCCCTGCATTAGTCCTAAAATTACTAACCCATGTTAACTAACCTAGCCTTTTTAACTAACCATGGTCAAACTAACAATTCTGAAAATTAATCAGCTAAAACCCAATTCAATCACAACTCTTAAATCTAAAACTAACTACTAAATTACGGATTACAAACTACTATTATCTATTAGCAGTCAAACAAACTAAGAAATGAACAAAACCAACAAAATCAGTATGGAAAGAAAAAATCAACACTGGCAAACAAAAGAAAAATCCAAGAACAGGCAGAAGTATGAATCAGATTATCAAACTAAATTAAATCGAAAAATGCAAACCTAGAACAGATTAACAGAAACTAATTTTAAAACAAAGAATTCAAATAACAAAAGAAGGAAAAGAAAAACTCACCTATGCACGGCTTGTACAAAGGCTGGATATCGATTCGAGCCTCAGAATAATGTTAAACGCTTGTTCTTCAGAAAGAACAAACGAAAACATTGTTTCGTGACTCGAATCCAACAACAGACTCAAGAAATTGGGGCAGCAATCGCACGACTTGAACTTCTAGGGTTCTGCCGCCCCTACGATCTAAAATTCGAGAGGTTTTGGCAATATTCGAAAGATTCTGGCTAGGGATTCGGGTAGAGGGAGGTCGGAAGAGTATATGGTGTAAATTTGGTTGTATTTGGGTGAGTTAATGTTTTGGGTGAGACGGTGGTCTGACGGTGGTGTTACAGGGGAAGACGGTGAGTACGAGGATGATGGGGTTTGGTTGTTGATTTTTGTAAAGAATTATTACACTTTTATTTAAAATGATGGGCCAAATCTTGACCGTTGGATTGGGGAGAACAGATGGCCTGGATTAAATCTAACCAAACGGCGTCGTTTTGGGGGTAAGGACCTGGACCCGGTTAATGTGTATTTGGGCTTGACCAGTGGGAATTGGGTTGGCTGAATATTGTGAATAAATGGCCCAAAATGACTGGCCTGTTTTCTCATTTATTCCTTTTTTGTGTATTTTACTTATATATATGTTATTTATTATTATTTTTTTTCGAATTTTCTGATTTTATTGTGAAAAATAAAAGACCCAAATCAAATCTAAGGTGAGACTAATTAATTAATTCCTAATAAAAAACGAAATTTAAAAATTGTAAAAAGACTATTTTGTATTTTCTCTTATTTAGTAATATTAATTAACTAGTAGAACTAAAAATATAAAAATCAAATTTTAGATGCGAAATGTACTATTTTTTTTTTTTTTGTATTTTTATGAATTATGCCAACTAAAAATGCACACCAAAATGTAAACAATCACAAAATCATGCAATTAAATTCTAAAAAATAAAAGAAAAATCCTAATTTTATGAATTTTATAGGAGTAATTTAAGCGAGGCAAAAATCACGTCCTCACAATCTTATTCACACTTTTTTCCTACAAAACTATCTTGTCAATGGTAAGATTAATCACAAAACATTTTGTAGGGGTGAATACTACCATGTTACCTTCCTATCCCCAATGATCTCACCTTTCTTTCCATTTCCAAAGGAGACATTACCTCCTTTTAAGTCCCCAAGTGAAAGGAACTGGTTCTTGCTTTCTGTCATGTGCTTTGAGCAGCTACTATCCATGTACCATATTTAGTTGTTCCCCTTCATTTGGACCTGCAAAAGGAATCAGGGGTTAGTATTAGGAACCCAAACTAATTTAGGACCCTTTCTATAGGCAAAATGATGAATCAAATTCTTCTTAACCCAACTTGGCAGCCTATTTTCCCTAGAACAAAATTTTTGTTCTTTTGACTTGCCTTCTATTTTGCGGTGCATACACTCTTATAGTGACTAGTGTACCACAGTATGTGTAAATCTTGTTCTCAGGGAGTGTGAGGTACTTAATTTGGGATCCCACTTAGGTGTAGAGTTCCTAAAGACAAGTCTTCTGTTGCTACAATGATGTTCTTGTAGCCATGAAAGTGCATCAGAGGACCTGTTCCATTTACAAGTTCTGTCTAGATCATGCTTGACCTTGTTCAGATTCTCTTTTAAGACTCTTACCAGTTCATCCTTCTTACATAACTCATCTTTCATTTTTCCTACGTTTTCTTCTAAAGTGAATTGTGTGTGATCAACTGTCTTTTTCCCTATTCCTAATTTTAATTTTAGATTTTCAGATCTAAGTTGTAGGACAGTTGTATCAAGTGCGTGAACCTGGTTCTTCAACACAGTATTTTCACTTTCAGTTTCACAAGCCCTAAGTTCCACATTTTTGTACTTAGCTTTCAAAATTACACATTCTTTTGACTCCTTTTCATTATTTAAATCCTCAGATTCATCAATTAGTTCCAGTAATAACTCAGATAATCTTTCTTCTGACAAAAATTTAATCTTGTCTTTGAGATGAAGGACACTTACCTCAGTTTTATCATCAGATTCTCCAATGGCCATTAGTGCTTGTTCATCATCATCTGAGATTTCTCCCCAAGCAGCGACCATTGCCTTGGTTGATCCTTTGTTGTTGTAACACCCCGTAAATTTGACTTAGGCATGGACGTGTTAAATGAGTAGTAATGTTACATTTTAGACATGTGAAGTTCTATTGGGATGAGTATGGGTGGAAATAGTTGTTTTAGAATCAAGTGGGAGAGTGAGGTGCATAAGATTCGACAAAATCGACTAAGTTTACAAAATATCAGTGTTACAGTAGGATTTAGTGAAAATGTGTAAGAAACTTGGGAAAACTTAAAACACGAAAGTTGTAGGCCAGTGAAATACCTTTCCAACGTTATATTGTGGAGCCTGAACGGATCAATGAGTAAAAAGTTATTGGCGTTTTACAAAGCAGTACGCAATATGCGTGCCCAGGTGCGCGCTCAGAGGGTCATGTGTGCGGCCGCGCACTTGTGGGAGTGCTACTGATATTTTGCGCGGTCAGGTGCGCAGGCGGAGCACTTGGGGGGTCATTTTAAAGCCCTATTTCGTCCCCCACACCCCAAAACACAAAAACTTGCTCTAGGAAGGGGAAATCTAAAAAACCTAACACCTTAAAGGTCCCTCAACCATCCAAGGTAAGTTCTAATGGTGATTCTAAGTTAATTTCAATTTCGCAACATCTTATTAACATGGGTAAACCCTCCATATCATTAGATATTCGATTGGGACATCATTGTTGAGAGAAGAAACCCTAGAACTCGAATTCAAGAGGATTGAACTTCAAAAAGGTACTGTCTTCACCCTCTAATTGATTACACCATTGGATTAATGATTATAGACTCTATGTTCATGAGATATGAGTTGATGGGTTTGATAGAAAAGCATGAAAAATTATAGGTTTGGTTTGTTGATTGTTGATTATTGGTTAAGGGTGTTGTTTATCTTATGGGTGAAGAAGAATGATTTTGATTATAAGAAATTTGAGATTTTAGAATTTATCTAGGAGCAAGAGAATGGCTTGTTGGGTGTAGAAACACAATTAATAAAGGCTATGAATCTTTATGCCACCAAGTGGTTGAGAAAATGCCTAAGTGACCAAAACATGAGTATTGTTGTTAATATGGAATCCCTTTGACTTGTATTGATATAGATTAAAGTTGAAAGGGTTGGCGAATGTTGTATTACGCTCAAGTGTAGGAAGCTAAGGTATGTGAGGCTAACACTCTATGTTTGGGAGTGTTAATGATTCTCCCTACACTATGTTTCTTTTACCACGTTACCAATTGTCTCAGAAATATAAGCCTAGTTCCTTCAATAGTTGCAGTACTTCTATTCTTTAGCTTCGTAACTCATTCATGACTTTCATTCTGAACGTTGTGAAATCAGTGAGTAATCAATATAGACTTGGGTTTGATGCCCATGAGTCTCAATCTAGATTACTCAGCATGTCATAAACAGTTGAAGTTTCAATTTTCATAATCAGTTAATGAATACATGTCTCAGTCCAGCTCTATTCAGCATTCAAGTATCAAGTAACTCAGTATGGTTCAGTATTTTAGCATTATGTATTTCAGTATGATTCTAATTTCCAGAATGTTGGACACATGTATTTGGGTCTGAGGCCGTAGTTTATATGCTTATGCATACTTGGTCCTGAGGCTGTAGTTTATGCTTTATACATGTTTGGGCATGAGGCCGTAGTTTATGCTTTATGCATTTTTGGGCCTGAGGCCGTAGTTATGTATACGTATACTTGGGCCTGAGGCCGTAACTTGTGCACATATATATTGGGCCCGAGGCCGTAGCTTATTCAGATAAACAGGTTGTTCATCATTCAGAAGAGGGAGTATTCATATCCTTACTTCCTTTGTTCAGTTCTGTTATCAGTTATCATTTCCGTTATCAGTTATAAGTTATCATTTCAGTTTCAATAGTTATCATTTCAGTTATCAATTATCAATTCTCAGTTATCAGCTTAGTTTCTGTTTCAGCATTTATAATTCTTTCTTTCGGTTGCTTTACATACTAGTGCAATTCAAATGTACTGACGTCCCTTTTTCCCGAGGCCTGCATCTCACGATGTAGGTAATGATCAACAGGTTGACGATTCAGAATGCTAGGATTCTCGTACCAGCTATTTTGTGATCCCAGTTCTTTCGGGGCATTATCATTACCTTACAATCTTCAGTATTTTCAGACAGTCAGTGTTTTCGGTGCTTCATTAGAGGCTTCATACACTAGGTAACAGCTAGACAGAGTCGCAAGCTTTTCATATTAAGCTATGTTGGCTACAAATATATTTCAAAATTGTATTAGTATTTCCGCACTTTGATTTATATCATCCAGACTTTCAATATACCAACGTGTGTTAGTTTATCTTCCGCATTCAGTATGTTATGATATTACATGTTGATTCAGCCAGCCAGTTGGTTCGCTCGGTCGCATGTAGTCAGGCACCGGGTGCGGTGTTACGTCCGGGCCCAGGTTCGGGGTGTGAGAATTGTTGCCTTTCTTGGGTTGAACATGTTCCTTAACCCTGTTCCTTTGTTCAGCTCTTTCTTTCTTCCATTCAATCTCCCAACAAAGGACAATTTTTAATTGTGTGATCAGTCTTTCCATACTTGTAGCAGCCATCGGTGGTTTGCTTCTCCGGAGCTCTTACTTTGCTGTATCTCACTTCTTGAAGTGCCCTTTCCTCTCCTTAAGTACTTCTTGAAGTCTCTGGTGATCATTGTCATTTCATCATCTTCCAGGTCTGAACCTTTAGTGATTCTAAGTTCCAAACTCCTTTCCTTTTTAGGTACATCCATTTTCATGATTTATCTCCTTAGTTCATAGGCAGTGAGGTTTCCAACTAATTCATCTAATGGGAGAGTGGAAATATTTTTTGATTCCTAGATTGCAGTGATCTTGCTTTCCGAAGTAATTGGCAAAACCCTAGTGAGTATATTCTCAACTCTTTCTTCTTTTGGGATAATACTTTTAAGAGATTTTAGTTTATTTGTCAATGAAGTGAACCTTGTGTACATCTCCTGAATGGTTTCTCCATCCTTCATAGCAAAGTTCTTATACTGAAAGTACAGTAGAGTTCGTCTAGATCTCTTCACCTGAGTTGTTACTTCATGGGCCACTTGCAGTGTGTCCCAAATTTGCTTAGTATCAGAGCACTAGGTTCAGGTCTCCTAGAGAGTCTATGAAGTCGTGTCCTGTGGAGTTTTCTTTATATGTGTGTGCTCGCCACTCATATAAATGGTTAACTACCAAGACATCTAGGATTGTCTCACTTCTTTCTACTCTAGATCGTTCCATGAAGCTTAGACCAACAGTCAACCTTCTATTCCTATCGAATTCCATATGTATCTAATGCCCAAGCGACGGGCAAGAAAAATCCAAGGTTCTAGAGAGGATGATTTCCCATTAGGGTATAAATTATGGAGTATAGGTTAGTAACAAATGAGACTTGATAGGATATTGGAAGTGGGATGCAATGGATAGTAGTACATATTAGAGCATATCCTTACTAGAAAGTAAGAAAGCAGTTATTCCGTTTATGGTCATCAATTTACCTCAGTTACTAGTTATACAGTCTTTTAGTTAGCAGGTTTATGGTTATTTAGTATGCCAGTTATTCATTATTCAGTTACCAGATCTCCAATTTTTAGTGTATCCAAATTCTGGTGACTTGTGAGTATATAGTGATGCCTATGGGTGCTAAAAGAAAAGGTGTGTAACAGATATAACAAAATCATTGCATGTTATTGGTCCAGATTATTACTCAAGACTAGCCAGATGGTACAGAAAGGGATTTATCAGATAATGATATACTCTAAAGGACATGTTTGTGTGTGGTAGTGTATCTGTATGTGTTTTGCCTCACAGAACAATTTCATTTTAATTCATAGAAATGGGGTTGCAGGTTGGACGATGATAGTTCATATGTCAGACCCTACGGTGCAAAGGGTTAAGAATTAGACCGCAACTGGCATAGAATTGGTCATTATAGTTTTGGACAGAAAAGAGCCTAAAGGCAAAATACCTAGGAGTCAGAAACATTTGATATACCAAAGACGTGTCTTTCGTACGATTCATGTATATGACTAAGAAGATATGGTGTACGAAATGAGAACATTAGCAACCAATATTGAATTTCAGGGAATGATTTTAAGTTGTTTAGATTTATTCATATTAGAACTAGAAAGTACCACGTTAGTAAGTGACTATATGAGGCAGCTACTATAGTGAGATAAAAGATATGACAGTTCTACTTTAGATTATGTGACTAAGTGTTTGCCCCGGATGTTTATAGTCTGATATAATTTTGAAGTGTATAGAAAGTTTGGGGTTAGGTATTCTAATTTCGTTTAAGACAGATGAATTCCCTTAGTGTGATCCATGCACATAGTTTAGAAAGAAAAAAGAAAGATAGTATGCGACTGTAGAATAAGGTCGGATGGTGAGGGATTTTAGGAATAATCTTCTGTTTCACTTTAGTTATTCAAAGAGAACTAGAAAACATGATGCGAGCAGGTGGTTAGTAAAAGAATAGTAAGTAAGTTTTGAGTAGATACAGTGAATTAGCAATTTCAGTAGAGCTAGTAGATGTACGATTTGATTTACTTAGGCAGGTCAACAATAGTGAGTGGTTAATAGTTTAAAATACCAAACTTGTGTTAGAACCCAAAGAGTTTAAGTTAAACCCGAAGTACAGTGACAGTGAAAACAAATAGCTAGCAGTAAGAAGGCAAACTATAGAAGAATAGCCTTTAGGAATTACCGAAATGTGGTTTCTCCATGATTGACAGTGTGAGCAGAGTTAAATTATTAAGATTGTGTATGATAGTTGTGAATACATTATCTTTCCGTTAAGTGAATAATTTAGTTTTTCCTAGTAAGAAACATTGCTCAGAAGTAAGTTGGAAGATGAGTTGTCACATGATGTAAAGTGCAAAGAATTGCAAAAGATAAGGAAAGTTATCGGATCCCAACAAAAGAGAAGGATCTGCTAGTATAAGATTGTTAGTTTGTATGGGTCCACCAAATCGTAGAGTACCTGGTCCTCTACAAGGTTCTACTGAGAGTACTTAAAAAAACAGTAGTAAATAAGGCAGAGGACTTTTACGTGGAAAAATCCCACACAAGGGGATCAAAAAACCACGACCTACACCGATAGGCTTTTAACTTCACTAACTTGTAATCTACCTATTACAAGCCACTTTACAATACTTCCTATTGCAAAGTATTTACTCAACTAACTTGTGGTACCTTTACCACAAGCCACTTTATGACTATCCTAGTTACAAAGGCTTTTTCTAACTTGTGATGCTATCACCACAAGCCACTCTGTAACTCTACGATTACAAAGACTTTTCCTTATGACTAAATCTAGTCACAACATAAACTCAAGGAGTTTACGGATTTACAAGAGGATTCCTAATCAAAATGCTTCTAGGTAAGCAGTTTAGGAGATACAGTAAGTACAATAACAAGGTTACAACTCAACTAGGACAACAACAATCTATCTTTTAGGAACTGGTCCGTAGTAGTGTTCAACCTTGTTCTTCAAGCTTGTGAGGATTGATTTTTCTGTTTTTTTTTTGCAAGAGACTTGAATGAGAAACAGAAGCCTTCCATTCATGTTTTGTATAAAGCTCATTGTGGGTACATCTTGATCACATCAATTGAAGTGATGTGAGTACTTTGTTTGGTTAGAGAATGAGTGGGCGGAAAATGCAGTGCAGTGCGGCAGAAACAGTGCCGTCAGTCACTTCATTTCCAGCTGTGTCCAATTGACTTTGTACTGCTATGAGGAAACCACAAGAGCATCAGGTCCTTGTGTTGGTTCCTAGCTCCTGAAGCTGTAGCAGTTCACCTTTAGCTGGAATCCGTTAAAGCTTGCAGCAATCCAAGTAGGTCAGGTTCCCTATCTGGTTCTTAACAATAAGTTTGTTAGATCATAAAAACATAAGGCAAGAGTATTTAAGATCTATCAATTTCCCCCTTTTTGATGATGACAAACTTAGTACTTAGTTCCCCCTAAGACTATGCCTTGTCGTAACAAAGGTTTACATGATAGGACTTAGGAACTTAAGAACCAGTTCCCCCTGAGTCCTATCCTATATTATTCTTCCCCTTTTGGCATCATGAAAAAGAACAACAGCACAAAGAAGTCTAGCTAAGTTAACTCATGCCACATATGTGCACACAAACATGATAGAGAATAGAACACAGAGAGAGAGAGTACTGGACATAATAAAAAAGGATTTATATGAATAATGATTTAATATGCCTCTGCCTTTTGAAAAAGGAGGAGGCAACATTGGACTTGTTAACACGAGCAGCAGTATTACATCCCAACCATCAAAAAGAAAACAAAAAAACATCCACCAAACATCAACAGAGAAAACAGAAGAAACATATCCAGAAGACTGGTCACTGAAGGGGTTCTTAGGGGGCACTAGAAGGAAAAGGCTTGGTAGCTGCAGCAAGTGTCTGGAGAAAAAGGTCTATTCGGGCGTTTCCCGACTTTTGCTCATTGAGCAGTTCAGCCTTCAGGTTCTCAACTTGCGCCCTGAGATCAACATTTTCCTGTGTCAAATGAACCACTTCATCATTCAACATGGGAACCCCTCGAGCTTGCTGACCTTCTAGGATAGCATTCCTGGCCTTAAACCGACGAATTTCCTCAGCTGCAGAGTTCTGGGCATTGATGAGTTGAGACACAGTTGATGTACTTCCTACCCCCCCCATACTTTTCCACACACTCGCACTCTTCCAAGGTTGTCTGTGAGAATGTCTGCTTTCGAGTTCCCACTTTACCTATTCCCAGTGGAACCTTAAAGAATTTGAACACCGGAGTAAGCAAGAATCCATAGGGAAGCCCATGATTACCGTCCTTAAAAGTGGCAACCTTCTGCACGTGTTCAATCATTATGGCAGGCAGACTCACAGGATTGAAACCGTCCAGTTGCTCCATTAGGAATAGGTTAGACTTGGAAGTCACGAACCTCCTTTCTGCTCGAGGCAACAGGACTTTGTTAACCAACTCAAACAGCAGCTGGTAGACAGGGAGTAGTGCTTTCTTATGGATCTGGTCCCCTTTCTGATTAGCATTGTCTTTCACCACTGCATTTCTGAAGTTATACTGACAAACATCTCTTACACTCGACACCCCAACTGTAGGAACTTTCAAAATCTCTCCAAGCAATTGCACATCAAAGACGATGTCTACCCCATTGACCAAGGCATATACATGATCAGTATCAACTGGAAAGAGACTAGCGAAGAAACTTTGTACCTCCTCCTCATACACTTTAGGTGCATCAATGTGAAAAAGATGCACCCATTATTGAAACTCGACCATTTCCAGAATTTGGCGCATTCCGGCTATCTCAGAGATTGCGGGGTCAAACGTATGACCCGGCAGGACCTTTTGATGCCTCAGACGCTCAGAGCCAAGGCTGACTTCACTTCTCATTTTCTTCACAGAACTAGGTTCTTCAATAGTTTCAGACTTGCGTTTCCTAAGCTTTTCTCCATTGATCTTGCCTTTTCCCTTAGACTTCACTAGTACATCCTCATCACTCACTACCTCCTTCATCTTGGACTTAGATGTTGACCCTTTCTCCATTGAAACAGGCTCTGCCTTTTTCGAGGACCGCCCAGGTTCCTCAGGAGTTCCTTCTTCCACCTCGACTACAGGGATAGCCTCATCACCAACAGGTACACCATCCTTCACTAACTTTCTTCTTTTCTTCTTACTACTCTACTTGCTCTTTTGGAGAGCAGAGTCGTAGGCCATTTTGACTTGAAGCTTGGTAGTAGGTCGCTTGATTTCAGACTCAGGGGTGGAGACAACCCTTTGCTTACATATGAACGCATCAAGGGCTACGTTGTCCAGGTCTTCTTCATCACTAGATCGCATTTCAGGTGCTTGAATTTCTAGGGGCACAACATCGAATGCATGAACAACACTGTCCTGGGGATGAGAGCCCTGACCTGGGTCCTCCGGAGAGGAATCAGGTTCCTCATGTGGTACCCCAGTAGTATCTGCTACTGCATCCCTTTCAACAGCCAATGGCCCCTTCTTCCCCCACACTGAGTGACTCATTTTTTTGGGAAGTAATTTCATGCAATATCCCATCAGCGGATACTACAAACACAGTTACGACATCCTTCTCTTCTTCAACCGGTGCTTCCACAACCATGGAATCGGCAGCAACGACGGCAGAACCCTTTGTGAACTCAGTATTGTGACCCTGTTTTCCACTTAGGGTTTGACTGGTGGGAACAACAGACTATGGGGAGAACGAAGTAGTAGTTTCAAGAGTTTCTGAGTTGGGAAGAGATTGGGAAACTGGGGAAGGTGTGACTGCAGCAGCATGAGTGTTAGAGGGTGACGAAGGCTCAACGAAAACGAGAGGTTCCATAGATGGGTCAGTGATAGTCACAGCTGAGGCAGAGAGAACGGAAGTTTTCTCGGCTATTGAAAGAAGTGGTGTGACGATCCTTCCCTTTTGGGTGATTCTAGAGTAGGACTTATGGTTAAGAAGAGCAGAAGAGATGGTTTTTAAAAGGAGAGGATAGTTATGAAGGGAGAAGAATAGGCACCAGTTCTGAAACGGCGGTTGGGCGTGGAGAATTGCGATGTTTCAGAGGGAGATGGAACGTTTTGAATTGAAGGGACGTGACAGCAGGATCTGAAAAGTTGATGACATGGCAGTTGTATTTTGTACCCTTTTTAAGATGTGTATTAAAAGGATGCACAGAGTTACTAACCTTTAGTACAAGAACCTAGTTTTTGATTTTTTTTTTGAAAAGAATCAATCCTCTTTTATCAGTCATGCACTGCATCTATCGCTTCTATGCTCATCATGCGTGTTTACCTGAAACGGTATTGAAGTGAGTTAGACAGGGCCAGAAAACACTTTGAGCCAGTCATTTCTTAAGGATACGAGCCAGCCAAAGAGGAATCAGGTTCTTAATTTGGCTTCAACAGTCCCAGCTTTACTTTGTTTCTTTCAAACTGTTCCCTACTTAGTGCTTTGGTGAAAATGTCTGCAATCTGATCTTTTGTGCTGTAGAACTTCATACATATCAACCCTTTTTCCACATTATCTCTCAGAAAATGATGCCTCACATCAATATGTTTTGTCCTTTTATGTTGAACTGGATTCTTGGCCATGTTGAGTGCACTAGTGTTGTCACATAGGAGGGACACACTCTCAGTGATTACCCCAAAATCCTCCAGTTGCTGCTTGATCCATAGAAGCTGAGCACAGCAAGATGCTGCCGCTACATATTCAGCTTCAGCTGCTGAAAGCGCCACTGAATTTTGCTTCCTTGTACCCCAAGAGTAAGACTTGAACCTAAGAAGTGAGCCATTTCAGAAGTGCTTTTTCTGTCCACAAGATAACCTGCATAGTTTGCATCAACATACCCAATCATATTAAAACAGTCACCTGATAGATAATACAGCACCAGGTCCTGCGTTCCTTTGAGATATCTCAGTATTCTTTTGGCAGCCTTCAAGTGAGATTCCTTGGGATTTGATTGAAACCTTACACACAGCCCCACGCTGAAAACAATATCAGATCGACTGGCAGTGAGATAGAGGAGAGACCGGATGATGCCTTTGTACATTATTTGATTCACAGGAGATCCAGTTTCATCCATGTCCAGTCGAGTGGCAGTTGCAATGGGAGTGTCTATCACCTTTGATGCTTCCATGTCAAACCTCTTCAAAAGTTCCCTGATGTATTTTTGCTGACAAATGGAAGTACCCTTTGGGGACTATTTTACTTGAAGACCCAAGAAGAAGTTTAATTCTCCCATCATGCTCATTTCAAATTCACTTCCCATAAGTTTTGCAAATTCTTCGCACAGAGAGTCAGTTGTTGCCCCAAAAATGATATCATCAACATAAACCTGAACAATGCGCAGGTTCCTTCCTCGTTTCTTTAAGAAAAGAGTGTTGTCAATTTTCCCTCTTTTAAAACCATTTTCTAAGAGGAACTTTGACAGCCTTTCATACCAAGCTCGAGGAGCCTGCTTTAGCCCATACAAAGCTTTGTCCAGTTTGAACACATATTCAGGGTGCTTATGACATTCAAACCCTGGGGGTTGCTTCACATAGACTTCTTCCTTAAGGAGTCCATTTAAAAATGCACTCTTGACATCCATTTTGAACAGGGTGAATTCCATATGAGATGCAAAAGCGATTAGAATTCTGATAGCTTCCATGCGAGCCACTGGAGCAAACGTTTCATCATAGTCAATCCCTTCCTCTTGATTGTATCCTTGGACCACTTGCCTGGCCTTGTTCCTTGTGGTAATTCCATGTTCATCGAGCTTGTTTCTGAATGCCCACCTGGTTCCTATAATGGTTCGATCTGGGGGTCTAGGTACCAGGTGCCACACATTGTTTCTCTCAAACTGATGCAGCTCGTCTTGCATTACTGTAATCCAATCTGCATCTTTCAAGGCTTCCTTGATGTTTTTGGGTTCTATCTGGGAGAGAAAGGCTGAGAAGGCAAGTGAATTTCTGGCTCTTGACCTGGTTTGTACTCCAGAATCTAGAGGAGTGATGATGTTGTCTATAGAGTGAGAGCTTTGGTGTCTCCAGTTAGACGCTTGAGGTTCATTCTGAGAGGAGGAAGGTATGTTTGGCTGATTTTCCTCTATCCTTCTTTCAGGTGCTAGTGGAGTTCCCTGAACTGCATCAACCACCCTTTCTTCAGCTTCTGTGGTTATGATTGAGGTGCTTGGTTATGTTGATGATGAGGCAGCATTGTCTTCATTTGGCTCCTTTACCTGACTCATCATATCTGCCTTTCCGTTTGTCATGTTAATAACTTCACCAGGAACGAGTAAGGGTTCTCCATCTTGATCTTCCTCAGCACGCTTCTCAGATGATGGATAAGATTCATCAAAGATAATTGTCGCGCCCCCTTTTTTCTCGTGAAATCGGGTTTATGACATTCGGTTGGGATAGCTCTTTCCTTTTGGGAAAGGGGTTTTGCAATTTTAAAGAGTCACCACCTAACGATTTTAAGGTGCGTTAGGGCACCTATGGGATTCAACTACAACTACATTTGATAACCAGAGATAGGGTAAGGGCTTGAAATTATCCCAAGGGGAAGTTGTTAGGCACCCCTCAGGATCCACTAGTGTGGTTCCCGGCCAGATAGTTCTTTATGAAACTGTGCAATTAGAAAGTAAACAAACAAGGCTCAAATAAGAGGGGATTTTAAATACACAAGTGCTTGAAAATGATTAAATAAAGCAAGGTTTTGAAAAGAGTTATAATCTAGGCATGGTGATGAATGTAAAGGGGTCCTAGGTTTGTTTGTAATATGGATCACATCAATGCAATACCCGGTAATCACTCCTCAAAGAGGGGCTACATGTGGTATTAGCGCACCGGTCATCATATCAATATCTACCCTTTCCACCCCGTAAAGGTATTAAAGCGCGGATTGGTCTCGACCTCTATTGCGTGCTATTACCCGTCCCATTCCTATCAGTCCCCGAGGAATTTTAGGACTACTATTCCTCTAAGAGGGAGGATTTAGGATGAGTCTTAGGTTTAAAGGTAAAAGGCTAAGGCGACATACAAACACACGTAGGACTGTATTTAAAGGGGAAACATGTAAGCAATTAGAAGGCTCATATGGACCTCCGCAAATAATGCACATAAATAGCATGACTCAAACACAGTTAAAGCCTGAATTTTAAAAGTCCTAAAGCAGGGGATTTGAGTCAGAATCAAATTCATTATATAGCTCAGATAAGAAGTCTGAATCAGGCCTGCCTGTTAGTTGTAGCAATTTGGTAATTAACGAAGGTAGTTCCAGTTTTATTCAAGTATTTACCTAAGGCTTGCCTAGGCGTAATAATGATATCCTATGAGCATGATATCTACAGTGATGCTGTAAACAGTGATTAATTTTAAACAGGCAATTTGGATCCTATAAAGATGCTTTCTAAACCGTATTGATAAAAGGATTAGGTTGTTTAAGCTGATTTAGGACAGTACGAGTCAAATAGATTTTTTAACTAAATTGGTTTTAGATCCTATAGGCATGATCTCTATTATAGCTGATTTTTATTCCTACAGACATGGTATCTAAGTATTAAAGGCTGATTTTTGTCCTATAGGCATGGTATCTAATTGAACATGAGGTGGAGTAGGCAGGATTTATTTCATCACAGCGAAATTCCTATAGGCATGATTTCCATAAAAATATTGATTTTAATCTTATAGGCATGACATCTAATTTCGAAGCTGATTTTAACCATGTAGGCATGATGTCTAATTATAGCCATTTAGATCCTATAGGCATGGTGTCTAAGTGTGGAAGTAAAACATGCAGAATTTATTAAACAGATCCTATAGGCATGTTATCTACCCTTTCTAATAACTTAAAACATGCATAACTACCCCATCCCTTTTCACTAGCCAAACCCCAATATGTGTTACAAATTATTACAGACCAAATATTTGAATTACAAAAGAAGTGCTGAAATAAGAAACTACAACCAAAAGAAGCCTGATCTTGACTTCCTATCTGAGTTATATAATTAATCACTTCAAATGCCAATGATTTTCAAAGCCCTTCTCATACCTAGGTGTGTCAAAGTTCCCTAAGAGTCTCAAGGGACCCCGGGCAGTGCTTACACCCAGGTTTGCATAACCAGACAGAAATGAGTGCAGTGTGGAAGGGCCAGCCCTTATGTGTCCAAGTTCAGAGGGAGCTCAAGGGTCCCAAGGCAAGGCTCACACAAGAGGGGCAGAACCTAGGTTCTAAGAATATAGTAGGAGTGCAGAACAGAGATTTATTAAAATTGGGTTGGAAATAATAAGTGGTAAAAGTGGTTTTGAAAACAGTCGGAGTAGTGAAACAGAAACAGTAATCATTCAAAGGGGCAAGGGATTATGGGATTTATTGTATAACCCCAGCAGGGGTCTAATTTGGTCATGCACAGCAATAGCTGGTGCTGGCATGGACACAAACCATCCAAAGGAGCACAAACACATATAGGGGATATGGGGGTTTGGGGTTCATAAGGTAGCAAGTGCATAGCAAATGACCGACAGAGTGCACACATAGAGGGGCATTAATTTAAAAGGGGAAGGGAGCATATTTTAGCATGCTAGTAACATGACTGGACTGCAGAAACATGAGCAGAAGTAAACATGAATGAGAAACTGAAGCAACTTAAAGAAACATGTTGTTGTTGAGACTTAAAAATTAACTAGGACATACCAGTAGAGAAGCAAAGTGCAGAAAGGTAAAGTAAACAGAAGTCCACAGTCTAGCCTTGGCTATCAGCCGGCTAGACAAAGCAATAGCACAAGTAGCAGTAAAGAAAGAGAGAATTTTAAGTGTAAGTGTGTATTCTGAACTCAAGTTGTCCGTGTCTAAAAGAAAAGAGAGTATGGTATTTATAGTTTTGAAAACGAGTAGAAAGAGGTAAAGTCTTAAACACAAACATGGAAATAATCACAATCAGAATCAATTAACACAAGTGATTCCCTTTAATTAAGGAATCACTGTTTAACGGGTAGTAACATTTAATTAAGGAAAGAAATCAGTTTAGGGACAGGCTGATTATTACCATATATGGGGGAAGTAAAAGTATGAAGTAAATAATCAAGTCTAAGTACAAAAATAGGCTTATTTTGGAAAATGATTCAGCAAGGTAAAACATCACAAGAAAGGAAAAGAATCAATTAATTTTAAACAAATGAGTAAAAAGGCTCGTAAGAAAACCCTTTGGCAATTAGTCGGAAGATTGAGGAAATCAAGATCAATCAAGAAAGGAACATGATTATGCACTTCACCATATAAATAGCAAGGAATGAACAAGCATGCTGAGTTAAACGAGTTGACAAAAAGAAGCAACACAAACATACAGTAGCAGTAAGGGTAAGCTAGGGTTCAGTAGTAAGAAAATATTCGAAGCACAGTAGTCAAGTAGGTCAAGTAGTCACGTAGAATCAACAATGAAGAAGAACATAGCAACAGGTAAAGAGAGTCAGAAACCAGTAAAGGTCTCACAATAACAAGTGAGGCAAAACTTTTTAAGAAATTACGGCTTCAACAGTAGCCGAATTTAAGAGATGATAAGAGCTCAAATCAGATAAGTTAAACAAGGAGAAGAGAGTCAGAAACAAAGAACTTAATCGAACAAGTACACATTTAAACAAACAATTTTAGAACCCGGATAAGACCAAAAAAGGGAACTAGGGTTTTTGACATGCTGCATCAAATAGAAGGAAAGAATAAACAAGTTGTTTGAACATAGTAAAATCATGAAACAACACTAAAAATCAAAGAAGAGGTCTTTAAAAATTAAGAGAAACCCTAATCGTTGAAAAATGAAGAGTCATTTTGAAAGAAAAGTCAAAGAACCTTCGAGAAACACTTTAATAAGTTCATAGTAAGCACAAATCTAAGATAGATCTGAATGAAATTGAAAGGTCTAAGAGATTAGGGTTTCAAAGAACCCAGAAAAGTGAGAAAGACTTTGAAAGTTAACGATCTGACCAGAAAAAGTCAAGGATCTGCCTTGAAAGACCATAAATGGCCGGAGAAAGGTCATGGATGGCCAGAGAAAGGCCATGAACAGAAGTCGAGCAAGGACTGGACCAGATTCCTTCGAGGTCTGGCCATGAAACCACAGAAACAAACACCCAGGAGCCATAGGAGGCCGATACACATCTCAAATGGCCACGAGAGGCCATGGATTAGGTAGGTATTAGGGTGGGATTAGATGGCGGCAGCTAGGGTTCATGAGGGATTGCACAGAGAATTGAGAGGGAAAGGGATTCAGAGGCGGCGGGCAGTGAAAAATAAAGTAGGTTTAGGGGTCGTTCAAGGTTAAAAATGGAAAGGGTGAATGCTGGCCGTTGATCTGAATGATCAACGGCCTAGATTGAAGAGGGTAGGTAGGGGTCCGAGTTTGGGTCGATTCAATTTGAAATTGGGTCAGGGTTTAATTTGGATTGGGCCGGGGAAATTGGGTTTAATTTGGGGTTACAATTAGGCTAAAATTGAAATGCAATTGGGCTAGATTTTAAATAGTCATTTTTCCCTATTTAATTTATAAAAAATAATAAATTCATTTCTGAAAACAAATTAAAAGCACTAAGATGATTTAAAATATATAATTAGCATTTTAAAAATATAGGACCTGATTTTATGAATATAAACGCAATTAAATCTTAAAAGAGGCTAATATTGCAGTTATATGCACTTTATCTTAAAAAATACTAAATAAATTTGTAAAAATATGCAAAAATTACCTTAGATTTATTTTAGTATAAATATGAAGATCCAATAAATGAATCATCAAAAATAATAATTTTGTACATAATTATTGGGATTTTATTGATAAAAAAGGGGAATAAATTGATTTAAAACCTTTAAAAATTATGAAAAAATAATAAAACACTTGGATATGCTTACATATGCATATATATGCCTTTTTGAAGTTATTTTGCATATTGAAAATATGTAGGGAAAAATTGGGTGTCAACAGCTTCCCCTCTTTACCCGGAAGGATGAAAGAGTTTTCGGGTAAAGATATGATGGCCAATTTTGACCGAGCGAAACGGTTTGAAGAGGTTTAGGCCGCACCCCGGTTTCCAAGCTGCCTACATATCCCTGGTATTACATGCATCAGGCCATCTGTAGTTCAGGATTCGTCGGCGGAGTATGCCGACGGATTCTTTCCAAGAAAGAACGCAATATCTAGGGTTGTGTGAGTGGACAGCTTGTGGGAACGGTTAAGGTTTGATATGGCTGCGGAACTGGAGCGGGACTGCTCCTGCCGGTTTATCTGCAAATAAACAATACAAACATATATTGTGTGTAAATTTAAACATGATGCAAATTCCCGTTGGACCATGAATGTTGTCTTTGGACGGTTAGGATGACGTCCTTAGACCATGACGTCCTGGGCCATGTAAAGGATTCGCAGGCCATGAAATAATGCTCCCGGGCTATGAGGATGGTGCCTCCGAACCATGATGCCTTTGAATAAAAATATGCAAAAGATTGAAAGAAATCCTCGGGCTATGACATGGTGTTCTCGGGCTATGAAGATGGTGCCTCCGAACGATGACGCCTTTGGATGAGTTGGCGATATTTCAGCCCATGAAGGATGCAGTAGCATGTGGCGATCTTTCAGCCGTGCAATGTGGTGATCTTTCAGCCGTGCAATGTGGCGATCTTTCAGCCGTGCAATGTGTCGATCTTTAAGCCGTGCAATGTGTCGATCTTTCAGCCGTGCAATGTGGCGATCTTTAAGCCGTGCAATGTGGCGATCTTTCAGCCGTGCAATATGGCGATCTTTCAGCCGTGCAATGTGGCGATCTTTCAGCCGTGCAATGTGGCGATCTTTCAGCCGTGCAATGTGGTGATCTTTCAGCCGTGCAATGTGGCGATCTTTCAGCAATGCAATATGGATGCAGATGGAGGTAGAGCTTAACCTCAGAAGGCAGAATAGTAGCCTTATGCAAGTTGGAAGGCAGAATAGCAGCCTTATGCAATGCAAATGCAGATAGAGGTAGAGCTTAACATCGGAAGGCAGAATAGTAGCCTTATGCAAGTTGGAAGGCAGAATAGTAGCCTTATGCAATGCAAATGCAGATAGAGGTAGAGCTTAACCTCGGAAGGCAGAATAGTAGCCTTGTGAAAGTTGGAAGGTAGAATAGTAGCCTTATGCAATGCAAATGCAGATAGAGGTAGAGCTTAACCTCGGAAGGCAGAATAGTAGCCTTATGCAAGTTGGAAGGCAGAATAGTAGCCTTTCTGCAAGTAAGAGGGCTCCTCCTGTCAAAACCCGGTGAACCATGTACGGACCCTTCCAGTTGGGTGAGAACTTCCCTTTGGCTTCATCTTGATGCGGAAAATTTTTCTTTAACACCAACTGTCCCGGTGTGAACTGTCTTGGCTTGACTCTCTTGTTGAAGGCTCTGGACATTCTGTTCTGATTGAGTTGACCATGGCAAATTGCGTTCATTCTCTTTCCGTCTATAAGGGCTAGTTTCTCATAACGACTCTTCACCCACTCTGCGCCGTTGAGCTTGGCTTCCTGTATGATCCTTGGAGAAGGAATTTCTACTTCAGCGGGAATGACAGCCTCTGTACTGTAAACCAGCATATAAGGGGTTGCCCCGGTCGATGTGCGGACTGTGGTGCGATACCCTAATAGAGCAAATGATAACTTCTCGTGCCATTGTTTATGCTTCTTTGTCGTTTTCCTCAATATCTTCTTGATATTCTTGTTGGCGGCTTCCACGGCTCCATTCATTTGAGGCCTGTAGGCTGTGGAATTCTTGTGTCTGATCTTGAAAGTCTCACACATGGCTTTCATCAAGTCGCTGTTGAGATTGGAGCCATTATCAGTGATGATTGACTCTGGAATCCCGAATCGACAAACAATGCGGTCGCGGACAAAGTCTGCCATGACTTTCTTGGTCACTGCTCTGTAAGATGCTGCTTCGACCCATTTGGTGAAATAGTCAATTGCCACTAGGATAAACATGTGTTCGTCGGAAGCGGCAGGCTCGATTGGTCCAATGATGTCCATTCCCCAGGCGGCGAACGGCCATGGTGAGCTTGTTGTGTTGAGCTCGCTTGGAGGTACCTTTATCATGTCTGCATGTATCTGACAGCGATGGCATTTTCGGACATACTGGATGCAGTCTGTTTCCATAGTCATCCAAAAGTAACCAGCCTGGAGTATCTTCTTTGCTAAGACAAAATCGTTCATATGCGGACCACAGGTACCAGCATGAATTTCTTCTAGTAGCCTGGATGCTTCTTTTGCGTCAACACACCTTAATAATCCCAAATTAGGAGTCCTCCTATATAGGATTCCTCCGCTGTGAAAGAAGTCGTTGGACAATCTCCAAAGTGTGCATTTCTGAGTATGATTGGCAAGCTCCGGGTACTCTCCTTTTGCCAAATATTCCTTGATATCATGAAACCAAGGCTTTCCGTCTGCTTCCTCTTCAACATGGGCACAGTAAGCTGGCTGATTATGAATTTTCACCGGAATGGGATCAATGAAATTCTTATCCGGGTGCTGTATCATAGATGATAGGGTGGCCAATGCATCGGCGAACTCCTTCTGGATTCTGGGAACATGTTGGAATTCCGTCTTTGTGAACCTCTTTCTCAATTCCTATACGTGATGCAGATACGGAAGTATCTTGGAGTTCTTGGTTGCCCATTCCTCTCGTACCTGATGTATGAGTAAATCTGAATCTCCAATCACTAGCAGCTCTTGCACGTTCATGTCACTGGCCATCTTGAGCCCTAAGATACAGGCTTCATATTCGGCCATATTGTTGGTGCAGGGGAACCTGAGTTTGGCAGATAATGGATAATGCTGACCGGTTTCCGATACCAAGACTGCTCCTATGCCAACTCCTTTGAAGTTTGTTGCTCCATCGAAGAACATTCTCCAACCGTCATAGGATTCTGCAATGTCTTCTCCTATGAATGATACTTCTTCATCAGGAAAATACGTTTTTAAGGGTTCGTATTCTCCATCCACGGGGTTTTCGGCAAGGTGGTCTGCCAGTGCCTGTCCCTTGACCGCTTTCTGAGTTACGTAAACAATGTCGAACTCACTCAATAGGATTTGCCACTTGGCTAGCTTGCCAGTGGGCATGGGCTTCTGAAAGATGTACTTCAAAGGATCCATCCTTGATATGAGGTACGTGGTATAGGCACAGAAGTAATGTCTCAGCTTCTGAGCTACCCAAGTCAAAGCATAGC
>NC_031996.1:19264999-19265733 GCF_001879085.1 Nicotiana attenuata | reverse complement strand
AGCTCATGTGCCAGATAAAATTACTGTGAATCATCTTGAGAAGATTGCGAACAAGATTTTTGAAGTAAATAGGGTGACATTTTCTGATGACGAGTTACCATTGGAAGGAACTGAACATAACAGAGCTTTGTACCTCACAGTGAAGTGTGAAGATTCTGTGGTGACTCGGGTGTTAATTGATAATGGGTCTAGTGCCAACATTTGCCCTCTATCCACTTTAGAAAAGTTGCAAATTGACAGGGAAAGAATTCACAAAAACAGCATCTTCACTTGGGCCTGCAAAAAGAAATCAGGGGTTAGTCTTAGGAACCCAAACTAGTTTGGGTCCCTTTCTATAGGCAAAGGGGTAAATTAAATTCCTTTTGGCCCACACAGGCAGCCTATTTTTCTTTTGAACAAAGGTTTTGTTCTTTTGACTGGCCTTTTCTTTTGCATTACATTCATTTTTGTAATGACCAGTCTTGCCACAGTGTGTGCAGATTTTGTTTTCAGGAAAAGTGATGTACTTGCTTTTGGGGTCCCACTTAGGTGCTTGGGTCCCATAGCCAAGTCTTTTCTTGTTGCTATTGTGGTGTTCTTGTATCCAGTATAGTGCATCAGAAGCCTTATTCCATTTGCAAGTTCTGTCTAGTTCATGCTTTACCTGCCCTAGATCTTCCTTTAAGATTCTTATCTGCTCATCCTTTTTGTACACCTCATCCTTCATCTTTCCTAGATTTTTCCTCTAAGGTTGA
>NC_031996.1:19259246-19261882 GCF_001879085.1 Nicotiana attenuata | reverse complement strand
TCGATAGTGACCGGTTTCGGGGATCCCGAAAGTACTCATCAGAGATAATGGTGCAAATCTCAATAGTCATTCGATGGCCGAGACATGTCAGCAGTTTAAGATCATGCACCGCAATTCCACTCCATATCGTCCTAAGGCAAATGGAGCAGTTGAAGCAGCTAACAAGAATATCAAGAAAATACTTCGGAAAATGGTAGAAGGGTCAAGGCAATGGCATGAAAAACTACCTTTTGCATTGTTGGGTTATCGCACTACTGTCCGCACTTCAGTAGGAGCGACTCCTTATTCCTTGGTGTATGGAACCGAAGCAGTAATACCCGCAGAAGTCGAAATCCCGTCCCTCCGAATCATTGCCGAGGCAGAAATTGATGATGATGAATGGGTCAGAACCCGCTTGGAACAATTGAGTTTGATTGACGAAAAACGACTGGCAGCGGTATGTCATGGTCAGTTATACCAACAGAGAATGGCAAGAGCATATAACAAGAAGGTGCGTCCACGAAAGTTTGAAGTAGGGCAGTTGGTGCTGAGACGTATCCTACCTCATTGGGCTGAGGCAAAAAGAAAGTTCGCCCCAAACTGGCAGGGGCCATTTGTTGTAACCAGAGTGTTGTCCAATGGCGCTTTATATTTGACAGATGTGGAAGGGAAATGTGTAGAAATGGCTATCAATTCTGACGCAGTCAAGAGATATTATGTATGATTCCTTTGTCTTTGTGTACTTGATTGTATTTGACATATTTTTGAGCTTGAAATGACGAAGGCATTTTGTTCTGCTATCTAAACACTTTATCCCTCGTTACCCCTTTTGAGCCTTAAATACTTTCTTGCATAACCCTCGTTCGGAATCAATAATCAAGCTCGTAAGGCCAAGCAGGGAAAGAAAATGGAGACACAAGAGAAAAGCCGTGAAAAATAAATAAATAAAAAAAAACAAAAAAAAAAAAGAGAAAAAAAAAGAGAAAGAAAAGAAAAGAACAGTGAATGAAACAGGAAATAAATGAAACAGAAAATAAGAAAGAAAAGAAAGGCAAAGAAAAGAAGTGAAAGGAAAGAAAACAAAAGTGGAAGAAAAGGAAAGGTCACAACAATGAACGTAGTCGTTTGAACTACGTTTGACTTGATCCCGAAAGGGTACGTAGGCAGCCTCACTGAGGTTCAGTCATAACAAAAGAAAAAATCTAAATAATCCCCGGGAAGGAAACTAGGGCAGAAGTTCTGGTTGTTGCAAGAGATATGATTCCGAAAGTTGTAATATTAGACCCACGTTTGAATTATTTCGAGCGTCTCTACCTTTCTTTCTAAACCCATCCAAAAGCCACATTACGGTCCAAAGAAAGACCTTCTGATCAATTTTAAGAAACGTCAATACAAGCAGGTAAAGTAATCCTTGTTGAGGTCAACACTCTGGTGCCAGAAGGGAAATGATGAAATGAGAGAGTCTTATTGGTGAAAACCTTCACGGGCACCGTAAGGCGAAGTGAGTATGAGAGATATTAAAAATGAGAGAGTCTTATTGGTGAAAACCCCCACGGGCACCGTAAGGCGAAGTGAGTTTGAGAGATATTATTGGTGAAAACCTTCATGGGCATCGCAAGGCGAACATGAGTCTTCAGATGTGCAAATAAGGAAATCTGTGGTTGAAAGATGTTTGAAACATGGTGAAAGAAGCAAAGTTTGGTTTTTGTTAAAGTCGGGCGTGAAAGTATGAAGGCAACGAATGTGGTAAGTAACAATTGATTGGTTAGACAGACTAGGTTGGGATCCGAAATGCACGGCATGATCAATGGAATCAGCCTTTCCACTCAGATAAGTCTTGTCCTTTCCTCTCCATTTCCGCTCATTCATTTTCAAAGCCATTGCATTTCATTCTCTCAAAAATCTGCCTGTAAAACGTTTTAGTGTTACGTTTTGTTCAAAAATAAAAGAAGGATGTCAAAGCTAACTATCAGCTTCCCAGTTGAGTGGCACAACAAGTTGGAGACATGTCAAAAGAGAGTAAAACATGAGGGATCGATAAAGTCAGGGGAATAATCAGACGTTGGCAAGGAAAAGGCAAGGTTCACAGGAAAAGAACAGGAACACCAGACAGTAATATGAAGTGAACATAGGGGCCATCGAGATTTAAGGGTTGAAAGTTAATTGGAAATTGGGGCAAGTTAAAGCAAGTCCAGGAAGCAAGACAGGGTGGATGTCAGAAGTGGGAGCATGGCCAACAAGAATGCCAGCAGCTAGTCACCATTTTATATTAACAAGTTTTCTTTGATTGAAACAGGGGCAGAAATTTTCTTTGTTGTTGTTATTTTGTTAAAATCAGGCGCCCACCTGGAGAACAAGGGAATATTTTCCAAGTTTCAGCAATCAGGCGCCCACCTGGAGAACAAGGGAATATTTTTCAATTTCAACAATCAGGCGCCCACCTGGAGAACAAGGGAATACTTTTCAAATTTTAGCAATCAGGCGCCCACCTGAAGAACAAGGGAATACTTTTCAAGTTTTAGCAATCAGGCGCCCACCTGGAGAACAAGGGAATATTTTCAATTTCAAAATCAGGCGCCCACCTGAAGAACAAGGGAATATTTTCAAATTTCAAGCTCAGGCGCCCACCTGGAGAACAAGGGAATACTTTTCAATTT
>NC_031996.1:19247530-19256370 GCF_001879085.1 Nicotiana attenuata | reverse complement strand
AAGCTATACTGCTGCTAACCCTTCCATTTCTTGTTTCATTTCAGCTTTCAGGTACACATTTGAATTCTCATTGATGTAGTTTTGAATTGGAGTGAGATGAAATCAGCTTCCAGATCTATGCTCGTTTGATTTTTATAGTTGTAATCTAGCAAATGATGTGCAGTTATATAGCTTTAGTTAATTTGTTGATGTTATACTTGCTATTACGCACTCTTTCAAGGGTGGCTGCTTCTAGGCAAACCTCCTGGCTGTCTCCGCACCCCTACCTCCTTTATCACTGAGCGGTCATTTAGGGGCCTTAGCTGGTGATCCGGGCTCTTTCCCTCTCGACGATGAAGCTTATCCCCCATCGTCTCACTAGCCGTGTTTAATTGGAACCACTTCTGGATTGTTATGTTTTGATTTGTATGAACCGTAATGGATGGTATAAATAGTACCTTTCCAGCTCATGAGAGTTAACATGTAATTCGTTTCCAGCAGTTATAAAAAATAGGCTCAAATGGATCTGTGTTTTCAGTCTGCTATTCGATGGCTCTGTTATGAAGTCGTGAGTCATTTGGTTGATTAATATTAGTTCAGAGTAATCTGAGAATGGTGTAAATCTGTTCCCATATAGTGTTAAACGAAGTCAAGTAACTAAGTCGCTACTGCTATTGCTAGAATTGATTCATGATTCTGTTATAATTTTCAACTTTAGTAAAATAGTCAATAATAGATAAAGGGTGAAGATAATAGGAGCATGAAATGCACTTCAAATAGTTAATCCTGGGGTTCGATCTTTGATCACCCCTGCGTTGCCTGACTTGCCTGTCCGAGTTGGGCCAGTTTCAAGCCCAGGCCCAAAAATGCTGGAAATCGAGATCCTTTGAAAATTGTATTAGGAATATGGGGAATTAACTTGCAATATAAATTCAAGTTTTCGAGTTAGGTAGCGGGTTCAAATTAAAAGGGTCCTCCCTTTTGTTTGAATTCGGGCTTGAACTCGAGGCCTGAATTTGTAAATGCAAATTAATTAGGCCCTTGTGGAAACAATAATAGATAGAAAATCTTAGTTTCTTTTAGGATGGCCTTTAAATAAAACATGAGATGAGCCTCGCCAAACGAAATGCAAAACTTGCAGGGCCCTCATTAAATACTTAATTAAAATACTTAGAATTTGGGGCGTGCCGTTCAGCGAATTTCACGGTCCTCCGCGAAGATAATACTCGTTAGTCGCTTCAGCCACGCCTTTAATAATTTCACCTTCTTAAATACGGGTGTGCATTTCATGCAACCCAAATCCAAGTCCTAAAACGTTGAATAAGAGGTGTTAAGGATCCGGGTGCATTTCATGTAACGTGATCCAAAAACACGCTCTTAAACGGCGTTCACTCTCGTAAAAACAAAATAAACTAAAAGCGGTAAATAATCTTAAAACTTGCATTATAGGTTGGAGTATGTTAAAAATTAGATTTTAGCCATCTATAGTAATTTAAGCGACCGTGCTAGAACCGTGGGATCCGGGGGTGCCTAACACCTTCCCTCGGGTTAACAGAATTCCTTATTCAGAATCTTTGGTTCGCAGACTCCAATTGGGAGGTCGAATTTTTCCTCGATTTGGGATCTAAATTAAATCGGTGACTTGGGACACCAAAAGCCAACCCTTTCCCAAGTGGCGACTCTAAAAAGATAATAAATAATCCCATTTCGAATAATGTCACTTTAAATGGAAAAACTCCCTTATACTTTATCCTTCGGGGTAGGTCTGTAAAAAGGGAGGTGTGACATTCCTCATGATCACTGTCAATTTTCTTGTGGTCTTCGGATCCATCTTCATATTAAGGTTCAGATTCCTTTGTAACTCCATCACCAGTGAGTCCTATGTCATAATCTTCATCCTGCAGACCTTTCTCAACCAAATTGTTAGATTCATCAAAGAAAAGATAAATATTTTCTATTACATACATAGTTCTTTTATTAAAAACTCTATAGGCCTTACTGTGTAGAGAGTAACCCAAGAAAATTCCCTCATCACTTCTGTCGTCAAACTTACCTAGAGCTTCTTTTCTATTATTATGCACAAAACATTTGCACTCAAAGGTTCTCAGGTGAGTGATGTTGGGTTTTCTTTCTCGAAGTAACTCATAGGGGGTATTCTCAAGAATGGGTCTGACCATGCATCTGTTTAGCAGGTAACAGACAGTATTGACTGCCTTAGCCCAGAAACTCTTAGGCAGTCCACTAGCAATCAACATGGTCCTCCCCATGTCTTCTAGGGATCTATTCTTTCTTTCTACAATCCCATTTTGTTGTGCAGTTATAGGTGTAGAGAAATTATGGTCAATACCATGTGAGCTACAGAACTCAAAGAATTTGGAATTTTCAAACTCAGTTCCATGGTCAGTTCTTATCTTAATACATTGCATCCCCGTTTTTGTTGAATCATTCTGATAAATAGACAGAAACATCAAAGGTTTCATCTTTAGATCCCAAAAACAATGTTCATGTGTACATGTAGAAGTCATCAACATTCACAAAAACATACCTCTTACCTCCTCTACTCGTTACTCTCATTAGTTCACATAGGTCCATGTGAAGGAGTTTCAGAGGTTTAGAGGTACTGACAACCTTCTTAGATTTAAAGGATGACCTTACATGTTTCCCTCTAACACAGGCACCACACACCTTGTCAGAGGAGAAATCAACTTTTGGTAAACCAAGGACCAAGTCCTTTGCTGCCAACTTGTTGAGTTGAGAGAGACTAGCATGTCCCAGTCTTCTATGTCATAGATATTGATCATCTTCCACTACACTCGAGCAAGTTTCATCACTCTGGGGAAGTGACATAATCGATATCTTGTGGACATTGTTATGTATCTTAACTTTTAACACAACTTCATCAGTATTAAGCTTAGTAATAGTACAAATTTTGGAATTGAATTTTACATTATTTCCTTTGTTGCACATTTGAGATATGCTAAGAAGATTGTATTTAAGGCCTACCACATAGTACACATCTTCTATAGCATGAGAGAGTGACTTACCAACCTTGCCAATACCTGTTATCTGTCCTTTTTCCCCGTTTTTAAATGACACACTCCCTCCTTGGAAGGCTGTTAGTGAATGGATGTTTTTCTTTTCTCCAGTCATTTGTCTTAAGCATCTACTGTCTAGATACCAGTCTTGATTGTTCCTTCTCACTTTATCCTGCACCAGAATCACAAGTTAGTTTTGGGAACCCAGACAAGCGTGGGTCCCTTTTTGTCAAAAAATGGATGAATCAGATCTTTCTTGCCCAAAAGGGGAGAGGATTAAGAGCTATTTTCTTATTAACCTTAATCCACTTAGTATGGACAAGAGGCTTTTCTTTTGGCTCCTCTTCCTTCTTCACATTTTTAGCAATACCAAAGATGCTTCTAAATTAAGCATGAATTAAGGTAGGACAAGTGTCTCTAAAGTGTCCTACCTTTCCACAATGAGTTCACATGTTATTATAAGAAATTCCTACATACTTTAGGTCAAACTTAGGGATAGGTTTTCTGTAGCCAATTCCGGATTTGCTAGAGCTACAGTTTTCATTCAGCCAATTCAAGGCATCAGAAGATCTATGCCAATTGCTTAGTCTAGAGAGTTCATAATTAGCCTTTTCTAGATTTTCCTGCAGGATTTTATTCCTACATTCAGCATCACAAAGATTATCTTTAGCCCTTTTTAATTCCTTTTCAAGCTTATCCTGTAGATCACTCATTTTTTCCTTACCATGTATATCAGGAGACTTCTCATTCTTAGAAGTAAGCTCAAGAACATGGTTCTTAAGGTCTTTGACATGTTCCTCTAGATTAGCTTTGTCAGATTCAAACTCTTTGAGATAAATTTTGACACATGAAAGATTGCGTATTAACTGATCATTTCCAGTACTCATTTTATCCATTGCACTCATCAAGGTCACAATTATGGCCATCAGTTATTTTTTAGACATAGCATGAACGTTTTCTTTCAAGTTAGAGATACTTACCTGGTTTGTTTCATCTTCAATTTCCGAATCACTCATGGCCATCATTCCTAGCACTTCTTCTTCTGTTAGGGATTCGTTAATCGCCATCAAAGCCACTTTGATGTCTTCATCTCCAAAGTCAGCTTCCAAGGTCCTCCATATATCATGAGTAGAGATGCAAGAGAACACTCTGAAAAGAGTGTTTCTAGACAAGCTTCTATAGAGCAGGTCCTTTGCTTTAGCATTTTCTGAACTAGTTGACGATCTTCATCATCGTATTCCTCTTCTCTCTTGTTACACTTGTTACCTTCACTATCCATTTTGGTCGGTAGAATTGGTCCATGACTGACAATTACCCATAGGTCAAAGTCAGTGGCCTGAAGAAATGTTTCCATGCGTAGCTTCCATTCATCATAGTGGTGTTCATCAAACAAAAGAGGTCTCCCAATATGCATTCCATGCTGTACTGGGGGCTCTGTCTTCGTAGCCTATTGTTCATCAATTACAGCATAGAGACTTATAGTCTTATCTTCTTTTTCTTCCTCTTTATCACTTCTACTATCGTCATAGGCTGCCATGGAAGCCTACTTAAGCCTACTTCATTGCTTCAGTAAATCCTTTACCTAGTTTTTTTCCTTCATTGGAACCCTTTTCTCGCATCTTCTCCCGTTTTTCTTTTTCAACTCGTTCTTTCCTCCACTCAATTTCCCACATTGGGCCGTCCTTGACCATGTGATCTAGATTGCTACACTTGTAGAACCCATCATAGTTTGCTTTGTCGATCTGCTTAGGCTTACCACTGGTCTCTCTCTTGGATGCACTTTTGGAGTTCTTCATGAACCTCTTGAACTTGGCAAACATTGCTAGGTCAGGGTCATCATTTTCAGATTCATCTTCCTCGGACGCTTTAAGAACCAAAGGCTTATCCCTCTTTGGTTCTTCCTTGCACAGTTCTATCTTTCTCATTTCATGAGTCTTTAAATTTCCAACCAACTCATCAAGTGAGATTTTGTCCAGTTCCTTAGCTTCCTGCATTGGTGTGACTTTTGATTCCCATGAGCTGTAAGGATACTTAGAACTTTGTTGACCAACTCTTCTGAGGTAAACACCTTTCCAAGTGATTTCAGTTCATTAGTTATTATGGTAAACCTAGTTATCATATCCTGATGGGCTTAGACTCCTTCATGGAGAAGAGCTCATAGTTTCTTATAAGTAGTTCTATCCTTGATCTCTTCACTTGGTTTGTTCCTTCATAAGCAGTTTAGAGTGCATCCCATATCTGCTTTGTATTAGAGCATGCAGAGATTTTATTGTACTTATCACGACCAAGTCTACAGATAAGGATGTTCTTAGCCTTTTCATTCTTCTCCATCATCCTGAAATCTGCTGCCACAAATTCAACGGGGTCCTTAGGAACTGTTTCATTTTGTGCATTTTGTTTAGTGGGAGTCAATGGACTTAATTTACTATGGTCTATAGTTCATAGTATTCAGCTGTCAGGAAGTCTTCCATTCCTTCTTTCCACCAACTGTAATATTTTCCATTGAACAAGGGTGGTCTGGTAGTTGATTTTCCTTCATTAATTTTGGGTGGAGCACTCATCTTGCTTCCAGGATCTCTCTAGGTGTTAACGGTGTGTGTGAAAGAACTCGCTCAGATACCAATTGTTAGTTTAGGTGCCCGTATAAATTACTAAAGAACTTGGTTCTTTACTATGTTCCTTAAACTTGAAATAAAGTAAACACAACAGTTTTATGTGGAAAATAACCCGGCTCAAAAGGTGAAAAAACCACAACCTACTACGTAGGATTTTTAACTTCAACTCCACTAGAACAATGAGCCAAAAATGTATCAATTACAATACTGTAATTTAATACTCTCCAGTACTCCTACTACGACTATTTGATTTACAAGTTACTCTAACTTGTAAAGCAAACACCCACTCCAACTTAGTAATTGTTTTTGACACTTAATTACAACTCGATTTCCTAAAACACGTTTGCTAGACTGACTCAAAAAGAATACAATACAGGTACTCTATTAGAGTGAACACATATGACTCTTCAGTTGATGTGTACAACAACAACAAACCAGTTTGATCCCAAGAGGTGGGGTCTGGGGAGGGTAGTCTGTACGCAGACTGTACTCCTACCTAATGCTCCAAGGATAAAATCAGAAGTCCAAAGTAGATAGTATTTAAACGCATAGACTTGACATCTTCTAGGAGTCCTATACATAGTCAGCTTCTCATTGTGATAGGACTCCTACTGCTTCAAGGACTCCACAAGCTTTGGGACTCTTGTTTCTGACTGAATTTTCCGTATCTTCTTGAGCGACAATCCTTATCACATGTAGCATCCTTCTTCCACCAAATTCAAACCTGAGTAACTTTGAGATAAAGTTACTGTCTTGTACAGACGTACAATCATCAACCAGAGGAGTTGGTCCTTTATCCTGAGGAGCTGGTTCTTAGAATAGTTAAGCAGCTGCGTTGAGGACCTGGTTCTTTGAATCATTGAATTTAAACACACTTAATCATCAAAAACTCAATATTCAACATTATGTAAGATAGAAACTTTGTTTAAAAGAAAATATTGTGTGCATATATTTGGAATTACTATTAGTAATCTTAAAGATTCTATATGGATTATGGAGGGGTAGTTTTACAAAGAGCGTTCTGCTATATATATGATTGTTGTTGTTATAGGTAAAAAGTTGTTATAGAGAGGTAAAATATAACTTAAATCGATTCTGAGAAAAACTTGACTTTTATAGTGAATAACTGTTATATGGAGATGTTGTTATAGAGAAGTCTGACTATAGTAACTTCAGTATATGCATGTGGATTATTTTCCAACCAGGTGGAATATTTCACACCACTCTTTCTTTTTGTTATTCCTTAATTCACTCCTTAATATTAAAAAACCTTTGAATTAATCATATAAAAAAATCTACTATTTATAACTTGAAAAATCAAGCATTATCTGAGCTTGGCGGAGTCATAAATTGGATAGTTTTAAAAACATATTAGCACCAGAAAAGGAAAAGCTAATTATCAACCGATTCTACTTTCTTAAATTTTATATCCTTTTTTTTTAATTTTTCCACTGAAAACTGTAGCAATCGAGCATGTAATATAGATACTATAGTAATCGATTCTTGAATATTTGAATGATGTAAGTGGTAATGTAATAATTAAAAAAGAAACTTAGTAGATAGAATTAGGGGTGTTCAAACCGAACCGGAAAATCACACCAAATCGAAAAGCCAAACAAATCAAATAACAAATCCGATTAGGTTTGGTTTGATTCCAATCCGACATATTAATATATAATTTTTATATTTATTTTCAAGACTTTATATAAAATTTTCTATAAAAGAATATCTAAAAATAATTAAGATCCTCACATGAGATGTAATATTTGATAGAACGATAAAATTCATTCATTTTTGTTTACCTTAAATAATAGATTGTATCATTTTCTTATCAAGTATTATTGAAATGCGTCAATCACTCTTTACTCTTCCATATTCATATGTCAATTCTTACACTCCCTCCGTTCCAATTTATATGAACCTATTTATTTTTTGGTCCGTTCAAAAAAAAAAATTACTCTGTGATGACCGGATAGATTATTGTGAGTTTTGGCCTTTATTTCTGTGTTATGAGACCTCGAATAGCTCTATTTAACCTTACTCGACTTGCGTGCGCAGTCCGTATCTTTTTTCAAAAAAAAATTTATATAAAAAATTAAAGAAAATATGAATTTTAACTTAAAAATGATTTGAGTTGACTGCGGTCAACATTTTATGTAAACAAACCCGGATCAGTATTCTGAAGGTCCTGGTGGGTCCGCATCATGATTTGGGTCTTAGGCGTATGTCCGGAATCGAATTCGGAAGTCCCTAACTTGATTTAACGTGATTTGTTGAAAACTAGTAATTTGAAGGCTTAAAGAATTTCTAAGTTTGATCGTAATTTGACTTTGTTGCTACTGGGTTCAGATTTCGGTTCCGAAACTTGGCATAGGTTCATTTCACTATTTATGATCTTTCTGCAAAATTTGGTGCAAGACGGAGTTGATTTGACGTGATTCAGACGTCCAGTTGTAAATTTGCATGTTCTTGAGTTTCTTTGAAAATATCATTCATTTTGATATCCAATTCATAGTTATAGGTGTTATTTTGGTGTTTTGATCGTGTGAGCAAGTTCGTATGATATTATTACACTTGTGTAGATATTTAGTTTAGAGTCCGAGGGGCTCGGGGTGAGTTTTGGATAGGCTACTGGTCGATTTTGGACTTGGAAGGTTGCTGGTTTTCACTGTTGCTGATGTCTGTTTGTTGTTCTTCGCGATCGCGAAGCTACTCCCACGATTGGGAAGGGTAAGCCTGGGGTAGATTTTTCTTCTACGCGACCTCGGAGAAGCGGCCGCGGACGCGAAGCATCGGAGTGATTAACCTTCGCGAATGCGACCCTTCACTCACGAACGCAATGGGTAAGAGATTCTGGGGAGGCAACCGTTTGTTCTACGCGAACGTGAGCCCAGGCTCACGAACGCGATGGCTAGGGGGCAGACCATTGCAAACGCGTGCAACTCCTCGCGCATGCGAAGGCCACTTGGGCCACTACACTTCGCGATCGCTTCAGGCCCTTCGCGAACGCGAAGAAGGCCTGACGCCCAGTGACTTAAATGTCCCAAAGACGGGATTTCTTTCATTTTTCACCATCTTCACATTAGAGCTCGGCATAGAGGCGATTTTGAAGAGGAATTTCATTCCCACTTCGTAGGTTAGTATATTTAACTCATTTTCTTCCATTTCCATTAACGTCCATTGATTTCTAACCTTAATTTATGCTCTTTCA
>NC_031996.1:19139370-19246304 GCF_001879085.1 Nicotiana attenuata | reverse complement strand
TTAGAAGAATTGTAGTACTTTTCTATAAGTTAATTCCTTTACTTTTCCGTTTTTCTTTCCTATTATTATTATTATTATTATTATTATTATTATTATTATTATTATTATTATTATTATTATTATTATTATTGTTGTTGTTGTGTTGTTATTATAATATTATTATTATTATTATTATTATTATTATTATTATTATTATTATTATTATTATACTGCGTACAGGTTATTGTAAGTGACCCACCTTAGCCTCGTCACAATTTCGTCGAGGGGGCTCTGAACTTACAGAGTACATGGGGTCGGTTGTACTCATACTACACTTTGTACTTCTTGGGGAGATTTTGGAGTTGGTCCTAGTGGCGGTCAGTAGATTGCTTGATGCTAGGCTAAAATTACGTGTTTTAGTCGCTTATTGCACTGTAATTCACTGCACTTCACTTGTGTTGAGCTTTTATTGGTAGTGTTTTGCACTTATTGTGTATTTTACGCCTTGTAGGAGTGATTCCGAGGTATGTAGATGTTGTGGAACTAATTCGAGCTATTTGGAGCTTTGAAGTCTGAGTAGAAGCCCAAGAAATTAAGTCGGGATCACGTTCGGGGGTCGAGGACCAAGTCTGGATGTCAAAAAGTGGATGAAATAATTTAATCTGAGAAAAAGACACAGCCGCGCCGCATGGGGTGCCGAGAGGCGTGGCGCGACAGTGCAAAATGGCCTGTCTGGCAAAAAATCTGCTCTCTGAAAATTTGCACTAGCACAACGCAGTGTGCGAGGCATTGTGCGATGCATCAGTGTATTTTCACGGTCCAATTTTCCCACTTCGGCTTTGAAAGGATAGTTTTGTCTGGGCCCATTCCTAAATGGTATATATACACCAAAATACGACTTTGGACAGACTTCAGACCTATGGACGCTAAGGAGGAATTGGAAGAGCACAAGCACAAGGATTTCATCATTCCTTCCTCACTCAAGACCCGAGTTTGGATAGAATTATACTTTGTTATACTTTAAATATATTTGTGATGAATTGCTCCATGCCTATGGAGTAGTTCCCTTTAGGGTTTGATGGATTTGGTGTATTGATGATTGTTTGTGGATTATAACTCTAGTTTTATGTATTGAATCGTTTTGGATGATTTAATTATTGCATCTATATTCACTAGTTCATGTAATCGAGAGAGGCATAACTTGTGATATCTTTGCATTATATTGTTGGTTGAGTTCATAGATTCTTCTATGTAATCGAAAGAGGCTAGTTGAATCGTTCATTGAACCTAGTTAGAAGACTAATCGAAAGTGTTTTTCCTAAAGACCAATCCACTACGCATTCTTGCATATCTCCACATTGCTTAAAATTGGTTCATCTCGTGAGGTTATGACTTAATCAAGAGAGGAGTTTTTTGCTGAACATTTGAACTAATAATTGAGTGAATTCGAGAGACTCACTGGAACATTATAAGTGAATTATCTAGAGTTAAATCCCGAACAATTATCTTGCACCTATCCTAAAACCCTATTTTCTCCCATTGATAACCTTATTTTCTTATTCCTTGTCTCGATTGTCACTAGTCAATAGCTTTACATTCTTAGTTAATATTAGTTATTAATCATATAAATCTCAATTGTTGATCATCTTGGATAGCAATCAAGCTAGAAACTACGAGAATACTGTTTAAATCAAATCCATGTAGATACGATATTATACTATACTATATTTGATTAGCGAGCAGAATTTAAGTGTGTGTTTTGTGCTCATCAAATTGTGGCATCGTTGCCGGGGATTGGCAATCAATATTGTTTGTGTAACGATCTGGCCGGTCGTTTCGAGAGTTATAGCCCCGTTCCCTCGCTTCCTACTTCTTTTGTGTTCTTCAGCTGTATTTTGACTTACCGGGTTAGTTGGTTCGGGTCCGGAGTGGTTTTAGAGTAAATTGGGACACCTAGTCTCTTATGTGAAAGCTTAAGTTGGAAAAGTTGACCGGATGTTGACTTATGTGTAAATGACCTCGGATTTGAATTTTGATGGTTCCGTTAGATCTGTTAGGTGATTTTGGACTTAGGAGCGCGTTTGGGATGTGATTTGGAGGTCCGTGGTAGAATTAGGCATGAATTGGCGAAAGTTGGAATTTTGGCGATTTTAGCCGGCAGTGGAAATTTTGATATCGGGGTCGGAATGGAATTTCGGAAGTTGGAGTAGGTTCTTGGTGTCATTTCTGACTTGTGTGCAAAATTTAAGGTCATTCAGGCGTGATTTGATAGATGTAGGCATCGTTCGTGGAATTTTGAAGTTTAGAAGTTCTTAGGCTTGAATCCGAGGGTAATTCATGTTTTTGATGTTGTTCGAGGTGGTTTGGTGCTTGGACTAAGTTCGTATGATGTTATGGGATGTGTTGGTATGTTTGGTTGAGGTCCCGAGGGCCTCAGGTTGATTTCGGTTGGTTAATGGAACAAGATTGAAGTTTGAAGGACTGTCTGGTTCTGGTGTTTTTGCACCTGCGGTGGGGAGACCACAGGTGACGACCGCAGAAGCGTAGAGGATGCTCACAGGTGCGGGCAGGAGTGGCCTGGACTGGAAGTGCAGGTGAGAGATTAGGAGCGCACCTGCGAGATCACAAATGCGAAAGTGGAGCGCAGATGCGGAATATCGCCTAGGAAGGAAGAATCACAGAAGTGGGCAGGGCCCGCAGGTGCAATTATTTGACCGCCGATGCGGACTTTGGGAGAGTAAGTGAGATCCGCACCTGCGATGAGAATTCCGCAGGTGCGGCATCGCAGAAGCGGGATGTGGATCGTAGGTGCGGTTCCACTGGGCAGAAAGTATATAAAGGCGACTTTGCGAATTTTGCTCATTTCCACCATTTTTGAAGACGGGTTTTGGAGCTTTTGGAGTGATTTTGAAGGGAGAGTCTAGGGGTTTTCAATGAGGCAAGTTGCTTGAGCTCTAGTACTCCTATCTATGGTATTTTCCCATTGTTTTATCAATTAATTTGTGGAATTAGGGGTGAAAATGAGGGGTTAGGGATTGGGATTTTGGAGAGTTTGATTTCAGGATTTGAGGGACCAAATGGAGTCGGATTTTGATAAATTTCGTATGTATGGACTCGTGAGTGAATGGACTTTCTAGTTTTGTAATTTTTGTCGGATCCAAAGACATGGGCCCAGGAGCCGGGTTTGAGTGAATTTCGGGATTTGCGTCCAATTAAGTAATTTTTCTTGTGGAACTGGTTCCTTGGCCTATATTGATGGCATTGTATTGCTTTTGACTAGATTCGGGACATTTGGAGGCCGATTCGAGAGGCAAGGGCATCGCGGAGTAGGATTTTGCCTTGGTTTGAGGTAAGTAATGCTTCCAAACTTAGTTGAGGGTTCAGAACCCCGAACTATGTGTTATGTGATTTGTATTGAGGTGACGCACATGCCAAGTGACGGGCGTGTGGGTGTGCACCGTGAGAATCGGGACCTGGTTCATTCCATGGCACCGTTTAGTGACTCTTTCTTGCTGATATCCGTGTTTCCATCATGTGATTAAGTAAATGAGCTGTAAATCATGCTAGATATCATGTTAGGGCTTTACGACGATACTGTTGGGACCCGAGTGGTCGTTACTTGCATTCATCTCACTAGTTTCATTGATAATCTATACTCAGTCTTATTCATGCATTTCATATCATGTCTCAGTTTCAGTTGTTATTTATTGGCACATCATATCATTGTTCCGGGCTAGTTTCATGGCATTGTGAGCCTATGTGTGAGACTGGAGAGTGATGACTGAGCGAGGCCGAGAGCCTGATTATGAGTGACAGTTATGGGATCGGGCTGCACGCCGGAGCAGTTATTTTGATGATTATGATAGCGCTTCGGCTGTAGGAGCCCCTCTGGAGTCTATAATACACCCCCAATGAGCGCAGTTGATATTATTGAGGGATGGATCTTCCCTGGACATGGATCTTATCCGAAGCATTGATATCGGGAGATGAATCTTCTCCACAGGGCTGGAATGGCCTTCCTTGGTACTGAGTGACTATTGTCAGTGATGTGTATATATTCCGGGATGGATCTTCCCTGGGCCAGATGGCCATATACAGTACCGAGTGGTTAAGGACTTGAGAGTGGAGGTACATGGTGCATTTTCATACATTCTGCGCATTGGCACGTAGAGATTAGTTGAGCTTCATACCTCATATTGTCCAGATATGTATTTACTTTACTGCTACAGCTGAACACATGAATTGAAAGCATGCCTACTTTTCTTTATAGTTTATTTCTGCTTACCTGTTGAGGTTAAGTTAGTCACTACCTATCAGTCCATAGTTTGTACTTGTTACTTACTAAGTTGGTGTACTCACGTTACCCCCTGCACCTTGTGTGCAAATCCAGGTATCTCTGGCCACAGTAGCGGCTGTTGACTATTCCAGTTGCAAATTTTTCTCGAAGATAGCAAGGTAGCTGCCTGGCGATCGCAATCCTGCTCTTCTCCCTCTTATCTTCCTTTATTTGCGTTTAGTTATTTTCCCGGACTATGTTAGTCTCGATATTGTCGGACAAATTGTAGTAGATGCTCATGACTAGTGACACCCCGATGTCCTTTTCCGCACTTTTGTTTTGATTTGAACTCCTTATTTAAGGTTTTATATTAAATAGCTTTGGGCTTATCTTTGAAATGAAAATATTGGTTTTGTTTTGATAATGTGTCGGCTTGCCTAGTAACACAATAGGCGCCATCACGACAGGGATTGTTTTTGGGTCGTGACAGTTTGAAATAGTTTGTAGTGCTAATTCAGGAGTTTTTTTTATTTTTTTTCCTTTTACGGTTGGTGTTATTTTGTTGTGCGCATGTTATAGGTTAAGATTGGTTCATGACTCGAGCTTCTGCGAAAGTAGTGCTACCATATGAGCCAGAGTTAGAAAAAAAACTGTAACAACTTAGGAAGTAAAGAGATCTCACCGAGAAGTTAGAAAAGGTTGGGCAATCCTCAACCCAAGAAACTATGGCCGAAAATAGTGATGATAATGTAAATTTGGCTGTAAAAGAGGTAGCCCAACAATGAGAAAAAGGTGCACAGGATGTCGAGGAAGCAGCTATTAGAGATGCACAGAATAACTATGAAGAAGAGAGGGGTCACAGACTTAATCAACATCAACCCTTGCCTAGAAGACCACTTGGAGATTATGCAAGACCAGTCTACAATCAAGGATTATCCAGTATTGGACCACCTACAATTGCAGCAAACAATTTCGAGTTGAAGCGAGGGTTGCTTCAAACCCTTCAGAATTGTTGTGCCTTCAGAGGGAAGCCAAACGAAAATCCAAACACACATCTTATGGACTTCGAGGAGATTATGAACACCTTTCAATACAATGGGGTGTCACAAGATGTAGTGTACTTAAGGGCATTCCCCTTTTCACTTAAATATGATGCAAAGGAGTGGCTTCGAAGCTAGCCTAGTGGATCGATTAGAACTCTGGAAGAGATGAGCAGAAAATTCCTTGATAAATATTTCTCCTCAGCTAAGACGGGTAAGATTAGAAGTGAAATCCATAACTTCTGCCTGAAAGAGACTGAAATTATTTTTGAAGCATGGGAGAGGTTTAAAGAGATAGTTAGAAAGTGTCAACATAGCGGAATTGAACTCTGGATGCAACTCTAGGATTTTTGGGAAGGATTTACACCGGCCTCGCATAGAACATTGAGCATTGCAGTTGGAGGCCCTTTGATGAAGAAGACTCCAGAGGAGATAGTTATAATTCTTGATGAGTTATCGGAAGATGTTAGTCAGTGGCTCTCTGAGAGTGCTAAAAGAAGAAGATCAATTGGTGTTCACCAAGTTGATGCTAATACATCGGTGCAGGTACAGCTTGATGCTATGGCTAAAGAAATATGAAAGCTGGCCGCAACCAAGATATAAAATGAGCCTCACACAGTGTGTGATATATGTGAAAGAGGACACCCTACTCATGAGTGCCAAGCCTCAATTGAGGAAGTTAATGATGTGGAAAATTATAATTTAAATGCAATGGGTCAGAGGCACCCCGGTACTTCATGGAGTTCACCTAGGGGTACTTCGAATGCATGGAAACAAAATAACCCTAGACCCCAAGGTCAAGGAGCTCCTGGTTGGTACTGTGAGAATTTCCTGAACAAGGTGGGTCAAAGTCAATACAGATGGAGCAGCTAGAGGTAATCCAGGTAGGAGTTCAATTGGATTTGTAGTAAGAGATGATCAAGGGGATGTTCTGTATGCCTATGGTAAAGAAATCACTGAAGGCTCAAACACAGTTGCAGAAGCAAAGGCTATTCATGAAGCTTTGAAGTTCTGTATCCAATATGGCTATATTCTTATTGATCTACACACAGATTCAATGCTCCTAAAGAATGTAATATCAGGGGTATGGAAGCCACCATGGATACTAGGTACATTGGTTGAAGATATTAGAGCTTTGATGAATAGAGCCAATGTAAGAATATCTCATACTTTTAGGGAAGGTAACAAATTAGCAGACCATATTGCAAATTATGCTTTGGATTTTGGCCACATGGAGTGTCATGGTTTTGAGGAGCTGGATGTGCAAGGAAAAAGGCTGGTGAATTCTGATAAGCTTTAATGCCCATACATAAGAGTGTCAGTTGCAAGAAAGTAGAAAAGGAAGGGGAGATTGAATCAAAGGAGGAGGAGAGGACAAGGAAGAGTTCAGCTGGTCACCATACTCAAATCCTTCAGGAGGAAAGTATGGAGATTATTTTAACTAACTTGGTTTTCTTTTTTGTAGGTAAGGTCTCTAGGCACTACTTTCTAATAGAATTCTACCCGGTGGTACTGGAGCTTTGCAACCAGTCCAGTGGAAGGAAGTTAGAAGTAGCAAGTCTTGAAGCAAAAAGGAGCAGAGTGCAGAATCAAATAGCTGTGAATTGCAGTCAGTTACTTTCAGAAGTGCATATTTTTACTGCAATCACAGAACTAGGAAAACAACATCATAAGGGAAGCATTCAAAGAGACTGTGTATCATGTACATACAGACTGTGGACAATTGAATGGATTGAATTCCACTGGATGATACATCTGTGTACAAGACAACTACAACATAGGAGAAGAAGGAAAACTCAGGATACATGGAACCAGGCATATTTTAGGGCAACACTCACAGTCACACCTGAAGATTACACAACAGTCCCCTACCAACAGGACAAGGACATGGTGATCCTTCTTTTCACTGATTATGGGTTTTGGCTAAGAACATTGGGCAATGTAACTGCATTGTGGACTCAAAGCCAAATGCAGCATCTTAGTACATCACCCTAGGCACCAAATCATGGAAAGGAACAAGTCAGAACCATAGGAATCACACGCGACATGGAGCTCATGCAACTCATGATGGAGCAAATCTGGAAATGGCATTTCACAAGGCAAATTTGGCTAGGAGACTTGGACAGCAATAGTACACATTGGAGTAGGAACACAACATTTCATCACAGCAGGACATACAGAGAAGGAAGTCAAGTGAAGAAATCAACTAAAAACAGCAAGAAGCTATGCAAATTTGAGAACAACAAGGCAGCAGGAAGACAACTGGATGGACAATCATGGGCAGAGAAAATGAGAGAGCTGGAAAACTATTTCACCAATATTGGATACAAGGACAAGAATGGGAATGTTTGCAGCATTGGGACAACATCAAGGACAAGGAATGATCAAGCAATGGAAAGTAACACCATCACAGTAGATTTACTTCACAAGACTACTAGCAATGTTAATTATCATATGAGCAGTTTTGTTAGTAATTTTGTGATACCAGTGTTGCTCAATATCGGTAATAGATTTAATGTAATCTTCACATTTTATCATTTTCATAGCTTAAGACCACCTGACAATGTATATTTTTTTTGTTTTGTTTGTCCTTTATTTTTATAAATAAAACCTAGCCCTAGGCCATGCCGAGTGGATTGCCAAAAAAAAGGAGCTCCTGGTTTTATGAATCAGTCGAGGCAGCAGTTCAGCCTCAACAGACCGTAAAGTCTGGCATAGAAGATCTCATGAAGGTATTTATTCTGAAAACTGATGAGAGGCTTGAAACTCATAGTTCAGCTATACGAGAACATGGAGTAGCTATCAAAGAACTGGGCACGGGTTTTCGAAACCTAGAAAGATTGGTTGGGCAGCTAGCCTCTCTATTGTCTAAAAGTATTTCATTACTCTCCCTGCTGATACGGAAAGAAATCCCAAAGAAACAGTGAATGATGCAACTGTGAGAAGTGGGCAAGTATTGAAATATCTCACCCAATCTAAAATGATATGAGACTTGAAAAAGAAAGTGGGGAGCAGCTGAAAAGTGATGTTAATAAGATGAATAAAGGCCAGATGAAAGATGAGAAGAAGAAGCAGAAGAAGAAGAAGAAGAAGAAGAAGAAGAAGAAGAAGAAGAAGAAGAAGAAGAAGAAGAAGAAGAAGGAAAAAAACTCGAGAAGGGAGGAACCTGAGGAGAGCAAGCATGTGCCTGCTCTACCTTTCCCTCAAAAGCAAAGTAGAGAAAATCTGGACAAGCAGTTTGGGAGATTTCTGGATGTGCTGAAATAAATTCATGTAAGCTTACCATTCATAGAAGTGCTCTCGCAGATGCCTGCTTATAAATTCTTGAAAGAGATCCTTTCAAAAAAGAGGGAAATAGAGGAGACTTCAGTGGTCAAGCTCATAGAGCATTGCAGCACGATATTGCAAAATAAACATCCACAAAAGTGTGTAGATCCAGGGAGTTTTACTATACCTTGCTATGTGGGAACTATTCATTTTGATAAATACTTATATGATTCTGGTGCTTTAATTAATTTAATTCCTTTATCTATTTACAGGAAACTGGAGAATCAGATTGGAGAGATAACGTCTGCACCCATATCCTTGCAGCTGGCAGACCAAAAGACTATAATACCCGAGGAGATAGTGGAAGATGTGTTAGTTCGGGTGGATAAGTTCGTATTTCCTGTGGATTTTATAGTGGTAAATATGGAGAAAAATAAAGAGGCCCCCCTCATCCTAGGAAGACCATTCTTAGCAACGAGTAGAGAAACATTAGATATACACGAGAGAAAACTCACGCATAGAATGGGTGAGGAGACTGTGACTTTTGAGATGAAAGTAGCAAAGGGGGAACAAAAGGACAAACCAGCTGCGAGTGTTGAACAGAAAGTAAAGGGCTCGAAAGAAAAGGTTGTAGTGGGCGAGAAAGATAAGTGTGGGGTGTACCCCAAGAAGGCCGAGAAGAAGCTGTCCGCACGGATGTATGCATTAGTTCGGAGGTGAGGAATGGAGCCCTACTTCGACTTAGACCCCGACTGGATATTTAGGGAAGTTTCCTTAACCTTATGCTCTTTAATTGTGTGACATTGGGACATGCCACAACTTAAAGTGTGGGGTGAGGGATATTTGTATGTATGTTTGTATGTATATGTGTTTCTTTTTGCTTAGTTTTAGTAGTAGAGATAGAAAAAAATTGAAAAAAATATTAAAATTTTAAATTTTTTTATTCTTCCCGACGATGGATATCATCGACAAGTTTCTTGAGGGATTAAAGTTGAAGGAAAGAGACAAAAAGGTTTTTTTCGTTAGATAGTGTAACAAGTCCCCCTTGGTTTTTCTTTGTGCCGCGGTTCTTTTCCAAGGATTTTGTTTGAATCGGGTGTTAGTTAGTTTTTACTTTCTTTAGGAGTAGGAAATCTTGTGCTGTGATTTGAATTGAAAGCAATATCTCTTGAGTTTATTATACCTTGAGAATAGTAGGTGTTTTAGTTGTCACGCTTAGTCGCAGTTTTTGACTCTTGTATAAGTACCTTAAATTGTATGATCTTAACATTGCTTAACTGCTTTGACTAGAGTGTCTTGATAGTCCGATCCTTAGTGAGTTATGTGCCATGTAGGTGTAAGGTTTTATGTTACTCTTTGCATTACATTTGATGTCTAGAACTTGTCCCGTATGTGTGCAAAGCGAAATAGTAGTTTTATTCAGTCTTGGAAGAGATATGGGCGTTTCTTTGTTGAGCCAGTTATATACTTTTACCAACCAATTATTATGTATCTTAGTTAACCCCTTTGAGCCTGTAATTCTACTTCTTTGGCAACCACATTACAAGCCTTACCCTGTTGTTTGATTTTGAACCTTTTACCTCTCGTGAACACTTGAATTTGTATGAACTTTGTAAAAGTCAAAGTGTAGGGTGATGGTTTAGCTTTTGAGTGAACTAATGAGATAAGGAGAGAGGTGCAATGTTTAGAAAAAGTAAGAGCCACTTGAATTGAAAAAAAAATTTTAAAAAAAGAAATTGTATGTTTGTGAAAAATATTCCATGATAGTGGAAATTCATGATGTATTTGTACTTAAAGAAGTAGGGAGTTGATGTATATTGATGTGAAGGTAGAGTTTTGGTTTGACATGAGTGTGGGGTTTTGAATGGTTAATTGTATGTATTAAAGTGCTTAGTGAGGTGTAGTCACTCTTATATCTAAATGTATCCTACCCATCCCGCAGCCTACATTACGACCAGATAAAGTCCTACTTGATCCTTGACTAAATGAGATCGATTAGTTGAGTATTACACTACGGGCAAGCCTATGATACGTCTTTTGTGGCACATGATTGTTGTTTCTGAGAATGAGCGAATTCTTTCTAATTTGAGTTCCTAATTGTTCTTAAATTTTATTGTGTGAGGAACTACTCTTTATTGTTGTGTGAGGGCACTTGATTCATGAAGGAAAGGTAATATCGTTGACCTCTATGTTAGAGTAAGTGAGCGGGTTGTGAAAAATGTGTGTCCTCGAGTCAAATCTCGAGGCGAGGATGTTACGTTATTGTGCTTAATCTATTTTAAATAGTCTTGGAATAATGAGTTAGGGGAGTTGTTTAAAATGGTCATGTCTATATAAAGTGTAGTTTGATTGCTCAAGGACGAGCAATGGTTTAAGTGTGGGGTGTTGATGGTAGGCTATAATTACGTGTTTTAGTCGCTTATTGCACTCTAATTCACTGCACTTTACTTGAGTTGAGCTTTAATTGGTAGAGTTTTGCACTTATTGTATTTTTTATGCCTTGTAGGAGTGATTCCGAGCTATGTAGATGTTGTTGAACTAATTAGAGCTATTTGTGGAGCTTTAAAGTCAAAGTAGAAGCCCAAGAAATTAAGCGGGGATCACGTTCGGGAGTCGAGGACCAAGTATGGATGTCTAAAAGTGGATGAAACAATTTACTTTGAGAAAAAGACACAGTCACGCCGCATGGGGTCCTCGAGGCGCGGTGCGGCAGTGCAAAATGGCCCGTCTGACAAAAGATCTGCTCTCTGAAAATTTCCACTAGCGCAACGCGGGGTGCGAGGCATAGTGCGACACATCAGTGTATTTTAGCAGTCAAATTTTCCCACTTCGGCTTAAAAAGGATAGTTTCGTCTGGGCCCATTCCTATATGGTATAAATACACCAAAAACACGACTTTGTACAGACTTTAGACATAAGGACGCTAAGGAGGAGTTGGAAGAGCACAAGCACAAGAATTTCATCATTCCTTCCTCACTCAAGACCCGAGTTTGGATCGAATTTACGCTTTTTTATACTTTAATTATATTTGTGATGAATTTCTCCATTTCTATGGAGAAGTTCCCTTTAGGGTTTGATGGATTTGGTTTATTGATGATTGTTTGTGGATTATAACTCTAGTTTTTTGTATTGAATCATTTTTGGATGATTTTATTGTTGCATCTATATTCACTAGTTCATGTAATCGAGAGAGACATAACTTGTGGTGTCTTTGCATTATATTGTTGGTTGAGTTCATAGATTCTTCTATGTAATCGAAAGAGGCTAGTTGAACATTTATTAAACCTAGTTAGGAGAAAAATCAAAAGAGAAACTCCTAATGACCAATCCACTACGCATTATTGCATATCTTCAGAGTGCTTAAAATTGGTTCATCTCGTGAGGTTAAGCCTTAATCGAGAGAGGAGTTTTTTGCTGAACGTTTGAACTAATCATTGAGTGAATTCGAGAGACTCACTTGAACATTAGAAGTGAATTATCAAGAGTCAAATTCTGAAAAATTATCTTTGCACATATCCTATCAAAACCCTATCTTCTCCGATTGATAACCTTATTTGCTTATAGCGAGGAGTGTAGGAATACGGCTCAGGTGCTTTGAAGGTAGGCTCGGGAGGGTAGTACTGGCTGTCTTGAGTTGGAAACAATGGCTCACTGGAAGATCTTTGCAATGTGGCAGGTGGAGGTGCCACAAATATTGGAGCAGTTGGCGGTGGAGGACATGGGTTTTGCTTGGGCTGTGGTGGTGGCGGTGTCTGAGAGGTGGTTCCGTAGTACTGCTGGTACGTCGGGAAAGCGGGAGATGAATTCACTGTGGGAGGATCTTGGGGTTGAGCTGGTGGTGGGAGGTAATTGGGGTTGGCAGGATAGACGGGTGGTGGATGTCCCTTCGACCAGGCCTGGTACATTTCGGCCATTTACTGCTTTAGTTTGTACATCTCTTCCCTCATTGTGTTAACGTCCACTGCCTCCTCATCTCTGGATGGGTCAATAATGCTCGCTTCCAAATCCTGATTGGCCATGTTTGATTTGTCCTTGGAACGGGTGTTGTAAGGATGGGTTGCCAGAATGCCAGTCAGCTTAAACACCTATCTGAGCTCATCAACAACAACTTGGTTAGCGGTTAGGGCATTAACAGATAGATAATCGCACATTGATGGATGGATGCACCTAAGCAGTCAAACGTTTCTATTATGCCTCTATTCATTCACATGCGTCATTCCGGCTTTCATTTCTTTTCTTGCCTAATTAGTTCCCACTCTTATCCTTTCACTTTGTTTTGCTCTCCCTCTTTTGGTTTTTCCCCTGTTTGTTATCATTCCTTTCAAATCCTGAGTATTAAATCTTTTCCCTTGCACATCACATTCACAAAGAGATATTCAATCTATGTCATTTCACAATCTTCAGACATCAATAATGTGAAACGTAGCGCACATCCATCAAATTCCTTGCTCGACTAGCCCCTAATGTTCTCTTCCTCAGTCATAACTAATCCATTAACGTACTGACATCCAGAAACTACAAAGACATATAACCACGTGACCCAATCATCGATGATAGGCTCCCCCACTTAGCTTTAAGCCACAATCACATAAATCAAGAACCCACAAGCTCTTGTTGCACTAATCATCACACATCCTGAATTAGCAGTCCTAATTGCACACTTAACTTCATGACAGTCGCACCACCCTCCTCAGGCGATCCAGACCTACATCGTAGTACATGCCCAATGTTGGGAGATAGTCCTTCTCGCAGGAGATAGTCCACTTTTATAACCTCATATCGACATCCCCTAACGATATTGCCATAGTTACATCTACTATGAAATTAGCTACTCCTCCAGAGTCCACTCGTCCACCAGCTGTGAGAATCGGTTCATCCTATTTACATAAACTGAAGGTCCAATAATACGTTTACACAATTTATACATGTTGATCTACCCATGATCTAAGTACTTAACTCACATATGGTAGAAATTATTTACCTCCAAAAGCTAGATGAAAATCCCTCTCAAGAAGCTCCAAAAATCGCCCAACAATGGAGTAAAAATGAGTCAAAAATGCCTAATTCCGTATTAAATGAAGTGCACTGCCTCCAGCTTTTACGCACCTGTGGTCACTAGGCCGCATCTGCACCTCCGCTTCTGCGGACAAGGGTCCACTTCTGCAGAAATTGGCTAGATTGGTTGGGGCCACACCTGCGGACGGGTTCCCGCTTCTGCGGTCCCGCTTCTTCGGAAAAGGAGCCGCACCTGCAGAACCTGGGCTCCTTTCCTTGGGCCGCATCTGCGAGGCAATTTCCGCTTTTGCAGTCTCGCACCTGCGGCTGACCAATCGCAGGTGCGGTTATGACAGCAGCTGGAGTTTCAGCTCTTGCTCCAAATTTCAACTTGGTCCGGGCCTCGTCCGTTTGATGCTTGGGGCCCCCGGGACCCCGCCTAAACATACCAACAAGTTTGGAATCATAAAACGGAATTGCTCGAACTCTCGGAACGTCCGAAACAACATTAAAACTAATAATCACACCCTAAAACCAATTGAATCAAACTTATGAACTTCAAGTTCTTCAATTTACTTCCAATGTGCCGAAACGTACTTATACTACTCAGAATGACACCAAATTTTGCGTACAAGTCTAAATGACATTACGGAGCTATTTCCGGTCTTAGCATCCCGTTTGGACCTCGATATCACGAAAACCCACTCCAAACCAAATTTAATGAACTTCTAAAAACCTTCAAGAACCAACTTTCATTATTAGGCGCTAAAACGCTCCCGGCTCATCCAAAACCCGATCCGAACATATGCCCAAGTCCAAAATCATCATACTAACCTATTGGAACCGTCAAATCCTGATTCCGAGGTCTTTTACTCAAAATTTTGACCGAAATCAAACTTGGCCTTCTAAGCCAACCTTAAGGAACCAAGTGTTCCGATTTCAACCCAAACTCTTCCAAATCCTGAACCAACCATCCCCGCAAGTCATAACCCAGTAAAAGCAAGTACGGGAAGTCTTATTTAGAGGAACGAGGGTTCTAGAAAGAAAAACGACCGGTCGGGTCGTTACATTCTCCACCTCTTAAACAAATGTTCATCCTCGAACGGGTTTATATTCATACCTGAAGTGCTAAATAAGTGTGGATATCTGCTCCGCATGTCCTCCTCGGACTCCCAGGTCGCCTCCTCGACTGGTTGGACCCTCCACTGAACATTTACCGCAGAAATCCTCTTGGATCTCAACTAGCGATCTTGTCTATCAACAATAGCAACTAGATCCTCCTCATAACCCAAGCTCTCATCTAGCTGAATAGTACTGAAGTCTAACACATGAGACAAGTCGGCGTGATACCTCCGAAGCATAGACATGTAAAAAATTGGATGAACCCCGGAGAGGCTGGGAGGTAAAGCAAGCTCATAAGCAACCTCCCCAACTCGCCTCAACGCCTCAAATGGACCTATAAACCTTGGGCTCAACTTGCCCTTCTTCCCGAATCTCATAATACCCTTCATCGGCAAGACTTTCAAGAGAACCTTCTCGCCGACCATAAATGATACATCACGCACCTTTTGATCTGCGTAACTCTTCTATCTAGACTGTGCTGTGCGAAGTCGCTCCTGAATTAACTTTACTTTTTCCAAGGCATCCTTTACCAGATCGGTACCATATAACCTAGCCTCGCCGGGCTCAAACCAACTGATGGGAGAACGACATCGCCGACCATATAAAGCCTCAAATGGAGCTATCTCGATGTTGGACTGATAACTATCGTTGTAAGCAAACTCAGCCAAAGGCAGGAACTGATCCCACTGTCCTCCAAAGTCAATCACACATTCTCTTAGCATGTCCTCTAGTATCTGAAGTTCTGAACTGTCCACTCTGACTGTCCGTCGGTCTGTGGATGAAATTTTGTGTTGAGCTTTACACGGGTCCCCAACTCACTCTGTACGGCTCTCCAGAAATGTGGAGTGAACTGAGGGCCTCTATCTGATATGATGGAAACAGGCGCACCGTGCAACCGAACTATCTCCCGAATATAAATTTGGGCCAACTTCTCTGAAGTATACGTAGTCACAACCGGAATGGAGTGTGCCGACTTGGTCAACGTGTCGACAATGACCCAAACTGCATCAAACTTCCGCAATGTCTGCGGAAACCCAACTACAAAAGTCTATAGTAATGTGCTCCCATTTCCACTCAGGTATAGTCATCTGTTGGAGTAGGCCACATGGCCTCTGGTGCTCATACTTAACCTGCTGGCAATTTAAGCACTAGCCACATACTCAACTATGTCTTTCTTCATCCGCCACCACCAATAATGTTGTCTCAGGTCATGATACATCTTCGTAGCACCTGGATGAATAGAATACCGAGAATTGTGTGCCTCCTCTATAATCCTCTCCCTCAAGCCATTGACATTAGGAACACATAGAAACCTCATTGGCACCACCCTCAAGTATCATCTCTATGAGAACTTCCAAATACGGATCATCAAACTGTCGAGCCTTAATCTTCCCTAATAATGAAGGCTGGGCAACAACACATGGAAGAACTCAGCTGGGCTCTGAAATGTCCAACCTTACAAGTCTGTTAGACAAGGACTGAATGTCCAAAGCTAGTGGCCTCTCCTCTCCTAAAATGGATGCCAAGCTACCCATACTCTCTGCCTTCCTACTTAAGGCATCCGCGACCACATTTGCCTTGCCCGGATGATAAAGAATGGTGATTCATAATCCTTCAGTAACTCAAGCCATCTACGCTGCCTCAATTAAGATCTGTTTGCTTGAACAAATGTTATAAGCTGCGATGATCAGTGTAAACCTCACATGACACCCCATAAAGGTAATGCCTCCCGATCTTAAGAGCATGAACGATCGTGGATAAGTCTAAATCGTGCACAGGGTAATTCTTCTCATGAATCTTCAGCTGACGTAAAGAATATGCAATAACTTGCCCCTCATGCATCAATACACAACCCAAGCCAACGCGTGAAGCATCACAATACACCGTATACATCCCCGAACCGACACTAGAACCGGTGCTGTAGTCAAAGCTGTCTTGAGCTTCTAAAAGCTCACCTCACAATCATTAGACCAACGGAACGGAGCACCCTTCTGGGTAAATCTAGTCAAAGGTGCTGCAATGGATGAAAATCCCTGCACAAACCGGCGATAATAACCCGCTAACCCCAGGAAACTCCTGATCTCAGTCACTGAAATGGGACGTGGCCAACTCTGAACTGCCTCAATCTTCTTGGGATCCACCTTAATACCCTCTCTTGATACAATATGCCCCAAGAGTGCCACAGACTCTAGCCAAAACTCACACTTGGAGAACTTAGCATATAGCTTCTGTTCCCGCAATGTCTGAAGCACCACTCTCAAATGTTGCTCGTGCTCCCCCATGTTACGTGAGTAAATCAAGATATCATCAATGAAGACGATAACAAAAGAATCAATATAAGGCCTGAACACCCGGTTCATCAAATCCGTAAATGTCATTGGGGCATTAGTCAAATCGAAGGACATCACTAGAAACTCATAATGGCCATATCTAGTACGGAAAGCAGTCTTCGGAACATCTGAGTCCCGAATCTTCAATTGATGGTACCTCGATCTCAAGTCGTTCTTAGAAAACACCCTAGCATCCTACAATTGGTAAAACAAATCATCGATACGCGACAACAAGTACGTGTTCTTGATGGTAACTTTGTTCAACTGGCGGTAATCAATGCACATCTGCACAGTCCCATCTTTTTTCTTCACAAATAACACTGGTGCACCCCAAGGTGATACACTTGGTCTGACAAACCCCTTTGTTAATAACTCCTCAAGCTGCTCCTTCGGATCCTTCAGCTCTTTCAGAGCCATACGATACGGTAGAATCGATATAGGCTGGGTACCTGGAGCCAAATCAATACAGAAATCAATATCACGATCTGGCGGCATACCCGAAAGGTCAGAAGGAAACACATCGGCAAACTCTCGGACTATTGGCACTGAATCAATCATCGGCGACCCTACGGTGGTGTCCCGAACATAAGCTAAATAAGACAAACAACCCTTCTCGGCCATACGTCGAGCCTTGAGAAAAGAGATAACCCGACTAGACGTACTAATGAAGGAACCCTACCACTCCAGTCTCGGCAACTCTGGCATCGCTAAAGTAACAGTCTTGGCATGACAATCGAGGATGGCGTGATATGGGGATAACCAGTCCATGCCCAGGATGACCTCAAAGTCGATCATATAAAGTAATAGAAGGTCCGCTCTAGTCTCGTAACCACAGAATGTAACCACATAGGACCGGTAGATCCGATCCACAACCACAGAATCGCCCGCAGGAGTGGAAACATAAACAGGAGTACCCAAAGACTCACGAGGAATATCCAGGAAATGAGCAAACAGAGATGACACATATGAATAGGTAAACCCTAGATCAAATAATATCGAAGCATCCCTACCGCAAACAGAAATAATACTTGTGATAACAGTATCTAAGGCTACTGCATCTGGTTTGGCCGGAAAAGCATAGAATCTAGATGGAGTGCTGGCTGGCTGGCCTCCGCCTGGCTGAACAATAGTTGGCTGACCTCCCCCTGCCTGGCCTCCACCTCTAGGATGGCCTCTACCTGTCTGCCCTCCGCCTCTAGGTGGCCAGATGGCTGGTGCTGTAATCATAGGCTGATGACCCTGTTGTACTGCCTTGCCCCGAAGTCTGGGACAAAATCTCTTCATGTGACCCGGATCCCCTCACTCGTAACAACCCCGTGGTGCCATAGACTAATGTCCCGAAGTCTAACCCTGATGGCCTGAACACCCATTAGAAGAACCCTGAATGGCTGTTGGGCGGTAGAACTCTCTAGCATGGCACTGAAATAGGCACTGGAAGAACCTTGATGAACTGTTGGGCGGTAAGAACTCTCAGGCATAGCGCTGAAAAAGGGTCGCGCTGGAGCACCCCGATGAGGTGGTGGTGGTGCTGGATATGTGGGCCTTCTAGGATGACCCCTCCCAAACTGACCTCTGCCCCTAGCCGGGGCACCTCTAAACTCTCTAGAGAATCGGGTCCTCTTGTCCTTGCTGCATCTGCTCTCTACCCCTCTAGTGATAGCCCTCAATCCTTCGAGCAATCTCCATCACTAGCTGATAATCAGTACTCATCTCAACCTCTCAGGTCATGCTAGCCCGAATATCGGGGTGCAACCCTGCAACAAATCTCTGCACTCTCTCTGCGTCCATAGAAAGTATCATGAGTGCATGGCGAGACAACTTAGAAAATCTCGCCTCATAATCGGTCACAGACATCTGACCCTGCTCGAGCTGCTCAAACTGACACCGCAACTCTTCCCTCTGAGGGGGTGGAATATACCTGTCCAATAGAAATCGTGTAAACGGATCCCAAGTCATGAGAGGAGAACCCGTTGGTCTGCCAAGAAGGTAAGACTGCCACCATCTACGGGCCCTGCCCTCCAGCTAGAAAGCGGTGAAATCTACTCCATGGGACTCCAATATCCTCATGTTATGCAGTCTGTCCCTACACCAATCAATAAAGTCCTGGGGGTGCTCATGCTGCTCACCCCCGAAGATAGGAGGGTGTAGCCTAGTCCATCTGTCTAGTAGCTTTTGCGGATCGCCGTCCGCAGCTGGTCTAGGGTCAGGTGTTGCTGCCGCAACTGGCTGAGCCCTACCCATGGGTAGTGTACCCGGAGTCTGATATATGGCAGCTGCATGCCCAGGAGCCTGAGCAGTAGGGGTATGTGCTCCCCTCCTGCCTGAGATATGGCTGGGTCTGCTGGAAATAAACTAGCCTGAGTCATAGTGTCCATGAACCGCAGCATACGGCCCATGACCTCCTCAAAGACCGGTCCCGTCATGAAATCTACCGAGGCTGGCTCTGGAACAGGCACCTAGCCCTACTCCTCGATGATGGGATCCTCCACTAGATCCGCTGGTGGTGCTACTGGGCAGCTCTGGGACGCCATCGTCCCCTACCTCGGGCTGGTTCCCTCCCCCAGCCTCTGCCTCGGCCTTTAGCAACGGGGGAAGCAGCTCCTCCCAGGCCTGGAACGTCCGTCGTACGCGTCCTCACCATCTATGAGAGAATAGAAGAAGGAAATTTAGTATACCATCAACTGCACGACGGGAGATGAATAAAGAGTAGTTTCCTAACACCCTATACCCTCTCAAAGATAAGTACAGACGTCTCCGTACCGATCCATAAGACTCTACCAGGCCTGCCCATAACTTGTGAGACCTACGTGAACCTAGTGCTCTGATACCATGTTGTCACGACCCAAATTCCATTATAGGCCGTGATGGCGCCCAACACCGTTGTTAGGCAATCCAGCACTGATCAACTAGTTAAATAATTAGTAAGTGATAACTTCTCCTTATTTGATAAAAATTTAGGAGTTTAAAATTTAAACATAAATAAATGGAAGCAATAAATACGAATCGTAATCGTGTAAGTAAACCAAAATCATAAGTCTACTAGTGTGTGTGCCAAGACCTGGTGTCACAAGTATGTGCGCAATCTACTCGAATATTCAAAACCATAATATCCTACTGTCTGAAAAGAAATAGACAGGAAATAAAGACAAAAGAGAGACTCCAGCTGCTGCAGAACGGCTCAAAAGGGCAGCTTACTGGGAAGTCTCAAGCTAGGGAATCAAGTCTACGTGCTGTACTGGTGGCCAGATGCACCTGCCTCAAATACTGTACAATCAAGTACAGAAGTGTAGCGTGAGTACATAAAAATATGTACCCAGTAAGTATCTCATCTAACCTCGAAGAAGTAGCAATGAGGGGTCGACTTCGAAACTTACTAGGGCCAACAATATAATAATATGAAGTTCAAATTTTAAATCATAATGTACGTAGATAACAGTAAGCTCAAAACACGAATAATAACTAGAAAATCCTTCCATCATATTTAAGAATTCAAAGCACTTTCTTCATTTAGAAACAAGTAACCTTTCAGCAGCAAATTACATAAACTATAACGAGCTCCAATTCAATTATCACACACAAAGACCACCGAGGACATTCGGCCCGATCCAACATAAATATAAATTGTGCACTGCCGAGGGTCGAACGGTGCGAACCATAGATGCATCTATTAACCTGCCGAGGCGAACGGCCCGCTCGTGTGAGACTAGTTGAATAGTCACCCCGCTCAAGGAATATACTTGCGACGTGGTTAAATATAAATATAACGTAATTTTTCTCAATTCTTTTCAAAATATTAATTTACTTGAAACCTTTGAAATCTTGAAATCCTCAACTTAGTTCCATTCAATGCGAATCAGCAATTATATTCGAATAACGGTACCAACAAAGCATCGTGCGTACGTAGCCCCCACAATTAATCATATATTAATTAAGTTCACTTATGGGGAAATTTCCCTCTTACAAGGTTAGAAAAGAGACTTACCTTGCTTCAAAGCCTACTTCCAAACTTAAGAATGCGCCCAAACCCTCAAATCGGAGTCGAACGATCCAAAACTATTCAAATAGTGTAAAAACCAATCATTATAGCTTCAAAAGTTCATATTCTAACTATTAAAGTGATTACCCAAACCCTAAGGCAAGATTCCTAACATTTACCCTCGGGCCCACGTGCCCGAATTTCGGAAATTTTCGAAGAAAGTTGTTACCCATAACCTAAGGAACATAAATATATGATTATCACTAAGTTTCATGGTCAATTTAGTGGTAATAATATCATTCTTGTCAACCCTAGGTTTTTCATCTAAACTCATGATTTTCACAATTTATACATGTTAATCTACCCATAATCTAAGTACTTAACTCACATATGGTAGAAATTACTTACCTCTAAAAGCTAGATGAAATACCTCTCAAGAAGCTCCGAAAATCGCCCAACAATTGAGTGAAAATGAGTCAAAAATGCCTAAGTCCCGTATTAAATGAATTGCACTACCTCCAGCTTTTCCGCACCTGCGGTCACTGGGCCGCATCTGCGCCCCCGCTTCTACTAACAAGGGTCTGCTTCTGCGGAATTTGGCTGGGTTGGCTGGGGCTGCACCTGCAGACCGGTTCCCGCTTCTGCAGAAAAGGAGCCGCATCTGCGGAACCTGAGCTCCTCTCCTTGGGCCGCATCTGCTTGGCGATGTCCGTTTCTGTGGTCTCGCACCTGCAGCTGACCAGCTACAGGTGCGGTTATGATAGCAGCTGGAGCTTCACCTCTTGCTCCAAATTTCAACTCGGTCCGGGCCTCATCTGATTGACGCTCGGGGACCCCGGGGCCCCACCCGAACACACCAACAAGTTTGGAATCATAAAACGGACTCGCTCGAACTCTCGAAATGCCCGAAACAACATTAAAACTATGAATCACACCCTAAAACCAATTGAATCAAACTTATGAACTTCAAGCTCTTCAATTTACTTCCAATGTGCCGAAACGTACTTATACTACTCGGAATGACACCAAATTTTGCGTGCAAGTCTTAAATGACATCACGGAGCTATTCCCGATTTCAGAATCTCGTTTGGACCTCGATATCACCAAAACCACTCCAAACCAAATTTAATGAACTTCTAAAAACCTTCAAGAACCAACTATCACTATTAGGCGCCAAAATGCTCCCGGGTCATCCAAAACCCTATCCGGACATACGCCCAAGTCCAAAATCAACATACGAACCTATTGGAACTGTCATATCCCGATTTCGAGGTCGTTTACTTAAAATGTTGGGCGAAGTCAAACTTGGCCTTTTAAGCCAACCTTAAGGAATCAAGGTTCTGATTTCAACCCAAACTCTTCCAAATCCCGAACCAACCATCCCCGCAAGTCATAATTCAGTAAAAGCAAGTACGGGAAGTCTTATTTAGGGGAACGGGGGTCCTAGAAAGAAAAACGACCGATCGGGTCGTTACACAAACTTTTTCCGTCACATTCGAACTTCCTAAATATAGAAGCCACCATCTCAAACAAAATAAACATACTTAGTCCTTTGTCACCATCTCCCAAATCGCACCAAGCTTTCTCAAAGCATGTGGCTGTCCTACCACCAAAAACCATACGATACGCTAACACTCCCACTTCGGTTAACCATCTTCTGAAGCGAACTAATCGATCTCTGATGTTCATACTCGACCTGCTAACAATTTAACCACCACGAGACACATCCCACCACTCCTTCCTTATTCTTGGCTGCTAAAAATACTACCTCAAATCATACTCCATCTCTGCAGCATACGAACAAATAAAATACCAGAACCTCTTAGTCCTCTTGAGGACCATCTCCCTCGAATCGTCGATAATATAAACACCGATTCAAACCTGAAGCCGCCACGTACCACCATCTCTGATATCCGCTTCTTAGGAACCACTTCACAACACCATGTCCCAAAACCAAACAAATGAAGACCATCATACCGACGAGACTCAATGCGTTCAAACAAGGACGACGACACAATAACACAAACAAAAATTCCACCAAGTTCGAAGATATCAAATCTCATGACTCCATCAACCAACGCCTGAATATACATAGGCCAATTGCCTCTCCAATACTGGAAAGAATACCAAAGTTCCCAATCATGAGCCAAATAATCCTCCTTCTAAACCATTCACTGCCACAACACATAAGCAAGCACCATACCATTCATACAGCATTATGCGATAACAACACATAAGCATCATAATTCACTGTGCACAGCCTCGAAACCATGATCAACACCAACATTGGTTGAAATCAACCGAACATCCCTCCACGAGGTGGCAATAGCAACCTGCTTGAATACGCAGGGAAAAATATCTTTCACCACATACCTCTACAACTCGTCGGTGACAACTAATATTGATTGGCTAACATCGCCTACGAATGAGTAGGAAGGAACTGAAGACATAAGTTTTAACGAAATCAAATCGCACGACAAGGAATCAAGAAAGAAAAGTCCTCCTAACAGCCCTGTAGCCTCTCGAAGATAGGCACAGACGTCTCTATACTGATCCGCAAGACTGTACTAGACTTGCTCATAACTCATGAAACCTACGTGAACCTTGCTCTAATACCAAACTGTCACGACCTAATTTTTGCTATAGGTCTTGATGGCATCCAATGTCGTCGTTATGCACGCCAATGGTGAACTATCAACTTAATTGCTCATTTTATTATTTTTGAAATTATGGGTTTTATTAAGTAAAATAAATTAGGCATAGAAAAAAAATGAAAATATAAGGCATTAATAAAAATATAAGAGAAAATGGTGACAATACTAGATAAATAACATAAACATCTACCAGAAATCCCCAAAATTCGAAGTCACAAGTGCATGAGCATCTATTATGAAGTACAATACTAATACAACCTTTCAGGAGTGTAAAATAGACGTGACAAAGTAAATGAATAAGATGGAGACTCCGTGTGTTGCTGGTCATAACAAGGAATGCAGCTCACCGTAAAGTCCCCTCAACAGCTTCGCCCTTGCGTCCAAATGATCATCGAAAAATACATGCACAATCAGTGCAGAAGTGTAGCATGAGTACGTAATTAACGCGTACTCAGTAAGTATCTAGCCTAATCCCGGATAAGTAATGACGAGGGGTCGACATCGACACTTACTAGTGGTCCAATAAATCATTATAATAAATTACAAAATAAATATGAAACACAACAATAATAATGAGGTAAAAATTGTAACTAACATAATGCTCCAACATAATGACAATGTGAATTTCTCAAACATCATATACTATCTCAACTAGATAAGAATATCAAGTGTTATCTCTAATAGATAAGGAATACCATAAAATGCCAAGTCTCAATCAAAAACTAAAATCTCATGAATACTCGGACTCCTGGCGATATTACGCACGAGTTATGCCGCGGGCATACGACCCGATCCATAAAGTCGTATACATACACTGCCAAGGTCGTACGGTCCGATCCGCGGATGCATCTCAAATATACTATCGAGGTCGTACGGCCTGATCCATAGTGTTATTTCATAGCACTGCCGAGGCGTACGGCCCGATCCACAGGAATAGATAAACTCTTCGAACTACGGGTCAAACAATTACAACACGAGAATGGGAATATAAAGAAAGCATACTTTTTACCAACAATCAAGTATTCCAGCAAAACTCAAGGTAATGAAGCTCGGGCTAACATAATCCCCAATCAAATTTCAGCTATAAATTTAAGTAATTAAATTTACAAGTTGAGTTCAAATAATACAAATATAGCATGATAAAGTCCTAAGTCTAACCGGACATAAACATGATTTTAGCTACGTATTCGTCACCTCGTGCGTACGTAGCACCCATAACTAGTAGAAAATAATAATTTAACACCTACGGGGTAGTTTTCCCCTCACAAGGTTAGACGTGAGACTTACCTCGCTTCGAAATTCGATAACCGGCTCCAATGCCTCTCTAGCACCTCAAATCAGCATCAAACGATCCGAACTAATCAAACAACATGCAAACCAATCAAAATATACTCCAATACTCATAATTTAATAATTTATAATAATTTCCAACTCTACTTAAAAAGTCAACAAAGTCAACCCCCGGGCCCACGCTCCGGAATTCCAAAAAATTTTGAAGATAAATATTACCCATAGCATCACTAGCTCAAATATATAATTTATTCCCAATTCCATGACCACTTTTGTGGTCAAAATCCAAAAATTACCATTTCTAGGTTTTCTTCCAAAAATCCCACAAGTCCTATCAAATTTCATGTTAAAATTCATATATAATCCATGTATTTAACTTGAAACAAGTAGGAATAACTTACCTTATAATATATGGCCAAAATGGTCTTCAAGAATCACCCAAAATCGCTCAGTCATGCTCCAGGAACTTAAAAGTGAATAAATGAACTCAAAATCCTTAAATTAGATGTTTAATACACATGTCAGACCTCCTTCTTCATGATAGCGGTCATTAGCCATGAGATCAGGGTTAACAAATATTCCAGCATCGTTTTCTTCATCACGATCGCAGCCAAGAAACCCGTGTTCGCGATGTGCAAATTATGTTTTTCTCTTCACAGACACCCTTTAGTATAACGGTCATAACTTTTTGTACAAAATTCTACATAACGAATGGTTTGGTTTTCTAAAAACTAACTTTTATTTTTGAATTGTCTCCAAATTCCTTATAGATTGCAAGATATAAGCTCCCGAAGTCAAACCATTGACAGCAGAAATTTCTTCTCCGCGATCGCGATTCGCAAGGCCTGAAATGCACTTTACTCTTCACGATCGCGGCCCAGACCTCCACGACCGCGATTCACACCCCTGGCATCAATTATCATCAGTTCAAAAGGGCCTAAAATTGGTATGAAACCACCCCAAAACTCACCCGAGGTTCGAGGAACTTTGTCCAATCACTCTAACAAGTTTATATACCCTTGAAAACTTGTCCAAAGGCGCGGAACACGAATTACAACATGGCAACCAAGAATTAAAGATCAAACTCAATTTTTTAAACTCTCTTAACTTTCAAACCTTCATCCTTCACCGAACACCTCCGAATCACACTTAGGCATTCTGGATCACGACCAAACTTCACGTACAAGTTCCAATCAATAAAATGAATTATCCAAGGTCCCGAAACACCGCCGGAGTCCGATAATACCAAAGCACACTCCAAGTCTAACTTAGCAAATTTCAAGACTTCAAGAATGCAAACTTTCGATAAGCGATGAATCACTCCCGGACCATCCAATACTCAACCCGAACATACGCCCAAGTCCAAAATTACCTTATGAACCTATAGGAACCTTCAAATGCCGATTCTGAGATCGTTTACTCAAAAGTCAAACCTTGGTCAACTCTTCCACCTTAAAGCTTCCAAATTGAGAATTATTTCTCCAAATAAGCCCCGAACTTCTTGAAAATCAAAATCAACCATACGTGTAAGTCATAATATATAAAGTGAAGCTACTCGAAATCTCAAACTGCCGAAGGAAATGCTAAAGCTCAAAACGACCGATTAGGTCGTTACATAAGATCTTTGCAGAGAGGCATTTTTTCTATCGACTACCACCAACCGCCACAATTACTATCAACCACCTCTGTTGTCCACCACCATTGCACAATAATCACCTCTGATCACTACTGAACAATCACCAATTGCAACCAATATGCAACCACTATCAACAATTACTTTTACAACCATAATCACTGTTAACCATCACTTTACAACCATTGTTGTCGATAATCACCACTAACATTTATAGTTTGTTTATCAAACAAATAATTTTTATGGCACCATATAAATTAATTGTTTTCTAATGTCATGTGGATGTATGTAATTTATAGTTATTGTTTTATTTAAATTTAACATTTATTAAATTTTTAATAAAATAAATTACACACATTCATATGGAGAAAAAATAAATAATCTTAAGTATTATGTATTAAGATGTAGATGTAGCATCTTAATAATAAGAGATATGTATTCAGCTTCTGACATTTTTATCTTGAATAAACAAACATGACCTTAGTTTGAGGCGTTACAATCCCACCAAAAGCTCGCCTTTATTTTATCTTTCCTCTCTCAGTATTCACGTGCTTACCCGACCCATAAAAATTTTAATTAAAAAAAGGATCTCAAAAAACAAAGGAGAAAAGAAATTCCTTCTGAGAACAAAAACACAACTTTTTTAGATCTTCAAACGAATTTCTATCGCCATCAATTCTTTTGTGAGATATAGAAACAGGTAATTCTCACTTTCTCCATATGGCTTATACATCAATTTTTTAGAGTAAAACATTAATTCACTTATACAATGAATTGATTTATTAACATTCTTGATACATGTAAACGTGAAAAACATGGAATAATAGATCTGCTGTAAATTGAATTATTTTAGGAAAGAAATGATAGAAATGTATTACATATATGCATATGAAATTTAACCCTAGCATATATAGGGAAATTTTGGTCTTTTAAGGAAATCCTTTTGATCTCCTCTCTTTATCTTTTTTCTTCAAGATCTAATATATAATGTATTATGTACACGTTCATTGATTAATTCATTCAATAAATTGATTAGCCAAAGTGAAGAAGATCCCTAATTCCCTTGTTAATATGGTGTGGCAAGTATATTGGAGAAGGTGAAATTCATAATTTGACTAATTCAACATCTCTATCATAGTATTCAACAAGGATAATTATATGTATAGGTGATATCAAGATTTGGATGTATTTTGACATAGCTGATTACTTAGTCACATTCATCTTTTTTTATCTAGAATTTTTTTCGGTTGGTGACATACTTAAATTAATCACGACAATAATTAGCAATGCCAGCAGCCTAGTGAGGCCTAACTGTCTGAGGACAAGTTAAGTCAGGACCTGGTGGGCTCGATCTCATGAGATTGAGTGATCACTATTCGTGAACAAAAATCCTTTTCATTTATTTATTTATTTCTAAAATGGGTTCAAAGGGAAACGAATGGTCATTGAAAATTCATATAGTCAAATTCAGACTTGTATTTCATCTTTTCAACTATAATGTTGTCTCCATTCGACTCCATAGTTATTTTGTTTTGTTTTTAGGGTCCACTTTTTGCCATTGAATTTATTTACTTGAAATTTTCTTTTAGCTTTAATTTATCTTTCCATGAAATTAAAGATTGAAGGGACTATATGGTTTCCACTTTTCACATACGATGATATAGTGAAATACCCTATGCAGGTAAGCAATAAACCAGTCATTTTCTCTTTGCCTTGCTAAAACCAAATAAGTAATATTATTCTGAACTTATTAGTTAATTTTGCACCTTGATTTTCTGTAGCTAAATGACAGAAATGAGGATTCATATCGCCGACCCCAACTTATTAGGGACTGAGGCGTAATTATTGTTGTTGTTGTAGTTCTTGTAAATGACTCAATGTTAGAATTTTGATATAATTCAAAATTTACTCAGGATGAATGAGCAAACTACACAAGATAATAATCCCACAGCTCCAACCATCCTTCCAGCAAAGCGAAGGCGCGGCCGCCCACGCAAAGATGGAGGTGTTGCTAAAAGAGGGAATTTACAATCTCCAGTGACTCCCCCACCACCTGAAACCATCAAGAAAGTTCAACAAAATGCAGTTGAACTGAGCCAAAGAGATGGAAGCATTGTTGGTGGTAATAACATTATAGGACAGATGGTTTCTGGTGTCGTTGACGGTTGTTTTGATGCAGGGTACTTCATCTCAGTACGCGTAGGTAATAGCGCCACCACCCTCCGCGGATTAGTTTTCCAGCCGGGGCGATTCGCTCCTATTACACCAGCAAATGATGTTGCCCCTTCAGCTACAATGTATCATAGAAACCAAGTTTCAACCCCACTTTTAAACCTTCAGCAAGAAAACCAGCCAAATGTTGCACCAGCACAAGTTTTACCTTCTAAGCCAATGTCAAGTGCAACATTTGTACCAAATAACAGTCAATTTGCTCCTGTTATGGCACCTCAGTCTGACACTGTTATGACATCTAACGAGGCGCGAAGTAAAATCATGCTGCAGCAAAATCAATCTCAATCTACCCTTCCACTGGAAAATCTTAGAATGGTTGAACAGGATGAAGTAATGCAAGTGTTTGAAGTCACAAATCAATCAGAAGGGACTGAAATAAATGCAGAACCAACAAAAGGTATGTTTTCAGAATCCTTATTAGAACCAAAAGCTAGTGAAGGAACTAGCAACCAAAACCAAGTTATGGGCTCAACATTTCAGCCTGCTGTGGACCACCAATCGATCGAATCTGAATCCAAGAACGATAAGCAGCTGAATCCTGAGCAGTCGTATATGCAAACGTTACTTCAGCCGGGAGAGTTTGTTCACTGTGAAGCGAAGAAACTTGAGATCCACCGAGCTCCTATAAACGCTCAAACTCAAGTCGATTTCCAAGGACTTTCTCCCATGAATGAAGACATTCAGATGAAAGACTGGACGCAAAGCGGACAAGAAAACCAACAGAATCAATTCAATCAAAGTAGTCTATTTGCTGAACTTAACTCTGTTGCCCAAGAAACACAAGCTGCTGAAACTCAAGTTATTGAACAGAACCATACACATATGATGGAGAAACTACACTATGTTGAGATGCCTGAGGCTACTAATGAAAATTCAAATGCTGATATCAACCAAGTAGTGGTTACTAGTGAAACTCAAGCGGCGGCTCCAGAATCGATTAAGACTTCAATGGACTTCATGATGGAAAAGCTGAGTTACTCAAAGAATGAGGAATCTCAAAATACTCATGTTGGAACTGAAGTTGAGTTAGCAGTAAATGCTGAAACATCAAATGAAACTAAGGAAGCAAGTGATCCTGGTGACAAACTTGTGTTAGGTTCTCAATTAGCATCACAACAAGAAGAGGCAGAGACAGGAAATTCTGATCAATCAGCAAAAGTTGAAACACAAAATAAAAGTTGTGATGGTGGCAACAACAACTTGGAGATTGTTAACCAAGGCCAGCAAAACCAACCTTGAAGCAGCTTATAAATAAAGATAAAACAAGATTTTATTTTCGATTTTATTTTATCTATAAGTAGCTGACAGAAGGGAGCCTGGGAGCAACGGTAAAGTTGTCTCCGTGTGACCTATAAGTCATGGTTCGATCCATGGAAACAGCCACTAACTCTTGCGTTAGGTTAGGCTGTCTACATCACATCCTTTAGGTACGGCTCTTTCCCCGATCCTGCATAAACGCGGGATGCTTTGTGCATCGGGCTGCCCTTTATAAGCAATTGATTGATAGTTTAGAGCCTTATCTTCGAGTTAGACTTGGTTTCTTTTTCTTTTATTTTGCAAGACTTTTTTGGAGTCACTGGACCTGAATCATCCCAATTATGTATGCTTTTCTCATCACTATGGAGTGTTACTTTGGTGGCTGAGTAGAGTTAGATAGCCACAGGACTATCATTTTGGATCTTGGGATATGGATTCCTGGATTATAAATTTACAATCTAACCAAGAGAATGAAAAGTGACACTTTTATCCTAAAAGATTGAACTTATATACACTGATAATGTAAAACTTTTTCATATTATTAGCATAACTCATATCCTAGAGTGGACTGGGGAGCTTTGGACCCAGCCAAATCTTGACGCGGTGGGTTCCACGTGTCAAAATACTTCAGGAAAAAAATGCACCCCTCTACTTTTGACTATGTTTGTGAGCTTAAATGGAGCAATATGATTTGTGAACATTCATATTAACTTGCTTGAGATTGAGGTATCTTCCAGGTTGCATGTAATTATCTTCTAAGAGACTTGATACTGCAAAAATTATTTTACATTGTCCATGTATAGAAGTTGTACTTTATCGCACACAAAAAAAGGAGAAGGGATAGAACTTAAAAAGAGTGACGCCTTAAAAGATTACATATTTGTCATTATCTTTAGTTTTCACTTTTCAACATGTACAAGATCACATACTTTCTACGCCATCTTCTGACAGAGAACTAGAAGCTATTACCTTAGTAAATTAACAAATATAGAATTAAAAAAGATTTAACAAAGATGTTTTTGGCTAACTAGTTCTGCTTTTAGCTCATGTATCAACTCTTAATTCCCACTTCCTCAAGTTCTTCTTTCAGTTAAGATGAGAGTTCCCTTTCGTTTTGTTTCCCCTCGTTTACCTTTGCTTAAGAAAGAACGTTGGATCAATGATTCTTCTACTGCCGAATTCTAGCTAGAAAGATGTAGATTACACATTAGTCATTAGATGTTAGTAAGAAGTTATGGACATATTTGGCCTACCAAATGCATGCTGAGGTGCAATATCGAGCTCCACAGAGGACAATAGATCTTCAATAAATCTAATTAATATATAATCATGGTAGTATACTGATGCATAAGTCTCTCTACCTTGTGGTCTTTTGATTATGACAAAATAAATCTTCACCGGCTTGGATTGAAAGGAAAGGCTTCGCTGTCCAATCACCTTTTTGAGCAAGTTCAGGGCTCCCTATCGCTTTCTGCTTGGAGCGACAGACCGTCTTGTCACTCAGCTGAAGCGAGTCTAACGCCCGAAGAGTAACGTGTAAGAGCTGAAGAGGTTCCAGGAGTTGTCGATCAGAGCAACAGTAAACTGCCTGAGCTTAGAGAAGTAAGCTTGAACTATGGTATCCACATATCAGACCCTGATCAATCTAATGGACAGTCTGTTATCAGGAATGCTACGTTTTTGTGATTCCATTTGGAGTGGTAGGCCACAAACCTCACAGATATGAATCGAATTCATTATTGGCTGGTAAACTTCTGATTAAGGTGTAAATATAGCGGTTAAAAGTTTATGACAACATGGGTCTGTGACACACCAGCTTTGTTAGGTTGGAAATCTTGCCACTTGGGTCATTCTCATGAGCTGGAACAGAAGAAATTTTTCAACAGTCTAACCAAGTAACTACCATATCTAACCATAAAAGAAGATATGATAATGTGACAACGTCCTAGCTTATCACAAAACCAATTTCTTCGAATTATAAAGTAGATTGTGACTAACTTCCTGGTCATTGCAGATTGTTGGAACTGTGGTTTAGACAAATTTTACAAGGACCTGAGAGAACAAATTATTCCATAAAATTACAACCACGGCAACTAGTGAACCTTTTCTATTACTTCCATGACATGTAATAGCATTTAAATCCATGAAATTTATGTTGCATCAGGGGTAAAAACAAAATCAGTACCATCTAAACACACAACATTGACTCAAACTAGAGTAGCGGACCTTATTCAGCAAATGTAGAAGATCACTGTAAATTCGTAATCACAATCTTTAATGATGCCATCTAAAGCACCAATACCAGAATAAAACTGACAAGCCATCTAAAGTCAAAGATGGTAATAAACCAGCAAGATGTTATAATTTAAAAGAACTGGTAAACAAAACCAAATCTAGAACAAATATTAGAAATAAAAGTACCACAATAGATCAAAATACACACCGCCTGACATGCCAAAACCGCGTAAGAATAAAAAGATGCCCTTGATCTCTCTGAGGTCTTTACCATAGCTAGATCACACATATAACCAAAATGGCACATGTGCAATATAGCGAGAAAAAAGAAATAGAAAAGAAGCCAGCTATTGAAACAGACAGCTAGCAGCCCAGAACATAAATGTATCTCCAAGAACCAACCTACAGATAACAAACTATACTACCTCTGCATTCAACTGACATGTGCTCCGCTTTTCAACAACAATGCCTTACCATGACTGGAAGCTCTCAGCAATACCTTTGACCAGCAGATTACTGCAAAATATAATTCAATTGCATAGCAATGAGGATTCAAATGCAATATGATGAACGAATTGCTGAGTAACTTCTTAGGTTTTATTTCTCTAGCACCTCATTTTCTTCACTAGTGTTGCATGGAGGTTAACAAATCGAATAGGAGACTACAGACTATGATATAACAAACAAGGTATGTCTTCACACTCCTAGTAGCATGTGCATATATTCAATGTCATTCCCTACATCAACATAGGCATAAAAGATAAAGAGCTCAAATGTTTTGGCAAATACCTGGGGCTGCTGCGACATTTGTTGCTGTTGCTGTGGAGGTTGTGCATAATTTCCATACCCTGCATAGCCCGCATAGTACATATTTGGATCCTGAGCAGGTGGAGCATAACCATAGGCTTCATATCCTGGTGTATACCCATAATAACCACCATACTGGTTCGGATCAACCTGAGGCTGCTGAAGAAGTGAAAATATATTTTATATCAGATGCCTGCACAATGGATACAGCAGAAATCAGAAAATAACACTTGGGCAAAAGTATTAACCTGCTTGTTTGAAGGACTACGACCCCAGGAAAGGCGGATGCTTTGTCCACCCAGCTGAGTTCCACTTAAAGCTCGTAGAGCTTCCTCAGCACAACTTCTGCCATAACAATGGCCATTATGTTAGTTTTCTTATCACCGAAATTCACAAACTTCAGAAGGTGTGTTACTGTACCTGTCAGAAAATTGAACAAAACCACAACGCTTGCCTACTGGTATTTTTACATGAAGCAATTGCCCATAGTGTCCAAAAACCTGCCTGAGATGATCATCCGTTACATTGGAATCCAAGTTCCCAACGAAAATCTGCAATTGAAATTGTTTAATATGAGTACAGTTTGAGAGAAAACGTCGAATGCTGATATAAAAGAAATGTACTGACAGTCGTATTAGTAGGATCATCCTCATTTTGAGTTCCAAGGGTACTTTGAAATGAAGCTGCAAATGAAAGAGCAAAGGTGAGGGGTGGGGTGGAGAACTTTAATGATATGTGTAACATGAGATAAATATTGTACATCAAAGCAAAAAAAGATGCAGTTCAAAAACAAAAGTAAAAGCAACTGTCTCATAAAACAGTAAAACTAGGAGCACCCACAAATCTAAAAGAACAGTATTGCATGGGATTGAAGATGTGCCATATGTGATTGTCCTTTGACATGTACAAAGGCCAAGAATCAAAGGAACAAATTGCGCTGAAAACAAAATTATGAGAAAGGATAACAACTTAATGACCCCCTCAAGCCCAATAAAGCAGAAATTACATCAGATGTGCAACACACATGCTAGACATATATTTAGTTCACCAAAGGTCAGGTGTATCTAATAATTCAACAACATGGTTTCGTTGTAGATATCAAACTTGTGGTACTCCACTCTGCATTCAATACCAAAACAGACACAAGGTCTGATCATCTGGATAAGAAAAGTTAAACTAACATCTCAACTTTCTTAAGTGTATATATTTATATATATATATATATATATATATATATATATATATTGAATTTCTTTATATAATTGAGAAAATCTCACTTTATACCCATCAATTCCAAACTATTTACCCTTTAATACTCAGGCCCAAACTATTTACTACTCCTACTCATGAAGCCCAAACTATTTACCCGGTATTCTTGACAAGGGGGTATTGTATTCTTGACAAACAGAGCCTCTTTGTTATTATTGTTCTTGATTTCTTTTTCTAGGAAAAAGAATTCAATCATGGCTGTATATTTTAAGTATAAAAACCCCAATAATGTAAAAAGAAAGTAAATGTTATAAATAGAATTTTATTTATGGTGAATGTCTATATTTAGAGAGATTATAGGGTATTACTTAGTGGCTAAGCCACCCCCTCCCTATAATAGAGGGTTCTATTCCATTGTAGTTCATCCCAAATCAATAAGAATTCTCTCTCACTACTTTTCTCTACAATATTTTTCTTTTTCTTTTATTGTTTCATAACACGTTATCAGCACGAGACTCTAACCAATTGAGTAGAAGCTTTGGGATTGAGCATAATGATTGTCAATTGTTCCATGAACTTCCTTCATGATTAAATTCTGGATTTAAGGTAAGTATTTTACCGTATTTTTCTCTTTTATTCTATACTTTAATTTTAAATACAAGCAAAGAAAATAAATTTGATTATAACTCTAATGGAGTTAGTAAGAAATTATAACCACTCGAAGTGGTAAAGTTTCTCTGTCTTACCATGATCAAATTCAAGTATGATTGTGGGCAAAGAAGTGGAAACCCGTCCCATTGAATTTGCTCCATTCTCATTCACTTAAAAGAATGTGATAGCAATATGTGATAAGTCTGAAAGAAGATAAAATTATTACTATGAATGTATCAATGGATGTGGACGTGGCAATAGACGAAATTATAATCGTCATCATTGTGGTAATAAGAACAATAAGGATTCTCAAAATAATCCTTCACCCTGTGAAAGTAATGTTTGTCATCGATTTGACATGGGATTTTGTAAAGCACATATAGATGACTGTGGTCCGTTCATGATGTGAATGTGACAACATCTGATTTATGAATATGTCACGACCCTAAACCCGGACCCGGGCGTGATGGCGCCTCTCGTGAAGACAAGGCCAGCCGACACATTCCCATTCAGTTTTAAGCAATTAAACAATACGAATTAAGTCTAAAACATGATAAGTAATCCCAAAGTATAAGCAGTGAACATCAAAGTTTGCGGAAATAAGCCCAACACAGCCCGATACCGGGGTGTCACTAGTCATGAGCATCTATCAATACACTACAAGTCTGAAATGTCTACCAAACTATTACAGAATAACTGAAAAGAGATAGAGATGAGATAAAGGGGGGAGGCACGGGGCTGCGAACACCGAGCAGCTACCTCGTGGACTCCGAAATCTGCCGGGAGCTCTCAACCCTCGCGAGCAGGATCAGCAGCGCCTGAATCTGCACACGGGGTGGAGGGAGTAAAGTGAGTACTCCAACTCAGTGAGTAATAATCATAAATAAAGACTGAAAGAAAGAAATCACGTAAGGCACATTATAGGCTATAAGGAAGCAGTAAAGATGTGTAAAATTACTGAGTGCAGTTTAAACTTCATAAAACGCCTTTTTAACAATTTAAGCAAGCAAATCACAGGCAAATAGGAAAAATAAACATATAAAAGAATTGCCCCTCGGGCACAGTGTCAACAAATCCACCCCTCGGGCAATATCTCAGAAATAATACCAGCCCCTCAGGCTATATCTCACATCACAATGGGTACCCGCGCTCACTGGGGGTGTGCAGACTCCTGGAGGGGCCCCTTACGGCCCAAGCGCAATATCAAGCCATCTCGTGGCGTATAAATCTCATGCCCTCAGCCTCATAATCAACAAGCCACCTCGTGGCGTATAATCTCAGGCTCTCAACCTCATAATCATAATCAGTGTATCCTCACAACACAGGCCCTCGCCTTACCCAGTCAGAATCTCATAAGCCACTCGGGCAACAGTAAAACATGATGCTCAGCCCAATTATCATTTAAAATATCATTTAATGTATTAAAAATAGAGTAGGCAATGGCTGAGTTTTGAAGACAGTAGTATATAGCATGACTGAGTGCAAGTATAAAATCAGAACAGTGAGGAAATATCAATAAAAATCCCCTAAGGGTCCAAATAGTTGGCATGAAGCCCAAATATGACATTCAGCACAAAATATCATAATAACAAATAGTTTTCAATCAAATACGCGGTAAAATAGTCATTCGGGATGGACTAAGTCACAATCCCCAACAATGCACGACCCCACGCTCGTCATCTAGCGTGTGCGTCACCTCAATATAGCACAACGATGTGCAATCCGGGGTTTCATACCCTCAGGACAATATTTACAATCATTACTCACCTCAATCCGGTCCAAACTCTAGCCCGCGATGCCTTTGCCCCTCGAATTGGCCTCCACTCGTGTCGAATCTATCCAAAATCAGAATCACAGCGTCAAAATATGCTAAGGGAACGAAGCCCAAGTGAAAATAATCAATTTACAACAATAATCCCGAAATTACCAAAACCAGACCCCCGGGCCCACATCTCAGAATTCGGTAAAATTCACATCAATAGATTCCTTATCTCCCCACGAGTTCATACATATCAAAAGTTCTGAAATCCGACCACAATTGGTCCTTCAAATCCTCAATCAAAGGTCTAAGTTTCCAAGCCCTAGTTTCCCCAAATTTTACTCCTTAAATCCCATCAATTACAGCCCTAATCCGTGAAATAATACCATAGGAACGAGTTTTAGGTCCAAAATCCTTACCTCAATGAAGTCTCCTTGAACCCTCTTTTCAAAATCGCCCAAAACTCCAGAATTCGCGTTTAAAAATGGTGAAACCCTCTAAAAATCGTGAAGGAAGGAATATATACATTCTGACCCAGGTATTTTCGCACCTGCGTTCAATCCACCGCATCTGCGGTACCGCTTTTGCGGTCCAAGAGCCGCTTCTGCGGTTTTTCACTTATTCCCCAGCTTCCGCATCTGCGATGAACATTCCGCACCTGCGCCATCACAGATGCGGTGCCACAACCACTTCTGCGGTTCCTTCCAACTTCACCATCTTCCGCTTCTGCGGCCAATCCTCTGCATTTGCGGCATCGCACCTGCGGTCCCCAATCTGCAGGTGCGGAAACAACTGAAGCAACAAAAATCTGCAGCTCAACCAACCTCCCAAACTCCCTGTCAACCATCCGAAATCACCCCGAGGCCCCCGGGACCTCAACCAAAAACACAAACATATCCCATAAGCTTATTCAAACTTGTACCAATTGTTGACATCCAATTTTGTCCTTCCTTTCTTTCAATTAATTTCCTTGAGCTTCTAAATTATTATTACATAAAATACTTTTTTTATTTTTTTTACATTTACTACTATTATTATTATTATTATTATTATTGTTGTTGTTGTTGTTGTTGTTGTTGTTACTATTATTATCATTATAGTGATTATTATTATTATCAATAGTAGTAGTAGTACTACTACTACTAATATCGCTGTCACTTTTATTATCATCATTCTTAGTATTACTAATTTTACTACTATGTTTTATTGTATAATTATTAACATCTACTTTGTATATTAAAGTATGACTAAAAGAGGTTAGTTAGAATCTCAAAGGAATTAATTATAAGAAGGAGAGTTCCAATTGCCTTAGGCCTAATTATAAGCCCAAAAGTTACTTTCTTCACGAGACAATTTGAAGGCCATCATATTTAGATCATTCAAGCCCAAATTTGGCAAGAATAAAATCGACCCAAACATCCTTTGAAGACAAAGTCCACAAAATTCCATCCCTAATAGCCCAATCTTGAACTTAATTTTTAGACCATTTAGGCCCAAAAAAATCAACATCAGCAGCCCATTAGCCTAATTACTAGGTCTTCTGATTTCCTTCCTCTCTCACATGCGCCCCTTTTGTCCTCTTCTTCTCCCTTCCCATTTCAATGAAATTTTCCATCTCCATCAACGCACAGCAGAACTTGTCACACCAATTTTGAGTAAATCTTTACCTCCCTCATCTGCAACAAGATCAGTCAACAGAAGAAGCCAAATGCTTTTAAGATTTTCAAAGTAAATCACGTGAAGATCCAAATCCCCAACGTCCAAATTCAAACGGATATGTTGACCAAAATTAAAGATCTGAAAATTTCAAAATCCCGCCCAAGTCAAGAACCCTAGATTTTCTCCTATAAAAATCAGCACTTGGAGTCCATCTGGGGAGGGTTTTTTTCGGCCGCCCCTTTCACCCCAAAAGTTGATGGTTTTGAGCCCCAGCTTTACCCCCCTTAAAATACTAAAAAAGCTTCAGCCGCCATATCTCAGAAGCTTACTGTTTTCACTACACCAAAAATATTCTCTAAAATCTAGTGTTCTTATTTTGCAACCTTCCCGCTTCAATTTGGTTCTCTTTTAGCCATAGCAGATCCGTTAATTAGCTCGCTTCAACGTTCATTAGTTGTCTGTAGAAGCGGGTTCGAGGTCGGAGTTCGATAATGCATCTAAGACCCCGCCTTAGTTCACTACACCACAAAAGGTCAGTAATTTTCTTTTTTTAGTTTCGGAACCTTTAAATTTGTTCATCCTTTAATATTATTGTTGCAACACTGTAAATTTCCTATAGTGCTTAGACAATCTCCATATGTCTTTGTGTTAATCTTTGATGTTATCTGGATTTAAGTTATTTTATATTCAGTGGTATTGTTATAAAATCATGACTTAGGGCATTCACTTTATTATTACAGAAAAGCATATCTATAAAAAAAAAATTCTCTTATGTTATGAGTAGATAGGATAATAGTTGTAGCATTTTTTGTGACATTTCAAGCATATTTAGACAAGTGGGAACATTTTATTTTCTCTCTTATTCACCACAACTATATTATAGATTATATTCAAACTTTGAATGTATCATTGAATAGGTTTTGCCTTATACAACAGTAGTTGTGTTGAAGCATGCTATTTTTAGTTTGTCATTGCCGTATGTGTGAGCATGTGCAGTAAATATCATGATTTTGAGTCCTCTTACGTTTAGACACCATGTCTTAAGAATGTTTGTTGATAAATGAGCATTTTGACGAGTTTCGGCGTATTAATGTATTACAAGTTTCTTTATTCATCATATAAGAGAACATGTAGAAATTGCTGCTATATTAGTCAACAGAAAAGTATTTCAAAACCATGTCAAATTCTGTTAGGTTTGAAACTTAGAATCAGTTTCTTTAGGCCACTCTTCAAATCCATGAGTCATCCTTTATATGCTATTACATGAATTGGTTTGAACTTTTGAAAATGGCATGTGTGTTTTGGTGTAGACGAGAAGATTAACCTTGAGATTCCCATTTGACTAACTAATGCTAAAATAATTTCCCATAAGGCAAGCATATTTCTCTGTGGCTCTCGTTTGTTATTAGAAAAATATGTTTGTAGGATTTTAGCTTTAAAAACCATAGTATAGGTGCGTCTTAAATAGAACATGCTTGGTTAAGACTAATTCTGTTTGCATGAAGTGAATCTCTTCACATCAGAATGATCTCCTAAGTGTTCATATGAAGTTCATCATTTCTGATTAGATGACTGATAACTAGATACATATTTTTAATTGTCTTGTTTTGATAGAAACATTCTAATTCATTTTCTTCTTTGTTTTACATGTCATATATACCGGAGAAACGAAGAGTCTCAAACGAGACTCAACGCCGCTGCCACATGAAACCAGCACAACATCATGTTCTCGTCGTCTCTTTGGATAGCGAAAATATGGGAGAATCGTCCTCTTGAAGCTGAACAGAGGACTGAATATTACTTTATCTTAGTTCATCCTTATTGACTTTAGTATTGCCAAGCCTTAATCATAATGTTAGAATAGGACATCTAGGTATTGGATATAGAATCAGCACTAACTAAACTCAGTTATTAAATCTATTAGGACGTCTTTTAAACCATTTTATTATATTCTAAATCTATTAGCCAAACACCTTAATTCGTGATAGCTTGTGGTGGTAAACTAACTCAAAGTATTTCAACACTTGGAAAAGTTTTGATCTTTCTGGGACTTTTTTTTTATTAAAAAAATGCGCGAGCCTTTCAAAATGGCTTTTGATAATATCAGGTTCATCGAAGTAAATCCAAACGGTTTCTAAAAGAGAATGTCTCTTGTAAGTCGTAGCCGAAGTTATTTCTTTGAATCTAAGTGTGAAACTAAGAAGTTTTGTCAAATTATAATTCTTATACTAGCTAAGTCCAGAAAATCTTTTCATAAGCCAACGTTTTCAAGCACTATAATTGTAGGATCGCTAATCATTTAAAGCAATTTTTCATCAACGTAGTAATTGAGCCTATTTTTAGTATAGTCAATTAACCTAAGTTTGACCGGTAACCGTAATAAACGGATTTTAATGAGTGCCTAACACCTTCTCTTTAAAATAATTAGAGCCCTTACCCATATGTTAAATAGACCATAAAACAGAGTTAATTTTAAACATTATTTAGCTAAAATTGGTGTCCTAATTCACCGTTGAAATAATTAGGTGGCGACTCTTTAACTAATTAAACCTTCAGAATCATCAATATGTTATACTCTAATTTGACCCGTGTTAAAATGGGGTATAACACCAATCTTCAAAATACCTCAAACCACACCGAAACACCAAAATCACATCAAATTCAAGCCTAAGATTCCAAAATCTTCCAAATTTCGCTTTTGATAAAAAAACCAACCAAACCACGTCCGAATGACCTAAAATTTTGCACACACATCCCAAATGACACCACGGAACTACTGCAACTCTCGGAATTCCATTCTGACCCCCATATTAAAATCTCACCTATCAACCGAAAATCGCCAAAATACCAACTTCGCCAATTCAAGCCTAAATCTTCTCTGAACCTCCAAAACACATTCCGATCGCGCTCCTACGTCCCAAATCACCTCCCGAAGCTATCCAAATCATCGATACTCACATCCGACCCCTCTAACACATAAGTCAACATCCAGTTAACTTTTCCAACTTAAGCTTCCCAAAAAGAGACTAAGTGTCTCAAACCTTACCAAATCCTTTCCGAACCCAAGCCAACCAACCTGATCACATATAGAACCGATAGACAAAGTAATAAGAGGCAGAAATGGGGAAAACGGAGCGGTAACTCATGAGATAACTGGCCGGGTCGTCACATCCTCCCCCTCTTAAACAAACGTTCGTCCTCGAAGGAGTCAAGAAACATACCTGAAGCCTCAAACAAGTGAGGATATCTGCTCCGCATCTCCCGCTCGGTCTCCCAGGTAGCCTCTTCCACGGGTCGACCTGTCCACTGCACTTTCACTGAAGCTATATTCTTTGATCTCAACTTTCGAACCTGACGCTCCAAAATGGCTGCTGGCTCCACATCACAGTCAAATCACCATCCAACTGAACCGTGCTGAAATCCAGAACATGAGATGGGTCCCCAATATACTTCCGGAGCATAGAAACATGAAATACCGGATGCACACTCGACAAGCTGGGTGGAAAAGCAAGCTCATAAGCCACTTCCCCAATCCTCCGAAGCACCTCAAAAGGCCCAATGAACCGAGGACTCAATTTACCCTTCTTCCCAAATCTCATAACACCCTTCATGGGTGAAACCTTCAACAGAACCTTCTCACCAACCATGTAGGACACATCCCGAACCTTCCTGTCAGCATAACTCTTTTGTCTCGACTGTGCTGTACGAAGCCTCTGCTGAATCACCTTCACCTTGTCTAAAGCATCCTGCACCAAGTCTGTCCCCAATAGCCTAGCCTCACCCGGCTCAAACCAACCAACTGGAGATCTACACCGCCTCCCATATAAAGCCTCATATGGAGCCATCTGAATACTCGACTGGTAGCTGTTGTTATAAGCAAACTCTGCAAGCGGTAGAAATTGATCCCATGACCGTCCGAAATCAATGACACAAGCACACAACATGTCCTCCAATATCTGAATAGTGCGCTCGGACTGCCCGTCCGTCTGAGGGTGAAAAGATGTGTCTCAACTCAAGCTGAGTACCCAACTCTCACTACACTGACCTCCAAAACTGTGAAGTGAACTGAGTGCCCCTATCTGAAATGATGGAAACTGGGACACCATGCAAACGAACAATCTCCCGGATATAGATCTCTGCCAATCGCTCTGAAGAATAAGTAGTACACACCGGAATGAAGTGCGTGGACTTGGTCAGCCAATCCACAATCACCCAAATAGCATCGAACTTCTTCAAAGTTCGTGGAAGCCCAACTAAAAAGTCCATAGTGATCCGCTCCCACTTCCACTCTGGAATATCTATCCGCTGAAGCAAGCCACCCGGTCTCTGATGCTCATATTTCACTTGTTGACAATTGAGACACCGAGCTACAAATCCCACAATGTCTTTCTTCATTCTCCTCCACCAATAATGCTGTATCAGATCCTGATACATCTTCGCGACACCCGGATGAATGGAATACCGTGAGCTATGGACCTCCTCCAGAATCAACTCCCGAAGCCCATCTACATTGGGCACACATATCCGGCCCTGCATCCTCAATACCCCATCATCACCAATGGTCACATCCCTGGCATCACCGTGATGAACTTTGTCCCTAAGGACAAGCAAATGAGGATCATCATATTGGCGCTCTCTGATGCGATCATATAAGGAAGACCGAGAAACAACACAAGCCAATACCCGACTGGGCTTCGAAATATCTAACCTCACGAACCGATTGGCCAAGGCTTGAACATCAACTGCAAGAGGTCTCTCCCCAACTGGAATATATGCCAAACTCCCCATACTCACCGCCTTTCGGCTCAAAGCATCGGCTACCACATTGGCCTTTACCGGATGGTACAATATAGTAATATCATAATCCTTTAACAACTCCAACCACCTCCGCTGCCTCAAATTAAGATCCTTCTGTTTGAACATGTGTTGGAGGCTACGATGATAAGTAAACACCTCACAAGACACGCCATACAAGTAATGCCTCCAAATCTTCAACGCGTGAATTATGACAGCCAACTCCAAATCATGAACGGGGTAGTTCTTCTCATGGGGCTTCAACTGACGAGAAGCATAAGCAATAACTCTACCCTCTCCTGCATCAATACACAACCAATACCAACTCTCGAAGCATCACAATACACGGTATATGAACCTGAAGTTGATGGCAAAACTAACGTTGGAGCTGTGGTCAAGGCTGTCTTGAGCTTTTGAAAGCTCTTCTCACACTCGCCCGACCATAAAAATGAAGCACCCTTCTGAGTCAACTTGGTAAAGGGCGATGCGATAGATGAGAATACCTGAACAAACCGGCGATAATAACCCGCAAAACCAAGAAAACTGCGAATATCTGTGGCTGAGGAAGGTCTAGGCTAACTTTGAACCGCCTCTATCTTCTTTGGATCAACCTGAATACCCTCGCTGGACACCACGTGCCCCAAGAATACCGCGGAACCGAGCCAGAACTCACCCTTGGAGAATTTTGCATAAAGCTTCTCCTCTCTCAATCTCTGCAACATAACTCTCAAATGTTCTGCGTGCTCCTCCTGACTACGCGAATACACCAGAATATCATCAATGAAGACTATGACAAACGAGTCAAGATAAGGCTGGAACACGCTGTTCATCAAATGCATGAATGTTGCTGGGGCATTGGTCAGCCCAAAAGACATCACCAAGAACTCATAATGACCATATCGGGTCCTGAAATCTGTCTTAAGAATATTCGAGTCCCTGATCTTCAGCTGGTGATAACCTGAACGGAGATCAATCTTGGAGAACACCCTCGCTCCCTGAAGCTGGTCGAATAAATCATCAATGCGAGGCAAAGGATACTTGTTCTTAACTGTTTTCAATTGCCTAAAATCAATGCACATTCTCATAGTTCCATCTTTCTTCTTGACAAATAGAACCGGCGCGCCCCAAGGCGACACGCTAGGCCGAATGAACCCCTTCTCAAGGAGCTCCTGAAGCTGCTCCTTTAACTCCTTCAACTCCGCTGGTGCCATACGATACGGCGGAATAGAAATGGGCTGAGTGCCCGGCACCAAATCAATACCAAAATCAATATCCCTGTCCGGTGGCATTCCCGTCAGGTCTGCAGGAAGCACATCGGGAAAATCCCTCACAACTAGAACAGAATCAATACTGGGAGTCTCTGCACCGACATCCCTCACAAAGGCTAGATACGAAAGACAACCCTTTCCAACCATACGCTGGGCCTTCAAGAATGAAATTACCCTACTGGGAACATAATCAAACAAACCTCGCCACTCAATCCATGGCACACCCGGTATAGCCAATGTGACTGTCTTGGCATGACAGTCCAGAATAGCACGGCACAAAGATAACCAATCCATGCCCAAAAAACATCGAAGTCCACCATACACAATAATAAAAGATCCATTCGGGTCTCCAAACCCCCAATAGTCACCACACACGACCGGTACACACAGTCCACAACAACAGTATCGCCCACCGGGGTAGATACATGAACAGGTGAAACAAGAGACTCATGGGGCGTACCCAAATAACGAGCAAAGTATGATGACACATAAGAAAAGGTGGAACCGGGATCAAATAATACAAAGGCATCTCTGTGGCAGACTGAAACAATACATGTAATAATAGCATTGGAAGCAATAGCATCGGGTCTAGCTGGAAGTGCATAGAAACGGGCCTGACCGCCGCCTGATCCACCTCTCCCTCTAGGGCGACCCCTAGCTGACTGACCTCCACCCCTAGTTGGGTGGGTGGGTGGTGATGAAGCAACTGGTGCTAAAGCCGATGACTGACCCCTCTACTGATATGAACCCGCAATACAATAAGGACACTGCCTCCACATATGACCCATCTATCCACACTCATAGCAACTCCCGGGTGCTGGAGAAGGGGACTAAAGGGAACCCCTAGCACCGGGACGACTAGCTGATGCACCTGGCATAGAAGAGCCTTAAACTGATGGAGCACGGGACGAACTCTGAGCTGGAAGGGCACTAAGTGATGACTGGCCCTGCTGAGAACTGTGAGAACCATGACCCGATGACGCCCCACGATAACCTGGGCGAGCTGGCTGAGCATGCCTAAATGGACGGCCTCTGCCGTGCTGAAACTGACCTCTCGAAGGACCACCACTATAACTGCCAGATCCCCAAGGCCTCTTGTCCTCCCTCTCCTCTCGCTCCTGGCGACAGACCGACTCATTCTCTCGAGCAATGTCTACAACCTCCTCAAATGTAGCACCAGTCACCCTTTCCCTGGTCATGAGAATACGAAGCTGATAAGTGAGGCCATCAACAAACCTCCTAATCCTCTCTCTATCTGTCGGAACCAACCAAATCGCATGGCGAGCTAACTCAGAAAACCTTATCTCGTACAGCATCACAGTCATCTCTCCTTGACGCAACCACTCAAACTCCCTACGCAGCTCCTCTATGTGAGACTGTGGCACATAATTCTCCAGAAAGAGAACGGAGAACTGCTTCTAGGTAAGGGGTGCTGCACCAACAGGCCTACGCCTCTCAAATGCCTCCCACCAAGTGAAGGCAGCTCCAGAAAACTGATAAGTAGTGAAAGCGACCCCGCTGGTCTCCAGAATAACTGTTGTACGAAGCATCCACTGACACTTATCTAAGAAACCCTGGGCATCCTCGCCCTCTGCACCAGTGAAGGTCGGAGGCTGAAGTTTACCAAACCTCTCCAACCTACGCTGCTCGTCCTCTGGCATGCAGGAACTACATAGTCCTGAGCAACTGCAACCGGCTGGGCTGGATTGCCTCCCCCGGCCTGAGAAGTAGCTGCGGCTGTAGTGACTAACACCGCCTGAGCTAGGCCAGTGCAAACTGATAGAATCTGAGCCAAGGCCTCCTGAAGACCCGGAATCACAATGGGAAGAGCTGGGGCCTAAGCTGGTGCTGCTAGAGCGTCCACAAATAGGACCTGATGCTGAACTAGGGCGGCTGGTGGATCTGCAGGTGCTTCCCTAGTTGCTGTGCGGGCCACACCTCTGCCCCTACCGTGACCACGACCGTGTCCTCGGCCTCTAGTGGCCACAGCTGGTGGTACTGGTGGTCATCCATCCTGACGGGTAGTGCGTGTCCTCACCATCTGTGAGAGAATAGAATAACAGAAGATTAGTACTTGGATCAACAAATTCGTATGATAAGAATTTCAAGAATATGAAGTTTTTCCTAAAGGTTCTGCAGCCTCTCGAGGATAAATACAGTCGTTTCCGTACCGATCCGCGAGACTCTACTAAAACTGTTCATGACTTGTGAGACCTATGTAACCTAGGCTCTCATACCAACTTGTCACGACCCTAAACCCCGACCCGATCGTGATGGCGCCTCTCGTGAAGACAAGGCCAGCCGACACATTCCCATTTAGTTTTAAGCAATTAAAAAATAATAATTAAGTCTAAAACGTGATAAATAATCCCAAAGTATAAGCAGTGAACATTACAGTTTGCGGAAATAAGCCCAACACAGCCCGATACCGGGGTGTCACTAGTCATAAGCATCGATCAATACACTACAAGTCTGAAATGTATACCAAACTATTATAGAATAACTGAAAAGAGATAGAGATGAGATAAAGGGGAGGCACGGGGCTGCGAACGCCGAGCAGCTACCTCATGGACTCCAAAATCTGTCGGGAGCTCTCAACCCTCGCGAGCAGGATCAACAGGGCCTGAATCAGCACACGGGGTGCATGGAGTAAAGTGAGTACTCCAACTCAGTCAGTAATAATCATAAAGAAAGACTGAAAGCAAGAAATCACGTAAGGCACATTATAGGCAATAAGGAAGCAGTAAAGATGTGTAAAATTATCGAGTGCAGTTTAAACTTCATAAAATGCCTTTTTAACAATTTAAGCAAGCAAATGATAGGCAAATAGGAAAAATAAACACATAAAAGGATCGCCCCTCGGGCACAGTGTCAACAAATCCGCCCCTCGGGCAATATCTCAGAAACAATACCAGCCCCTCGGGCTATATCTCACATCACATTGGGTACCCGCGCTCACTGGAGGTGTGCAGACTCCTAGAGGGGCTTGTAACTTGTACATTGTTACCTGAGACTGTTAATTTTCGTCGTCAACATATTTTAATAGTTTAAGAATAATTTAAATCTTAATTTATTAAAAGGAAAAAAAGACGTGCTGCTCAAGTACCAATCGCTTAAACCCTAGCCTCCATAAAGCCATATCCCCATTTAAGGTACTCTGTTTCAGCGCAACACTCTCTTTATTCACAGTTACCCCCGAAGCCGTCAACTAGGGTTTAATTCTTCTCGTCGGAGTCAAAATGGAGAACCCAGAAAACAAGGCGAAATCTGAAAACAAGGGGAAGTCTGAAAACAAGGGGAAATCTGAAAACAAGCCAAGCACTCAGTCTCAAAAGCATGCTGCAGCCGGTGATGAGGACACAGATCCAATGGTGACTCCATTTCCCCTTTTCTATTAACTTTTTGGTTTTTGGTTATGCAGTAATTTTTTTCTGAAAAAAATGTTTTAGATTTTTTTGGGTATAAAAATAGGTAATATTTGTTAGCTTATAAGAATGATAAGGATACAGGGAATTTTTTGTGATATTTTTCCAGTGTTAAAAGTTGAAAATAGTGTTTTAAGTGTTAGATTGCTAAAGAGTAAGAGGTATCTTTTTGTTTCATTTCTTCTGGAACAATCACAAACACTTTTTTGATTATGGATCTACTACCAGAAATTCAATGCGTAATCTCAACATTCAATGTGTATTCCTGAATAATCTCATTTTTCAATTATTCAACCATTTCATTTTACCAAGTTCAATGTTAGCCAGATTAGTCAGCATTTATCTCTTTCGATGCAACAACAAGATCTTATTTGTAACAAGTGATTTTGTTGGTTGGTTAATTGGTCATATTTTATTCATGAAATGTCTTGGATTGGTATTAGTATGGATACGACAAAATCATTCTATTAGATCGAATAAGTACATTCGATCTAATAAGTACCTTGTGTTAGAATTGAGAAATTCTATGGCTCGGATCTTTAGTATTCTCTTATTTATTACATGTGTCTACTATTTAGGCAGAATACCCTCACCCATTCTTACTAAGAAACTGAAAGAAGCCTCAAAAACAGAAGAAAGGGTGGAAAGTGAGGAAGAAAGAGATGTAGAAATAGAAACAACTTCGAAATGAAGGGGACTAAACAGGAACAAGAGGGATCCACTGAAGAAGATCCTTATCCTTCTCCTTCCCTTTTTTCGGAAGAAAGGTGGGATCCGGACAAAATCGATGAAACGAAAGAAATCCGAGTGAATGGAAAGGACAAAATAAAGGGTAAATTCCACTCTCACCTTACAGAGACAGGCTATAATTGTAATTGTGAATTAAAAAAAAAGGAATTTGATTCAAAAAGTTAAAAAGAATAAGTAATAAACTAATAAAAATACTGAAACATAAGCTAAATACAAGAAAAGATAAGAAGAGATGCGTCCGCCCCCTATATATTTGATACCTTCTCCTACAATGAAACTAATAACCCCAACCCCGTTAGTCATCCCATCAATTACTCGTCGATCAAAAAATAAGTAAATTCCGCTAATCCTCTTATCCCACCAACTAAGAATCTTGTATAAAAAGCATCTATGTAAGCACGATTATATGACCAATCATATATGCCATTTATAATTTTGTCCCAAAGAATTCTCTTAGGACCCTTTTTAAAAAAAGAATTAATTAACTCAAAAAATTTTAAAGAAGAATAATTGGATTTATATAAAAAGGATGCTATAAATATTCCGAAATAAGCTATATTGACTGAAAGAACTGCATCCTTTAAAAATTCATTCCAATCCATCGAATTATTCGACTTTTGATGCAAAAGATTTATAGATGGAGCTAACCATTTCGATAATATATCCAAACTCCCTCCCTCTTGGTTATAAGGAATTCCTAGAGATCCAACAAACAAAGTAAAGAGTCCTGATACAAATATTGGGAATAGCATAGTATTGTCCGATTCATAAGGATAGGAATAAACCGCTTTATGCTCAAAATGAGCAATAGTCATAAAAGGTCGTGTCATCTTTCTTCCATTTTTATCAATTGGATATTTAGTTTTTGCAAAAAAATAAGTACTTTTATTATTATTCATAGTTAATAAACAAAATTTTTTCTTAACTCCGTTTTTACCCCATAGAGATATTGAATAGAAGGGTTTTTTTTGTTTCCCACCATAATTTTGAAACTGAACGTTTAAATGACCTTCAAAAGTAAGTAAATAGATTCGAAACATATAAAATGCGATTAATCCCGCCGTGGCCCAAGCAAAGACTCAGAATAAGTAAGAATAAAAAATTCGATTTAAGCGGGATTAAGGGGGGGGGGGGGTGATACCCGTTGGTACCGGATTCAAGGGATTAGTGCACCCTTCAAAACAACATAAAAAAATTCCTTTGGAAACAAAAAAAAGAATCTATTCGAGGGGGAGATAAGAGATATTTTGTTCCACCACAGAAAATTATTTGATTCTTGTCTTTCAAAAAATTTCCACGATATACCCGAACAATCATTTATAGGATTTAATGCTTCCTAACAACGGATTCATCTCTTTCGCTATCTGCATTTGGTATGGTTATTTGCTTTGGTAATAAAAAGAATAATGAATAGAAAAGAATAATGGTTTGGGTCGTGTATCTACGTCCAATCTACATTAGAAGAGAAGGTTCCATCGGAACAATTATTTATTCCAGTTCAGGGTTCCTCGTCTCTTTTTTTTTTGAAAAAGAATAAAAAAAGGGGGGAGGGTGTGGGGAGAAATGACAAGAAGATATTGGAACATAAATTTGGAAGAGATGATGGAGGCAGGAGTACATTTTGGTCATGGTACTAGGAAATGGAATCCTAAAATGGCGCCTTATATGTCTGCAAAGCGTAAGGGTATTCATATTACAAATCTTACTAGAACTGCTCGTTTTTTATCAGAAGATTGTGATTTAGTTTTTGATGCAACATGTAGGGGAAAACAATTCTTAATTGTTGGTACCAAAAATAAAGCAGCTGATTCAGTAGAGTGGGCTGCAATAAGGGCCCGGTGTCATTATGTTAATAAAAAGTGGCTTGGCGGTATGTTATCGAATTGGTCCACTACCGAAACAAGACTTCATAAGTTCAGGGACTTGAGAATGGAACAAAAAACAGGGAGACTCAACCGTCTCCCGAAAAGAGATGCAGCTATGTTGAAAAGATAATTATCTCGCTTGCAAATATATCTGGGCGGGATTAAATATACGACAGGGTGTCACGACCCAAATCCCCGCTCTAGTCGTGATGGCGCCTCTCATGAAGACAAGGCCAGCCAACTAACCCCTATCGCCTTTTCAAAAATAGTTAAACGTGAATAAGCAGTCTAAATATGATTTAATAATATTAATTAGCGGAAGTACAACCCAACACAGCCCTAATCGGGGTGTCACAAGTCACGAGTATCTATAAGAGTGTAAACACAACTACAAGGTCTAAAAATACAAGTGAACAGGAATAATGAACAACAGAGAGAGAAGCGGTGCTGCGAACGCTGGCAGTCACCTCGCTAAACTCCTATAACTCTGCCTCCAATCAGCCAAAACCCGCTACCGGGTGAACAAATACCTGCATCTGCACACGAGGTGCAGGGAGTAAAGTGAGTACTCCAACGCAGTGAGTAATAAAGGTAAATAATAACTGAGCAGTAAGAAATCACGTAAAACAAACCATCATGCTGTATAGAGCAGTGTAAAACCCTTTGAGAAAAAGCTATGAAGCTGTGAAATCTTTAGAAAATATCTTACCTCAGTTTAAACCTCTTTTAAAAATGACTTTTTCAACAATTACGCAATGATTTGCAAAAAAGTTAGTGCCGATAAGCACAGAAAATCTGCCCCTCGGGCACAATTACCACAGCATAACAGGTAAAATGACAAGTGAATATGAAAGATAAACACATAAAGGTTCGCCCCTCGAGCAATATCTCAGAACAGTACCAGCCCCTCGGGCTCACTCTCAGAACACTCTCAGCCCCTCGGGCTCTCTCTCTCAGATCACTCTCAGAATAGTATCATATAGTACCCGCTGCGGCGTGCAGCCCGATCCATATATCGCTGCGACGTGCAGCCCGATCCATATATCGTCGACGGCGCTCAGTAGGGGTGTGCAGACTCCGCGAGGGGCCCCTTACGGCCCAAGCGCAATATTGTTGCGGCGTGCAGCCCGACCCATATAAGTATTGCTGCAGCGTGCAGCCCGATCCGTATCCATATATGTATATATATTGCTGCGGCGTGCAGCCCGATCCATAGATATATAATCCTCACAACTAGGCCCTCGGCCTCTCTCAGTCATTAACCTCACAGTCAGACCCTCGGTCTATCTCAATAAAAATAGGGACTCAGCCCAAAACAGTTTCCACATTTTAAGAATATAGTGATAAAGCCAGATTTGAGTAATAAACAGGTAACACATGATAGATAGTAAAAATGCCTCTAAGGGTCTCAACCAGTCAGCACAAGGCCCCAAACATGGCATACAACCCAAAAATATAATAACATCAAACAATTAACTATCAAATACGCATTAAAGTACTCGTTCGGGATGGACTAGGTCACAATCCCCAGCGGTGCTCTACCCCACGCTCGTCATCTAGCGTGTAAGTCACCTCAAAGTAACACAACAATGTGTAATCCGGGGTTTCAAACCCTCAGGATATCATTTACAATCATTACTCACCTCAATCCGAGCAAAATCCTACTCCGAAATGTCATTGCCCCTTGAATCGGCCTCCAGTCGACCCGAATCTAGTCACAGTTCATTCAATTCAGTCAATACTAGTTATAGGAATTGATTCCATACGAAAATACTAATTTTCCAACAAAATCTGAAATTTAACTCAAAATTTCCCGTGGGGCCCACGTCTCAAAATCCGACGAAACTTACAAAATCCGACATCCCATTCAACCACGAGTCTAACCATACCAAAATTACTAATTTCTGATAACATTTCGACCCTCAAATCCTCAAATATATCCAAGAGGGTTTTCAAACTTTTCCAACTTAAAATCACCAATTACATGTTGAGAATAACAGTGGATTCGAGTAATCTAACCAAAATTGAGTTAAGAACACTTACCCCGATGTTTTCCTTGTGAATCTCTCGAACACCTGAGCTCCCTTGGTCCAAAAATGTTAAAAATGGCTGAAACCATGAAATAAAGCATCTACCCAGGTATTTACTCTACGCGATCACGGAAAATGCTTTGCGATCACGAAGAACAACTTTTCTCAGCCCATAATTTGGCCTTCGCGATCGCGTACAATGCTTCGCGATCGCGAAGAACAATTCCCAGCTCTTCCGGACAACCTCCAGTATAATGGTCATAACTTTTTGCACACAACTCCAAATGACAAATGGTTTGATGTTCTGAAAACAAGACACAAAGGGCTATAATTTCTTATGTTTCTCATTTCCTGAATCCTTATACATTGCGAGATATAATCTTCCAAATTCAGCCCTGTGTATTAGAGACCTTCCCGTATAGCCTATAGTGTAACTGCCATAACTTTTTGTACACAATATGAAATTCCAATTAATTTACATTTCTGAACACTAGAGATAAAGGGCTACAACTTTTATTTTTGGATCATCTCCAAATTCCTTATATATTGTGAGATATAAGCTTCCAAAGTGGGATCAACGCAGCAGAATATTTGTTCTTCGCGATCGCGAAGCACTGTACGCGATCGCGAAGCACTGGCAATTTTTCGCATTTTACTCATCGCGATCGCGTCCGGTTGCCCGCGATCGCAACACTGCTGTAGCCAAAAACCAGCAGCTATAAATAGCTTAGAAATGGTCCGGAACCACCCCGAAACTCACCCGAGCCCCCCCGGGACCTCAACCAAACATGCCAACCAATCCTAAAACATCATTCAAACTTGTTTCAATCTTCGGAACGCTCAAAACAACATCAAAACACAAATTTTTCATCGGATTCAACCTTAAAATTTTCAAAAACTCTAAAAACACATTTTCGATCGAAAAGTCTACCAAACATCGTTCGAATGATCTGAAACTTTGCAAGCACATCCCAAATGACATAACGGAGCTACTGCAACTCTCGGAATTCCATTCCGACCCCTATATCAAAATCTCTCCTATCAACCGGAATTCGCCGAAATACTAACTTCGCCAATTCAAGCCTAATTCTACACCGGACCTCCAAAACCAATTCCGATCACGCTCCTAAGTCATAAATCACCCAACGAAGCTAACCAAATCATAAAAATTCCGATCCGAGCTCATATACAAATAAGTCAACTCTTGGTCAAACCTTTCAAATTCAAAGCTTTCAACTGAGACTGTTCTTCCAAATTCATACCGATTTCCGTAAAAACCAAAACCAACGATCTACATCAGTCATAATACATCATACGGGGCAAGTCATGCCCGAGAGCTGGCGATCAAAGTGCAAAAGCTCAAAACGACCGGTCGGGTCGTTACATCCTCCCCCACTTAAACACACGTTCGTCCTCGAACGTACCCAGAGTTGTTCTAGAAGCCAACCCCTAGCTGAATAACCTTACCATGCATATGCCCCGGGGTGACCCCACGTCACCCTATCTCACATAGGTCCGATAACACATTGCAACTGAAATTGCACAATCCAATCAGGCCCATAAGCCATAGAACCACCTTTTCATTTCTGAAACCATCGATACGATCAAAACCTCACACCTATACTCTGAATAGACCCGAACTAGCTGTAGTAACCCATGCCTGCAACCTCGGGAGCAATCCCATGATATACCATATAACTCTAACGCTCGCAGCAATAACTTCTATTTACAGCAGCTGCCCATAACAACCAAATACCGATAGAAAACCTCTTATCAGCTAAAGTCTCATTCCAACACTTTCATATACTGCCAACGATAAATGAAACACGCAATAAACCATAACCATTTCTCAGATCAACCATTCATGAAGTCATTTCTCCTCTGGCAATTATCATAGCAAATTTTTTTTTGAACCGAACCTCGATGTTTACCCATCAAACATGCTGAAATCGAATCCGTTTGTTTTCTTTAATGATCCCAACGATCTCCTCTGACCCAACACACTACCCTGGAGACATGTCACACCAATAGAGGCCTGAGCCACATCTAGCATAATACGCGCACCAATAAGCAACGGTCCTAACATACTCAAATCATGAAAATGACTCAAATGAAAGAGTTGTACCTCAAGCTCACCAGTACCACCACAACGCAGGGCTGAGAACCCATCTCACATCATAGAATAGGACACACGAATCTAACCTGCAAGGTCATATCTCCACATAGCTTCACTACAATGCGCGATCCTATCCAAACACTGCTCCACATGGGAAACCTCAAGTCACTATGCTCGAAATTGACAACCACGCACAATTTGATGTCTGGAACCAAAGCAAATCATTACACCCACGGTGAAACAAGTAACATATACCACGCAAACCCAATAGGACGTAACCGATACACCATTCACCGAGCAACACCCGATTACTCTTCCCGCTCGACTTCCACTATGAACCCCATTAGAACCGCACCATATGTGCCCATAACCAATAAATCATAATGTCTCGCAACACAGAAAGGCAACTCATAGATCTCCCCAGATCACTAATAAGCTCAATAACGGTCGAATCAACCTATCCCTCAACAATACAATTAGGGGCCAACCAAGCCGACTCGAGCTAGAACACGCATCCACATTGGCCTGCCAACGAACTCCTTACCAAGGAAGCCTGAAGTTGCTCCTTCCACTACCATAACTCCTGCCGGAGCCATACGATACGGTGCCCGGCATCAAATAAATATCGAAATCCACAACCTCGCCCGGCAACATGCCCGGCCACAAGAAACGCTTCCAGAAAGTCCCTCAACACCGGAACTGAATCAATGGTAGAAACCTCTGCACTGACATCCATCACGAAGGCCCAATTAAGAAAAGCAATCCTTCCCAGCCGTCCGCTGGGTCTATGAAATATAAACCACTCCACTAGAACATAATCCGACGCACCTCGCCACTCAACCTTTGGCATTTCCAACCTAGCCCATAGCGCAATAGTCCAGAATAACCCAACACTGAGACGATCAGTCTAAATACCCAACATCACATCCAAAATCTAACATACCAAGCAAAGAAAGATCCACTCGGGCCTCCAAATCTCGGTAGTCACTAAACAGTGCTGATACACACGATCTACAATCACAACATAGCCTGAATATGAGAACTTCCGTCTTCACGTCCATACGGCACATGAATCACCATATCCTATCNAAGTCTTGCCATCTTCCACTGAAAACTCAGTTTCTATCCATAAGTACAACTTGGAAGCCTCCAATTATTGCATGTAGAGTTTTGAACACAATAGGACCATTCTCTAGAGTCATCCACACTACTCAAACCGTAGTTAGATTGATTAAACGAACCGAACAACCTGTGCTTCATTAGCACTCCGACACTGCAGAATGTGACCTCATTCCAATATAACCAAGCAACTTCCTGCCCTATGCACCGAGCATTCCTTACCAACCACAACTCAAGTCATTCCCCGATTCTCGTACACCCATAAAGCATAACATAGCCTTTATTGAAATTCCCTTTACTCGAGCCATAACTGATTCACAAATGCGCCTCGAACTGGGACCATTAGAGCACATAACCGTGCAATCAACTATTCAATAGCGGACTCCCCCACTTGGCTCAAAGCCATAGGTCAAACACGTACCATAACTCATAACGCATACGCTTTATTGCTGCCATAATGCCATAGTGAGATTAACTCAATCCTTCATAAGCTCGTGGAACACAGACCATCTGGTACTTCATATCTTCTACAAATCTCATATTACTCTCATAACAATTAAACCCACTCTCTTAAGCGACCCAAATTATATTCACATATATATATTTCACTTGTAAATGGGATCTTCTAACAGACAACATAAAGATCACACAACTCCAGAATACTTTGCAGGAGATAACCCACCTGCTTCGCCTTAACTAACATTTATGTATACCTTCCACCATCATAAACTGTACGCAGTCACTTAGTCTTCCTGAGTCTGAACTCATACCGCAACATGAAATTTTTTTACTTCACTCACAACTGGGAAACATGAAAAGATTCTTCACACGCCTATAACTCGGGGCTATATCTCGAATCAAGATGGAATTCAAGCACCTAATAGTTCTTCTATCCTCCAGCAGACCCTTCTTGTCATTTCCAAATCATATGAATACATCTCGCAGTACTAACATACTTATCACATAGTTACTCAACCGTCACTTCCACTAATAGGGACAATACCGAACATATAAGTTCAAAACACTTTTTCACACAATCAGCACCTCGGTGCTCAAGCCATAGGCAAACATCCGGCCTCAAGTCCTCCAGACTGGCCCAATATCAACTCACAGAGATCACATCTCGCCCCTCGATCGGGAAATCACAAACCATCAAGGAACATCTGATACTGAGCGCTCATGCGCGCATACGAACGCGTGGAAGGAATTTCAAGAGTTTCTTTTCAAGCTGAATCAAGGACGCACGATAAGAATTCAAGAATGTGAAATTTTCGTAAAGGTTCTGCAGCCTCTCGAGGATAAATACAGACGTCTCCGTACCGATCCGCGAGACTCTACTAAACCTGCTCAAGACTCGTGAGACCTATGTAACCTAGGCTCTGATACCAACTTGTCACGATCCAAATCCCCGCTCTGGTCGTGATGGCGCCTCTCGTGAAGACAAGGCCAGCCAACTAACCCCTATCGCCTTTTCAAAAATAGTTAAACGTGAATAAGCAGTCTAAATATGATTTAATAATATTAATTAGCGAAAGTACAACCCAACACAACCCTAATCGGGGTGTCACAAGTCACGAGCATCTATAAGAGTGTAAATACAACTACAAGGTCTAAAAATACAATGAACAGGAATAATGAACGACAGAGAGAGAAGCAGTTCTGCGAACACTGGCAGTCACCTCGCTAAACTCCTATAGCTCTGCCTCCAATCAGCCAAAACCCGCTACCGGGTGAACAAATACCTGCATCTGCACACGTGGTGCAGGGAGTAAAGTGAGTACTCCAACTCAGTGAGTAATAAAGGTATATAATAACTGAGCAGTAAGAAATCACGTAAAACAAACCATCATGCTGTATAGAGCAGTGTAAAACCCTTTGAGAAAAAGCTGTGAAGCTGTGAAATCTTTAGAAAATATCTTACCTCAGTTTAAACCTTTTTTGAAAAAGACTTTTTCAACAGTTACGCAATGATTTGCAAAACAGTTAGTGCCGATAAGCACAGAAAATCTGCCCCTCGGGCACAACTACCACAGCATAACAGGTAAAATGACAAGTGAATATGAAAGATAAACACATAAAGGTTCGCCCCTCGGGCAATATCTCAGAACAGTACCAGCCCCTCGGGATCACTCTCAGAACACTCTCAGCCCCTCGGGCTCTCTCTCTCAGATCACTCTTAGAATAGTATCATATAGTACCCGCTGCGGCGTGCAGCCCGATCCATATATCGCTGCGGCGTGCAGCCCGATCCATATATCATCGACGGCGCTCACTGGGGGGTATGCAGACTCCGGGAGGGGCCCCTTTACGGCCCAAGCGCAATATTGTTGTGGTGTGCAGCCCGACCCATATAAGTATTGCTGCGTCGTACAGCCCGATCCGTATCCATATATGTATATATATTGCTGCGGCGTGCAGCCCGATCCATAGATATATAATCCTCATAACTAGGCCCTCGGCCTCTCTCAATCATTAACCTCACAATCAGACCCTTGGTCTATCTCAATAAAAACAGGGAACTCAGCCCAAAACAGTTTCCACATTTTAAGAATATAGTGATAAAGCCAGATTTGAGTAATAAACAGGTAACACATGACTAAGGGCATGCTTTCAAACAATTAGAGTGAGGATAGATAGTAAAAATGCCCCTAAGGGTCTCAACAAGTCGGCACAAGGCCCCAAACATGGTATACAGCCCAAAAATATAATAACATCAAACAATTAACTATCAAATACGCATTAAAGTACTCGATCGGGATGGACTAGGTCACAATCCCCAGTGGTGCTCTACCCCACGCTCGTCATCTAGCGTGTAAGTCACCTCAAAGTAACACAACGATGTGTAATCCGGGGTTTCAAACCCTCAGGATATCATTTACAATCATTACTCACCTCAATCCGAGCAAAATCCTACTCCGAAATGTCATTGCCCCTTGAATCGGCCTCCAATCGACCCGAATCTAGTCACAATTAATTCAATTCAGTCAATACTAGTTATAGGAATTGATTCCATATGAAAGTACTAATTTTCCAACAAAATCCAAATTTATCTCAAAATTGCCCGTGGGGCCCACATCTCAAAATCCGACGAAACTCACAAAATCCGACAACCCATTCAACCACGAGTCTAACCATACCAGAATTACTAATTTCCGATAACATTTCGACCCTCAAATCCTCAAATATATCAAAGAGGGTTTTCAAACTTTTTCAACTTAAAATCACCAATTACATGTTAAGAATAACAATGGATTCGAGTAATCTAACCAAAATTGAGTTAAGAACACTTACCCCGATGTTTTCCTTGAAAATCTCTCGAACAATCACCTCACCTGAGCTCCCTTGGTCCAAAAATGTAAAAAATGGCTGAAACCATGAAATAAAGCTTCTGCCCAGGTATTTACTCTACGCGATCGCGGAAAATGCTTTGCGATCGCGAAGAACAACTTTTCTCAGCCCATAATTTGCCCTTCGCGATCGCGGACAATGCTTCGCGATCGCGAAGAACAATTCCTAGCTCTTCCGGATAGCCTCCAGTATAATGGTCATAACTTTTTGCACACAACTCCAAATGACAAATGGTTTGATGTTCTGAAAACTAGACACAAAGGGCTATAATTTCATATGTTTATTATTTCCTTACTCCTTATACATTGCGAGATATAATCTTCCAAATTCAGCCATGTGTATTAGAGACCTTCCCGGACAGCCTATAGTGTAACCGCCATAACTTTTTGTACACAACTTGAAATTCTAATTAGTTTACATTTCTAAAAACCAGAGACAAAGGGCTACAACTTTCATTTTTGGATCATCTCCAAATTCCTTACAAGTTGTGAGATATAAGCTTCCAAAGTGGGATCAACGCAGCAGAATATTTGTTCTTCGCGATCGCGAAGCACTGTGCCCGATCGCATAGAACACTGCTGTAGCCAAAAACCAGTAGCTAAAAATAGCTTAGAAATGGTCCGGAACCACCCCGAAACTCACCCGAGGCCCCCCGGGACCTCAACCAAACATGCCAACCAATCCTAAAACATCATTCAAACTTGTTCCAAATTTCGGAACGCTCAAAACAACATCAAAACACAAATTTTTCATCGGATTCAACCTTAAAATTTTCAAAAACTCTAAAAACACATTTTCGATCAAAAAGTCTACCAAACCTCGTCCGAATGATCTAAAACTTTGCACGCACATCCCAAATGACATAACGGAGCTACTGCAACTCTCGGAATTCCATTCCGACCCCTATATCAAAATCTCGCCTATCAACCGGAATTCGCCGAAATACTAACTTCGCCAATTCAAGCCTAATTCTACACCGGACCTCCAAAACCAATTTCGATCACGCTCCTAAGTCATAAATCACCCAATGAAGCTAACCAAATCATAAAAATTCCGATCCGAACTCATATACAAATAAGTCAACTCTTGGTCAAACCTTTCAAATTCAAAGCTTTCAACTGAGACTGTTCTTTCAAATTCATACCGATTTCCGTAAAAACCAAAACCAACAATCTACATCAGTCATAATATATCATACGGGGCAAGTCATGCCCGAGAGCTGGCGATCAAAGTGCAAAAGCTCAAAACGACCGGTCGGGTCGTTACACAGGGGTACCCGATATTGTAATCATCATTGATCAGCACGAAGAATATACGGCCTTATGAGAGTGTATCACTTTAGTAATTCCAACAATTTATTTAACCGATACAAATTGTGACCCCGATCTCGTAGATATTTCAATTCCAGAGAATGATGACGCGATATCCTCAATCTGATTAATTCTTAACAAATTAGTATTCACAATTTCTGAGGGTCGTTCTAGCTTAATAAGAAATACTTGATTAATAATAACATAATAAGATAAATAACTTACTTCAGAAATTCCTTATGGAATCGCTTACTATTTTTGAATTTTAAAAAAGAGATAAAAATAGCTGGGGATATTATGTGATTTATTAGTATTCTAAATCTTAGTTGGTATTCAAAATATCCGATTCAAGTAGACAAAGAGATGGTTGAATCAAAAAATTTTGTTTAAAGTTCAATTTTTTCAGAGGGCAAGGCAATATGAATGTTCTATCATGTTCCATCAATACTCTAAAGGGGTTATACGATATATCCGGTGTGGAAGTAGGCCAACATTTCTATTGGCAAATAGGGGGTTTCCAAGTACATGGCCAAGTACTTATTACTTCTTGGGTTGTAATTGCTATCTTATTAGGTTCAGCCACTATAGCTGTTCGGAACCCACAAACCATTCCGACCGGGGGTCAGAATTTCTTCGAATATGTTCTTGAATTTATTCGAGATGTGAGTAAAACTCAAATTGGCGAAGAATATGGGCCCTGGGTTCCTTTTATTGGCACTATGTTTTTATTTATTTTTGTTTCTAATTGGTCAGGAGCTCTTTTACCTTGGAAAATCATACAATTACCTCATGGGGAGTTAGCCGCACCCACGAATGATATAAATACTACTGTTGCTTTGGCTTTACTCACATCAGTGGCATATTTCTATGCGGGTCTTACAAAAAAAGGATTAGGTTATTTCGGAAAATATATTCAACCAACCCCAATCCTTTTACCCATTAACATCTTAGAAGATTTCACAAAACCTTTATCACTTAGTTTTCGACTTTTCGGGAATATCTTAGCTGATGAATTAGTAGTTGTTGTTCTTGTTTCTTTAGTACCTTTAGTAGTTCCTATACCTGTCATGCTCCTTGGATTATTTACAAGTGGTATTCAAGCTCTTATTTTTGCAACTTTAGCCGCGGCTTATATAGGTGAATCCATGGAGGGCCATCATTGAAATAGTCTTATTTAGCTTAGCCCAAAGCAATGTATAAATATGGTGGGTGGCTCAAGAGAATTACTTAACTTAGGAAATAGAATAGGGGAATCTAAATATACAACTTTTTTATATACGATCTAGAGTGATAGCAAAAAAATTACGATGATATTAAAGAGTAAGGGGAAAAAGATCTAAAAAAAAAGATCTTTTTCCTAAAATTCCCCTTTCCTTCACTTAATATCATACTTCGTCTCAATGAATATTCACTTTAGATTGCTTAGTCCATCTCATTATTAATTCATTGTTAAAACTATTTGAATATAAGAATTTTTGTCAATAATTAGAATTCTTGTTGTATAGGTTTACGACGTGTAATTAAATTAAATAAAAAAGGGCAAAACGATTTCCCTTTCAGTTGATTTTATTCAACGATTGACCAAAATATTAATAATTAATAAATAAATTATTCATTTTTATTAATAAATTGCATGAACTTAGATCAATCAAATAATGATATTTCTATACATATGGAATTATTCGGCCTAATCAATTTGTCCATTTAGATTTATCTAGGTGGAATAATAAGAAAAGGTAAGGTTCAAAAGAATTTACAAAAAAGGGATTTTTTTGAGTATTTTAGAAAGGGTCGGTTAGGAGAGGGAGGTATCTGTAATTGAATAACTATAAGCCAACCCTTCTAGATGTTTCGACGCTTGATTCTCGAATAGGATTGAATCTAAGATGAATGCTTGGTTTACGTTATGGAAGAAAGACATGTATATGTGATATTAGATATTGACTAGTGCTAGTTATATATGAAATGAACTAAAGATATATTTTACTACTCTAGGGGATTCTAATAGACTAGAAGTCCTTCCGGCCCCTTGTGACTGTGAATTGAATGAATAAACGGATGAAATCAAGAAATAATTCAACTAAAAGTTCGAACCAAAAAATGGAAGAACGAAAGTCGTATGGGTTCACAAAGACTCTGTGGCTAAAAAGTAAAAAAGATATATCGAAGTAGTTCTGATGATTCAATAATCTTATTACTTCAATCCGAAGTTCTTAGTTACTTCGACTGGATGAATCCTAGCGAGGGAATAATTAAGTCATAACTCATTGGTTGATTGTATCATTAACCATTTCTTTTTTTTGGTACGAGGAACTTATCATGAATCCACTGATTTCTGCCGCTTCCGTTATTGCTGCTGGATTGGCCGTAGGGCTTGCTTCTATTGGACCTGGAGTTGGTCAAGGGACTGCTGCGGGTCAAGCTGTAGAGGGTATCGCGAGACAGCCTGAGGCAGAGGGAAAAATACGAGGTACGCTATTGCTTAGTCTAGCTTTTATGGAAGCTTTAACAATTTATGGACTGGTTGTAGCATTAGCACTTTTATTTGCGAATCCTTTTGTTTAATCTTAGCTTAGAAATATGAAAAATGTATTTATTTTTCATATTTTATTGCCTTCGACTTGTCGTTTGCTTTTTCAAATTCTATCAAGATTTCCCTCCTCCAATTCTTTATTCTTTGAGAAAAGAACCTACGGGAAGGGCTGATTTGCGGATGAGGAATTAGCATACTGACTCGCTTTCATCCTTCCCGTTCATAGACCAAGGGAAACTCTTTTTAGTAAGTGTTAGTGTTCCAATAACCAATAAAAGGGCTAGTTCATTAGTTCATAATTTATAACTAACTCGAATATTTTTTATTTTTTGACTCAATTTCAGAAAAAATAAAAGAATAAATAAAAAGAATAAATAAAAAGAATAAATAAAAAGAATAAATAAAAAGAGGGCGAAGTGCTACAAAAAGAACTCTGTTCGATTTTTTAGTCTATCTATAAGAGGAGATCATATGAAAAACGTAACCGATTCTTTCGTTTCTTTGGGCCACTGGCCATCTGCCGGGAGTTTCGGGTTTAATNTTTGACTTGGAAGACAAAGAAGTGTGATAAAGATGAGACCGTAAAAAAATGAATATTCATCAAATTTACTATTTTCCGATTTGTTCTTTCGTCGATGGGGCCTTAAAACAAAATGAAAAATCGGAAAAATGATTCATTCCCCTTTCTAAGAGGAGTAGGATCTTTGGTTGATCTGCCATTTCCCCTCCTTTCTTCGTAGATTATTAGCCCCGGGACACCTATACCAAAAGCTCAGTGTGCAATTTGCATGAAATCTATTTTTCAACTTCAAACTAGTAAGTGAGGTCCCATAAATCCGTAGCCAGAAAAATAAATTGTTTTTTCTGGAAAGTATTTTCTTATATTAAATTTTGTATTGGATAAGAAAGGAATCCCCCTTGTGTATGCGCGCCTCAAAAAGTTATAGTACTCGATTCCATTACATGCATCGGGGGCAATCGAAAAAGCCAGCATTTCTTGGAATACTGACTATAATGCTACCAATAATTGTACTAATCCAACCGCATATATCTTTCTCCTACCAAAAGGAAAGAAAAAAGAAACAAGGATTTCCCCTTTGCTTTGAGAATGAAATTCTGCCCCTGGTCCCCTTCATAAAATTCACAAAAAGGGAGAGATTTATTGATATATTTATTGGATCCATCGGGACTGACTGGGCTCGAACTCGCAGCTTCCGCCTTGACAGGGTGGTGCTCTGACCAATTGAACTACAATCCCAGGGAAATACGGGATCTAGCAGAAAATTTGATTCTTTTTTATCTCCGGATCGGGTATTTCTGAAGTACAAAGGGGGTTATATCATCTTATGGCGGATTGGCGAATTATTTGGCCGAGCTGGATTTGAACCAGCATAGATATATTGCCAACGAATTTACAGTCCGTCCCCATTAACCGCTCGGGCATCGACCCAGGAAGAATCAATTTTAGACTTATTGGTAATCCATGATCAACTTCCTTTCGTAGTGCCCTACCCCCAGGGGAATTCGAATCCCCGCTGCCTCCTTGAAAGAGAGATGTCCTAAACCACTAGACGATGGGGGCCTGCTTGACCAACCGCCATCATACTATGATCATAGTATGATCAGTTTTTTGAAATTATCAATATAATAGAATGACTCTATCCGAGGGATCTTTCCCCCTTTCAGAATTGCATAGAATTTTTTTTTATTCGTCATTGATGAATTCTTCATTAGAATCGCCATTAGAAATCTAGTAGTAGTATTTTTTTTATTTTGGAATTATTTCAATTGAATTTATTTCGATTATTTTAGTTTAGTTTATTTAGTATTTCGAATTTTATTTAGAATTTTAATTTTTTATTTATAAATAAAAAATATAATAAATACAAAAAATAGAAATAATAAGGAAGAGTAGGATTTTTGCAGGGAATGATTGGTCCGTCAGAAAAGAAAAAAGGTGTGAAATTCGATTTCTTTCACTTTCATTTGATTCATTGTTAAGACGAGATGTCCTTATCTCCCTCCCACCAAGACAGGAAATTAACAAACGAGAAATTTATTAAACGGGATCAAGAAGAAAATTCTTTTTTCTCCAAGAATTTAGTTCAGGAGACAAGTAGAATCTCTTCATTCCATGATTCGATGAAATATCTTGAATTTTATGTTGAATTGCTAGGTGTATGTACATGTATCAATCAAGTGAATTTTGTTCTGGTGGGATCAATTCAATAAAAGAAAAAAAGCAATTTGAGTCGGTCTTGAAACAATTCATTGCATTTTTGACTTCCTAGGTAAATCCATTTTATTATTCAACAATGAGCCACTAGACACTATGTATCTACTGCATGTACTTATGCATATATACTTATGTTTATAATATATGTACATATAGATATTTTATCCACATAGTGAATAATTCCGGAATTAAATCAAAAAGGTCCTTTTAACTCAGTGGTAGAGTAACGTCATGGTAAGGCGTAAGTCATCGGTTCAAATCCGATAAGGGGCTTTGTAAAAGTCCAATCTAGTATTCATATTTGATTCATATTTGAGGGGAGAATTGTATTTTTATTTGTAATAAAAAAAGTAGCTAACTGGATAATACATTATCATTATACTTAATTATTATACTGGGAACTCATTTGGTTCATCCTATTGGTGTGACCCATCCGAAATAAGTATCTTCCAAATAAATGTGAGAATTCCAATGAATCCCTAATTGTCTTTTTTTGTTAGCCTATCGATAATTTCCCTAAATTAGACCTGCTTAATCTAGAACAGAACGTGCAATCCTTGAATATCTGAAATTGTCTAAGTGGAAATAGCTTTCTTATCATTCAATGAGCATCTTGTATTTCATAAAAATTAAGGGCAATATAATCCTTACGTAAGGGCCATCCTATCCAACTTTCAGGCATTAAGATACGTTTCAAGCGTGGATGATTATCATAAGAGATTCCCAACATATCATATGATCCTCGTTCTTGAAAATCCACACTTTCCCAAACCCAGAAAATAGACGGAATTCTAGGATTCCTTGTCTAGTTTTTTCTTTTTGGATATTTTCATTGTTTAAGAGGAGCAAATGAGTTTAAAAAATGACTTTCAGAGAAAATTATATTCCAAGAAAGCACATCCCAGAATTCTAAAATTAATTGTGGGTTTGGTTTGCAGCAATACTTTGAAAATAGGCTGAAAGCACTTAAGGCTGAGAAGGCAACGGGAAAGAATCCTTACCCACACAAATTCGAACACAAAGTTGATTTGTCTATCCCTGATTATGTGAAGTTGAATGGGGCTGCATTGAATTATTCTAGTGAGATTTAGTGAGAAGTTGAATGGGGCTCCATTGAATTATTCTACTTATGATAAAGAATTGTATTCATTTGGTAAGGGCTCTTGCTACATGGCAGCATTATTTGTGGCCAAAGGAGTTTGTGATAAAAACTGACCATGAGCCTTTAAGATACTTGAAAAGCCAAGGTAAATTGAGTAGAAGACATGCCAAATGGGTTGAATTCATTGAGACATTTCCTTATGTGATTAGCTACAAGCAAGGCAAAGACAATATAGTTGCTGATGCGCTTTCAAGAAGGTACGCTCTTGTTTCTACTCTTACTTCTAAATTGATGGGATTTGATCATATTAAGGATTTATATGTTGATGATTCTGATTTTGATGTAGCATTTTCGTCATGTTTAAATGGGCCTTTTGAGAAGTATAATCTGAAAGATGGGTTTCTTTTTAAAGAGAATAAGCTTTGTGTCCCTAATTGTTCTTTCCGAGAAGTTTTTGTGAGGGAAGCACATTGTTGGGGGGCTTATGGGACACTTTGGTGTGCCTAAAACACTTGACATCCTTGCTGAAAATTTCTTTTGGCTTAATATGAGAAAAGATGTAGAAAGATTTTGTGCTCAATGCCTTTAATGCAAACAAGCTAAATCTAAAGTGTTGCCACATGGTTTATACACGCCATTACCTGTGCCTATTTCACATTAGATTGATATTTCTATGGATTTTGTGTTAGGACTGCCTAGAACAAGGTATGGTAAGGATAACATCTTTGTTGTGGTAGATAGGTTCTCAAAAATGGCTCGTTATATTTCTAGTTTAAAGACTAATGATGCTTCTCATGTTGCTGATTTATTTGTTAGAGAAGTTGTTAAATTTCATGGTATACTCGAACTATTGTTAGTGATAGGGATGCTAAGTTTCTAAGTCACTTTTGGCGTGTGCTTTGGGGAAAACTGGGAACAAATTTGGTGTTTTCTACTTCATGTCATCCACAAACTGATGGGCAACCTGAGGTAGTAAATAGAACCTTAGGAAATATGTTAAGGGATGTTCTAAAAGGAAAATTAACTTCTTGGGAGGATCACTTGCCTATGGTAGAATTTGCTTACAATCGAACTGTTCATTCATCTACTGGTTATTCTCCTTTTGAAGTTGTTTATGGCTTTAACCCCCTCACACCCCTTGGCTTATTGCCTTTGCCTACTAATGAGATGGTTAGTCTTAATGGAAAAAAGAAAGCTGATTTGATGAAGGCTATTCATGAGCATACGAGACTTGCCATTGAAAGGAGGAATGAGCAAATTGCTTTACGAAGAAATAAAGGTCAAAAACCAGTTATCTTCGAGCCTGGTGATTTGGTTTGGGTTCATATGAGGAAGGAGATATTTTCTTCAAAAAGGAAGACAAAATTACACCCTAGAGGAGATGGGCCATTTAAAGTACTTGAAATGATTGGAGATAACGCTTACAAATTGGACCTTCCAGGTGAGTTTCAAGTAAGTGCTACTTTCAATGTTGTTGACTTATCCTTGTTTGATGTAGGTTCAAATTCGAGGACGAATTCTTTTCAAGAGGAGGGGAATGATAGCTCCATGGACAAGGATAAAGCTTAGAAGCACCAAGAAAGCCATTCACAGGGTCTCAAGCTAAGCAAAATCAAGACATGATTGTTGGGCTTCAATGAGAGATCAAGAAGGCGCTAATGGTGGAAGAAGAGCTCAAGAATTATGGAGAGGATTTAGCTAAGTGCTACACTCATTTCATGATCCAAGTCCAAGCCCAAGAGGAGGTAGATTGTGGTCCAAGCACCAATCAAGGAGAATGATAGTATCCTAGGAAGCTCAAATCTATTCAAGGACAAGGATGAAGCTTTGGAATCTCAAAGAGGGCCTTTAACAAGATCTCAAGCTAAAAAGTTGCAAAACAAGGTCATTGGACTTCAGGAACGATCAAAGAAGTTGTTAGTTGGGAGGAAGAGCTTAAGGATAAAGTATATGAGTTATCTAGGTGTTATAATTATTTTATGACCCAAATTCATGTCCAATAAGAGGTGGATTAGGTCCCAAGAAACATCATGTGAAGAAGGTCCAAATCAGGCCACTGTTGGACCAATTTAGCACCTAAAATGTGTCCAAACTTGCAGCCCATAAATTCCTGCATAAAGCCACGTTTTTATAGAATAAAAAGGAATTACTTGATGTCCAAGAATGGTACAATAGTCAAGCTAGATGTTGAGTGCAAGTTGGTGCCAAGTTTCTTGCAAATTTACTTCAAGATTTTCAAGATTCTATCCAAGATTGGTTTGGGACTTATTTTCATATATTATGGGACTATATTTATTGCTTTCCTAGTTAGTTAAGGTTATGTTTTCCTTTTACTAAGATTTTTGAAATTATTTTCCAAGAATGACTTGGTTTTTGCTTCCTAGTATTTTCCTTTTCCTAAGGTAGTTGGACTTGTTGTCCAAAGTAGTTTAGGACTTTATTTCCTTATTTTTTGGGTACAATTTCGTGCCCCCTATCTATATAAAGGGGTGTCTTTTTTTGTTTTTAGACTTAGATTATTCAGATTATTATCAACAAAAAATTGTGAGATTTTTCTTGCACTCAAGTGTGGCTACTCTTGGATTTATTCTTCAACCTTCAAGATTCAACTTAAGGTGGTAAGATTAAACCATTTTCGAAATCTTATATCACTTCTAGGTATTCAAGGAAGGTGATAAGTTTAGGCTTACTGTTGTTCTTGTTATTCTAAAGGGTCGAGTTTCACAATCTATCTCTTGTTTTTAACCTCTACCAAAGACGATTAGTTCTTCGTTAGCTAATTGTTATTTTTAGGATTAATCTTCAAGAATAGACTTCTTGAATTCAAGAAACTCTTTCTTGAACTCAATCTATCTTTAATTTTCCGTCTTTTTTGTTTCTTTATTTTCTTTTAGCTTCTGCACGTTTCTTGATTTTCATGTTTTTTTCTTAAGTAATTCTTGAATCCCCTATAGTGTTGTTATCAAGTGGTAACAGAGCATAGGCTAATCAAGATTTCAATCTTGATAGTCTTGGGAGGTTCTTGAGCAAAAAACAAACAAAAAAAAACAAACAAAAAACGAAAATCAGCCCCAAAAAAAAGTTTTATTGCTCATTATTATTTTTAGAATNCAAGAAAAATCTCACAATTTTTATTGATAATAGCCTGAATAATCTAAAAGCAAAGAAGATACACCTTTATATAGGGAAGGGGTCACGAAATTCTACCTAAAACACAAGGAAATAAAGTCCTGAACTACTTTGGACAACAAGTCCAACTACCATAGGAAAAGGTAAAACTCTAGGAAATAAAAACCAAGTCAATCTTGGAAAGTAATTCCAATAATCTTAGGAAAAGAAAAATAACACCTTAACTACCTAGGAAATCATCAAATATGTCCTAACAAACAAGGAAACAAAATAAGGAACTTTGACTTCTTCTCATATGTTATGGCCGCCCCTCCTTGAGCTGACTTGGGCGCCAAGTTGGCTCCTTTGTGAGTTGACCTAGGCGCCTAATTTAGGCCCTCCTTGACTGGTTCTTGGACCACAATCTACCTCCTCTTGAACTTGGACTTGGACCATGAAATTAGTGGAGAGGTTGTGTTGAGTAAAGAGAGTGCGATGTCAAGGAAGGAAAAGAGTGAGCTTGAGAGGAAAGAAAAGAGAGAAGGCCATGAGATAGAAAAAGGCTTTGAGGTAGAGAGAGAGAAAAAAGATGGTTTGAGTGAAGAAAAAGAAGAAAACCTTGGTGAGAGAGAAGAGGATAAGGACGAGGAAAAAGTTAGTTTTGTGATAAAATCCAGTGAGAGTGTAAGCAAGAAAAAAATTTCCTTACTTCCTAACCCATTAACTCTTTATTGTTTTAGTCCTTGTGATTTTGTGCAACCAAGTGTTGACAGACCTTTTAAAAGGGGAAATAAAGTGCAAGAGATGGTGGCAAAAGATCCAATGGATTCCAACATGAATTTGGCGATATCTATTCTTATTGGATGGTGGAAGATAAAAGCTTGGTTAAGTTCTTTGTTGCTGAATCTTTTGATCCTTATTTACAGGTTTATAATATGGAGTTCCCTAAAGACATTGCTAAGTTAGAGCCATTGCATCAAAAAATCAAAGGTGATGTTGTTCCATTAGTAAATAAGTCCAAGTATGGTATGTATAATTGGTTTATTCACATTCTTCGCCATTCTAGAACACCTAAGGTATTTCTTGAGGTAATGAACAATACTCTTATTTCTTATGTTGGTGACTTTATAATTTTTGTGGATGATGATATTTTGATGCATATCAAGTCACTAACTATAATATCTAAGTTCAAGTGCAAGAGTAATTTGATTCCTTTTGAAATTAAGTATGACATAGATGATTATGTGTTCGAACTTGGTGGAAAGAGGCATGAAATTTATGAGAAGAGACTTGGAAATAAGTTTTCATGTGATAAATTGCTAGAATGTGAGTTTTGTTGTGTGATAGGAAGTCATTCTTCTAGTCATGTTGATTGTGAGCATGTAAAAGTATTTGATACTAGTAAAGAGGCTATGCATGATTATTGTGACGTTAGTGATCAAATGCTCTTTCATGAGCTTATGTATGACTCTTTCTGTGACACTTTGAGCAATTGTTTAGAATCCTTTGATATTGAGAATATGATAGCATCACTGATAAGGATAGAGTTTTGCAAGCTCCGAGAAGGCCATTTACAAGATCTCAAGCTAAAGAATTGCAGGCTAAGGTTGCTGGACTTCAATGGCAAATAAAGAAGCTTCTAACTATAGAAGAAGTGCTCAAGCCCAAAGGAGAAGAATTGTCTAAGTTTTACAATTATTTGGTGGCTCAAATTGAAGTCCAAGAGGAGGAAGATTGGGTCACCCAAATCAGCCCTTGAAGTCCACCAAATGGGCTCAAAATGAGCTTAAAAGAGGTCCAAAAGGAGGTGTTACAAAAGGAGCCCAATTGGAGTCCAAACCAATGACCCAAACTAGTTGTTTTAAGGCTCAAATCTGCCCCAAAGGGTCTTGGCCGCCCCCCACCTAGTTTTAATGACTTTTCTTACTCTTTAGCAACCACCCTACCTAATTGTAATGACTTTGTATGACTAAACAACCACCCTACCTAATTTTAAGGACTTTTTATGCCTTAGTACTCCTATAAATAGGGAGTTCTTCTCATTCATAAGACACTACATTATTGATTAAGTATATCATACTTTGAGAGTTCTTTTGAACCTTTGTTACTTGTGCTTTGAGATTTATCTTTCAACCTTTACGAGTTCATAGTTCAAGGTAGTAAGATTACTTCTCTTTTATGATATCTTTGATTTCTTTGTGGTATTCTTAGAAGGCGATTAATACTAGTTATTAATTGTTGTCTCAAGTTACTCGTAAAGCGGTCAAGACTCGTAAAGCACTTCACGTTCCACCAAACGCCTTCGGTTCCAGGATCTTAACCTTGGAACGTTCTTCACTGCCCTCGCCAGAACTAGCCAAAGCCCTTCACAGAACAACAATTTCCAGATTAAGAGTTTCATTTTCGTTTTTTAGATCTTCAACCTGAACATTCGTAGCCTCACAAGTTTGTTGAACAGTATCATGAAACTAATTCAACCATGCCTTTAGAAGACACATCTTAGTAATTAGATCTTCCAAATCCAAAGGATCGTTAGTCACACTGATCAGTGCCTCCAACTTCTGCACACGAACACGTAAGTCTGAAGTGGAGTTTCCTCCGGCCATGGTCCCGAATCGCGAGCAAAGCTCTGATAACAGTTTTTACAGGGCCAATTTTTTGCAAATGACACTGCACGGCAGTAGCCTGACACTCAAGCCACTCAGCCTTACTTTTTACCTCACAATTTAGGACTTAGAATATTTTTAGACTTGTAAAATGAAAGCAACACATAAAATTAAACACCCAGCCTTTTATTATTCTCGTAGAATATACAAATGAACTCAATTGGAAGGCTCACATTTGCTAACTTGCTTTAGCCAACGAAATACAAAACACATAAAGGGGCTGCCAATGGTAGGTTACAAGTGGAGCAGTCACAAAGGGGCAGTTACAAGGGTGTGCCTGGCATATACCAAGCCTATAAACATGCACAAAACACTTAGCCACTATCTGAAGAACTTCCCACGAAATGAGCCTATCTTCAGTGTTACACCCCATATTTTTGTACGTGAAGGTACGCCATAAGTAAATTGATGGAAGCTCGGAAAATGAGATGTTACATCTTGCATTTTCGTATATTAAAGTTTCGTCATAAGTTAATCGATGTAAGTTTGGGAATGAGATTATTTTGGAGATTATAAGCATTATGTTATTTCAAACAAGTGATAAGTAAATTCGTGAAGGTAAAAAAAATCGAAGAAAATGAATTTCGTCGAAGTTTGTCATTTTGGGATAAAATACGGCCCAAGATAAAATACCTGGTATTTATGGACTAGTATCATACAAGGTACCACATGACCATGATAGTAAGGTGTACAAAGTGTGTTAAAAGTGAGTAGTATTTTAAGTAATTTGATATAATTCCTAATTATGTGGATTATTGGGTAATAATAATTACCTAGTTAATTAAGGAATTGATTGGGTAATTAATAACACTTGGGAAAAGATTAGCTAAATAATTAGGACATCTTGATTAGCCTAATTCGCCCCAAACGTGGCAGCAAACTTTGCCAATGTGATGACTCTTCAAGTCACTTGGTAAGGTGTCATTTTAATGGATTGGTCATCACCTTAGTGGGGCCCACACCCACTAAGGTGTAAGACCTCTCTAACTTCAAAGAGAGATGCATATTCATGAGTAATGTAAAGATTTTTCATAGCATCTTCATAATTCAACAAGATCTCATGAGTGTCTTCAAGAATTCAAACGAGAATTCTTAGTACTTTAGCAACGTGAGATTTTGCAATTTTAAGGGAATACGGTGCAATCCTTCTCAAGAATATCACACGGATTCTCCCCTATTTCGATTTACCGTTACATGCTTTGTCGTAAAAGATGTGTGTTAGAGGAATTGTCAATAGAATCGATCTAGGTATGTTAAGGATATCCCTTCTTTCCTTTTGGCATGATCTATATGACACAAACGTAACGAGCAAATGCACAACTTTCATAAATGACTCTATTCATAGAAGTATTAGAGGTGCCTATGTTCTTGAATTCCCATGTGTCTTATTATTCTATCGTCTGTTCATGGGTCTCAGAAAATACGCAAGTTGATAAAGTTTACTTCATGATATTAATCAAAGGAATAATGGTCTTATGATACTCCGAAAGATTTTATTGACGTACTTCTCATGCATTGCATTCATTTACATTGACCCATGATCAGATGGGGTTATATATGGGTATATATGTATATTATATGTATATGGTATATGGGAAAGGTTACGGCGTTATATACGCACCACCATTAGATCAGCCGGTATACATTGATGATTTTGCCCACAGGCCGAGATGATATGACGGGATGCCCTCAGAGACTTGATGTTATGAACACATGCTATGCACGACATGACATTCATACGCATATGCATGATACTATAAGGGATTTCATAATTTACAAAGTTATCCAGACTTACAGGTTGTGTCATTTATTCCATGTTTCTTCCATGTCTTTTATATACTTATTTATGTGCCTTACATACTCGGTACATTATTCGTACTGACGTCATTTTGTTGGGGACGCTGCATTCATGCCTGCAGGTATAGACAATCAGTTTGACGAGCCCTCATAGTAGACGAGGTTAGCTTTCAGCAAAGGATCGGTAAGACTCCACCTCATTCGGAGTGCAGCCGAGTCTATGAGTCATCGTGTCAGAATTTTGTTACAAACTTATGGATAGGCCGGTACCCTATCCCATTTGATGTCAAATACTCTTAGAGGCTTTGTAGACAGAGGTTTATTTTGTACAGTATGTCAGAGGCCTTGACGGCCCATATGTATTCATGTTTTAAAAAAGATAGTTCATTGATATAGTGATTTCCCACTTATAATTATACATTACGAGTTGTGGCCATGTTTGCCCAATTACCTATGATAGTATGATACGAAAGACACGTTATGTTGGTACTCAGTTGAGTAAAGGCACCGGGTGCCCGTCGCGGCCCATCGGTTTGGATCGTGATATTCAGCCTTCAAACTAACTGACACATGTGCACTGCACATGGTCTAGCTTCCACAACACATGCATAGCACACTTCTTTGTAGTCATATGTTTTGCACACTTGTTCCACAGCTTTTCCCCCACTTTGTCTTGTCTGCCTTGCCTTGTCTTTTTGGACCATGCCTCGCACATATATCTCATGACAATGCTCTTGTCACAGCCTTGCCGTCCCACTGACCTGAACGCATGCCTTTGTCAAGTGCCATGCGCCTGCCTACCTTGATCTTCCATAGCCGTCGCCCACAACCAAGGTTGCCTTGCCATCACTCAAGGCACCTTGTCCAGCTGACCTGCCCAAGTCCATGCAGTAACTTAGGCACGCTCCCAGCTCCACACGTTGCTTGTCAAAAACCACATGAACCCATGTCATGCGGCAATGTACAAGCCCTTGGCATTGGTTCTGCCCGACATCCGTCACGTCTCAACATTAGGGGCTAACACTAGGTCCCGTGGTCCATTCTAGCTCCATTTGCTGTTAAACTATGTTTTGCGAGTACCACCACAGAATTTAATCTCATTAATATGTAGTTTAACGAGGTTGATGAACTCAAGTTTTCTGCTGATAACAATCATGGTCCATCTTAGAGAATTAAGAGTTCATATAATTACGATATGGTTATAGGGAGAACCCAAAACAAAACCTGCAGGCGCCAACCTGACCATATAATCATTCAATTTCCTTTACAAAAAATTTCCAGGATAAAGCTTCGTCACTTCTTTTAATCATTTTATTGTGCAATTATTCTTATGTTATATTATCCTATTTTGCCAAATTACGATACAATTGTAAACATGTTAAGGTTACACATGTACAGAAAGAGCACCTAAATCAAAATCTCCATTGAGAGCACTATCACACCATTGCTCGAGCAAATTTTATACCAATGGGCTACTGGAAAGTGAACCACTAATACAAAAATCCATGACCAAACCTAAGACCACTTGTCTGAAGTTACTTGGAAGGTTTGAAGCAAGTTTACTTGGATTTGGTCTTTAGTTGAAGAATTAACCTGTAAAAAAAAAATCCATGACCAAACCTATGAGTTAGAGCACTAATAGAAGACTCCAAACCGAGAGCCAAAAGAAAGTACGAATAGCGACCACATCAATAGACCTGGATGAGTTTTGAATTTTTTTTTTTCTTTGTAGCTTATTACCTATTACAACCTCTTTCTAGCGCCTTTGATGTTTTATCCATATCACTATGGTTATAAACTTAAAAAAACATTAACAGAATTAAGAACAGAAGCAGGATAGCATCATCACTTTCTAAGAACAGCACATATGGAATAAAAGAAGACATGGAATTAAGAACACAGCACATATGGAATAAAAGAAGACATAATAATAGAGCGCACATTACATCTAAAAGGATTTGATGAATATAACCATCTCCATTGCCCAATGGTATATGACAAAAGTTTCCAATACTAACAAATTAAGGCTAGCATTTGCCATACAATTGACAATTATCATAAATCAAAACGTCAAAAAGATAGTGCAAAAAGAAGCTACTCCAGCAGCAGCAGAAACTCAACGCCAAGTATATGATCTTCACTTCATTGTGAGCTGTGACACCTGCTTTTCCACATCTGTACCAATGCATGAGCACGTTAGTAGGTAGTTCTCTCCTGAAGACACAAATTTACGCATGCCAAAAGCTGAAGTGAGGACACGAAAAGTTATGACTACATGCAGAGGCAAAAACGAAAACGCTCATAGGCTTCCCAGCCTTGACAGTCAAACGGGAAAAAAGGAAGTCAGGCATTATCTACCAGTCTACCAGATTTATCTACCTTGTGTTGTAGGTCCATCCTGAGGTTTTGCTTGTCCATCGTGAAGCTTGGCAGATTCCTCCTGAGGCTTTTTATTGCTGGATGGAGAAAAGAAAACTCAATAAAATGTGTGAATGTAATAAATAGTTGAATGGAAAAGCACATGAGATATGTCTTAGAAATGCAATAAGCCTCTTTATGGAACATTTCATTCTTGCTCTTTTTAGACCGTCGAATGATGACATTATATTCTATTCCACAAAGTCGCAACACAGACTTTAAAAAACCTGTGAAAACCGTATAGTTTCTGCATTTTCTACTTTCCACCAAGGCTACAAAGTACACAGCAAGTTAACTTAGATTATATCTTGAAAAAGCAACCCCTTCAGAACACCACCTATTCAGAACACAACCTATTTCTCCACTATAATAAAAGGGAAAAAAGGTTTTGGCAGCTTGAACCTTGCCGCAGACAAAAGCTTGATATTTTGATATGGATAAAGGGGAAGGCCCATTATCCACCGAGTTTTGAACCATTTGCCGCGGGCCCTCCGGCTTTTCTCGATTATCAGGAACAAGAAGAGGTGTTTATAGCTTTTCTTTCAAAGCTCCCAACTCATGCCAAGCAAGCATCAAACCACAGTTCAGGGCATTGTCCAATTTATAAAAGACGTAAGAATTCCCCCACAAATCCCTTGCCACTTAACAATGCAATATCATGTAACCCGCTCTTTTAAGGATATATCATCAAGCTGCTTTTAAAACCTGTGCTTCGTCTGACAATTCAACTCTCAAAGCAGCTTTAGAGGAGTCACCGAGGGATTTTAAGAGCTTCTAGCATCATTCATTCTTCTCTTAGTTATCAATATTATTCCACCAAATAGAGACTCAACTTCACATGCATAACGTAATGAAAAATATTTATCTATGAGAATTTTAAATATGTTTCACTGGCAGCTAACCCTTGCTCAAACATAAGATTATAACCGAAATTTATAAGCAAATTTTTCTTGTTTCCTACAGCTAAGCGGAGACCACGATTTAGCACCACCAAGAACAACCTAGTGAATTATTTTGAAAAGATTCCTCAAAAGTAGGTCACCCAAAGCCATTGCTTGGTCAATATTCATTAACATGGATATTATTTACAATCTATGATAGTGTTGTCCAGCGCAGCTTTCATGCGCCTCGACTATTGCACACGGGAAGTAACTCCACCTACCAAGACTAAAGATATTCAGTTGATCTATCAGTTTACTAGGTTTAATATCACACTAATGTCCGCAAATATCATTCAAAGGACAGAATGGAGCAAATATTTACCTTTCCTTGGAAGGTGGCTCATCCTGTGGTTTCATGGCTGGAAAGAGTAGAACTTCCTGTTGAACAAATTATAACAAGGGAAAGAAAAAAAAGATTTCAGTATCTAATTTAAATGATAGGAAACACTAGCTTCCTCAAAACGAAATGACAATAAAAGGAGAGTGAGCGAAAATGCAAAGATAACACTAAGCTGGTAAATGACCAGCCCTACCCTAGTGGCCTGTTCTCCGAATGCCTCCTCTCCATCCATTTAGAAATAGATGTGAAACAGAACATCAAAAGAATTAATTGGAACTGAATGGCCATTTCATCCTAACTAAACCCCAAAAGCTAGCTCATAAGGTGAGAATTGTCTGAAATCGTATAACGAGACAATCCATTTTCTGAACCAATGTCAGATATTGTAAGCTCCCCAGATGCCTAGAGTTGGACATCTGGAACAGGGACAGCATGGTGACCCACCATTGGATAAACCAAGAACACCCATTATTCTGGCTCTGGCTTTGATACCGCGCCAAAAAAAATATACATTGGGCTTAACTCAGTCTCATGAGGTGAGGATTGTCTAAGTCCTAATAGGAAACATGATAGCATCACTGAAAGGATAGAGTTTTGGAAGTTCCAAGAAGGCCATTTACAAGATCTCAAGCTAAAGAATTGCAGACTAAGGTTGTTGGACTTCAATGGCAAATAAAGAAGCTTCTAACTATAGAAGAAGTGCTCAAGCCCAAAGGAGAAGAATTGTCTAGTTTTTACAATTATTTGGTGGCTCAAATTGAAGTGAGGAGGAAGATTGGGTCGCCCAAATCAGCCCCTGAAGTCCACCAAATGGGCTCAAAATAAGCTTAAAAGAGGTCCAAAAGGAGGTGTTACAAAAGGAGCCCAATTGGAGTCCAAACCAATGGCCAAACTAGTTGTTTTAAGGCCCAAATCTGCCCCAAAGGGTCTTGGCCGCTCCCCACCTAATTTTAATGACTTTTTTACTCTTTAGCAACCACCCTACCTAATTGTAATGACTTTGTATGCCTTAGCAACCACCCTACCTAATTTTAAGGACTTTTTATGCCTATATCATACTTTGAGAGTTCTTTTGACCTTTGTTACTTGTGCTTTGAGATTTATCTTTCAACCTTTACTAGTTCATAGTTCAAGGTAGTAAGATTACTTCTCTTTTATGATATCTTTGATTCCTTTTGCGGTATTCTTAGAAGGCGATTAATACTAGTTATTAATTGTTGTCCCAAGTTACTCGTAAAGCGGTCAAGATCCGAATCTATTGTTTTGATTTGCTTTTTAAGTAAAGGCGTTTAATTTCTTCCATAAATCAAGACGTTGTTACTTTGATCTTGTCAAGGCTATAGAACTTGCGTTCTTGGAAGTTCTTGGAATTCTTTCCTTGAATTTTTCCCATATCCTTTATTTCATCTCTTTAATTCTAGTTGTTCAATTCCTTGCTGTTATTGCTTCCGCATTTACTTCTCAAATTCTTAATCTAGTTTGGATTCCCGACCTAGTTGTTATCAAGTGGTATCAGAGCGGTTCTATCAAGATTTCGTTCTTGATAATTCTTGGGATATCTTGAATACTAAGAGCAAAGAAAAAAAAGAATTAACAAAAAAAACAGAAGAAAAAAAAACCAAAATCAGTTTTAAAAAAATACAATTGCTTGCTCTCCAGGATATATCTTTCGTATCTAATTTGTTTCAAAAAATTAACAAAGGAAACAAGAAGAGGGAATCCTTGATTTTCTTACTCTTTCTAATCTACATATTTATTTATATCCTTTCCTTTTTGTTCGTGTCTTGTTTCAACCGAGCCTAAAAGTTCTAGGATTTGGTTCTTTTTTTTGTTCCCAAAAAAATCTGAATTTTACTACTAAGAACTTCATACAAGTTGGGTTTAACTATAAATCTACAAAGTATTTTGTTCAAAGGTTATTCCGAGAGAGAAAAAAAGAAGAAGCTAATTTGTGTGATACAGTTTATTTTTATTAAAGATGTCGCATACAGGTAGTGATGATGAACGAAGGGTTCTCCAAGAAGCCGAAATCAAAGCAAAAAATGATTTTACCTTGCAAGCTATGCATCAACAATTTGAAAGGTTGAATTTGCAACTCCAAGAAATGAGGGATACCATTGCTGATCAAAATGATACAATAGCCCCAAGCTAGGAGAAATGTACCCCATGCTCCCATTGTAAATCAAGAAAACCTTATAGATGATTTTAATGATATTGATTTTGATAGGGTGGGAAGAGATAGGAGGGGACAAAGAGGTAGAGTAGAAGATGATAATACAAGTAGTATAAATATGAAGATGCCATCTTTCAACGGAACAAGGGATCCAGACTTGTACCTTGATTGGGAGAGAAAGGTTGAAGCCATCTTTGATTGTCACAACTACTCTGAAGGTAAGAAGGTTAAACTTGTTGTTATTGAGTTTTCTGACTATGCTGCTATTTGGTGGAAAAAGCTTACTAGGGACAGATTGCAAGAAGGACGAGCACAAATTGCTACTTGGGCTGAGATGAAGAGAGTGATGAGGAAGAGATTCGTACCACCACACTTCCAAAGAGAGCTACAACAACGTCTTCAAACATTGAAGCAAGGGTCCATGTCTGTGGATGAGTACTTTAAGGCTATGGATATGGCTATGATCCAAGCTAATTGTATGGAGGAAGAAGAGGCCACAATAGCTAGGTTTTTCAATGGTTTAAATAAGGAAATAGCTGATGTAGTAGAATTACAACAATATGTAACAATAGATGAGTTAGTTGATTTGTCTATAAAGGTAGAAAATCATTATAAAAGAAAGCAAACTAGCTCGTGGAAAGGTCGGACAAGCACCATGTCCAAGAAGCCATGGCCAAATCATGAGATGAAGAGTTCTTCTAGACCTCAAGAAGACAAGGGAAAAGGTAAATTTGAGAACAAAGAGGGAGGTAAAACCTTTAACCCTAAACCTTTTAAACCTTCTAGTTCTATTCAATGTCATAAATGTAAAGGAAGGGGACATATGATGCATGAATGTCCAAGTAGAAGAAACATCATTCTAAAAGAAGATGGAGGATATGAGAGTGAAAAAAGTGAGGGAGAAGAAGAGGGAGATGTGAGTGATGAAGATGATGTAGAACTACCTAATGATGGCATGTTATGACTATCAATTTGGGAAGCAATGGTGAAGAACAAAGAGAGAATATATTCCATACTAGGTGTGGGATAAAGGTTGCTCATGATCATTGATAGTGGTAGTTGTGCTAATTTGGTGAGTTCATACTTTGTGGAAAAATTGGGACTTGCATGCCTGAAACACCGACTCCAATTGTTAAATGATAGTGGTGAACTAAAGGTAAACAAACAGTGTATGATTTCATTTAATGTTGGTAGATATGAGGATGATATTCTTTGTGATATAGTACCTATGCAAGCTTGTCATATATTATTGGGTCGTCCTTGGCAGTATGACAGGAATGTTTTTCATGATGGAAGAAAGAATAGATATTCTCTTGAACTAAATGTCAGGAAATTTACTCCTGCACATTTATCTCCTTATCAAGTGTTTGAAGATCAAAAGAGATTAAGAGAAACAATGGGAAAACCAAGGGGAGGGATAAAAAGTGAGCTTGAGGAAAAAGAAAAGAAAGGAGGCCAAGAATTAGAAAAAAAGAGAGAGGCCGAGAGAAAGAGAGAGAGGGCAGCAATTTGAGAGAAGAGATAAAAAGGGGTTCGAGTGAAAAAAAAGAAGGTCTTGGTGAGTGGAAAGAGGCTAAGGAAAGAAAAAAAAGAGAGTTTCTATATAAAAGCCAAAGAGTGTTTAAATGCAAGAAAAGAGGGGTTGCCCATAATACTACTTACTTACAAAGAAGCTTTGATTAATTCTGAGTTACTAACTTCTTCTTTGCCAAGTAGTATTTCTTCTCTTATGCAGGATTTTGAAGATGTCTTTCCAGTAGATATTCCTTATGGATTGCCACCTTTACGTGGCATTGAGCATCAAATTGATTTTGTGCCTGGATCACAAATCCCAAATAGGCCAGCCTATAGGAGTAATCCAGAAGAGACAAAAGAACTTCAAAGGTAAGTTGAGGAGTTGCTTGAGAAAGGCTTTGTGAGAGAGAGCATGAGCCCTTGCTCTGTTCCCGTCCTATTGGTACCAAAAAAGGATGGAACTTGGAGGATGTGCGTGGATTGTAGAGCAATCAACAAGATAACGGTAAAGTATGGCCACCCTATTCCTCGTCTTGATGACATGTTGGATCAATTACATGGATCCAAAATCTTTTCTAAAATTGATCTAAAAAGTGGTTACCATCAGATTCGAATGAATCCTGGAGATAAATGGAAAACTGCTTTTAAGACCAAATATGGGCTTTATGAGTGGTTAGTTATGCCTTTCGGCTTGACTAATGCACCTAGCACTTTCATGAGATTAATGAATCATGTTTCTAAGGATTTTCATGGAAAATTTGTTGTGGTGTACTTCGATGAAATCTTGGTCTTTTCTAACACTTTAGAAGAGCATGTAGAACACCTAAAACAAGTTTTTGAAGTTCTTAGAAAGCAATTTTTATTTGCTAATCTTAAAAAGTGTACTTTTTATGTGGATCGTGTGATTTTCTTGGGTTTTATAGTTAGTTCTAAAGGAGTTGAGGTTGATGAAGAGAAAATCAAAGCAATAGGCCTAAACCTAAGAGTGTAACTGAAGTTAGGAGTTTTCATGGACTTGCTAGTTTTTATAGGAGGTTTATGAGAGACTTTAGCACCATTTCTTCTCCTTTAACTGAAGTTATTAAAAAGGATAAGATTTTTAAATGGGGAAAAGAACAAGATGATGCTTTTAACTTGTTGAAAGAAAGGTTATGTTCTGCTCCATTGTTACAATTGCCTGATTTTTCTAAATCTTTTGAAATTGAATGTGATGCTTCTGGCAAAGGAATAGGTGTTGCTTTGATGCAAGATTCTAAACCTATTGCCTACTTTAGTGAGAAGTTAGTGGAACCACATTGAACTATTCCACTTATGACAAAGAGCTATATGCTTTGGTAAGGGCTTTAGCCACATGGCAACATTACTTGTGGCCAAGAGAGTTTGTCATTAAAACTGACCATGAATCCTTAAAATACTTGAAGAGTCAAGGTAAGCTTAGTAGAAGGCATGCTAAGTGGGTTGAATTCATTGAAACTTTCCCTTATGTAATTTCTTACAAACAAGGGAAAGAGAATGTTGTTGCTGATGCACTTTCAAGGAGGTATGTCTTACAAAAATTGATGGGTTTTGATCAAATCAAGGGACTTTATACTAATGATGTTGATTTTGACAAAAATTTTGCAGATTGTAAGTTGGGTCCTTTTGAGAGGTTTGACCTCCAAGATGGGTTTTTATTTAAGGAAAATAAGTTGTGTATCCCTAATTGCTCTTTAGGTGAAGTTTTTGTAAGGGAAGCACATTGTGGAGGCCTTATGGGACACTTTGGAGTCCCAAAGACATTAGACATACTTGCTGAAAATTTCTTTTGGCCTGGAATGAGAAAAGATGTTGAAAGAATGTGCACACGGTGTTTGGAATGTAAACAAGCTAAATCTAAAGTGTTACCACATGGTCTTTACACGCCATTACCTGTTCCTACTTCACCTTGGATTGATATTTCTATGGATTTTGTGTTAGGTTTGCCTAGAACAAGGTATGGTAAGGATAGTATATTTGTTGTGGTAGATAGGTTCTCCAAAATGGCTCGTTTTATTTCTTGTTTAATGACTAATGATGTTTCACATGTTGCTGATCGTTTTCTAAAAGAGGTTGTCAAATTGCATTGTATACCAAGAACCATTGTTAGTGATAGGGATGCTAAGTTTTTGAGCCACTTTTGGCGTGTATTTTGGGGGAAGTTAGGTACTAAATTGTTGTTTTCTACTTCGTGTCACTCACAAACTAATGGACAAACTGAAGTAGTTAAGGGCTGTTTTGAAAGGTAAATTAACTTCGTGGGAAGATCACTTACCTATGATTGAATTTGCTTACAATAAAACAATCCATTCTTCTACAGGTATGTCTCCTTTTGAGGTTGTTTATGGCTTTAATCCCTTTACCCACTTGATTTATTACCATTACCTACTAATGATATTGCTAATCTTGATGGTATGACAAAGGCTGAGATGATGGAAAAAATTCATGAGCAAACAAGGGTTGCAATTGGGAAGAAAAATGAGCAAACTGCCTTGAGAAAGAATAAGGGTCGAAAACAAGTTATTTTTAAACCTGGAAATTTAGTTTGGATTCACTTTAGAAAGGAGAGATTTCCTTCCAAAAGGAAGTCAAAGCTGCATCCTAGAGGAGATGGCCCCTTTCAAGTCCTTGAAAGGATTGGAGACAATGCTTACAAGCTGGACCTTCCTGGTGAGTTTCAAGTAAGTGTTACATTCAATGTTGCTGACTTGTCTTTGTTTAACGTAGGATCGAATTCAGGGACGAATTCTTTTCAAAAAGAGGGGAATTACAGCATCACTGATAAGGATAGAGTTTTGGAAGTTCCAAGAAGGCCATTTACAAGATCTCAAGCTAAAGAACTGCAGACTAAGGTTGCTGGACTTCAATGGCAAATAAAGAAGCTTCTAACTATAGAAGAAGTGCTCAAGCCCAAAGGAGAAGAATTGTCTAAGTTTTACAATTATTTGGTGGCTCAAATTGAAGTCCAAGAGGAGGAAGATTGGGTCACCCAAATCAGCCCTTGAAGTCCACCAAATTGGCTCAAAATGAGCTTAAAAGAGGTCCAAAAGGAGGTGGTACAAAAGGATCCCAATTGGAGTCCAAACCAATGACCAAAACTAGTTGTTTTAAGGCCCAAATCTGCCCCAAAGGGTCTTGGCCGCCCCCCACCTAATTTTAATGACTTTTCTTACTCTTTCGCAACCACCCTACCTAATTGTAATGACTTTGTATGCCTTAGCAACCACCCTACCTAATTTTAAGGACTTCTTATGCCTTAGTACTCCTATAAATAGGGAGTTCTTCTCATTCATAAGACACTACATTATTGATTAAGTATATCATACTTTGGGAGTTCTTTTGAACCTTTGTTACGTGTGCTTTGAGATTTATCTTTCAACCTTTACTAGTTCATAGTTCAAGGTAGTAAGATTACTTCTCTTTTATAATATCTTTGATTCCTTTGTGGTTTTTTTAGAAGGCGATTAATACTAGTTATTAATTGTTGTCTCAAGTTACTCGTAAAGCGGTCAAAATCTAAATCTATTGTTTTGATTTGCTTTTTAAGTAAAGGCGTTTGATTTCTTCCATAAATCAAGACGTTGTTACTTTGATCTTGTCAAGGCTATAGAACTTGTGTTCTTGGAAGTTCTTGAAATTCTTTCCTTGAATTTTTCCCATATCCTTTATTTTCATCTCTTTAATTCTAGTTGTTCAATTCCTTGTTGTTATTGCTTCCGCATTTACTTCTCAAATTCTTACTCTAGTTTGGATTCCCGACCTAGTTGTTATCAAAACAACAACCCATTCCCTCAGCCAAAGTGGATACTCTTAACATTCCGAGATAGAGTGGAACTAAGTGGTCATTCCTTACTAACAAAGAAAACAAGTGAAGGCACAAACCTTGATGTTTTGTGAATCTGTTAACAACATTGCAAGTCGGTCAATACCCAATCCCCAACCACCAGTAGGAGGTAATCCATATTCAAGAGCTGTACAAAAGTTCTCATCCAGTGCCATAGCTTCATCGTCACCTGATTGTCGGTCCTGAATTGACATTAATCATGCTAAAATAAGTAGTGGCGCATAATAGAAATGACACAACAAGATGAACACAGCACAAACACAACAACCAAATCAGGATGCAGTCTTCCCACAGATACCAACAAGATGAACACAGCACAAACACAACAACCAAATCAGGATGCAGTCTTCCCACAGATACCTTGAGTTGATCAGCAAAACGCTGGCGTTGGACAACAGGGTCATTCAATTCAGTGTATGCATTGCAAAGCTGTCAAGTTATTTAACAGAGAAGAAGCACATTACAGCTTGTATTGGGAGTGCTAAAAACAGTTTGAAAGACTTGACAGAATACATACTTCATGCTTGTTAATAAACAATTCAAAACGTTCTGTCAGGCCTGGTTTCGATCTATGCCACTTTGCCAAAGGACTCATTATCTCTGGATGGTTGATGATAAAAGCAGGGTTAACACATGTCTCCTCCAGAAAGTGCCCTACAAGCTGAATTCACAACAAAGAAGAAGGAGAATTATTAGCAATGTTAGAAAGCTTCTTAGGTGAAAAAACTGGTAATAAATAGCAGTAATATAGTGCCAAAAGAATGAAAACACCGACTCCCATAAATACATGTTTTTTGAAGTATCACCAATAAATGTACAACAGGAAATAACTTTAAACATTTCTGGAGATGATATGCAAAAAGGCAAACATACAGCAAAATGATTCACATATTACTCAAAGTTAGATGCAAAAAAGCAGGCATACACCAAATTGATTCACAACCAATTTAACAATGAGGCTCCAACTAGGGATATCATATTTAACGATTCACGAAAATCCCTATTGCCAATAACACATAATACAAAATAAATGACACAAATATTGCAGGATATTAACACTAAGATAGCACTAAAATGCCAGCAATCCTTTTCATCTCTATTTATTTCTTCTAACATATGATAGGTCGCATTCCTCTTTTTTTTTAAACATTTTCTTTTTTGGTCTAATTTTTCCACACTGCCCTCCCTCTTTCTTTACCCTAACCTTCTGCTGCATCATGTAGGGGTTCTCGTGGAGAGAACAGAAGTGGATGTCCTCGTCCATAAGAACCCTTTTCCTCTATTCATCTGAAGCCAAAGCCCCGAAACTGAAAAAGATTCCTGAGCATCACAATATTGCACTAGACACATAAGACAAGTTTCTAGATTGCATCTGTAAGAATTGGCTACAAGAAGAGATAAGGAAAAAAATACTTTATCAAGTAATCTAGCTGTTGTTTGAGGAGGAGGACATTTGATCTCAAGCTTTGCACAAGCGTCTATGAGATATTTGTTAGCTTCAACACTTGAGAGATCCTTGGGTATATTCAAGTTTGCAACCTTCTCCAATTCCTCTACCATATCAATCCGTCTGCAGAAGCAAACAGCATAAGTATCTTGGTGCATTGAAAACAAAAGCAGAACACGACATAATAGAAGAGCTTCCAAACCTGAAGGGAGGAGTGAAGTCAATCTCAATGGGGTCATTCTCCAGCCCCTTTGCATGATACTTGATTATATAGCCACCTGTAAGTTCCTTCACCATCCCTGTTCATGTATAGTTAGTAAGATAAACTATAACAGAATAAATAAAACGAAAAGACTAAATATACATAAGCTTCCACTACAATATTTGGATCCCAGTTTTTTGGTACTGACCACTTAGCATTTTTTCAGTTAGATCCATCAAGTCATTGTAATCCGCATATGCCATATAGAACTCGCAAGTGGTGAATTCAGGATTGTGTGTCAAGTCAATTCCCTCATTTCTGAATTGTTTCCCAATCTCATAGACACGATCCAATCCACCAACAACCAGCTCTTTAAGATATAGTTCAGGAGCAATACGCATGAAAAGCCTCATATTCAAATCATTGTGGTGGGTCACAAATGGGCGTGCAGCTGCTCCACCAGCAATCATGTTCATCATGGGGGTCTCTACCTGTTACAAATAGGATTATGTATTTTAACTAATTTTATTCAAGCTAAGCTCGTAATCTCAAATGAAAAAAGGTAAAGTAAAACAACTTCATAAACACTGACCTCTAAGAAGTCACGATTATCAAGAAAGCTTCGAATATAAGTTATGATCTTTGCTCGGGTCTTAAATATGTACCGAATCTCTGAGTTCAACATCAAATCCAAATAACGCTGTCTATATCGTGTTTCCTGGACGTAAAGAATAAATGAGCCACAACACAACAGAGGCATAAAATCTTTTAAAAGGAAATAGGAAGAAAGCAAGGCAATTCACAAAAGAAACTTTATGAAGAAAATAAAGGCATACCTGATCTTTCAAAACATATGTATCTGGATTTCGGCCACTTCCCGGGACCCATGCTTCAATTTTCTGCAGTACAATCAGATACCGTTCAATTAAACTGGTCTTAGACACAATGCAAAAAAAATTAGCTGACCTTAGTCGTATCCGTCTGGGCACCTTTCTGCCGTGGCATCATATGAAGACAATGAGACAACACTTCGAATGATTTGGGAAAAATACTCAGCTCTCCCCGTTTACTCTTTCCTGATGAATGAGGTAAGAAGAATTAGAAGAATATATTACTAAAACAAACATCAGTATTATCCTCTTCTGCAGCCTGGGATCTTTGCATAAACTACACACCATGTCAAGAAAGATATTCACCTAGAAATTGTGGTGCAGACAATAGTATTCGAAGTGAGAAACTATGGCAAAACCCAGAATCCTAAGTGCACGTAAACACAAGAAATGTTTTATATTCAACATTAATGCTGAAATGATATCTGTTTATAGCTTTTTACTAGTCCTTTGAGTTCTTATAAGGAGGAACTTTGTACAACTAAGCTATTCTAGAAATTTTTGGCCTATGACTGAAGTAACAGTGAGGCGTGAGAGTACAGCAATACAGGATACCACCATAATGACTTTTCTAAGATTCAGGGATTGCAGGATAAGTTAACACCTTTTTGTTTTCAGTACCTTTCTCCTATATTAATCTATGGTGCTTAAGCATGTGAAGGAGTGATAATGAGAGCAACTTTTCTCTTCCAGCGAAACTTGTTTTTCTAACACCATGACCAAATCTATCACAGAGAATATCTGACATAAACTAAGAAGACCTAGCGAATCCCAAACCTGGACACCCAGTAATTCCGACAATATCTCCACGCTTCACACCAGAATGAAATTTAATAAACGCGTCTTCATTCAATTCAGAATCCCTGCACATACATCAAAACGTAATACTTCTCAGTGATAAAAAGTAACTTGATCACTTAAGCAATTCAACAAACACAAGGGTCTTAAGACCAGAATTTCACAACAACGCACTGAAACTGTTGATGATGCCACTGATTCAGCCATGAAGTTTCAAACATGTTATAATCACATTTACAGAATATTGGTTTATGCATTTCCTAGATCTATAGCCTATGGTACAAAAACAAAAGGATAACAAAGATCAAATACCTCCCTTTGGCTCCAACGGACAACTATTCCCAAAAGGCACTTACTAGGTTGTCTTGGCCATTTACGGCTTTTTTGTTATAGATTCAAATAAATATAAGGACCAATTAAGATAAAGATATAAAGTTGTAAGAATGCATCCCAGGAGGAACTGGATGCCTCGAAGTTCTGAATAGAACTATAACAGATGCTGTAATTTTTCTAGGAAGATTGAAGGAGATTTATGTAAAGAAGGAGAAATATCTCCCCCCCCCCCCCAAATACTGACCAAGAGAAAGCATATGATAGAGTACCACAAAGTCCTTTAATGATGATGAAGAAGAAAGTGTTCATATGAAATATATAGTATGTAGCACTGAGCACGCACACTGGAAGCTCATCCACCTATTCTTGGCATAAATTAAACCCAGAAAGCAGCAAAATGATAGAGTAATATAACCACCTCGCACTTGCCATAACTTGAACTTTGGCACCTCCACCATGTAAATCATAGAAAAGCAGCTTTGCAGAAGACGCGCGTTTATTCATTATCCTTCCTGCACAAAAACCACAATTATAGCACAAAAACCACAATTATAGACGCAAGTTTTTTATTTTAAAAAACTAAGCAAAATGCTGTAATATTTACCAGCCAACGACACTTCATCAGCGGAATGAGCTCCGCTCTCTAAAACTCCATATTTCTTCACATAATCAGGGATAGACAACAATTCAACTTTGTGTTCGAATTTGTGTGGGTAAGGATTCTTCCCGGTTGCCTTCTCAGCCTCAAGTGCTTTCAGCCTATTTTCAAAGTATTGCTGCAAACCAAACCCCCAATTAATTTCAGAATTCTGGGATGTGCTTTCTTGGAATATATCCAAAAAGAAAAAACTTGACAAATATCCACCTCTTACTCTTTAGCAATCTAACACTTAAAACACTATTGTCAACTTTTAACACTGGAAAAATATCACAAAAAATTCCCTGTATCCTTATCATTCTTATAAACTAACAAATATGACCTATTTTTATACCCAAAAAAATCTACAACATTTTTTTCAGAAAAAAATTACTGCATAACCAAAAACCAAAAAGTTAATAGAAAAGGGGAAATGGAGTCACCGTTGGATCCATGTCCTCATCACCGGCTGCAGCATGCTTTTGAGACTGAGTGCTTGGCTTGTTTTCAGATTTCCCTTTCTTTTCAGCCTTCCCCTTGTTTTCAGATTTCGCCTTGTTTTCTGGGTTCTCCATTTTGACTCCGACGAGAAGAATTAAACTCTGTTGCGCTGAAACAGAGTACCTTAAATGGGGATATGGCTTTATGGAGGCTAGGGTTTAAGCGATACGTCTTTTTTTCCTTTTAATAAATTAAGATTTAAATTATTCTTAAACTAGTAAAATATGTTGACAACAAAAATTAACGGTCTCAGGTAACAATGTACAAATTACAAGCTAATATTTTACCTCAATCATATAATGGCAATGTACCCAAATTACTCTTATACACCTATTAGCTACGGGGATAATATTACACACTCAAACCTTTTAAAAATGTATCAATAATACACCACTTTAACTATATGGCATCTGCGTGTTCTTCACATAACACAGGCACGTAATGCTAACAAAGGTTTATAAAGAATCCACTTGTCTAATTTTTAATTGTTTTTTTCCTTTTTACGCCAATTAACAAATTTAAAAAAATAAAAAATAACCCCTCCCACTCTTGTCTTCTTCCCCGCTCCAACCCCCACCCCGCGTCTTCTTCCTAGTTCCAAACCTCCCCATCTCCATTATATTCTCTAGATGCCCTTACCTCTTCGTCTCCCCTCCCCACCCCCAGGTTTCGTCTCCCCTCCCCTATTTCGTCTTCTTCCCCGATTCAACCTTCTCTTATTTCATTTTCTTTTGGTTGCTCAAGATTCGAAATTTCTTCGAAAATTTCTTGGTGGTAGTTATGTCAGTGAGAAGGGCAGAATTGGAGAAGAAATTAAGTTTTCAATTTCTTGTTTTGGAATTTTGTTGACAAAGTGGTCTTTGTGGTTCTTTCAATTGTGCCAAATAAAGAACTAATTTTTTCCTTTTCGTTATTTTCTTCTGGCTCACCATTATTGAGTTTTGTGAAAAAGAAGAGATAATACCAGAATGAAGGGTTGGTCGGAGATGGAGTTTCAAGCGAAATTCGGCCAGTGAAGTTTTTTTGGATATGTTATTTGTGTATATCTATTTGAGTGTTACAACTAGTATTTTTGTGGTAACTATGGCAGAATATTTTTTTTACAAAGAAGAAGGGTTTGCAATGGTAGAGAAGGTGGTGCAGTGGTGGGGAAGGTGGTGCACTGATTGTTTGGTTTTTTTATTTGAGTGGGTCAGACCTTTAAAAGGGTTGGGTGATTAAAAGAGTCCTTTTAATTTAGAGACGCACGCATGATACACAATATAAACTATTACTTGGGGAACAAGACGATAGAGGATTAGACTATGCTTTGATGCCACTTGATAACAATACGATAGAGGATTCAAGAATTACTAAAGAAAAAATAAGAAGAAAATAAAGAAACAAAAAAGGACGGAAAATTAAAGAAAGATTGAATTCAAGAAAGAGTTTCTTGAATTCAAGAAGCTTATTCTTGAAGTTGAATTCTAATAACAACAATTAGCTAACAAATAACTAATTACCTTTGGTAGAGAATTAAAAACAAGAGATAGATTGTGAAACCCGACCCTTTAGAATAACAAGAACAACAATAAGCCTAAACTTATCACCTCTTGAATACCTAGAAGTGATCTAAGATTTCGAAAGAGTTTAATCTTACCACCTTAAGTTGAGTCTTGAAGGTTGAAGAATAAATCCAATAGTAGCCACACACAAGAGTACAAGAAAAATCTCACAATTTTTATTGATAATAGCCTGAATAATCTAAAAGCAAAGAAAATACCCCTATATACCCCTTTATATAGGGAAGGGGTCACGAAATTCTACCTAAAAAAATAAGGAAATAAAGTCCTGAACTACTTTGGACAACAAGTCCAACTACCATAGGAAAAGGTAAAACTCTAGGAAATAAAAACCAAGTCAATCTTGGAAAGTAATTCCAATAATCTTAGGAAAAGAAAAATAACACCTTAACTCCCTAGGAAATCATCAAATATGTCCTAACAAACTAGGAAACAAAATAAGGAACTTTGACTTCTTCTCATATGTTATGGCCGCCCCTCCTTGAGCTGACTTGGGCGCCAAGTTGGCTCATTTGTGAGTTGACCTAGGCGCCTATTTTAGGCCCTCCTTGACTGGTGCTTGGACCATAATCTACCTCTTCGTGGACTTGGACTTGGACCATAAAATTAGTGGAGAGGTTGTGTTGAATAAAGAGAGTGGAATGTCAAGGAAGGAAAAGAGTGAGCTTGAGAGGAAAGAAAAGAGAGAAGGCCATGAGATAGAAAAAGACTTTGAGGTAGAGAGAAAGAAAAAAGATGGTTTGAGTGAAGAAAAAGAAGAAAACCTTGGTGAGAGAGAAGAGGATAAGGACGAGGAAAAAGTTAGTTTTGTGATAAAATCCAAAGAGAGTGTAAGCAAGAAAAAAATTTCCTTACTTCCTAACCCATTAACTCTTTATTGTTTTAATCCTTGTGATTTTGTGCAGCCAAGTGTTGACAGACCTTTTGAAAGGGGAAATAAAGTGCAAGAGATGGTGGCAAAAGATCCAATGGATTCCAACATGAATTTGGCGATATCTATTCTTGTTGGATGGTGGAAGATAAAAGCTTGGTTAAGTTCTTTGTTGCTGAATCTTTTAATCCTTATTTACAAGTTTATAATATGGAGTTCCCTAAAGACATTGCTAAGTTAGAGCCATTGCATCAAAAAATCAAAGGTGATGTTGTTCCATTAGTAAATAAGTCCAAGTATGGTATGTATAATTGGTTTATTCACATTCTTCGCCATTCTAGAACACCTAAGGTATTTCTTGAGGTAATGAACAATACTCTTATTTCTTATGTTGGTGACTTTATAATTTTTGTGGATGATGATATTTTGATGCATATAAAGTCACTAACTATAATATCTATGTTCAAGTGCAAGAGTAATTTGATTCCTTTTGAAATTAAGTATGACATAGATGATTATGTGTTCGAACTTGGTGGAAAGAGGCATGAAATTTATGAGAAGAGACTTGGAAATGAGTTTTCATGTGATAAATTGCTAGAATGTGAGTTTTGTTGTGTGATAGGAAGTCATTCTTCTAGTCATGTTGATTGTGAGCATGTAAAAGTATTTGATACTAGTAAAGAGGCTATGCATGATTATTGTGACGTCAGTGATCAAATGCTCTTTCATCATCTTATGTATGACTCTTTCCGTGACACTTTGAGCAATTGTTTAGAATCCTTTGATATTGAGAATATGATAGCATCACTGATAAGGATAGAGTTTTGGAAGCTCCAAGAAGGCCATTTACAAGATCTCAAGCTAAAGAATTGCAGGCTAAGGTTGCTGGACTTCAATGGCAAATAAAGAAGCTTCTAACTATAGAAGAAGTGCTCAAGCCCAAAGGAGAAGAATTGTCTAAGTTTTACAATTATTTGGTGGCTCAAATTGAAGTCCAAGAGGAGGAAGATTGGGTCACCCAAATCAGCCCTTGAAGTCCACCAAATGGGCTCAAAATGAGCTTAAAAGAGGTCCAAAAGGAGGTGTTACAAAAGGAGCCCAATTGGAGTCCAAACCAATGATCCAAACTAGTTGTTTTAAGGCTCAAATCTGCCCCAAAGGGTCTTGGCCGCCCCCCACCTAGTTTTAATGACTTTTCTTACTCTTTAGCAACCACCCTACCTAATTGTAATGACTTTGTATGCCTTAACAATCACCCTACCTAATTTTAAGGACGTTTTATGCCTTAGTACTCCTATAAATAGGGAGTTCTTCTCATTCACAAGTCACTATATTATTGATTAAGTATATCATACTTTGAGAGTTCTTTTGAACCTTTGTTACTTGTGCTTTGAGATTTATCTTTCAACCTTTACTAGTTCATAGTTCAAGGTAGTAAGATTACTTCTCTTTTATGATATCTTTGATTCCTTTGTGGTATTCTTAGAAGGCGATTAATACTAGTTATTAATTGTTGTCTCAAGTTACTCGTAAAGCGGTCAAGACTCGTAAAACACTTCACGTTCCACAAAACGCCTTCGGTTCCAGGATCTTAACCTTGGAACGTTCTTCACTGCTCTCGCCAAAACTAGCCAAAGCCTTTCATAGAACAACAATTTCCAGATTAAGAGTTTCATTTTCATTTTTTAGATCTTCAACCTGAACATTCGTAGCCTCACACGTTTGTTGAACAGTATCATGAAACTAATTCAACCATGCCTTTAGACGACACATCTTAGTAATTAGATCTTCCAAATCCAAAGGATCGTTAGTCACACTGATCAGTGTCTCCAACTTCTGCACACGAACACGTAAGTCTGAAGTGGAGTTTCCTCCGGCCATGGTCCCGAATCGCGAGCAAAGCTCTGATAACGGTTGTTACAGGGCCAATTTTTTGCAAACGGCACTGCACGGCAGTAGCCTGACACTCAAGCCACTCAGCCTTACTTTTTACCTCACAATTTAGGACTTAGAATATTTTCAGACTTGTAAAATGAAAGCAACACATACAATTAAACATTCAGCCTTTTATTATTCTCACAGAATATACAAAGGAACTCAATTGGAAGGCTCAAATTTGCTAACTTGCTTTAGCCAACGAAATACAAAACATATAAAAGGGCTGCCAATGGTAGGTTACAAGTGGAGCAGTTACAAAGGGGCAGTTACAAGGGTGTGCCTGGCATATACCAAGCCTATAAACAAGCACAAAGCACTTAGCCACTATCTGAAGAACTTCCCACGAAATGAGCCTATCTCAGTGTTACACCCCATATTTTTGTACGTGAAGGTACGCTATAAGTAAATCGATGGAAGCTCGGAAAATGAGATGTTACATCCTGCATTTTCGTATGTTAAAGTTTCGTCGTAAGTTAATCGATGTAAGTATGGGAATGAGATTATTTTGAAGATTATAAGCATTATGTTATTTCAAACAAGTGATAAGTAAATTTGTGAAGGTAAGAAATCGAAGAAAATGAATTTCGTCGAAGTTTGTCATTTGGGGATAAAATACGGCCCAAGATGAAATACCTGGTATTTATAGACTAGTATCATACAAGATACCACATGACCATGAATGTAAGGTGTACAAAGTGTGTTAAAAGTGAGTAGTATTTTAAGTAATTTGATATAATTCCTAATTATGTGGATTATTGGGTAATGAAAATTACCTAGTTAATTAAGGAATTGATTGAGTAACTAATAACATTTGGGGAAAGATTAGCTAAATAATTAGGACATCTTGATTAGCCTAATTCGCCCCAAATATGGCAGCAAACTTTGCCAATGTGATGACTCTTCAAGTCACTTGGTAAGGTGTCATTTTAATGGATTAGTCATCACCTTAGTGGGGGCCACACCCACTAAGGTATAAGACCTCTCTAACTTCAAAGAGAGATGCATATTCACGAGTAATGTAAAGATTTTTCATAGCATCTTCATAATTCAACAAGATCTCATGAGTGTCTTCAAGAATTCAAGCGAGAATTCTTAGTATTTTAGCAACGTGAGATTTTGCAATTTTAAGGAAATACGGTGCAATCATTCTCAAGAATATCACACGAATTCTCCCCTATTTCGATTTACCGTTACATGTTTTGTTGTAAAAGATGTGTGTTACAGGAATTGTCAAGAGAATCGATCCAGGTATGTAAAGGATATCTCTTCTTTCATTTTGGCATGATCTATACGACACAAACGTAACGAGCAAATGCACAACTTCCATAAATGACTTTATTCATAGAAGTATTAGAGGTGCCTATGTTCTTGAATTCCCATGTGTCTTATTATTCTATCGTCTGTTCATGAGTCTTAAAAAATACGCAAGTTGATAAAGTTTACTTCATGATATTAATCAAAGGCATAATGGTCTTATGATACTCCGAAAGATTTTATTGACGTACTCCTCATGCATTGCATTCATTTACATTGACTCTTGACCAGATGGCGTTATATATGCGTATATATGTATATTATATGCATATGGTATATGGAAAAGGTTACGGCGTTATATACGCACCACCACTAGATCAGCTGGTTTACATTGATGATTTTGCCCACAGTGACCGAGATTGTATGACGGGATGCCCTAAGAGGCTTGATGTTATGAACACATGCTATGCACGACATGACATTCATACATATATGCATGATACTATAAGCATTTCATGATTTACAGAGTTATCCAGACTTACAGGTTGTGTCATTTATTCCATGTTTCTTCCATGTCTTTTATATACTTATTTATGTGTCTTACATACTTGGTACATTATTCGTACTGACGTCTTTTTGTTGGGGACGCTGCATTCATGCCTGCAGGTATAGACAATCAATTTGATGGGCCCTCATTGTAGACGAGGTTAGCTTTCAGCAAAGGATCGGTAAGACTCCACCTCATTCGGAGTGCAGCCGAGTCTATGAGTCATCGTGTCAAAATTTTGTTACAGACTTATGGGTAGGCCGGTACCCTATCCCATTTGATGTCAAATACTCTTAGAGGCTTTGTAGACAGAGGTTCATTTTGTACAGTATGTCAGAGGCCTTTGACGGCCCATATGTATTCATGTTTTAAAAAAGATAGTTCATTGATATAGTGCTTTCCCACTTATAGTTATACATTACGAGTTGTGGCCATGTTTGCCCAATTACCTATGATAGTATGATACGAAAGACACGTTACGTTGGTACTCAGTTGAGTAAAGGCACCGGGTGCCCGTCGCGGCCCATCGATTTGGATCGTGATATTCAGCCTTCAAACTAACTGACACATGTACACTGCACATGGTCTAGCTTCCACAACACATGGATAGCACACTTCTTTGTAGTCACATGTTTTGCACAACACATGTTTCGCACACTTCTTACGATATGGTTATAGGGAGAACCCAAAACAAAACCTCCATGCGCCAACCTGACCATATAATCATTCAATTTCCTTTATAAAAAATTTCCAGGATAAAGTTTTGTCACTTCTTTTAATCATTTTATTGTGCAATTATTCTTATGTTATATTATCCTATTTTGCCAAATTACGATACAATTGTAAACATGTTAAGGTTACACATGTACAGAAAGAGCACCTAAATCAGAATATCCATTGAGAGCACTATCACACCATTGCTAGAGCAAATTTTATACCAATGGGCTAATGGAAAGTGAACCACTAATACAAAAATCCATGACCAAACCCAAGACCACTTGTCTGAAGTTACTTGGAAGGTTCGAAGCAAGTTAACTTGGATTTGGTCTTTAGTTGAAGAATTAACAACCTATAAAAAAAATCCATGACCAAACCTATGATTTAGAGCACTAATAGAAGACTCCAAACCGAGAGCCAAAAGAAATTACGAATAGCGACCTCAGCCTCATAAGTATAAAATCAGAACAGTGAGGAAATATCAATAAAAATCCCCTAAGGGTGCAAATAGTTGGCACGAAGCCCAAATATGGCATCCAGCCCAAAATATCATAATAACAAATAGTTTTCAATCAAATACGTGGTTAAATAGTCATTCGGGATGGACTAAGTCACAATCCCCAACAGTGCACGACCCCACTCTCGTCATCTAGCGTGTGCGTCACCTCAATATAGCACAACGATGTGCAATCCGGGGTTTCATACCCTCAGGACAATATTTACAATCATTACTCACCTCAATCCGGTCCAAACTCTAGACCGCGACGCCTTTGCCCCTCGAATTGGCCTCCACTCGCGTCGAATCTATCCAAAATAAGAATCACAACGTCAAAATATGCTAAGGGAACAAAGCCCAAGCGAAAATAATCAATTTACAACAATAATCCCGAAATTAGCAAAACTCGACCCTCGGGCCCACGTCTCGGAATTCGATAAAATTCACATCAATAGATTCACTATCTCCCCACGAGTTCATACATATCAAAAGTTCTGAAATCCGACCACAATTGGTCCTTCAAATCCTCAATCAAAGGTCTAAGTTTCCAAGCCCTCGTTTCACCAAATTTTACTCCTTAAATCCCATTAATTACAGCCCTAATACGTGAAATAATACCATAGGAACGAGTTTTAGGTCCAAAATCCTTACCTCAATCAAGTCTCCTTGAACTCTCTCTTCAAAATCGCCCAAAACTCCAGAATTCGCGTTTAAAAATGGTGAAACCCTCTAAAAATCACGAGGAAGGAATATATACATTCTGACCCAGGTATTTTCGCACCTATGGTCAATCCACCACATCTGCGGTACCGCTTTTGCGGTCCAAGAGCCACTTCTACGGTTTTTCACTTATTCCCCAGCTTCCGCATCTACGATGAACATTCCGCAACTGCGCCATCGCACGTGCGGTCCCACAACCGCTTCTGCGGTTCCTGCCAACTTCACCATCTTCCGCTTCTGCGGCCAATCCTCCGCATTTGCGGCGTCGCACCTGCGGTCCCCAATCCGTAGGTGCGGAAACAACAGAAGCAGCAAAAATCTGCAGCTCAAACATCCGAAATCACCCCGAGGCCCCGGGACCTCAACCCAAAACACAAACTTATCCCATAACCTTATTCAAACTTGTACCAATCTTCAAAACACCTCAAACCACATCGAAACACCAAAATCACATCATTATCAAGCCTAAGATTCCAAAATCTTCTAAATTTTGCTTTTGATAAAAAACCCAACCAAACCCCGTCCGAATGACCTGAAATTTTGCACACACGTCCCAAACGATACCACGGAACTACTGCAACTCTCGGAATTCCATTCCAACCCCTATATCAAAATCTCACCTATCAACCGAAAATCGCCAAAATACCAACTTTGCCAATTCAAGCCTAAATCTACTTCGAACCTCCAAAACGCATTCTGATTGCTCTCCTAAGTCCCAAATCACCTCCCGAAGCTATCCAAACCATCGGTACTCACATCCGAGCCCCCTAACATATAAGTCAGCTATAACGACCCGACCAGTCATTTTGAGTTTTCGCACTTTGCTCGTAAGTTCTCGGGCATGACTTGCCCCGTGTGATGCGTTATGACTTATGTAAATTGTTGGTTTTGGTTTTCATGGTAATTGGAACGAATTTGGAAGAACAGTTCTCAGTTTGAAGCTTAAAATTGAAAGGTTTGACCAAGTTTTGACTTATTGGTAAACGACCTCGGAATGCGGATTTTATGGCTCGGATAGCTTCTTTAGGTGATTTGGGACTTAGGAGTGTGTCCGGAATATTTTTGTGATATCCGGTGTAGAATTAGGCTTGAATTGGCGAAAGTTAGTTTTTGGCATTTCTGGTTGATAGGTGAGATTTTGATATAGGGGTCGGAATAGAATTTTGGAAGTTGCAGTAGCTTCGTTATGTCATTTGGGATGTGTGTGCAAAATTTCAGGTCATTCGAACGTGGTTTGTTTGGTTTTTTTTATCAAAAGCAGAATTCTGAAGCTTTTTAGAAACTTAGGCTTGAATCCGATGTGTTTTGGTTGATTTGATGTTGTTTGAAGTGTTTTGATGATTGGAACAAGTTTGAATGAGGTATTATGATATGTTGGTGCCTTTGGTTGAGGTCCCGGAGGCCTCGGGTGAGTTTCGGGTGGTCAATCGGACCATTTCATGGAGTTTGGAGTTGGAGATTTTTGCAGGTTCAGTGTTGCAGAGAAAATGGCCTTCGCGTTCGCGAGTGGGACCTCGCGTTCGCGAAGGGTTAGCTGGTGAAGGCTGGAATTTAGCCTTCGCGTTCGCGAGGCAAGCGCCGCGTCCGTGAAGGGCTGTGCGATTGGTCATCGCGTTCGCGTGAAGTGGACCGCGTTCGCAAGTGGCAAGACGCGATCACGAAGAAGGAATTTTGGTCAACGGATTTTTGTGCTTCGCGAACGCGAGGCTTTGACCGCGTTCGCGAAGAAGGAAAATATGCATGGGCAGAATGTTTTTAAGCTCGTCTTGTCCGCGATTTCTAGGCTTATTTCCTCCATAGTTGATCATTTTGGGAGCTTTTTGAAGGAGATTGAAGATGGATTCAAGGGGAATTACTTTGAGGTAAGATTTTTGGACTAAGAACTCGATTATTATGTGAATTTCACCTAGAAAATCATGAAAAATAAGACTAAAATTGAAGAACTAGGGCTTGAAAAATTGGACTTTTGATTTGGGATTTGAAGGACCATTTGGGGTCGGATTTGAGCAATTTTGATATGTATGAACTCGTGAGGAGATAAGGAATCTATTGATGAGAAATTTTTTGAATTTTGAGACGTGGGCTCGGGGGTCGGGTTTTGGTAATTTCAGGATTTGTGCCCTTTATTGATTGTTTTCGCTTGGGCTTTGTTCCCTTAGCATATTTTGACATCCTCGTTCTGATTTTGGATAGATTCGACGCCCGTGGAGGCCGATTCGAGGGGCAAAGGTGTCGCGAACTAGAGATTTAGCCGGTTCGAGGTGAGTTATGATTGTAAATGATGCTCTGAGGGTTTGAAACCCCGGATTGCACATCGTAGTGCTATATTGAGGTGAGGCACACGCTTAATGACGAGCGTGGGGTCGTTCCCTATTGGGGATTGTGACTTGGTCCGTCCCGATTGATGATTTTACCGCTGTTGATACCCAACTTTTTTCTGTATTTTAAATATGCAAAATACCTTCAAAATAATCTATATATAAGCATATCCCAAGGTTTCATTATTTTTTCTTAATTTTTCCAAGATCTTTAAATCAAATTTACTGCCCTATTTTTGTCAAGAAAAACCAATAATTGTCCCCGAAATTATCATTTTTGTGATTCGTTTATTGGATTCTCATGTTTATACTAAAGTATAGCTAAGATATTTTTTACGTATTTTTACAAATTTATTTTAGTATTTTAAGGACAAAATTGCATAATAGCAATATTAGCCATTTTTAGGTTTAAATTCGTCTCATGTTTATAAAATGAGATTTTATACTTTTAAAATTGATAATTATAAGCTATAAATCATTTTAGTACTTTTAATTAGTTTTTAGAAATTTATTTACTATTTTTATAGATTAAATGGGAGAAAAAGGGGCTATTTAACTTATAACCAGATTTTGTCTTCTAATTTAGCCTAATTAAACCCAATACCCCGACCAAACTAAACCAGCCCAATAGACCCAAGCCCAATTCCAGATCTACCCGACCCAATCTGATTGAATCTTGGTCGTTGATCAATTTTGATCAACGGTCCGGATTCTTTGTTTCCAAATTAAACCAAACGACCCCCGAAACCCCCCCATTCCTCACTCAACCGACCCTCTCCTCTATGTCTCTATCTCTGGTTCTCTCTAGAACCTTCCACCTCCCCTTCAGCTCCGATTAGTCTCACTCACCTTCTCCGGCCACCTCCTGGCCTAAATCTATGGTGGTCTCACCACCTACCGGCCCTCTAGGGTTCCTACACACCTGTTTGCTGAGGTTTCATGGTCTGAATACAAAGAGCTTCATCCAGACCTTGTTGGTTCAAGTTTTTATGGCCATCTCCGGCCTTGCTCTGGCAAGCCATGCCTGTTTCGAGCCTGGTTTCGACCCCTCCTGCTTAGATCAACAACTATCCTAGCCTTTCTCACCGTTTGGGTTCCCCTGAAACCCTAGCTTTTGAGGTTCTTCTATTTTTCTTTAGATCTGCTCTAGATCCGTGTTTTCCCTACACTTTTAAACGATCTCTTGGTATTTCTTTCAAAAGTTATGCTTTCAAAACCTTTATATTTTTTTGTGATTTAGGGTTTTCTTTTTTTGAGTTATTTAGATGTTTTTTTTACTGTGTTCTTTATATGTTCCTCTACTGTGCTCTTTATTTGTTTCTTTTGAGTTCTTTATATGTTTCTCTACTGTGTTCTTTATGTGTTTCTTTTGAGTTCTTTATATGTTTCTCTATTGTGTTCTTTATATGTTTCTCTACTGTGTTCTTGTTAAGTTTCTGTTACCATGTTCTTTGTATGTTTCTCCTGCTGTGTCCTGATTAGTTTTCTTCTACTATGTTTCTTATCAGCTTCTTCCACTATGCTTCTTTGAGCTCTTTTTCTGTGTCTCGCATGTCGTTCTTTTACTACGCTTCTCATGAGTTTCTGCTACTGAAAGAACGTGTTAAAGGTCTCAGTTCCTTTCTGAAACCTTTGAGCCAGTTTCGATTAGTACCCTTCTTCTTGATTGTTTGTCCTCTCATCTCTGCTCTCGATTGATGGTAGAAACCCTAGAATTTGGGGGGTCTGCTGAGTTTTGAAATCATTGGCTATGTGATTTGCTCGAATTGGTTTTATTTCAAAAAACCCTAACTCTTTTAGACCTATTTCGAGTTTCAGAACTGAGCTTTGAAATCTCTGTTTCTTTAAGCAATTCTAATTCTCTAGTAATTTCTTCTAAGGTTCTTATACTGGACCCTTTGTGTGCTATTTGATACTATCTCTTCTACGTTACTGACCTATGTGACTACCTACTGATTTTGCAATAGCATGACATTTTTCTTTGCCTAGCATGTTTGTGTACCCTTTATACGTGCTGAACTTCCCTCTAAAAATGGCTTTCAATTTTGATTGATTTCAGACTTCCTTGTGTAAGTTTGATTGATTTCTTTCCTTGTTTGCTGATTTCCCCTGTTACTCGATTTGAGTCAAAAACTTTCCTTGGCCTATTCATGAGCCAGTAATTTCAAACCTCTGACCCCTTGATTTACTGAATACTGATGGATCCTTACCTTATTTGTTTTAACCGTGTATTTTAAAATTCTTCCCTTAATTAAAACCCCTATGTATTTACCCCTAATTGCCTACTTTGCACAAGATGTTTATTTAATTTCTTTCCTTAAATAGTTTTACCATTCGAGTTTGAATTCCTTAATTAATGGAAGTCTTGTGTTGATTGTTTTTTTTAATTGATATTCAGTTCCTTAATTGTTTTGTTACCTTGTTTCTGCCTGTTCTTCACACTATAAATGCACGACCCTTTCATTGACATACACATAATCACTGATAGTCTTTCTGAACCTACACTTATACTCAAAAGTATTCTCTCTTGTTTGCTTATACTGTGGCCTATTACAAGATCGGTTGCTTGCTTTCTCTCTATTTGTTTCTTTGAAGCCGGTATGTCCTGATTGAAGTTTCAGCACCACAACAATGTGTTTATTTACTGCTTTTTGTATCCCTGTTTACTGCTTATGTATAGTTCAACACTCATTCTAGCTTATTAATTTATTTCTGCCTGTTCTATTATGAATCCCAAACTCATGCCCCCTATGTGTTTAAGCTATGGTTTGAGGCATGACAATATGCAAGTTATTGTCCGTGAATTGAACTTGATCCCTTGGGGATCTTAGCCTCTAACAGTATGTGTTCTGGCAGGCTTATAGGTATACTAGCACTCCCTATTGCTGGGCATGCCTAAAGTCTACCTTTGCCTAAGTGACAGGCTCCTTACAATCCCCTATTCCCCTGAATCCCCTTGTGTGTGCTTATCTGTAGTTGATTCCCTCTTTCATTTCCCTTTTGGCATTTTGATCCGCACTTGCACAGCTTCTTAGTCTTTAAGTTCTGCCCCTCTCTTGTGAGCCTTGCCTTAGGACCCTTTGAGTTCCCTCTGAATTTGGACATTTGAGGGTTGGCCTTTCCACACTGCACTCATCCCCTAATCTGGCAATACATTTGGGTGTGAGCATTGCCCGGAGTCCCTTTGAGGCTCTTAGGGATCTCTGACACACTCAAATGGGAGAGAGGCTTTGGATCGTGATCTCATGGAGTTGGTTTATCTCATATTTCAGACATGAAGTCTGAATCAGGCTCTCCTTGGTTGTACTTTTATTTATATTTTTTCTGATGTATTTTTTTTACTTTAATCTGGGCTGTAATAATTTGTAATAAACTCTTGGGGATGGCTAGTAAAAAGGGCGGGTAACTATGTATGCAAACAGGGTAGATACCATGCCTATAGGAATTTTGAATTCTGCATATGCACATAGAAATCACGCCTATAAGTCCTTCTAAAGTCTGTATATCCATCTGCATTTATAAATCATGTTCATAGGGTTTCAAATAATTTCTGCACTTAGACATCATGTTCATAGGTTTTCAAATAATTTCTGCACTTAGATATCATGTTCATAAGCTTTCAAATAATTTCTGCACTTAAACATCATGTTCATAGGTTTTCAAATAACTTCTGCACTTAGAAATCATGTTCATAGGTTTTTAAACAATTTATGCACTTAGATATCATGTTCATAGGTTTTAAAGCAATTCCTACACTTCGATATCATGTTCATAGGCCTTAAACAAAAATTCAGCACCTAGATATCATGTTCCTAAGTCTTAAAACAAGTTTCCTGCATTTTATACCATGTTCAAAATCAACTACGCGTAGAAAGCATGCCTATAGGAACTCCTAATCGAATTTGAATCGCTTCATTCACATATGGGACTAAAATTAGTAACAACGCGTATTGTTAGCAGTAGAACTTATAATCTTCGTAAAAAACTGGCCTTTCTTTTAACAAAATCTGACTCCTCTGTTAATCAGTATGTGTCCAGTTTACTTTAAACCCTGTTATTTCGTTGCTTTCTGAATTCAATAGATACCATGCCTATAGGATCCTTGTCCAACACATAGGCAAGCCTTAGGGTAAAGTTATAATTTAAATCAGTTCTGTTAATAAATTCAACTAGCAGGCCTGATTCGGGCTTCTTATCTGAATTGTGCAATAAATAAGTCTGCCTCAACCTTTAAGCTCTTGCATGTTCAGTACTTAATCAGACCTTAACTAGTATGTGTAAGTCATGCTAATTACGTGTTCCTTTGTTCAAGGAGGTATATCTGAGCCTCTGCTTGTTATGTGCTTTCCTCCAACTTGCTATACATATTTTGTATGTCGCCTTAGAATTTTTGCCTTTGAAACCACAAATAAGCCTAACATCCCTTCGCTTTAGGATTAGTAGTCCTCATGCCTCCGGGACTGATAGGATTGGGATGGGTAGTAGCATGCAATAGGTAAACGAGACCATTCCGCGCTTTAATACCTCAACGGGATGGGAATGGTAGATATGGATATGATGACCACGCGATAATGTCACGTGTAGCCCCTCATTGAGGAGTGATTACCGGGCATTGTGTGGGGTGATCCATATTATTAATAAACCTAGGACCCCTCTCCCTTTATTTCTTTCTTTTCAGCATTTTAACTCTTTATTTTTAAAATCAGTTTTTTTAATTACTCTTTCAAACCTTGTTTGCTTTCAAACCTTTGTATGATGAAATCCCCTCTTATTTGAGCCCTATTTGTCTATATGATAATTGTACCCAAATTCACAATAATAGTCTGGCCGGGAACCACAGTAGTGGATTCTGAGGGGTGCCTAACACCTTCCCCTTAGAATAATTTCAAGCCCTTACCCAATCTCTGGTTATTCAAATCAAACTCTTTTGGTGTCCTAATGCACCCTAATCATTAGGTGGCGACTCTTCAATTGCAAACCCAGTTCCCAAAAGGAATGAGTTGTCCCTCCAAATGTCATAAATTCGATTTTGCGAGAAAAAGGGGGCGCGACAGCATAGCGACTCCGCTGGGGACTTTTAGGCTTTTACCATTTCAGACTATTACTGTGAATTTATGCTTCTTTACGCGCAATTATTTGTTTATTTCTTTTAAAGCATTCAGTTTCCTTTTCAATTGCGAAACTGACTCGTCTTTTTGTTTCTTTCCTTTACTGCTTTCCTTCATTGCTGCTTTAAATTACGAAATTGTTGTATTTACTGCTTTCTTAAATGTGCAAATACATGACAACATGCCTTTAATTGTTGCATAATCATGCTCAACATCATATTCCACTCGTGCCAAACAAATCCTATAGCAACGCTTATAATGAGTGGTTGTGCTCTTCCAATATTATCACCCCCTAAATTCGGAAACGACATATTTGCGGTAAAACCAGTCGATCAACGGTGTAGTCGACGGTTCCCTGCCTTTCCCCCTTAAGTTGTCCGCTCAAGGGTACCAGTCTAAAACCCCATAGAAACCTCACTCTGTTTAACTGTGCATGCATCATGGTCAAACCTAGCCGAGTCAGTTATGTTGTCCGCATAATGACTCTTTTTGATAGCCTTGTCCAAAGTCCACTGGGTTCCCCTGAAACCCAAACGGACATTATCACGTTCTATGCATTTATTTGGAGAATTAAATGCTTTTATGCCAATTATTGATGTTAAATAGTCGAGTCCGGTGGGGGAAGGGGCCTAACCTTATTTTCTTGCAGATAATGAGGCACGAAATCCCCAGATTCGGCATGGTTACCAACATCCACCCGAGACTGCTAAATTGGTGGAAAGATCTTCATTCCAGTGACCAGACTCTCGTCTGAAAATATCTAGGGAATCTACCCTCCCTCCTGGAAACCCAACCCAACAACAAGATCATAGAAGCTGCTACTCTATTTTGGGATTGTGAAAAGTCCGTCTTCCGCTTTGGGGAAATTGAGAGGACACATTTGCTAGAAGAAATAGGAAGATTATCCGGCTTGGTATGGGAGACTCCGGGTTTATTGATGCCTGAGAACCGGAAGGGCAGGGGTTTCCTCAAAATGATGGGTCTGAAGAAGAATTCAGAGCTGACATGCTCAAAGAATCCTATATCCCCTTTGACTATTTGTACGAGAGGTACGGTCACAGCAAGTCCTACCGTACCTATCCTGATGAGTTTGCCATCACCTCATTAGGACATATTCATCGAAGGGTCTTTGTATTCATGTTCTGCTTTCTGGGGTTGATTGTGTTTCCAATGAAGAAGGCAAGAATCCACACCCGACTAGCCATGGTTACTAAAACCTTAATGGAAGGAATTGGAGGGCAACCATTCAGCATCGTGCCCATGATCGTCGCAGAAATATACCGAGCCCTAGAGAAATGTCAACGGGGAGCTGGTCACTTCGAGGGTTGCAATTTACTACTTCAGCTGTGGCTCATGGAGCATCTACAAAAGGGTGAATATCGACAAGAGATTCAACGAAGGGACTGGGACGATCATATCGCTTTCCATCACCCAAAGCGAATGAATTATATCCCTGATATGTTTGCTTAGCCAGAGGATGCCAAAGGATGGTTCGAGCTATTTGATAATCT
>NC_031996.1:18994859-19139270 GCF_001879085.1 Nicotiana attenuata | reverse complement strand
ATAGTCACAACTGTTCAAATCTTTCTTCTTTTTAAGTTAGGTCAATATTATTTTCTACACTACAATATCCTTCCATTCACTTTTGAAGTTCTCGATTATTACCGTATGTAAATGACGATTTCATACGGTTTCGGATTTCACTCGACAAACCAAGTGAATCGTCGCTCAATAAGTTGATTTTTAAAGCCATTGGTGCAATAAATATTTTCCTCAATAAAGATATTCCTTTTTCCATTGAGAACATGTACAAGAACGAAAAACTATTGCACGTCAGTTGTGGGTTTAAAGTTGAACTTAGAGGTTAATGACATTCTAGCAACTTGATTGCATGGCTCTTGCAATTATGCAAGGGCGGCCCTTCCATAAAGCAAGTAAAGCAACTGCATTAGTGTAACGACGAGGACATGCGGAGTAGATACCCTCATCTATTCAGCACTTCAGGTACCTTTCTATGTCCGTTCGAGGACGAACGTTTGTTTAAGAGGTGGAGGATGTAACGACCTGTCCGGTCGTTCGCCTTTTTAGGACCCCGTTCCCCCAAATAAAACTCTCCATGCTCGCTTTAACTAATTTACGACCTGCGGGGATGGTTGGTTCGGGATTTAGAAGAGTTTGGATTGAAATATGCACATTTGACTCTTTAGGATTTCTTAAAAGGCTAAGTTTGACTTTGGTCAACATTTTGGGCAAACGGGCCCAGATTCGTATTTCGACGGTTCCGGAGGGTCCACGGAAAAATATTGGACCTGAGCGTATGCCCGGAATCGAATTCCGAGGTCCCTAGCCCGAGTAATGAATTTTTATTAGAAATTGTTAATCTGAAATATTAGGGATTTAAAGAAACTAACTAATGATTGATTTCATGGGTATCGGACTCGTATGTTGGTTTCGAAGCCCGGTACAAGTCCGAAATATCATTTAAGACCTACCCGCAAAGTTTGGTGTCAATCCGAGTAGTTTAAAGGCGTTTTGGCCCGTTGGAGGAAGATTAAGAACTTCAAGTTCATAAGTTTGATTCATTTGGTTTTAGGGGGTGATTTCTAGATTTAGCGTTGTTTCGGGTGTTCCGAAGGTTCGAGCAGGTCCATCTTGTGGTTTCAGACTTGTCGGTATGTTCGGGCGGGGCCCGAGAGCCCCGAGCGTCAATCGGACGAGGCTCGAGTGAAGTGAAAATTTTTGAAAAGACCGTAGAAGTGGTCCCTTCATCGCAGAAGCGGCCAGGGCAGCCAGGCCAGGAACCGCAGAAGCGGCTCCGTAGATGCGGCCTCGAGACCGCAGAAGCGGTCCCAGCCCCTTCGCCCCGTTTCGCAGATGCGGTTTATTTCTCGCAGATGCGGGACCGTAGATGCGGGACCGCAGATGCGGTCCCCTGATCGTAGATGCGAAAATCGCTGAAGCAGTGAGGTTCATTTAATACGGGTTCCAAACCAATTTTTGACACTTTTTTCACTCCTCCATTGGCGATTTTAGAGCTCTTGCGAGAAAACCTTCACCAAGCATCTTGAGTTTGGGATCGTTCGGCTCCGAATTGAGGGCTTGGACACGTTCTTTGTATTGGAAGTGCACTTTGTAGCGAGGTGAGTCTCCTTTCTAACCTTGTAAGAGGGAATTGTCCCCATAGGTATAATAATTAAATTAATTGCCACTATATGCGGGGGCTACTTACGTACTAGGTGACGAGAGTCCGTGCGTAGCGGCTATTATGTTAAGCCCGGGTAGTCTAGGACCCATAAGCATGCTTTACGTGATATCCTTGTAACTTGAAGATAAATTCGGATTCGTATAAACTATTTTGATTAAGGTAAATGAGACTAGTGAAGGAACCTTATCCTGTTTGGTCTTTTAAAAGAGAATATTGGGTATTCCTGTAAATAACTACTCCTCAGATATACATTATTGTTTGCTTGTTGATGAGCTTATTTATATTTGACCACGTCGCATGGGTGATTCGCGAGCGGGGTAATAGATGCATCTATGGTTCGAGCCATTCGACCCTCGGCAGTGCACAATTTACTTTTATGTTGGATCGGGCCGTACGTCCCACGGTGTTACTTGCGCATGTTTTGCTTAGCATATCTCTGAGGACTGAATTTCATATCTGCTTGAAATACAGGTTAATATCCATGATAATACTTGGGAAAGAACAGTTATTCCATGATTATTAAATGCTAATAATTTGTGCTATCCATGCTAATTATAAATTTTTCTCACATTATTTGACCCTAGTAAATGTCAAGTCGACCTCTCGTCTCTACTTCCTCGAGATTAAACGGGATACTTACTGGGTACATAATGTTTATGTACTCATACTACACTTCTGTACTTGATTGTACAGGATCTGAGGTAGGTGTATCTGTGTATCAATCCGGTGCGTATCTCTGAGCGGACTCGAGACTTCTACGGTGAGCTGCTTCCCTTCCATGCCGTTCAGCAGCCTGAAGAAGTCTTTCTTATGTATTTTTTTTGCTCTCTATTCCGCTTCGAACAGGAGGATAGTGTGATTCTTTTATATATTCTACTAGTTGCCCACAGCTTGTGACACCAGGTCTTGGCACACACTTTAGTAGACTGTATTATTTTGGGGTTGTATGATTATCATGACTTTATTAATCGTTTCTGATTTTATTTCAACTTAACGAATTATTCCACTATTTCGGGGTAAAGGTAAATGAAAGTTTAGTTAGTATTTTCCGCGTTGGCTTGCCCGGCAATGGTGTTGGGCGCCATCATGACCTATTGTGGAAAATGGGTCGTGACAACATGGTATTAGAGCACTAGGTTCACGTAGGTCTCACAAGTCATGGGCAAACCTAATAGAGTCTTGTAGATCGGTACAGAGACGTCTGTATTTATCTTCGAGTGGCTATAGTGTATTAGGAAGAACTACTCTTTATTCATTCCTATCGTGCAGTAGTTGGTATACTAAATTTCCCTCTTCTATTCTCTCACAGATGGTGAGGACACGCACGGCTAATGTTCCAGACCCGGGCGGAGCTGCTCCCCCCGTTGCTCGATGCCGAGGCAGAGGCCGGGGGAGGGCACCGGCCCTTGGTAGGGGACGAGGGCGTCCCAGAGTTATTCTAGTAGTACCACTAGCAGATCCTGCGGGAGATCCTATTATCGAGGAGCAGGGCGAGGTGCCCGCAGCTGAGCCCACCCCGGCAGACTTTATGACAGCACCGGGATTTCAGGAGGTTATAGGCGTATGCTTCGGTTCATGGATTCTATGACTCAGGCTGGTTTATTTCCAGCAAATCCGGCTACCTCACAGGAAGGAGGGGGAGCACAGACCCCTACTGCTCAGGCTCCTGGACATGCAGCTGCAGTGTATCAGACTCCAGGTGCACTACCCACAGATGGGGGCCAGCCAGTTGCTGCAGTGGCACCCCAGCTCAGACCAGCTGCGGACGGTGATCCGCAGAAGTTATTGGATAAATGGACTAGGCTTCACCCTCCTATCTTCGGGGGTGAGCGACATGAGGATGCCCAGGACTTCATCGACAGGTGTAGGGACAGACTGCACAACATAAGGATATTGGAGTCACATGGAGTTAACTTTACTACTTTTCAGCTGGAGGGCAGGGCCCGTAGATGGTGGTAGTACTATGTTCTTGGCAGGCCAGCAGGTTCTCCTCCCCTCACTTGGGGTCAGTTTACACAGCTATTCTTGGACAGGTATATCCCACCCTCTGAGAGGGAAAAGCTACGGTATCAGATTGAGCATCTTGAGCAGGGTCAGATGTCCGTGACCGACTATGAGGCGAGGTTTTCTGAGTTGTCCCGCCATGCACTCATGATACTTCCCACAGATGCAGAGAGAGTGCGGATGTTTGTTGTAGGGTTGCACCCCGGTATTCAAGCTAGCATGGCCCGAGAGGTAGAGATGGGTACTGAGTATCAGCTAGTAGTGGAGATTGCTCGCAGGATTGAGGGTTATCGCCAGAGGAGTAGAGAGCAGTTTCAGCAGGATAAGAGGGTCTGGCTTTCTGGAGAGTTCAGAGGCGCCCCAGCCAGAGGTAGGGGGCACACAGGGAGGGGTCAGTCCAGCAGGCCCCCGTATTCAGCACCACCACCTCCCTGAGGTGCTCCAGCGAGGCCTTATTTCAGTGCGATGCCGGAGGGTTCTTACCGTCCGCCATCTAATCAGGGTTCTTCCAGCAGGTATTCTGGTCATCAGGGTTCTCCCAGTGCTTACTTCAGTGCCATGCCAGAGAGTTCTTATCGCCCACCAGCCATTCAGGGTCTTTCCGGTGGATATTCGGGACAGCAGTCTAAGACTTCAGGGCAGCAGGCTATGGCGCCGAGGGGCTGCTACGAGTGTGGAGATCTGGGTCACATAAAGAGGACCTGCCCCAGACTTAGGGGCAAGGCAGTACAGTAGGGTCAGCAGCCTGTGGTTTCAGCACCGGCTGCCCCGCCACCTAGAGGTGGAGGGCAGACCGGTAGGTGTCGTCCTAGAGGTGCAGGCCAGACAGGGAGAGGTCAGCCAGCTACTGCTCAGCCAGGCGGAGGCCAGCCAGCCAGCGCTCCAGCCAGATTCTATGCTCTTCCAGCCAGGCCAGATGCATTGGCCTCAGATACCGTCATCACAGGTATTATTTCCGTCTGCGGCAGAGATGCTTCGGTATTATTTGATCCAGGGTCCACCTATTCATATGTATCATCTTTGTTTGCTCGTTTCCTGGTTATTCCTCCTGCACCTTTGGGCGCTTTTGTTCATGTGTCCACTTCTGTGGGCGATTCCATGGTTGTAAACCGGATCTACCGATCCTGTGTGGTTACATTATGCGGTTTTAAGACTAGAGCAGATCTCCTATTGCTTGACATGATCGACTTTGAGGTCATCCTAGGCATGGATTGGTTATCTCCATATCACGCCGTTCTAGATTGCCATGCCAAGACTGTTTCACTAGTGATGCCAGGATTGCCGAGGTTGGAGTGGAAGGGTTCCACAGTTGATACCCCTAGTCGGGTTATTTCTTTCTTGAAGGCTCGGCATATGGTCGAGAAGGGATGTTTGGCTTACCTAGCTTATGTTCGAGACACCACCGCAGAGTCTCCGACGATTGATTCACTTTTAGTAGTTTGAGAGTTCGCCGATGTGTTTCCTTCTGATCTTCCTAGCATGCCACCGGATCGTGATATCGATTTCTGTATTGATTTGGCTCCAGGCACCCAGCCTATATCCATCCCACCGCACCGTATGGCTCCTAAGGAATTGAAGGTGTTGAAGGAGTAGCTTTAGGAGTTGTTAGCAAAAGGGTTTATTAGACCCACTGTATCGCCTTGGGGTGCACCGGTGTTATTTGTGATGAAGAAGGATGGGACTATGCGGATATGCATTGATTACCGCCAGTTGAACAAAGTCACCATCAAGAACAAGTATCTGTTGCCTCGTATCGATGACTTGTTCGACCAGTTGCAGGGTGCGAGGGTGTTCTCTAAGATAGACTTGAGGTCAGGGTACCATCAGCTGAAGATTTGGGACTCGGATGTTCCGAAGACTGCATTCCGGACTAGATATGGCCATTATGAGTTTTTGGTGATATCCTTTGACTTGACTAAGCCCCAGCAGCTTTTATGGATTTGATGAACAGGGTGTTCAGGTCTTATATTGATTCCTTCGTCATCGTCTTCATTGACGACATCTTGATATACTCACGTAGCCTAGGGGAGCACGAGCAACATCTAAGAGTAGTGCTCCAGACCTTGCGAGAGCAGAAGCTATATGCTAAGTTCTCCAAGTGTGAGTTTTGGCTAGAGTCAGTGGCATTCTTGGGACATATTGTGTCAGGAGAGGGTATTAAGGTAGATCCCAAGAAGATTGAGGCAGTTCAGAGTTGGCCACGCCCTACTTCAGTGACCGATATCAGGAGTTTCCTAGGGTTAGCAGGTTATTACAGGCGATTCGTACAGGGCTTTTCATCTATTGCATCACCTCTGACTAGATTGACCCAGAAGGGTGCTCCTTTCCATTGGTCCGATGATTGCGAGGCGAGCTTCCAGAAGCTCAAGACAACTTTGACTGCAACACCAGTTCTTGTGTTGCCTTTCGGTTCAGGGATGTATACAATGTATTGTGACGCTTCGCGCGTTGGCTTGGGTTGTGTATTGATGCAGGAGGGGCGAGTTATTGCATATGCCTCCCGTCAGCTGAAGATTCATGAGAAAAATTATCCTATGCACGATCTGGAGTTGGCAGCAATTGTTCATGCTCTTAAGATATAGAGGCACTACCTGTATGGGGCGTCATGCGAGGTTTATACTGATCACCGTAGCTTGTAGCATTTGTTTAAGCAGGGGGATCTTAATTTGAGGCAGCGCAGGTGGCTTGAGTTACTGAAGGATTATGACATCACCATTCTTTATCATTCGGGCAAGGCGAAAGTGGTCGCGGATGCCTTAAGCAGGAAGGCAGAGAATATGGGTAGCTTGGCATTCATTCCAGCAGAGGAGAGGCCACTAGCTTGGGACATTCAGTCCTTAGCTAACAGACTAGTAAGGTTGGACATTTCAGAGCCCAGTCGGGTTCTTATGTGTATGGTTGCTCAACCTTCATTATTGGGGGAGATAAAGGCCCGACAGTTCGATGATCCACATCTGGCGGTCCTCAGAGAGACAGTGCTTTAGGGAGGTGCCAAGGAGGTCTCTATTGGCGAGGATGGTGTTTTGCGGCTCTAGGGTCGTCTATGTGTTCCTAATGTTGATGGTCTGAGGGAAAGGATACTAGAGGAGGCACACAGTTCGCGGTATTCCATCCACCCGGGAGCTACGAAGATGTATCATGACTTGAGACAACATTATTGGTGGCGGAGGATGAAGAAAGACATAGTGGAGTATGTGGCTANTGGAGGGCAGACCGGTAGGGGCCGTCCTAGAGGTGGAGGCCAGACAGGGAGAGGTCAGCCAGCTACTGCTCAGCCAGGCAGAGGCCAGCCAGCCGGCGCTCTAGCCAGATTCTATGTTCTTCAACCTAGGCCAGATGCATTGGCCTCAGATGCCGTCATCACAGGTATTGTTTCCATCTACAACAGAGATGCTTCGGTATTATTTGATCCAGGGTCCACCTATTCATATGTATCATCTCTGTTTGCTCGTTTCCTGGTTATTCCTCCTGCACCTTTGGGCGCTCCTGTTCACGTGTCCACTCCTGTGGGCGATTTCGTGGTTGTAAACCAGATCTACCGACCCTGTGTGGTTACATTCTGCGGTTTTGAGACTAGAGCAGATCTCCTGTTGCTTGACATGATCGACTTTGAGGTCATCCTGGTGCATGGATTGGTTATCTCCATATCACCCCGTTCTAGATTGCCATGCCAAGACTGTTTCACTAGTGATGCCAGGGTTGCCGAGGTTGGAATGGAAGGGTTCCACAGTTGATGCCCCTAGTCGGGTTATTTCTTTCTTGAAGGCTCAGCATATGGTTGACAAGGGATGTTTGGCTTACCTAGCTTATGTTCGAGAAACCACCGCAGAGTCTCCGACGATCGATTCAGTTCCAGTAGTTCGAGAGTTCGCCGATATGTTCCCTTCTGATCTTCCTGGCATGCCACCGGATCGTGATATCGATTTCTGTATTGATTTGGCTCCAGGCACCCAGCCTATATCCATCCCACCGTAACGTATGGCTCCTAAGGAATTGAAGGAATTGAAGGACCAGTTTGAGGAGTTGTTAGCAAAGGGGTTTATTAGACCCACTGTACCGCCGGTGTTATTTGTAAAGAAGAAGGATGGGACTATGCGGATGTGCATTGATTACCGCCAATTGAACAAAGTCAACATCAAGAACAAGTATCCGTTGCCTCGTATCAACGACTTGTTCAACCAGTTGCAGGGTGCAAGGGTGTTCTCTAAGATAGACTTGAGGTCAGGGTACCATCAGCTGAAGATTTGGGACTCGGATGTTCCGAAGACTGCATTCCGGACTAGATATGGCCATTATGAGTTTTTGGTGATGTCCTTTATCTTGACTAATGCCCAGCAACATTTATGGATTTGATTAACAGGGTGTTCAGGCCTAATATTGATTCCTTCGTCATCGTCTTCATTGACGACATCTTGATATACTCATGTAGCCTGGGGGAGCACGAGCAGCATCTGAGAGTAGTTGCTCCAAACCTTGCGAGAGCAGAAGCTATATGCTAAGTTCTCCAAGTGTGAGTTTTGGCTAGAGTCAGTGGCATTCTTGGGACATATTGTGTCAGGAGAGGGTATTAAGGTAGATCCCAAGAAGATTGAGGCAGTTCAGAGTTGGCCACGCCCTACTTTAGTGACCGAGATCGGGAGTTTCCTGGGGTTAGCAGGTTATTACAAGCGATTCGTGCAGGGCTTTTCATCTATTGCATCACCTCTGACTAGATTGACCCAGAAGGGTGCTCCTTTCCATTGGTCCGATGATTGCGAGGCGAGCTTCCAGAAGCTCAAGACAACTTTGACTACAGCACCAGTTCTTGTGTTGCCTTCCGGTTCAGGGATGTATACAGTGTATTGTGACGCTTCGCGCGTTGGCTTGGGTTGTGTATTGATGCAGGAGGGGCGAGTTATTGCATATGCCTCCCGTCAGCTGAAGATTCATGAGAAAAATTATCCTGTGCACGATCTGGAGTTGGCGGCAATTGTTCATGCTCATAAGATATGGAGGCACTACCTGTATGGGGCGTCATGCGAGGTTTATACTGATCACCGTAGCTTGTAGCATTTGTTTAAGCAGGGGGATCTTAATTTGAGGCAGCGCAGGTGGCTTGAGTTACTGAAGGATTATGACATCACCATTCTTTATCATCCGGGCAAGGCGAACATGGTCGCGGATGCCTTAAGCAGGAAGGCAGAGAGTATGGGTAGCTTGGCGTTCATTCCAACGGAGGAGAGGCCACTAGCTTGGGACATTCAGTCCTTGGCTAACAAACTAGTGAGATTGGACATTTCGGAGCCCAGCCGGGTTCTTACGTGTATGGTTGCTCAGTCTTCATTATTGGGGGAGATAAAGGCCCGATAGTTCGATGATCCACATCTGGCGGTTCTCAGAGAGACAGTGCTTCAGGGAGGTGCCAAGGAGGTTTCTATTGGCGAGGATGGTGTTTTGCGGCTCCAGGGTCGTCTATGTGTTCCTAATGTTGATGGTCTGAGGGAAAGGATACTAGAGGAGGCACACAGTTCGCGGTATTCCATCCACCCGGGAGCTACGAAGATGTATCATGACTTGAGACAACATTATTGGTGGCGGAGGATGAAGAAAGACATAGTGGAGTATGTGGCTAGGTGTTTGAATTGCTAGCGGGTCAAGTATGAACATCAGAGGTCGGGTGGCCTACTTCAGCAGATGCCTATACCAGTGTGGAAGTGGGAACGCATTACCATGGATTTCGTAGTTGGGTTGCCGCGGACTTTGTGGAGGTTTGATTCAGTATGGGTCATCGTTGATAGGTTGACCAAGTCGGCCCACTTTATTCCAGTGGCGACTACTTATACAGTAGAGAAGTATGCACAGATTTATATTCGGGAGATAGTCCGGTTGCACGGGGTGCCTGTTTCTATTATATCAGACAGAGGCCCTCAGTTCACTTCCCATTTCTGGAGAGCCGTTCAGAGTGAGTTGGGGACCCGTGTAGAGCTTAGCACAGCATTCCATCCTCAGACCGACGAAAAGTCCGAGCGGACGATTCAGATTCTGGAGGATATGCTTAGAGCTTGTGTGATTGACTTTGGAGGGCAGTGGGACCAGTTCTTGCCCTTGGCGGAGTTTACATACAACATCAGCTATCAGTCCAGCATAGAGATGGCTCCATATGAGGCTTTATATGGTCGCCGTTGTCGTTCTCCTATCGGGTGGTTCGAGCCTGGCGAGGCTAAGTTATATAGTACAGATTTGGTGCAGGATGCCTTGGATAAGGTAAGGTTGATTCAGGAGAGGCTTCGCACAGACCAGTCCAGACAGAAGAGTTACGCGGATCAGAAGGCGCGTGATGTATCATTCATGGTTGGCGAGAAGGTTCTCTTGAACGTCTCGCCAATGAAAGGCATTATGAGGTTCGGGAAGAAGGGCAAGTTGAGCCTAAGGTTTATTGGCCCCTTTGAGGTGTTGAGGAGAGTTGGGGAGGTTGCCTATGAGCTTGCGTTACCCCCCAGGTTATCGAGAGTACATCTAGTTTTTCATGTATCGACGCTTCGGAAGTATCATCCTGACCTATCCCATGTGTTAGACTTCAGTACTATTCAGCTGGATGAGAGTTTGGGTTGTGAGGAGGAGCCAGTTGCCATCATTGATAGACAGGATCGCCACATGAGGTCCAAGAGGATTTCTGCGGTGCGGGTCCAGTGGAGGGGCCAACCAGTCGAGGAGGCGACCTGGGAGTCCGAGGAGGACATGCGGAGCAGATACCCTCATTTATTCAGCACTTCAGGTACCTTTCTATGTCCGTTCGAGGACGAACGTTTGTTTAAGAGGTGGAGGATGTAACGACCCGACCAGTCGTTTGCCTTTTTAGGACCCCGTTCCCCCAAATAAAACTCTCCGTGCTCGCTTTAACTAATTTATGACCTGCGGGGATGGTTGGTTCGAGATTTAGAAGAGTTTGGATTGAAATATGCACATTTGACTCTTTAGGATTTTCTTAAAAGGCTAAGTTTGACTTTGATCAACATTTTGGGCAAACGGACTCGGATTCGTGTTTTGACGGTTCCGGAGGGTTCGTGGGAAAATATGGGACCTGGGCGTATGCCCGGAATCGAATTGCGAGGTCCCTAGCCCGAGTAATGAATTTTTATTAGAAATTGTTAATCTGAAATATTAGGGATTTAAAGAAACTAACTAATGATTGATTTCATGGGTATCGGGCTCGTATGTTGGTTCCAAAGCCCGGTACAAGTCCGAAATATCATTTAAGACCTACCTGCAAAATTTGGTGTCAATCCGAGTAGTTTAAGGACGTTTTGGCCCGTTGGAGGAAAATTAAGAACTTGAAGTTCATAAGTTTGATTCATTTGGTTTTTGGGGGTGATTTCTAGATTTAGCATTGTTTCGAATGTTCCGAAGGTTCGAGTAGGTCCCTCTCGTGATTTCAGACTTGTCGGTATGTTCGGGCGGGGCCCGGGAGCCCCGAGCGTCAATCGGACGAGGCTCGAGTGAAGTGAAAATTTTTTAGAAGAGCTGAAGGTTGCTGCTTCTGTCATAACCGCACGTACGGTTAGTGGACCGCAGGTGCGAGACCACAGAAGTGGTCCCTTCATCGCAGAAGCGGCCCAGGGCAGCCAGGCCAGGAACCGTAGAAGCAGCTCCGCAGTTGCAGCCTCGAGACTGCAGAAGTGGTCCCAGCCCCTTCGCCCCGTTTCGCAGATGCGGTTTATTTCTCGCAGATGCGGTCCCCTGACCGCAGATGAGAAAATCGCTGAAGCAGTGAGGTTCATTTAATACGGGTTCCAAACCAATTTTTGACACTTTTTTAACTCCTCCATTGGCGATATAAGATCTCTTGAGAGAAAACCTTCACCAAGCATCTTGAGTTTGGGATTGTTCGGCTCCGAATTGAGGGCTTGGACACGTTCTTTGTATTGGAAGTGCACTTTGGAGCGAGGTGAGTCTCCTTTCTAACCTTGTAAGAGGGAATTGTCCCCATAGGTATAATAATTGAATTAATTGCCATTATATGCGGGGGCTACGTACGTACTAGGTAACGAGAGTCCGTGCGTAGCGGCTATTATGTTAAGCCCGGGTAGTCTAGGACCCATAAGCATGCTCTACGTGATATCCTTGTAACTTGAAGATAAATTCGGATTCGTATAAACTATTTTGATTAAGGTAAATGAGAGTAGTGAAGGAACCTTATCCTGTTTGGTCTTTAAAACGAGAATATTGGGTATTCCTTGTGATGACACAAAAGGTCATAACTTGCTTTAAAATTAAATTCTGTGTTTCCGAGGCCTTGAAAACCTCATTTAGACACCTCGATTTCCGTGCGCAGTCCGGGCATGCAGCCGGAAAGCTTAAATATGAAAATCTGTCAAAAATAATTAAATTTGGCTAATAAATGAATTAATTTGACTTTGGTCAACGTTTTGGGTAAATGGTCCCGGACCCGTGATTTGACGGTTCCCGGAGGGTCCGTAGGAAAATATGGGGACTTGGGCGAATGCCCGGAATCGAATTCCGATGTCCCAAGCCCGAGAAATGAATTTTTAAAGGAAATTGTTTTCTGAAATTGTTTAAGGAAATTTGAAATGAAATTTGATTAGAACATGTTAGTATCGGGCCCGTATTTTGGTTCCGGCATCCAGTACAGGTCTTATATGTGATTTAAGATTTTTTTGGGAAAATTGGTGAAAAACGGATATCATTTGACGTGATTCGGACCTAAATTGCTAAAGTTGATACTTGATGAAGTTTGAGAAAAATTCTTTGATTTTGAGGATTAATTCGTTGTTATTGAGGTTATTTTAGCGATTTGATCGCACGGATAAGTTCGTATGATGTTGTTGAGTTAGTACGTATGTTTGGTTAGGAGACCCGAGGGCTCGGGTGTGTTTCGGATATGTTTCGGGAGGCTTTTGGAACTCAAAAAGTTGCAGGTTTTTAGCTGTTCAGTTCCCAGGGACTTTACCCTTCGCGTTCGCGTGGTCCCTCTCGCGAACGCGTAAGGAAAAAATCCCAGGTGCCCAATTTCTTCTCCCTGAACGCGAAGGCTGAGACGCGAACGCGAAGCTGAGGGGGGAGACCCTTCGCGAACGCGTCCCTCCACGCGCGAACGCGTAAGGTTCTGGGGAGGGGTCAACTTTTTGTTCATCGCGAATGCGGCCACTGGCCCGCGAATGTGTAGGCTTGACGAGTCAAAGCTCCGCGAACGCTAGCCCTGTTTCGCGAACGCCAAGGCCTAACAGGCTAGACTCATCGCGAACACGATGGGCCTGTCGCGAACGCGATGAGTGTTTTTGCCCAGTTATTTTAAAAGACCCAAAACAGTAGAATTACGGGATTTTCATAAAAATTCATAAACCCCTTCTTCTCCAAAGCTCTTAGGCGATTTTTGAAGCAATTCTTCACCATAATCTCTTGGGTAAGTAATCTTTAACTTGTTTTCTTACCTTTTTATCAACACCCACTAGATTTCTAGGCCTAAAACATGAGATTAAGGGTAGAAAATTAGGGATTTGGGTAGAGTTAGGGCTTTTTGATTAATTGTGATTTAGACCTCGTTTTGGGGTCGAATTCTGAAAATAATTATATATTTGGGCTCGTGGGTGAATGGGTGATTTGATTTTGGTCCGAACCTCGTGTTTTGACCGAGCGGACCCGGGGTCGGTTTTTGGGTTTTTGGGAAGAATGATTAGAAAGCTATAATTTGGCATTGGAATTGAATTTTTTAGCGTTTATTGATGTTATGAAGTCGATTATGTATAGATACGATCGTTTTGGAGCCGAATTCGAAAGGAAAGGCGGTGTTTGAGGCTTGAGTTGGTCGTAGAAGTTTGAGGTAAGTGTTCGGTCTAACCTTAGCTTGAGGGATTAGGAGTTGAGTCCTATTTGCTATTTGTTTCTTGTTGAGTACGACGTATGGGCATGGTGACGAGTATCTATGCGTTGGTGTCGAGCATGACCGTAAGTCTTAAATTGCAAATTGTTGTGTTCTTAAATGATACTACGGATGCTTTAAATTGATGATTCTCGAATTTGAGTAAGAATTGAGTTTGTTTTGTGGAAAGTACTTATGATTGGGTATTCGGTGTTAGCTGAGATGAGTAGAAATTGAACTAAGATTGGTTATAGTTGATTCTCCCTTGCCGGGACGTATATACTTGTACTGTTGAGTTCCCTTGCCGGGATAGTGTAGTTTGTTGTTGATCCCTTGCCGGGACGGTTATTATGATTATTGCTTACTCTATGTTTGGAACGGGTTGCGCGCCGCAACATTATTATTATATATGGATCGAGTTGCACGCCGCAACAATTATATTATATGGATCGGGTTGCACACCGCAACAATGATATATTGGATCGGGTTGCACGCCGTAACAATTATATTATATGGATCGGGTTGTGCGCCGCAACAGTTATATATGTGGATCGGGTTGCGCGCCGCAACAGTATTATTGTTGTTTGGTTGTAGATTTTGGACTGTCTTCTCATATTTCTTTTAAGCTTCTGCTGGATTTATTATGTTCCCCGAAGTATGTACCCCCTCCCATTTAAACTGCTTATTCCTGTTTATTTTTCCGTCGTATATTATATAATTGCACAGGTTTATCTGGAGTCTGGTCCTAGCCTCGTCACTACCTCGCCGGGGTTAGGCCAGACACTTACCAGCACATGGGGTCGGTTGTGCTGATGCTACACTCTGCACTATGTTCAGATACCGAAGCAGCTTTTGAGCAGTAGCGCTTGGGGATCCAGCCTTCAGTCCACAGAGATCCCGAGGTAGCCCTGCAGACATCCGCAGGCCCGGCATCTCTTCTATCTACTATGTGTTATGTTTTCATTGTATCCGAGACAGACAGTATTTCCCTTTCTTCAGACATCTGTATGAAGTATTCTTAGACAGTCCATGAATGTTGTGACACCAGTTTCTGGGTAGAGGCATGTGTTGATTATCGTATTATCTTGGTTTATTTTATGTAAGTTTTCCGCTTAATCTCATATTTCGCTGTTATTTAAAAGTTTATCACTTGTTAATATAAGTTGTAAAAAGGATTAACAACAAAAGAGTTAAAGAGTTCTAATTTTGTGGCTTGCCTAGCTTCTACGAGTAAGCCATCACGACTCCCGAGGGTGGGAAATCCGGGTCGTGACAAGTGGGAGAACACGCGCTTCCTCATCTACCGATCAGCAGCCCGAGCCCCCAGCAGTAGCTCCCACGAGGGGCAGAGGGCGAGGCCGAGGCCGTGCTAGAGGCCGAGGTAGGAGCAGAGCTCAGCCCCGAGTAGCAGCACCAGCAGCAGAGCCTCAGGTTGACTTTGACGACGAGGTTCCGGCTCGAGCAGTTCCGGTGGGCCCAGCTCAGGTCCTAGAGGGATTTATTGCCACCCCAGTTCTTCAGGATGCTCTGGTCTGTCTAGTGGGCCTCATGGAGAGTGTCACAGGGCAGGTTTACTTCCTGTAGCACCAGCCGTCTCTCAGGCTAGAGGAGGAGCCCATACTCCTGCTACTCGCACTACGGAGCAGGTAGCTCCCTAGTTCCAGACTCCAGCGACTCAGCCAGTTGGGGCAGTTCAGCCGGGTGTGGTAGCTCAGACCGGCGATGGTGCAGCCATGTCTGCCGATGCTTTGTGGAGATTGGACAGGTTCACCAAGCTCTTCAATACTACTTTCAGCAGTGCATCTGCTAAGGATCCCTAGGATTATCTGGACAGCTGTCACGAGGTTCTTCGGAACATGGGGATAGTTGAGACCAACGGGGTTGATTTTGCCACATTTCGCTTCTCTGGATCTGCCAAGACTATGTGGATGGATTATTGCTTAGGTAGACCAGCGGGATCGCCAGCCTTGACCTGGGAGCAGTTCACGCAGCTATTTCTGGAGAAGTTTCTCCTTATCACACAGCGAGAGGCCTATCGGAGGCAGTTCGAGCACCTCCAGCAGAGATCCATGACTGTCACCCAGTACAAGATCGGGTTTATTGATTTAGCTCGCCATGCTCTTATTGTACTTCCCACTGAGAGGGAGAAAGTGAGACGGTTCATTCATGGACTCATTCAGCCGATTCGTCTTTAGATGGCTAGAGAGGCTGGGAGTGAGATATCCTTCCAGGAGGCGGCCAATGTGGCCCGGAGGGTTGAGATGGTATTATCACAGGGGGGTGGTCACAGGGCAGACAAGAGACCCCGTCAGTCAGGCAGATTCAGTGGTGCCTCATCTGGAGGCAAGGATTCGTATGATAGAGGCCATCCTCCTAGGCCCTTTCAGTCACCACTCCAGGTTTCTCACGGTGCTTCAGGTGGCCGTGGTTCTCACACGCAGTATTCTGATCAGCAGCCCTACAGTGCACCACTATCTCCTATCAGTGCACCGCCGCTCCAGAGTTTTCGGGGTGGTCATTCGGGTCGCCAGGGTCAGTCTCAGTTCCCTCAGCCCCAGCGTTCAGGTGGATGCTATGAGTGTGGTGAGTATGGTCATATCAGGAGGGCTTGTCCGAGGTTGGTGGGTACTCAAGCGCAGCAGCAGGGTTCCCGTGCTATGGCTCAGGCACCAGGTGTTCCACAGCCCGCCCAGCCAGCTAGAGGTGGGGGTAGAGGTGCTAGAGGTGGAGGTAGAGGTGCTAGAGGTGGAGCTCAGACCGCTAGAGGTGGAGGCCAGCCAGCTGCAGGCCGTCCCAGAGAGGTAGATCAGAGTGGTGGGGCACAGCCCCGATGTTATGCCAGGCCTGAGGCTGAGGCTTCCGATGCCGTTATCACAGGTACTTGTTCTGGTTTGTGATAGAGATGTTTCAGTGTTATTTGATCCAGGGTCTACGTACTCGTATGTGTCATCTTATTTTGCACCGTATCTTGTTATGCCTAGTGATTCTTTAAGTGCTCTTGTTTATGTGTCTACACCGGTGGGTGATCCTATTGTGGTAGATCGAGTCCATCGTTCTTGTATCGTGGTGATTGGGAGTCTGGAGACTCGTGTAGATTTGTTGCTTCTAGACATGGTTGATCGATGTTATATTAGGGATAGACTGGTTATCACCTTACCACGCTATCTTGGATTGTCATGCCAAGACTGTGACCTTAGCCTTACCGGGTTTGCCTCGTTTAGAGTAGAGAGGGACTCCTGGTGATTCTACCCATAGTGTTATTTCTTATGTAAAGGCTCGGCGTATGGTCGAGAAGGGGTGCTTGGCCTATTTGGCTTATGTTCGCGATTCTAGTGCTGAGGTCCCTCCTATTGATTCTATGCCCGTTGTTCGGGAGTTTCCTGAGGTATTCCCTTCAGACCTGTCGGGTATGCCACCCGATAGGGATATTAACTTTTGCATTGATCTGGTTCCGGGCACCCAGCCCATTTCTATCCCGCCGTATCGCATGGCCCCGCCTGAGTTGAAAGAGTTAAAGGAGCAATTGCAAGACTTGCTTGAGAAGGGTTTCATTAGACCCAGTGTTTTGCCTTGGGGTGCGCCGGTGTTGTTTGATAAAAAGAAGAATAGGCCAATGAGAAATGTGTATTGATTACCGGCAATCGAACAAGGTTACAATCAAGAATAAGTATCCGCTGCCGAGGATTGATGATTTCTTCGATCAGCTTCAGGGTGCCAAAGTATTTTCAAAGATTGGCTTGAGATCTGGCTACCATCAGTTGAGGATTAGGGCATCTGATGTCCCTAAGACAGCTTCCGCACTCGGTACGGGCATTATGAGTTATTGGTTATGTCATTCGGGCTGACAAATGCCCTAGCAACTTTTATGGATTTGATGAACTGAGTGTTCAGGCCTTATTTGGACTCGTTCGTGATAGTCTTCATCGATGATATATTGATATATTCCCGCAGCCAGGAGGAGCACGAGCAGCAACTTAGAGTGGTTCTTCAGACTCGAAGGATAGTTAGCTATATGCCAAGTTCTCTAAGTGTGAGTTCTGGTTGAGTTCAATTGCATTTCTGGGTCATGTTATATCAGCAGAGGGTATTCAGGTGGACCCAAAGAAGATTGAGGCAGTCAAGAACTGGCCTAGACCAGCATCAGCTACAGAGATTCGGAGTTTCCTAGGATTGGCAGGTTACTATCGTCGGTTCGTGGAGGGGTTTTTATCCATTGCAGCCCCGATGACCAGATTGACCCAGAAGGGTGCCCAGTTCAGATGGTCGGATGAGTGTGAGGCGAGCTTTCAGAAGCTCAAGACAGCTCTGACTACGGCACCGGTGTTGGTTTTGCCCACATGTTCAGGGCCTTATACAATTTATTGTGATGCGTCTCGTGTTGGGCTTGGAGCAGTGTTGATGCAGGATGGCTAGGCCATTGCCTATGCTTCGCGGCAGTTGAAGATTCATGAGAAGAACTATCCGGTTCATGATTTGGAGTTGGCAGCCATAGTGCACGCATTGAAGATCTGGAGGCATTATCTGTACGGCGTGGCATGTGAGGTATTCACGGATCATAAGAGTCTTCAGTATTTGTTCAAGCAAAAGGAGTTAAATTTGAGGCATAGGAGGTGATTGGAGTTGTTGAAAGATTATGATATCACCATTTTATATCCTTCGTGAAAGGCCAATGTGGTGGTCGATGCCTTGAGTAGGAAGTCAGCCAGTATGGGCAGTTTAGCTTATATCCGGTCGGTGAGAGACCGCTTGCCCTGGATGTTCAGGCTTTGGCCAACTAGTTCATGAGGTTGGATATTTCTGAGCCCAGCCGTGTGTTATCTTGCACAGTCGCTCGTTCTTCATTATTGGAGTGTATCCGAGATCGGCAGTTTGATGATCCCCATTTGNTCAGCTCAGTCCAGGCAAAAGAGCTATGCCGACCGCAAGGTTCGAGATTTGGATTTCATGGTCGGTGAGCGGGTATTGCTTCGAGTGTCGCCTATGAAGGGCGTGATGAGATTTGGTAAGAAGGGCAAGCTTAGCCCTAGGTACATTGGTCCGTTTGAGATTCTTGATCGAGTGGGAGAGGTGGCTTATAGGCTTGCATTGCCACCGAGCTTATCAGCCGTCCATCCAGTGTTTCATGTGTCCATGCTTCGGAGGTATCACGGCGATCCATCCCACGTGTTAGAATTCAGCACTGTCCAGTTAGACAAGGACTTGTCTTACGAGGAGGAGCCGGTGGCTATCCTAGACCGGCAGGTTCGTCAGTTGAGGTCGAAGAGTTTTCCTTCTATTCGTGTTTAGTGGAGAGGTCAGCCTGCTGAGGCATCGACCTGCGAGTCCGAGTCCGATATGCGGAGCCGTTATCCCCATCTTTTCCCTGACTCGGGTACTTCCTTCTTCTGTCTGTTCGAGGATGAACGGTTGTTTTAGAGGTGGAGAATGTGATGACCCAAAAGGTCATCACTTGCTTTTAAATTAAATTCTGTGTTTTCGAGGCCTTAAAAACCTCATTTAGAGTCACCTCGATTTGCGTGCGCAGTCCGGGCGCATAGACAAAAAGCTTTAACATGCAAATATGTGAAAAATGATACAATTTGGCTAATAAATGAATTATTTTGACTTCGGTCAACGTTTTGGGTAAACAGACCCGGACCCGTGATTTGACGATCCCAGAGGGTCCGTAGGAAAATATGGGACTTGGGTGTATGCCCGGAATCGAATTCCGATGTCCCAAGCCCGAGAAATGAATTTTTAAAGGAAATTATTTTCTGAAATTGTTTAAGGAAATTTGAAATGAAATTTGATTAGAACATATTAGTATCGGGACCGTATTTTGGTTCCGGCGCCCGGTACAGGTCTTATATATGATTTAAGATGTTTCTGTGAAATTTGGTGAAAAACGGATATCATTTGACGTGATTCGGACCTAAATTGCTAAAGTTGATACTAGATGAAGTTTGAGAAAAATTCTTTGATTTTGAGGATTAATTCGTTGTTATTGAGGTTATTTTAGCGATATGATCGCACGGATAAGTTCGTATGATGTTGTTGAGTTAGTATGTATGTTTGGTTAGGAGCCCCGAGGGCTCGGGTGTGTTTTGGATGTGTTTCGGGAGGCTTTTGGAACTCAAAAAGTTGCAGGTTTTTGGTTGTTCGGTGCCCAGGAACTTTACCCTTCGCGTTTGCGTGGTCCCTCTCGCGAACGCGTAAGGGAAAAATCCCAGGTGCCCAATTTATTCTTCGCGAACACGAACACTGAGACGTGAATGCGAAGCTAAGGGGGGAGACCCTTCGCGAACGCATCCCTCCACTCGCGAACCCGTAAGGTTCTGGGGAGGGGTCAACTTTTTGTTAATCGCGACGCGGCCACTGGCTCGCGAACGCGTAGGCTTGAGGAGCCAAAGCTCCGTGAATGCGAGCCCTGTTTCGCGAACACGAAGGCCTAACAGGCCTGACTCATCGCGAACGTGATGGGCCTGTCACGAACGCGATGAGTGTTTTTGCCCAGTTATTTTAAAAGACCCAAAACAGTAGCATTACGGGATTTTCATAAAAATTCATAAACCCCTTCTTCTCCAAAGCTCTTAGGCGATTTTTGAAGCAATTCTTCACCATAATCTCTTGGTTAAGTAATCTTCAGCTTGCTTTCTTCCCTTTTTATCAACACCCACTAGATTTCTAGGCCTAAAACATGAGATTAAGGGTAAAAAATTAGGGATTTGGGTAGAGTTAGGGCTTTTTGATTAATTGTGATTTAGACCTCGTTTTGGGGTCGAATTCTGGAAATAATTATATATTTGGGCTCGTGGGTGAATGGGTGATTTGATTTTAGTCTGAACCTCGTGTTTTGACCAAGCGGGCCCGGGGTCAAATTTTGGGTTTTTGGGAAGAATGATTAGAAAGCTATAATTTGGCATTGGAATTGAATTGTTTAGCGTTTATTGATGTTATGAAGTTGATTATGTATAGAAAACGATTTGGAGCCGAATTCGAAAGGAAAGGCGGTGTTTGAGGCTTGAGTTGGCCGTGGAAGTTTGAGGTAAGTATTCGGTCTAACCTTAGCTTGAGGGATTAGGAGTTGAGTCCTATTTGCTATTTGTTTCTTGTTGAGTACGACGTATAGGCATGGTGACGAGTATCTATGCGTTGGTGCCGAGCATGACCGTGAGTCTTAAATTGCAAATTGTTATGTTCTTAAATGATACTACTGATGCTTTAAATTGATGATTCTCGAACTTGAGTAAGAATTGAGTTTGTTTCGTGGAAAGTACTTATGATTGGGTATTCGGTGTTAGCTGAGATGAGTAAAAATTGAACTACGATTGGTTATAGCTGATTCTCCCTTGCCGGGACGTATATACTTGTACTGTTGAGTTCCCTTGCCAGGATAGTGTAGTTTGTTGTTGATCCCTTGCCGGGACGGTTATTATGATTATTGTTGACTGTATATTTGGAACGGGTTGCGCACTGCAACATTATTATTATATATGGATCGGGTTGCACGCCGCAACAATTATATTATATGGATCGGGTTGCACGCCGCAACAATGATATGTTGGATCGGGTTGCACGCCGTAACAATTATATTATATGGATTGGGTTGCGCGCCGCAACAGTTATATATGTGGATCGGGTTGCGCGCCGTAACAGTATTATTGTTGTTTGGTTGTAGATTTTGGACTGTCTTCTCATATTTCTTTTAAGCTTCTGCTGGATTTGATATGTTCCCCGAAGCATGTACCCCCTCCCATTTAAACTGCTTATTCCTGTTTATTTTTCCGCAGTATATTATATAATTGCACAGGTTTATCTGGAGTCTGGTCCTAGCCTCGTCACTACCTCGCCGGGGTTAGGCCAGACACTTACCAGCACATGGGGTCGGTTGTGCTGATGCTACACTCTGCACTATGTTCAGATACCGGAGTAGCTTTTGAGCAGTAGCGCTTGGGGAGCCAGCCTTCAGTCCACAGAGATCCCGAGGTAGCCCTGCAGACGTCCGCAGGCCTGGCGTCTCTTATATCTACTATGTGTTCTGTTTTCATTGTATCCGAGACAGACAGTATTTCCCTTTCTTCAGGCATCTGTATGTAGTATTCTTAGACAGTCCGTGAATGTTGTGACACCAGTTTCTGGGTAGAGGCATGTGTTGATTGTCGTATTATCTTGGTTTATTTTATTTAAGTTTTCAACTTAATCTCATATTTCGTTGTTATTTAAATGTTTATCACTTGTTAATATAAGTTGTCAAAAGGATTAACAACAAAAGAGTTAAAGAGTTCTAATTTCGTGGTTTGCCTAGCTTCTACGAGTAAGCGCCATCACGACTCCCGAGGGTGGGAAATCTGGGTCGTGACATTCCTGTGAATAACTACTCCTCAGATATACATTATTGTTTGCTTGTTGATGAGCTTATTTATATTTGACCGCATCGCATGGGTGATTCGCGAGCGGGGTAATAGATGCATCTATGGTTCGAGCCGTTCGACCCTCGACAGTGCACAATTTACTTTTATGTTGGATCGGGCCGTACGTCCCACGGTGTTACTTGCGCATGTTTTGCTTAGCATTTCTCTGAGGACTGAATTTCATATCTGCTTGAAATACAGGTTAATATCCATGATAATACTTGGGAAAGAACAGTTATTCCATGATTATTAAATGCTAATAATTTGTGCTATCCATGCTAATTATAAATTTTTCTCACATTATTTGACCCTAGTAAGTGTCAAGTCGACCTCTCGTCTCTACTTCTTCGAGATTAGACGGGATACTTACTGCGTACATATTGTTTATGTACTCATACTACACTTCTGTACTTGATTGTACAGGATTTGAGGCAGGTGTATCTGGCTATCAGTCTGGTGCATATCTCTGAGCGGACTCGAGACTTCTACGGTGAGTTGCTTCCCTTCCATGCAGTTCAGCAGCCTGAAGAAGTCTTTCTTATGTATTTTTTTTCTTGCTGTCTATTCCGCTTCGGACAGTAGGATAGTGTGATTCTTTTATATATTCTACTAGTTGCCCACAGCTTGTGACACCAGGTCTTGGCACACACTTTAGTAGACTGTATTATTTTGGGGTTGTATGATTATCATGACTTTATTAATCGTTTCCGATTTTATTTCAACTTAATGAATTATTCCAACTATTTTGGGGTAAAGGTAAATGAAAGTTTAGTTAGTATTTTCCGCGTTGGCTTGTCCAGCAATGGTGTTGGGCGCCATCATGACCTATTGTGGAAAATGGATCGTGACATTTAGGCCCCATATTTGTGAGGGACCCATTTTTTGTTACACCTAATAGACTATATATAAGTTTAAAAAAGAGATTTGTAAACTGAAAACGTTTGATTTCTTTCTTTAACAAATATACAGAAGAAGGATTTGCAATCGCTATGATTTCTACCAAGGAAATTGCACTTGAAATGAATATCGAACCTGAATTTCGTAAGAAACGTGTGATATATATATATATATATATATATATATATATATATATATATATAAAGTAACAATTTGATGCAAATGCTGATAATAAAATCTCAAAATCTTTCGAAGAGTCCTTTAGAGTTGATTAGTTTTATACATAATAGACAAGGCTATTTTTCACTTCAAAATAGATTTGAACAGTTCAAAACATATGAAAATATTTTTGGCTCTCTATCAATAAAAACTAAGATCACTAGATGTTGGAAATTTAAAAAAAAATATTGTCTTAATCTTGAATGTTCCTTAAAGCATAATAATCAATTCGATATCGATGGTTTAGATTTATTTTCTGAATTAAAAGTATTAAGGAAAATAGTACATTTAAAAGATAACGGTTTAATTGATACACTTAATCAAATAAAAAGATTTAATTTTTTTTCAAATGCCTAAATTGCTTATGGAATAATGTTCATCACTCACGTTAGAAGTTTTTAAAATTAAAATTGATAAAATCTTACCTAAGAACAACAATGTCACAACTCACAAGAAAAGTTAAATGGATTAACTATATTGTCAATTGAGAAAAACTTATTAGGAGTTATTGATTATAAAAAAATTATCAATAACTTTGTATCTAAGAAAAGCTAAAAAAAAAAAATACAACAACAACAATATACCCAGTATTATCCCACACTGTGGGGTCTGGGGAGTATAGTGTGTAAGCGGACCTTACCCCTACATTGCGATTTTAGATAAAAAGCTAAAAAAAATAGACTTCAAATAAATAATAAAAAAAATTAAAATGTTAAGGCCCCTCATAAAGTTTGGTTTAGGCCACAAAATTCGTCGGGCCGCCCCTTGTAGTGATTATACTATATATATATATATATATATATATATATATATATATATATATATATATATATATATATATATATATATACAGTTATGGACAAAAGCATATTCAAAATCTTGGCTTCATGTTTATCCGCAACAACACAGAAATTATAATAACAACAAGATTCCTCAAATTTTGCAATAACAAATTAGAAGGTATGATCGGTCTAAATTCCTAAGTCCCTCCCCTTATTGTCTGTTTATAAGGAAGAGTCGATTAATATAGGGAAAAATGATAAGCCGGTTTTTTATACATCGGGTTAGATACCTAGGGTTCCATTATTTAGATAGAAACTTAATTGTTCATTATATTATTAGTTTTACATGTATCATGAAAAGAAATTAGTCTTAATTATCTGTATAGCTATGGTAAGTTGGCAGTCAAGATTAAGATTATTTAGTAGTTTAACCCTTCTTTTGGTACATGAAACATTTATAAAATTATTAATTAAGTTTAAGTTAGACCTAAATCGTTGACAAATTTTAAAAAATTTTGCAATGTTCTCATCTCAATACTCTTCGTGAGCATGAACTGATCATGTAATAACCAATTTGGTCATCTATATTTAGAAGTTTAAGCAGTTGGTTAATGTCAAATATTTTTTGGTAATTTTAGCACGTTTTTGCAGAGTTTGGTATCTTCAGTATTTTCTTAAGACTAAGTTAATTTCGTTGAGTACTACTATTGCCTCTCTACTTTTTAAAATATTCTTTCTTTCATCTTTAGTACATATCGCTCGTTATTTTTTAAAATAAGACCCCTAACGCATGGTCCATTTATCACGGTGACAACTATATAGAAATAAAAATGGCATTGGCATATATGCTATGAAGGTAGTTTCGTAATTTTTTTCACAGCTTAGAAGGAATGATCATAATTAAACCTTTCAAAAGAAGGCTGTTTACTTTTAACACATTGGTAAGTTAAAATTCTTTGGTGTGTGTAATGCTGCTTAGTACTTTTGATTTATTGGATATTAGTTCTTGACTCATTTTTCTTAAGTGCATCAGGAATTTTCACTTCAAGATCACTTAGTATTGAAACTAAGATTTGTAACTCATGAATCTGATCCATTATAGGCTTTGTATCTACCATCTTAAATTCGAAATACTGCAAAGATAAGAATTTATCGATACCTCGTTTCTCGTTTTCATATGCAGTCTGCAACACTGTCCAGATTTCCCTTGAAAATTTTAAATTGGAGTACAAATCATACAATCGATCAGTCAAAGTATTCAGAATATGACCTCGGCAGAGCAGTTCATCTTCTTCACGTTTCTTCCTCTCTGCTTTGATCGCATCAGTATCCTCCGGGGTTGATTCTGGTAGTGCAGCCAACAATGGATCAAGGACATAAAAGATTTTCAGCGTTGTGAGTAAGAAAATCATCTTGTCCTTCCAACGAGTGAAGTTTGATCCATCAAAGCGATCCAATTTGATTAAGTCTTTCGGATTCTTAACAGTAGCCAATAACTTCTCCATAGCAGAAATAACTCTTGAAAATTATTAGAAAATTTATGTAAGTAATCAGAGAATTAAAGGCTTTGAGGCGTGAAAGATCACTATCTATCAAGAGTTATTGCCTGTATATACTTTAGGGATTACAAGCTATTCTCTATCAGGATACAAAAAGCCAGAAACATACGTGCAGATTGAATTCCCTACTTCTGGGATGTCTTCCGTATTTATAGAAAAGAAAAGAAGACTTTTCTGAAGAGACGCCTCTTTTCACGAACAACCACAACTCCTTTTGTTAATTAAAATTAAAATTTAAATTCAAATTCAAATTTCAAATAACAAAAAAGTTGTTCCAAATAAATACGAAAAAATAAAATCTTTATTTAAAGTTCCGACCCGGCCCGCCCAAGCCCAAGTCCAAGTCATTTAGATATATAATTAAAAATATATATAAATACACATATTCTTCTAAATATGTCAATTGTTCATTTTATTGGACTTAATGGGCCAAGCTTTATAAAGCCAACCAAATGGCTTTATGCCACCGGTATGGGACTCCACTCCCACATATACAAACTATTCCAACACATTTATCACGGTGACAACTATATAGAAATAAAAATGGCATTGGCATATATGCTATGAAGGTAGTTTCGTAATTTTTTTCACAACTTAGAAGGAATGATCATAATTAAACCTTTCAAAAGAAGGCTGGTTACGTTTAACACATTGGTAAGTTAAAAATCTTTGGTGTGTGTAATGCTGCTTAGTACTTTTGATTTATTGGATATTAGTTCTTGACTCATTTTTCTTAAAATTAGAATATCCTCAACTTTGAAGTGTCCAATCTTGCTAATCTAGCATTTGGGTTAGTTTAATTCATAGAAAAATATTTGATGAATATTTTTATGAGAAACAATTTATCTTTAAAAATCAAGTGTATGTTATAGTCATATTGTTGATAGATACTGGTCACAAACAAAGTTGTTTGTTTCACATACTCAATTATATCATTCTTTTATCTATTTGTTAGATTTTTTTTATTTTACAAAATTTTACACTTTCTTCGGTAATATTAGTAAAGAGTCTAAAGACATAGTGCTACACATTTTGATAAGTTAAATATTATTGATGTGCGTGACGCTGCTTAAAACGTTTGATTTATGAAATACTGGTCCATAATTAATTCATTTTTCACAAAATTAGAATATTACTTTGAAACCAATCTTGCAAATTTTATGAGCTTCATAGGAAGACAGAACATTCTGACAAACATTTTTGTGAGAAATATTTTATCTAGAAAAAAAGTTAATATTGTAGCCACACCATTGATAAAGGTGAAACTCACAATTCAAATGCTCACTAACATTAAATATTAATATGTTCACCAAGTATTCTTATTTTAAGAAATTTTGCCTTTTATTGATTGGCGTTGGATAATATTTACGAAAATTTTCAATAGATTTGTGATGATTGTTTTTGCTGTAATAATTTCGGACTTGATTCATGTGCAAAGTTATTCTGGTAATTGTATAGAGACGAGATTCAGCTTTTTTAGTGTTTAGAGTTGGTATAAATACGACATATATCTAATTATACCTAGATTGTTTATCTTCATAGGTTCAAACGATATCCAATCACCTTGATTTTGATAAATAAGTCATCACACGTTGATCGTTCACATAAATTTTTACTTTATTCTTTAATGTATAATTATATACTCAAGCTTTCGTTATAATAATATTAATATTGTTTTACAAAATGATATACAACATGACTCAGTACACACGTGCTAATGCACGTGGCAAGAAACTATATATATATATATATATATATATATTGCAGGCTAACGAAGCCGCAATGAAAATTTATTTATATACAAAATATACAGGACTCGTCTACAAGCCTCTAGAGATAATTGAACTGTATCATGGTCGAGGCAGGGCCTCGACCTACCCATCAAACCTGTATATATAAAATGGACTCCAAGGTCTAGACCTGGTAACTCCGAGGAAGTGGAGCTTACCAACCAAGATGATGTTTGACTCTCTCTCTGCTGGGAGGGTCTGTCCAACTGTCTATCAGGACCTGCAGGCATGAAATGCAACATTCCTGGCAAAAGGGACGTCAGTATGAAATAATGTACCGAGTATGTAAGACAATAGAATAACTGAAAGTTGCAACTGAACTAGTAATAAAATAACTGAAAGTAAATGGGAGTCAAAGATAATTTGAAGATATGCTTACTTGCAGATAATAACTCATCTCTCTAAATATAGTAAGTAAAATAGTTGTTCGGCCATATAAGGCTCGGTATGTGTAATTGCTCCGCTGTAGTAGGCTCGCTCAAAGGCACTCGGCCATACTAGGCTCTGTATATTGGCCATTCTGGGCACGCTCATAGGCGCTCGGCCACAGTAAGCTCGGTATATAACTTATCATATGATCAGAGGTTGCCCAATAGGGGCCTGCCCATCGATTATAGCTCGATGGTGGTGAAAATATTTTAATACTCTATATATATATATATATATATATATATATATATATATATATATATATATATAAACTCTGCTCTCTTGGCTGAAAGAAGACAGAACTAAACTGAATATGAAGTCCCAAAGGGAGAATGCTGTAACTTATGAGACTAGGCCAATGTACATAAATTCAAGAATATGAACTTCTCTTTATGTCTTATTATCAAACACATGTAGTTAATGGATCATGCCAAAATGAAGGAAAGGTTTATCCTTAACATACCTTAACCCCGTTGAGTCCTTAACAGCTTCCAAGCAACTCTTCAAACAACTCAACTCAGTCTACCATAGCATAAGGAGATCCAAAATCGGTGCTGAGTAAAGGCTAAGTATGTAACTTAAGCTAGTAGCTCGTTTATGTAAATTTGGGCAGCATCTCCCCTGTAACAAGGGCCTTCTCCAATACCATATACCAATAGCCCAACAACACCAATCAATCTACACAACAACAAGTGCACAAACGTCATACACAAAACTGCTATTTAACACAATGAGCGGCAAGCTCGGATTGGAACCAAACCTCAAATATTTTTTCCATCTCCCCTGTACTTACAACACCATCAATAGGTCCAGCATATAAATATACATGTCGACATTACATTCCAACCTTATATCTATCATAAAAGTAATATCAAACAGCCACACAAGATAAAATAACGACATGAACAACTTTTAGGTATTATATGATTGCTTCTTCTCCTATTTACAATATACTCAGCATATTGACAAGCAAAACAAAATAAGAACATTATATCCAAGCTATTCCTCATGATTTCCAGCCATATGATGTCATATGCACAACTCCAAAATAGTCCAATAAGAGACAATAATTTCTTATACAACTTAAGTTCGATCTTGTAATTCTTCATCCAAATAACTTAACCTACACATAGATTAGATTAATCCCAAGAAATAGAATTTTATACATACCTTAAATAATCTGAAAACTCGAACCAAAGCTTCCCTTAGCTTACAACCTTAATCACCTCACAACACCATGGAGACTCTTTTCTTCACATAGGCTAACTTTTGAGGTTAGCTTTAGGAAAAACACCGTTATATTCGACTTGGAATCCATGACAACTGTAAGAGAGGTGTTGAGAGGGTTTGGGAACTGTCCTTGGTCGAAAATGACCAAAAATAAGCCGTCCAAGACCTTTAAAATATCCAAGGGTCGTCCACCGCCTAAGTGGATCCCATTGGGAGCTGCTTGCACGGTCTCGCGAAAACGTGAATATCTCTCTACTCCAATGTCATATCAACGAACGGTTTAATGTGTTAGAAACTAGGCTCGTAGATCTTCAATTTGGTAGGTGGATCATCCCATAATTCTAAGTATATTGAGAGAAAAGCTCAGCTACATTTGACCTAATTTTCAGCATATTTATGAATGTAACTTGTGATGACCTTTGCCATCTTTTGTTCAACTACTCGCTTGACTTCAAAACTTAACACACGACTATCGTACGACTAATATAACTTATAACATAACCTCCTTATCATGTTAAGCATCCTAGTCTCACCCAAAAAGAACATGTTATAACATTCTCAACTTGTCGACTTTTGACGAAACTTATTTTCTTCAATCCGTTTAGCTTCTAAGCCTTTAATCCCTCTTGGTACTTGGATGTCACGATCTTAAGTATTTGTAACGTCCAACGTAACATGATTACTTACTTTATATACTTTCAAAGACAATCTCATTTCTGAACTTTCGTCACTCGACTTACGACATACTCTCACGTATGAAAGCATGGGGTGTAACATAGAGTACAGCTGTCCCTCCCCCCCCCCCCCCGGGGTCCATAAAGCTCGTGTTCGCGAGAAGCTTGTCGCGTTCGCGGTGTGTAAAACCCCCAACACTCCGCATTCGCGACCCAACTATCGCGTACGCGATGAAGAAAATCTCCCCTGTCCCCCCTTCACGTTCGCGACAAAGGCTTCGCGATCGCGAAGCACATGACACCAGAAACCAGCAGAAGTCCCAAAAACCAGATTTTTTCTAAGTTAAAACATTTGTAGCCTATCCAAAACTCACCCGAGCTCTCGGAGCTCCCAACCAAATATGCATACAAATCCAAAAATATGATAAGAACTCGTTCGCGCGATCAAACACCAAAAGAACGCTTAGAACTACGAATCAAACACCAAATCAAATGAAATTTTCAATGAAACTTTAGAATTTCTATTTTATCAACCGAACGTCTGAATCACGTTAAACCAACTTCGTTTCTCACAAAATTTGGCAGGCAAGTCATAAATATAATAATGGACTTATATCGAATTTCGAAAGAAAAATACGGACCCGGTATCAACAAAGTCAAACATTGGTCAATTCTTGAAAGTCATTAAACCTTTAAACTTTCAATTTTCGACAAAAAGCGATAACTCGAGCTAGGGACCTCCGAATTCGATTCTGGGCATACGCCGAGGTCCCAAATCACGATACGAACCCCCAGGACCGTCAAAACACAGATCCGGATCCGTTTTCTCAAAACGTTGACCGAAGTATACTCAAATGGATTTGTAAGGCAATTTTATATTTTATTAATTTTTAACATAAAAGCCTTCCAGAAAAATACCGGGACTGCGCACGCAAATCAAGGAAGGTTTAAAGGAGCTATCGGAGGCTTCGAAACACAAATTTATTTTTTTAAACTCTAGATGACCTATCGGGTCATCACAAACATGAACTCAACAATACGTAGCAGATGAAGTGATGCTACAAATAATGAAGTAGAGACGCATTTCCGACTTAAGATGTGCACAGTAACTACAACAGGAAGCAAAAACAAGGAAACAACGAGACCATTTTGCAGAAAAAATAAAGGATCAACTACAAAGTCATGCAACAGCTCAATCAACTTTTAACATTGGAGTAGTAGAAATTAAACTATATGATTTGCATAAGCAGAAGTTGGAGTACGTAGTTCTCTGGTAGAAATTTGAGGCAAGGCAGAAAGAATAGAGACATCATAGATTTTGACACACTTACCAGCTAATGTGAGAATATCCTAAATTGAAGAATTAACCTAAATAGCTATTCACCGCCCGCTTAAACTAAAAATCGCTGACAGATATATAATTTATATATAATATGTGTATAGCTATGTATAACCAGTATATAATTTATGTATACTGGCTAGGGAAGTAAATTTTGAATCTGATTAGTTATTTGTGTAAGATCCCGGACATAAGTAAAGATATTACTTCCTTTTTAATCGTTCTCTTTGTTTTCGAATACATATCCTGAAGGGTAAGTAAATCAAATTTTGATTTCACCTATAAATATGATAAATTACTTCTCATTAAACGTTACAGAATTCTGAATGTGCAACAACGGGAGTACATAATTTATTCTGACCAGCTAACAACGTACATTACATAAGAGTGTTTATTGTTAATAGTATGTTATTTTGGTGTGTAGAAGCCCTTTTTATAGAAATGATCATAAGAAAAGAAAAAGATGTGTATTCCGTATAATTTTATTAATAAATAAAAAAGGAAAAAAATAATAAATTTATTCTTAAATCGATTTAATTAAGCAGGTATAAAGATTTTTTAATCTATATTAGCTTTGATTAATTAAGGGAATAAAATCTCATTTGATGACGCCTCTTTTTGCTTAAACAATAATATTTATTAAATTACTATGTTTCTTTTGGGTAAAATTTTATGGTATTTGATATTTGTTGGCCGGATTATAGATTTCCGCCTGGTAGAGCCAATTATATGGGGAAAATGCCTCTTAGTAAGGGTTTCTTCATGTTCAGACCCCTATTAGGAATAGTGGAATCACATTCATCTCAACGCATACCATATGTACATTCGTGGTTATAATATATATACTCCTAAGGAAGTAGTTGTAGTAGAACTTGATTATTTAGGGATAGAGGTCCAACATAAATCACTTACAAAAAGTTGATAACAAAAGGTGGTGGAGGGTGATATAGAGCATGTTTGGATGAGCTTATTTTAATTAATTTTTAAGTCAAAATAGCTTTTAAACCATAAGTTAGGAATTTTAGTTTTTGACTTTTGGCTTGCTTTAGTCATTTTAGCTTAAAAACAGGTGCTTAAAAGCACTTTTTTACTCTATCCAAACACTACAAAATAGCTTAAAAGTTATTTTGACTTAAAAGCATTTAAAATAAGGCTATCCAAACGGACTCATAGTATATGGCATAGGTACCCACACATTCATTTTGGCTGGATAGTACCATAGTGGAGCTCCTTCAATAATCATCAATAATGCGAGAATACTGTTCAGGACTACTTGGGAATCCAAGGTTGATTGATTAGTACTCCATTTGAAGTATTTGGTGTTTTCTTTTGTACTAGCCATTAATCATTAAAAAAAAAAATTCTTGGAAAGGAATGGAAATATTTTGGAAAAGTATATATTAAATTTAATAACGATATTAGCAGTTAAACAGTTTTTAATGATTTTTTTTATTTTTTTAGATTAATAATAATATTAATTAAAGAAGGTTATATAAAATAAATGCTACTTAAGATTATTGTAACAGAAATAACTTCCGTCCTTCTCCTTGAAAATAGTACTCCATGGTTAAATTTTGATGTTTATGTGACAGAAAATAGCTGCATATTTCGGTGGGTTTTTTTTTTTTTTTTTGTACATAATGGTCGGCCAAAATGCTATATTTTTAGTATATTACTCGCCCCATATTTTGTTGGTTTAGTCTTAATTGTGTGATATTTGAGCGAAATTGTGTTGTTTTATGTGTAGGAACATCGGAAGAAATAGTCGAATGAAAGTTACAGAAAAAGGGGACAGAAATGCAATAAAAGAGCGCAAAAGCATCAAGTACCCAAACCGTGCTACCAAGTAAAGCCAGCTCTATAGCCTGCTATACCGTGCTACATACCAAGTAAAGCCTGCTCTATAACCAGCTTGACCGTGCTACAGACCAGGCTTCCGCAAGGTCTATAGCCAGGTAATTAAAAATCGCGGGTTAAAAGACCCCGATTCGGATTTGGACTCAAGGACTTCAACCCTAACCTATAAATACTCCCTAAACATGTCTGAACAGGGAAGGAGAGAGCAAATTCGACCAAAAGAAAGACGTTTTCTAGAGGGGATTCGACCTAAGGAGGCAAGAACACACTAGGAGCAAGGCGGAGAATTCTTCTATGAGTTTTTCACTTCCTTCTTCCTATTTTCATTATTAGTTATGAATTCCAGTATTGTACTTTTGCATATTATGAATAGCTAATTTGTTATCTAGGGTTTTGATGAAACCTTTTGTAGGATGACTTCTTATTACGTTTTTATATAATTGAGCCGTTGGATTTCTCTACTTGTTCAACTACGTGCTTACTGATGTTGATTGAAGGGCCCTCAATTGACTATGCCTATTTAGTTTGTATTGCTCGGAAAAGGGTACATATTTAGGTAGTTGTTGAACAACATCACTCCTAACGTATGTGACGAATCAATACAAAGGGTCTAAAGGTGGGATTAGGAATAACGAAATCTTGGTGCGATCTTAGCGAGCGGTAAACTTGTGCCAGCTAGCGTAGTTTGGAAGAATACATCTAGTAAATTGTGGTAGTTGCTCAGAAGAGAATTACGACACCCAAAGTACTAACGATTGGTAGAGAATACTTAGGCGAAATAATAGAAAATATAGCGGGGAGAATTCCGACAATTGGAGAAATCATAACTCTTGACCTCCTTAATCTTGTCTCTAACCCTTAGTATCTTTCGTTATTAATTCTACTTTAATTAGTTAGAAATAAAATCTCAATCTTTATAACTTCAAAATTTGTTCAAACTTGTCTTCTTAGTGATAGTGAACAGTTGTAGCTAAGCCGTAGTTCTCTGTGGGATTCGACTCTGGACTTTTAGGGTGGATTATATTTGCAGCAACCACTTATCTTTTGTAGGACTAGAGTTGGGCGTGATCAAATTTTGGCACCGTTGCCGGGGAGGCAAGAACACACTAGGAATACACATGCTATCTAACTCAACAAGGCATCATAAGCAACTTCAAACCATAGGGAAGGTAATACACATGCTAGAGCCTAAATATATTACTATCAAACAAGTCAAAAGGACACCTAAAAATCATATATTTCTTCTTTTATTCCCTAAATTCTAATCTACTCAAAAAATAAAAAACTATGATCCAGTTCAAACTACATCCCATGAAAAAGAACCAAGATACAACGAAAAACCACGGGGGATTATTAATACCTACAAAAATAAAATAATGATTATTTTTGGATTTTCTATATTTTTTTTTGGTATTTTTGGTCAGACTTTAAACCCTCAAGAAAATTGTATGGGATATCCATCGTCGGGAAAAGTACAATCTTTTTTTGTTTTTCTAAAAAAGCCTTATCTGATTAAAATAACACAGCTAAAATAGCATAGAAAGTCACCCAAAAAATCTCCTCACCCCACGCTTAAAATTGTGTATTGTCTGCAATGCACACCATAACTAATAAGAGGTTAAAAGAAACTCAGTGGTAGGCCAAAGCCCGAAGCACTAGCAACTCATGTGGTACTCAGACTTCTCCCAAGCCTAGTCCTTCGTGCAGGTACCTCACACTTAGTTCCAACCATTTAGTTTGTTGTTACATCCTTCCAATAGCTTTGATTTCCATGCTCCTAAAAAATCAACAATTGACACTACAAAAATAATACAATTAATAAAAAAAAATTAAAAGAAAGCAGTAAAGGTGGGTTGCCTCCCAACAAGCACTTGATATAACGTCGCAGCATGATGTGAATCACTTTCTGCCTCCACTTCGAACTTCTGAATTGAATCCAAGTTTTGATTCTGCTCTATGATCATGCTTTTCGGGTGATCCAAATTGTTGCGAGCCAAAAATTAAATAATTCTTTATGTATTTTTTTGCTTTCAACCGAGGAGTGTAACTTTGCCTAGACGACCTTGAAAATTTCAGAATATAGAGCTCATCTACCTCTTCCTTTGACTCTTGCATTGGCTCATACAGATCAATTTTCATTTCACCATATGAACATAATATAGAGAAGTGTTTGGAGTGAGGCCCAGCGCGCTCAAATACATGAATTTCAAGATTTTCAACATCCTCAACACCAATCATACTAGATTCAACTAAATTTGTATCTTCAACTTCCCTGGTTGACTCTAGTATTACTTCTTCAACATCGGCATCCTCAAATTCTAGTTGGTTAGACTGTTGGTTTTCTACTCTGACCTCCTCCATTAGAACCTCAATTTCGGTATCTAATTCATGCTTTTCTGTCATGACCCAAATCCTAACCTGTCGTGATGGGGCCTATCGTGATACTAGGCAAGCCGACATTTCCAAAATATTTCCAACATTTAACAGAAAATGAATCAAAGTAGTTTTAAATAACATAAATTTTCATAAACGGAGTAGAAACTCAAAATATAATGCGGAAACTCCCAAACATCGAAGTGTCACTGAGTACATGAGCATCTAAATGTCACAAGTCTAGGATACACTATCTAAATTAGTTCGAAACCATATAAAATAAAAGGGACAGATAGGGAAGGAGAAAGCAAGGTCTACGAAGCGTCGGGCAGCTACGTTGGAATCTCCCAAAAGATCGATTGCGCGATGAAATCAACACCTGCCGCGTTCGGAAATACCTAGATATACACACGAAGTGCATGGTGTAGCGTGAGTACAACCAACTCAGCAAGTAACAATACTAAATAAAGAACTCAAAGTAGTGATGAGCTCTGCAATTATAGTTCAATTTCAGTAATTTCAACATGGGAAAATAGGCATGCTTTCAAGTTCAACAATTTGGGCCAAATTAGTTATCTCATATCAATTCAAGTAAAACAGAATATAACATCTTTCAGAAAACTTCCGGATAGAGATATATGGCAGCTAAGTGCAACAATAATGAAATTAAGAGCATTCTCTCAAAGCAGCAGTTGGCTCATGCGGCGCGCAACCCGATCCACACATATACAGTCCTAAGGCTCGTTGCATCGTGCAACCCGGTCCACATATATACATATCACTCACAGCTCGGCACTCAGGCCCTAACTCATTCACCAACCTTTCCACTCTCTAAGGCTCTCAGAAATCATAAAAATCAGCTCAAAAAGCAATGATATGATGTATCAACAAGGAATAATAGAGACTGAGATATGATATGCAAGTAAAACTGGGACTAAGCACAAACAACAATTAACAGGTAATTCAACACATAACCCGGCCTCTGTGGGTTCCAACAGTACCAACACTTAGCCTAAACATGATTTCTAACATGATTTCCAGTCAAATTTCTATAACACATGGAGAGCATATAGCTAACAACAAGTTATTCAACTTCACAATTGCCATGAGATGGACCAAGTCACAATTCTCACGATCCACGCGCACACGCCCATCACCTAGCATGTGTGTCACCTTCAAACCAATCACATAATAAATTCCGGTATCTCGTACCCCGAGAACCAAATTTAAAACTTTTACTTACCTCAATAATTCAAACTATCGGTGAAAATTATAGTACAACCATGAACAATCAATGCTTGTCTTGCCTCTGCAGGGCAAGTAGGTGGCGAAGCATATTATTATTCCACAACCAATATCTAAATGCACATCTCGAATCGTCACATCACATTCGAGTAAAATATAAACGACAAATTCAACTGGTATGCCAGCCCTTTTTCTTGGGAAATTAGATGACTAATGTAAAAAGAAACATTTAAAGAAGGAAATGCCAAATCAATCTTCCCACGTTCTTTGGAATAATCATTTTCTCGTTAACAGTTTTTTTTTTCCTCAAATCTTTTCGAGGAAAACCTTTTGAAGAAATTTTCAGAAAGTTAATAAAAAACTATTGAGGAAATTAACATTTTTAACAAGATTTATACTGTTAAAGAAAAAGCCTTTCTGAAAAGTGTTCTGAATAAATTCTAAAAACTTGTACAAAATTATTCAGTCAAAGTGTCTATTTTTTGTTCTTCAGTGGGAAATGGTCAAAAAAAAAATTCTCTCAAACTATCCAAAATTGAGCAATTTTGTTATTGTTAAAAATACAATTATATTTATGGTGAATGTCTATATTTAGAGAGATTCTAGGGTTCATTGCTTGGTGGTTAAGCCACCCTCTCCCTATAAATAGAGGGTTCTACTCCATTGTAATCATCCCAAAATTCAATAAGAATTCTCTCCATCTACTTTTCTCTGCAATACTCTTCTTCTTCTTTTATTATTTTATAACACGTTATCAGCACGAGACTCTAACCAATTGAGTAGAAGCTTTGGGATTGAGCATAATGATTGTCAATTATTCCATGAACTTCCTTCATGATTAAATTCTGGATTTAAGGTAAGTATTTTACCGTATTTTTCTCTTTTATTCTATACTTTGATTTTATATACAAGCAAAGACAACAAAGTTTGATTATAACTCTAATGGAGTTTGTAAGAAATTATAACCACCTGAAGTGGTAAAAGTTTCTATGTCTTGCCATGATCAAATTCATGTATGATTATGGGCACAAAAAGTGGAAACCCGTCCCATTGAATTTGCTCCATTCTCATTCCCTTAAGAGAATGTGATAGCAGTATGTGATAAGTCTGAAAGAAGACAAAATTATCACTATGAATGTATCAATGGATGTGGACGTGGCAATAGACGAGATTATAATCAGCATCATTGTGATAATGAGAATAATAAGGATTCTCAAAATAATCCCCCACTTGTGAAAATATTTGTCTTCGATTTGACATGAGATTTTATAAAGCACATATAGATGATTAAGGTCTATTCATGATGTGAATGTGACAACATCTGATTTAAGAATACATATTCATTTTTGGAAGAATATGAGCGTGCTAGTGGTATATACCACACTCACCTCTAGAAGGAGGTTTGAGATGATATAAGAAAATAATATCATTATTATGGCATGAATGGTCATTGGTCACGTACCTATTGTACGCCAAAATATTTTGGCATTGTGATTATTAAAAGTCAACGGTAATGCAAGAAACAGATCTTGCATATAATTTTGATCATAACCATAATGGTATAACTTTCTCTTTAAAAGAGATATTCACCATATGGGTGTTGATGAATATGTGGTACTACAAAATTAATTGAGAACTCTACAAGAGCCAATTATACTATTTTGGAGAAACACAATTAATTACCAATAAGGTATTGTGTTGTAGTAAGTCTCAAAGAAACTTATTCAGTTTCCAAAGTATACGCGAAAGCGGTTGATTATATTGAGACTATAAATAAAGGAAAGATTTAATATCTTCTATTACTACAACTTGTAGCGGGGTAATATGTATGTGAAAAGCTACCCGCTTTATTCTCCAATTTGTACTACATAAACAAAAGAATACCACAATGAAGTGGATATTTATTGATATAAAAACCCATATCATAATAAACTTGGAGTTTATTCATAATTGCACACATCATGGTGTAAACCTGAAGTTTATCAATATTGATAATTTATCCAGTTGGCATAATTGGTTTAGCCATGTTAATTCAAGTATGATGTGCAAAAATAAAAGAGAATTCACATGGGTAAATATTAAAGAACTAGAAAGTTCTTTACGAATTCTCTTACATTGCTTGTTCTCATTAATTAATAGACCAATTAAAATTGGGATTGAATCCCATGAATGCTGGAAATATCAAAGGTGAATATGGGCCCATTCACCTGCCATGTATACCACATAAGATGCATCTATGAGATGGTTACATGTGCGATTATTATTAACCCGCAACATGGTGTTTGCGAGGTAACTTGCTCAATAATTTAATTTAGAGCATAATTTCCAGATTTTTTATTCAAGATAGTTCATCTTGATAAGTTGGTTTACATCACAGTTGGTTTAGCAAAATGATTTATTGAGTGCCTCCACTTAATAGCTAAACTATTGCTTATGAGAACAAAGTTATCTATATCAGTTTGATATAGGTTATATACGAAAGTATATTACATTCTCCCCTCACAAGTGGTTCAGGGTCAGGAACCAAATAATTCCATCTTATTATTATTGATGTGCGGTGTATATTTTGATTAACACCATAACGCACAAAGATGGGTTCTCAAAGTTGAGGAAACAAGTTAGTTTTTCTAACATGAGGGGGAGACATGATAAACAGTTGAGAAAAAGTTACGTGGAATGAATTATCATTTGTACATCTAGATCCTCGAATAAGATAATATGAACTTGAAGTTCATAAAAGGATAATTCATTTGCAATATATTGCAAAGCATGCCAGACGCATTTGCTGACCCAAAGAAAGTAACTATATTCTCATTGCAAATGCTCCTATTAAGTCCTAGAAGGACAAAGTCTATGGTACGCTTGAAGCGTATAGACAAATCGGTTTCAAATAAACTTCTTGATAAAGAAGATGAGCAAATGATCAAAATGATCATAATAAAGGAGGCAAGTGATCTAGAAGATCACATGACATAACACTTCATAAAATCTCATGAGAGATTCAGGTACCTGAATATATGAATGAAGAGATCTCTATGTTATGTCTTTATGAAAAAATATTGAAACTGATATAAAATGTTTGTCGACGACATCTATGATAGCGCTAAATATATATATGAGGATCTTAAGTCTAGAGAAACAATTCAAATAGAATTGGTTTCATATGAAAGATATGTACTTTTGGACATGTAGTTCAAACACTTGAAAGTATAAAGTCAATGATATGTGCAATCAGTTTTCGGTATCTTATATGTCTAGCATGACATGAAAACTTGATATGCATCTAAAGTCTATTATATGGCTTATATGACTTAAAAATCCCTGAAGGATTTAAATTGCTTAAAGCATATAGAATTCATGGTCATGAAGTACTACATCCTCATTGCAATTTTTGCACAAATGTATCTTGCTATAACTATAAGCATGATAATGTGATAGCGAGGATATCTCTATGGAGATATTGAAGAGCCATTGTACGATATTTATGAAGACATTATATCTCTATCAAGAATGATGATTTCAAGGTGCAATATATTCATTCAAGTTAATATGCCCGATTTGTTTATCAAATATCTACCAAAGATCTTTTGAAGATGGTGCACAAGATTGGAATGCAAATGCTTAAGGATGTGAAGTGATGCTCTCATGAGGGGGAGTTAATACGCGTCGTACTCTTTTTCCCTTACAAGGTTTTGTTCCACTGGGTTTTCCTTGCAAGGTTTTTAACGGGGCAACCAAAAGGCGTATTGTTAGATATGTGTACTCTTTTTCCTTCTCTAGAATTTTTTTTCCCCACTGGGTTTTATTTTAGTTAAGGTTTTAACGAGGCACATTATCTGTTGAATAGACATTCAAGGGGGAGTGTTAAAAATACAATTATATTTATGGTGAATGTCTATATTTAGAGAGATTCTAGGGTTCATTGCTTGGTGGCTAAGCCACCCTCTCCCTATAAATAGAGGGTTCTATTCCATTGTAATTCATCCCGAAATTCAATAAGAATTCTCTCCATCTACTTTTCTCTGCAATACTCTTCTTCTTCTTTTATTATTTTATAACAATTCCGTTAGACTTTTAGTCTAATATTACCTTGTCTTTGAAAAAAAATCTTATTTTTTTCCTTGAGCCTCGATGAAACTCCAATCCGAGATAATTTTATACCATTCTCAAAAGGTGAAGGGTAAATTTGGATAAATGTTTTTGAAGAATTTGGATAAGTGGAATTTACTTATTTCGCACTGGAGCTCTATTAACAGCAAAAGAAAATACAAGAGGATTTGTTGATAACAAGATATGAATAGACTAAAAGTGTAACGAATGACAAATTAAATATTTTCGAATAGTATATATGAAAAAATTTTAACATGTTCCCTTCTTTAGTATGTATGATACTTAGAAAAAACTAACATCTTTCTCTAATTAAATCACTCTATGATGCGACCCCTTTTGTGGGACTTGCAATCAACACAAGGCAAAAAGAAAAGCTCGTGATCTTGTATATTTATGGAATTTTTTTGGACTACTTTGTATCACAATTGAAAAGCGCTTGAATAGGCTCCAATAATCTAAAAAAAAGAGGGGTTTTGACACAGTTACCCACAAAAATAAAACTATTTATTAGTGTCTACCCATTTGTTTTTCTACCCATAAACTAATTACATTTCCTACCCATAGTAGGTTTTGTGGGGAATTTTCTCTTTATTCTCCAATTCTTTTTTATTTCTATGCTTCTTTTCTTTTCTTTTTCTTTTCTCCTTTTCTTTTTTCTTGTTTTCTTCTTATTTTTTTTCTTTTTTCCTATTCTAGTTTCATTTAACTTCTTTTTTTCTATATTCTTTTTCTCTTCATAATCTAATTTCATTTACTATTTTCGCTATTTTTTATTATTCTTTTTTTTTTATATTATTACTAAAGAAAAATCAAATTACGTACCAATTAAATGTAGCTAATACAACCATAAAAATATTAACTAACATTTGATACCAGTATAGTATATAGTTATACCAACAGGGTATACAATTGTACGCAAAGAGTTAAAAAAAGTTTAATTCAATTATTAAACTGAAATAATATCAGTTGTCAATAAAAATTTTAAAAAAATCTAAAAGGATCTAATTGTAAGAGTATACCGTTACATTATATAGCATACTATTGCATTTTCAATTTGCCGCTCACGCTAAGTAAAAGCTTAAAACAAATTAAAAGGGAAAAGGCAAGTGAATTTACGGGTAATAAGTATACTATTATAGTATGTTGTATACTATTACAACAGATTGTTACAATATCTTGCATATTATTACAGTATACCATAACAATATATTTGTATACTATAATGGTATACTGTTGTAGTATAACTATATACTCCTATAGTATATTAGTATACTGTAGCGGTATACTGTTAGGTAATAGTGTTCTTCTTCGATTATTACTGTAGTTGTGTTCTTCTTCGATTTTCAACTGAAAATTTCGATCTCAATCACCTCAAATCAGCTCCAAGTCTCGACCAAACTGACTCAACATTTAGTTACAGTTGCCAATCAATATTTTAATCACGCCAGTCAAAATCTAATCAAACAATTACAAACTCGACAAATGCAATTTATGATTTTCAAGTTTCAAGGTCTTTCAATGGTCGATCTAATTTTTCTTACAATAAATCACTATAAACTTCTCAAAAGATATTAGAAATAATTATTTGTAACACTGCACGTACAAAATAGTTATTTAGCTTATCATTAAACCATATCAAATCTCACTCATTAAAATCACAATAAAAAACTGGGCAGTGACTCGAACAAACACAAACACTACGAAAAAATATGAGATATGTAAGACTGAGATAGTATTTTGTTGCTAGAAGAAGAAACAGGAAGAAGGAAAAAGACAAAGGGAAGCTTTAAGGAGGAGAAAGGTTGGTAAGGCAATTGAAAAATGGGTGGACGGGTAAAAAAAAATTATGAGGTTGCTGGACAAGATAATGGAGAAAAGAAAAAAATCCAAAGAAAAGTTTGATGATTTTCCAGCTCAGCTTTTGTTTGCAGGTTGCGGCTGGAAAACTAGCGGGTAATTAATTTGAGTCCCATGGGTAGGAATAGTAAATAATTTGGACATGGACATTAAAGGATAAATAGTTTGGATTTAATGGATATAAAATGAGATTTTCTCAAAAAAGAAAGAATTACTAGGCTTTTCAGGCCTGCGTTAGGTTCATGTGCATCGGCTGTACAAGTGTAGTTGAAAAGGGCAAAAGGATTTAAAGTGACATTCACTTTCAGACAAGGATTTTTCTTTCTAAATTTATCTTAGGTTCACGGTTCACCCAGCTCTAATTATTGTGCCCAATCCATATCAAATTTCCCACATGTTTTGCAAGGTTATCTGATTTGTCGCAATTACCTTTTTCTCTATACCATAAATTTGGTGGAAAGAATAAATAGTTACGCTAGGTTAATACTTTTTTTTACTCCCTCCGTCTCATTCTTCTTCTGAGTCATTTAGTTTGATTAATCTTTAAATTTAAATTAAATTAGAGCAACTTAATATTTTAAAATTTAAATTTAAATATTCAAAAACTATACGAAAAATACTAATATAAATTTTATATTATCTTATGTCAATATAATAAAATATGTATTTTAAAATATTGGTCAAAATTTACATAGTTTAAATTTCGAGAACCAAAAATAACACATAAAAAGGAAGTATCACTTTTACATGCGGTTAATTCCCTTTTGGATTTTGCAATTGAATTTTGTCGCTTTGTACTAGCATAAGAAAAGTGAAACCACAACCAGAAAAGGAGAATAAGAAAAGTTGGAAAAGGTTCGTTCCACACTTGACGAACAGTTTTTATTTCTGGAACGCTGGCTAAATGCTCGAATTGACAACTTAACTTTTTTCTGAACATTATGAAAAATTTAAGTATATACATAAATAGGTAGTAATTTGGTTTATTACATAAACCTTAGTGAATAATTAAATTGGTCGATCGTAGATAAGTAACTTCTATATTGTCTTAATAATTACTCTCTCCGGTTTAATTTAATTAATTTTTTGGCATTTTTTTATAGTCCACAATATTTGATTTTTTTTAGATATCAAGAAGGAATTAAATCTCTTTTTTCCAAGATTTTCCTTATAGCTTGTTTGGATGGTTGTTCCCCATTGTATCGAATTGTATTGTTATCTCGAAACAATGTTTGTTTTGATTGTTTCATTAAAATTGGTTGTATTGTATTGTTAAATTCATTGTTCCGGAACAATGAAAAGTCCCCTTTTTTGAACAACCGATTTGGTGTGGTGGGATTGTTTCCTATTTTTCTTTCCAATTATGCCCTAACTTATTACTCCATAATTCTATTTTATCCTTTAGCTTTTTTTGCTATTTTAACTCCAAATCTCCAACCTATAAACTACTTTATTTTCTTCCAGAACTTCTGCCGCCAACATTAAAGGTGTTTTGCCGCCTTCTTTTTTATTTTTTCTCCTAATTTGCTTTTAGCTCAATTCTAATTAGTTGTACTCCTTTGTTTTGCCTTCTTCTGATTCACTCCTTTGTTCTGCTTTCTTAAGGTGTTTTGCCTTCTTTTGTTTTGCTTTTTAAAATTATTTTTATGCATATTTTTTGATAAATTTAATATTTAAAAAATTGAGGGTATTTTAGTAAATTTATCAGTTACAGTACAGTACGATACAGTCAAACCAAACAGCAAAATATTATTTAACAATAACAAACAATACAATCTATTCAAATATTGTATTCATAAAACGATACGATACAATACATTATAAAACAATGGGGAACAATGATCCAAACAGAGTGTTAGTGTAAAGAGCCTAGGAGTATTTGTTATATTTTCAGTGAACAAATTAAGGTTAATATGTTCAATTTTATTGTTAATTAATACTAAAAAATAAATTTTTTAATATGTGTAAAAACTAACACAAAAAATCAATTAAAGTAGACCGGAAAGAATACCACCTAGAGGTGTAATGATTGTATCTCTCCATCTTTAATTACATTTCTCATTCAAGTCTTGATTAGAATGAACAACCTTTTAGGAGAAGCAATTTATCCCCTTAATGACCTTCATGGCGTGCATCTATATTAGTAAGGTCAGAAAATTTTTAATGCTTAATGCAAGGGGGGCAAAAAAGTTAAATAATTATACAAAAATCTGTCTTCTTGTTTTGCCTACTAAAATCCAATTTACGTTTGGTACGGAGGAAAATATTATTCGAAAAATATTTTCCAATTTTCTCATATTTGATTGGCTTAAATATTTTGGAAAATATTTTTCTTATAAACTCATTTTCCTCCAAATTCCTGATCAAGAGAAGATAAAACATTTTCTAAAACTCCTTCTCAACCTTCCCCATCCTCACCAACCCATCACATACCCCCATACCCCCACACCCACCCACTCAACCCCACCCCATCCCACCCCACGCCTACCTACCCCACCCTCTCTTTCCAAAAGGTTTTTTTTTTTCAAATTTTAGTTTCTTTTTCCTTCACCACCTACCCTGTTACCCCCTCCCAACCCACCCACCCCACGCTTTTTTTTTTGTCTTTACGTTTTTTTTTTTTTTTGTAATTTAAAATTTCTGTTTTTTCATTTTCTGCATCACCCCCACCTTGCCAAACCCACCCCTACTGCCCCCGAACAATTTTTTATTTTTTTATTTTTTTTACTTTTCTTTTTTCTAATTTTCAAATTTCGGTTTTTTTTTTTTTAGTTTTAGTTTTTTCATCTTTCGGTTTGCAGGTTCGAAATTTTACAATTCGGAAGTTTATGTGTTTGGAAGTTTACGCGTTTAGAAATTATAAAGTTTACGGGTTCGAAAGTTCACGGTTTCGAAAGTTTAGCGGCTCGGAAGTTTATGAAATTTGTGGGTTCGGAAAGTTGTTGGTTCGAAAGTTTATGGCTTCATGTTTATTCTATCGGAAGTATTTATGAATACTCTTGAGAAGTTATTTTCCTTAATTTGCGTACCAAACACCGGAAAATGAATAAGATTACTACTCCCTCCGGTCCAAAATAAGTGATTTTTTGGATGTTTTCACACAGATTAAGAAATCCACCTTTTAGCATTAATTAGCAATGGAATTGACCATATTAACCTTTACTATCTCACATAAACACTCCTAACACATATTCCAACACTATTTACTCCAAGGACAATGTAGGAAAAAAATAATTAATTCATTCTTGAAATCTGGAAAAATCACTTATTTTGGACCACAAAAAAAAGGCCAAAAAATCACTTATTTTGGACCGGAGGGAGTACTTATTTTCCAAGAAAATATTTTCTTGGAAAACATTTTACACGGAAAATATTTTCTGTAATACCAAACACACCCTCTGTGTCTATCAATTTCACTTGTCAAACATAGATATATCCTCACACAACTTAATTCATTGTTTTTTTTTTGAGCCTTAAGGTATAATTTTTCGATGTTGCATATCTCTAAATATATATATGTTTCAGCAATTCAGTAAAGCAGCATATCTAACAATTTGATACTTAAAGTTTTAAAATCTAATTTTCGTAAATTATCTGTTAATTGGATATCAAAATTCATAAAAATAACATATTTTCTATTTATATGACGGTAAATATAATTTATTTGTACTCGATGTTTACCTCAGAACATTGTCATGTTTCTATTAGTTTGATATAAATACTAGGTAAGGTTTTACCTTTGTATAATGCAGTTTCCAGAAATCAGTAGTACATCATAGGCAACTGTTTAGCACAATCTTAATGTGAATATGTTGACTCTTGTCATCTAAACACTGTAGTTTACGTTAAAATCAGTTTGAAAATCCTGCCAAAAAGTAAAAACTAAAAAGATGAATGAATAAATGATCCATCGTGAAATTATCACATGTTTATCGTATGCGTTGTTTAATTCTTCTTTACAGTTGTCTTTTGGGGTGATCTAGATTTAAAGGACGATGGAAAAAATCCATCTAGACAGTACAAAAGTAGGGTTCTAATAATAATAATAATAATAATTGGTTATCTACAATAATTGAATAGTAAGCGTGTGATTTATGCATGTTGAGAAATAAATATTTCTTTTATTTATTCAAAATCGCCGGTTCATGCAAATTAATAACTGTTGTGTTAATGACACAAATGATCACTCAACTATCCCAAATTATCTTCTAAAGTCACTTTTCTTTCGTTTGTAACAACAAAGTCAGTAAACTATGCCTATTGCACTCAGAAGGTCACTCAACTAGATTTTTCAAATTTTGAATTGCCAAATACCTATTTTACCCTCTAAATTATAAACATTTATCTTCTTCTTATTTTGTTTAAACTTTTTAGTATTAACAACAAAAATTCAAAAATTTATTTACACAATTCAGAATGAAAGAAAATAAAGGTTGTAAAATATATATTCCATTCACGTAATATAAAAATAATTATTTAAATAAAGGTATTTTTATAATATACATTNATATATATATATATATATATATATATATATATATATATATATATAATTGAGCATAATTTTCAATAACATATAATGTATATTATAAAAATACCTTTATTTAAATAATTATTTTTATATTACGTGCATGGAATATATATTTTACAACCTTTATTTTCTTTCATTCTGAATTGTATAAATACATATTTGAAGTTTTATTTTTAATACTAAAATTATTATTACTAAAAAATTATTCTAATTAATTTTTGTCTATGCTCATTATTTTGTTATTCCAGCATTATATATGCTTAAATAATTTTTATTTTTTAATTTATAAATAATATTTATTTATTCTATAGGTAACTCCATAATGTAAATTAAAAAGGGAAAAATCATAATAATAAAAACTTTAAAAAAAATAAAAATAAGATAAATCTTTATAATTTAGAGGGTAAAATAGATATTTCGCAATTCAAAATTTGAAAAAACTAGTTGAGTGATCTTCAGAGTGCAATAGGCATAGTTCAATGGCTTTAGGAGATAATTTGGGATAGTTGAGTGACCATTTGAGTAATGGACTCTTGTGTTAATTACGTGGATAGGGTGGTTCATTAACTATAATAATATATTAGCATATCTAAGATTCACATTTGATGAGTTTATGTTTACCTCGAAAATACGAGTAACAATTAAATTTTATTTTGTGGTTTTAAAGATACGTGATTTAGTTCAATACTAATCAATAATCAAGAAGTATAATGTATAAATGAAAGAAATAAGTAAATCAAACCAGTGTTGCTAAGCAGTATCGACCTCGAGCCAAAGTGACCTCGAGACAGATAAAGAACAATAAAACAAGAATAATAAAGTTGAAGGACAATTCTGATGAACAATGAGCGAGAAAAGTAAGAGAGTATATTCTTTGCCAATGATTAGATGATGTTTACAAATGATTGGGGTCCCCTTTATATAATAAGGGAACCCTAAATAAGGTACATTTCTATTTACAGTAAAGAATCTTATTGGGACACCTGTCTAACTGCCTAGTACGGATTCGTACAAATCTATTCCGGGATTTACGCCATGATCTTAGGGACGTGGCAGGAATCTTGCTCATTCTATTACAAATCCGTAACGGCATTATCTCGGGGTTGAGCATACTCGGCTTCGATACTCGTCGCACTTCGATCCTCGGGCATTGCACTTTGTCTTCGAGCTCGAGTCTGGTCCATCGAGCTCAAACTCGACCTTACCTGAACTTGGGCTTAAGGCGACCCCTCGAGCCCGGGAAATCGGGCATACCTGATTCCGACCGTATACAGATAGTCCCCGCGTTTCTTAGAGTAAGATGATAAGAAACGATTTGAACCTCGATTTTTCAGAGTCTATGATGATGATATCATTTTTGTGATGTAGGCGCTCGAAGTGACCGAAACGTTCTGTCGGTTCGTTTTCCCAAAATATTAAATCTATGCCAGTAATGGTAGGCCACTAGTGCCGCCGAACCGTTGCCGCTCATCTATAAATATGGGTCTCCTTCTATGAATTAAAGACTTTACTTTTTCATTATATTTGCTCTGATCACCTTTCCTCTTCATCTCTTTCTCTCATTATCTGTTTCCACCGCCCTTTAAGTGCCGAAAAATGCTAAGTTCTCAGAAAACACCACATTCCGCTACCATCTGCATCTCTTAACTTGAAGTCATGGCAAAAATCTCTAAAACTGTTCCCCAAAAAGAAAAAGCTTCTTCCTCTTCCTCCCGTCCGGTCGGTGACAAAGCGCCGGCCTTTCAAGAGATCGTTCCCATCGCATGCGTCATAAAGAAAGACTTCGACGTGGAAAACCCCCTACAGTTCCTAGTCGACGTGAACATACCTCGAGGTTTATCTGTTCGATAACGGAGAAACACCTTGAGGTCGTGAAAAAGGATTGTGGCTAGGGGGATAAGGTCGTTGTACAGATTTTGACCCCCGAGGAAAATGTCACCACCCACGTGGAGGAGTTTCTAAGTGTTTATACTTACCCTTTCACACTGGGCCCTCTCGATCCGGTCGTTATTGATTTCTGCAAAAGATATCAAGTCACCCTTGGCTAGATTCACTCCTCCTTTTGGCGCATAGTAATCATGCTCCGTTATTTCTCTAGCAAAGCTAGGGGACTGGAGTTTACCCTCAATCACCTTATCCGATTATATCGGCCTCAACTTTTTCGAGGTCTAATCAAGCTTCAACGCCGATCGAGCAAAGCCTTCTTTGCAAGCAATGACGAGGCCAAAGATCGAGGCTGGATGAGCCGGTTCATCTGAGTGAGGACCTCGGACATCATCCCTAAGGAAAAATGCCATTCCCGGAGAAATGGAATCATGAGTGCAATTGAAATCTTTCCCTCAGTGTTTTCTTATATCCTGTTCCTTCGTTGCGTGATGCTTATATCCTTTTTGCAGCCAAAGCGTGGATGCCCCACACATTCCCTGACCTTGAAGACTGGGTCTGGGAGTTAGCCGCGACCTCCTCGTATGACGAGTGCAAGTGGCATGACTTGTCGAGGGGCAAATGGGAAGCAAAAAATCATGGTGAGTGTTTCTTTATAAGTCTTTTGGCGCTTTCCTCTTTCACTGTAGCCATTTGTTTCCTCATGCTTGGTTCTTGATTTATGCAGACCTTGGAGAAGAGACCAAGTCCCTGGTTCCTAAATCAGGGAAGGATAATAAGAGGAAAAGGGCTTCAAAGCCTGAAGATCCTCAAGACAAGAAAGCCCCTGCTCGAAGGCTAAAGAAGAAACTCATTCATGTGGAAGTAGATTCGGTCCACCAATTTTTTGATGATGAAGAAGATGAGGGTGAAGAATCGTCTTTACTGATTTGGACTAGGAAGCCGGTCGAGGCCGCCAAGCCTTCCGAGCTGGAGACCTTACCTCGTGGTGAGGAAATTTCGAAGAAAGATTCGGGGAAAGCCCGCGAGTCCCCTGAAGTCGAGGTTATTCCTCCACCTTCCACAAATACATCGAGGGAGGCAAGAGCTGAACATATCAACGCTAATCAAAGCGCCCCGAGCGAAGAGCTCAGGGCCGTGACAATAGGTCACTCCCCTTCTCTACCATCTTACTCCGAGAAGGCATTAAAAGACGCTAGAGCTTTGAAAATGCCCGACCCGAGCAAGGTCCTAGAAGAATATCCTTTTCAGGATTTTTTCGCTGGGGTTGATGATGCTGCCGACCTTAATGACGCATCCACCCTCTTCGAGGAGGCTCATTGTCTCTTTTCTTGGGTAAGTACTAACTTTTACTTTCTATAATTTTTCTTTCCTCTCCCTTTTTCTTGACTAATATTCCTTTGTTTTATGCGTAGGCCATCATTAAGTTCAAGGCCGAGTTGAGGAAGGCTTCGGATGAAGAAAAGGCCCCGAGGCTCCTTTGTAGCCAAAAGGAAGAGGAGCTTAAGGACCTTCGTGCCGATTTGGCCAAAGCTCGAAAAAACGAGGCCGAGCTGGATAACCAGGTAACTGTGATTTTGACAAAGTATGGTCTTCTTGGCCTTACTGTGGGAGCTAAAACTTCAATGTCTCAGTTGCAGCAAAAGTTTGAGGTGATCAGGTAGCTTTGGGGCGAGGTCGATCAGGTAAAGGCTGACTGCCACCGATGGAAGGAGAACATGGATCGGCTTGCTACCGACAAAGAGATTGCTCAAGACTAAATGGCCTCGGCTGAGACTCAGCTCCGAGGCATCAAATTGAAAATCTTGGTCCAGGCCAAGAAGATCGAGGAGCTCGAGACAAAACTCGCTAAAGCCGGGGCCGAGGTTGCTGAGGCTAAGGCTGAAACTGAGAAGATGAAAGCCACGACTGATAAAACCATCGCCGTGTACTTGAGGGATTCTTAGGCTATTCAAGCTGAGTTAAGGGAGGCCTCCGACCGGGAGAAGTAGGCCAGCAATTTGGCAAGTGTCAAGCTAGGAGGGAGACCCTCGAAGAGATTCACGCTCGAGGTTTTGACCTCACCAATAAAATAGCCCAAGCAAAAGCACTTGAGGCCGATGCCAAGTTTCTCGTTTCTTAGAATGACGAGGGTTCTATTAGTGGCTATATGAGGGCGAGGGGGACGAAGAAGGAGTCCCGAGGAAGAGGAGGTTCCCGAAGATACAACTCCCGAGGACGCAGCTCCAAAATAGATTAGGTTCTTAGGGTTTTTGTTTCTTTGATTTTGTGTAAGGGCCCCTCGTGGGTATCGTAAATATCTTTTGTAAATATAAAGAATTACTTTTATTCATCTCCGATTTGTATAGAATTCCACATTGTCTTTATTTTGTGAAAGAATTTTGATAACTTCAATGATCAAATGAGCATTGTCTCGGATTCTGAATACGACAACCCTTAGGTTTTTTAATAATCAACAGAATACCTTTTAAGGTTTTTGTTAATCCTCAAGCTATGCCCTGGTTAATTTGATGCGAGCTCGGGACTCTTGAGTTCGAATTGACTAAGAGCGAGGTCTCGGACTCTATATGTTTTGGCCCTTAGGCCTTTTTATATTGGCCCTTAGGCTCTTTTAGGTCTGCCCTTAGGCTCTTTAAGTTGGGCCAATTCGGCCTCTAGGATGGCTATAATTTTTCTCTCTTTTCGACTAAAAGTCTTAGTGAAATCTTTTCTATGCCTTAGCATGCGTTTTTTGTACCCGTTGGGTTTTTTGGAGGTTCGATTGATCGGAACCTTATTTACAATTTGTTTGTGTAACGATAATCAAATACCTTTTGAGGTTTTTTCAAAGGTTGATGATATCGAAGCCTTTAAATTATTCGAGGGCTGATTCTATTGAAGCCCTTTATCATTTGCTTTTGCCGATGGTAGCCTGATTTAACCGGTTTTTTCAAAGTGTTTGAAGGCCTTTAATTTATGGCGGAAGTCAGACGTCTCCGAGCCGCATTATTTTGGCCGTAGACTTTTTATATGACCGTAGCCTTTAATATGGCCGTAGCATTTAATGTGGCCGTAGCTTTTTTATATCGAGGGGATGCCTCTTCGAGGTCTTATGAATTCGAGTTTTTGATGACTCAAACGTGTTAACTATCGATGATAGTCCCCGAGTATTCGGGGTGTATTTTCGTTCTAGCCCTTGAGCCGTTTTTCTTAGTATTATAAGTATGAAGCTCATATAATAGTAGAATTCTTTGTGACACAAAGCGTTTTGATATAGAAAGAATTCTTCTTTGATTAATTGATACATGCGTACATGTTTTGGCATCGGGGCTCGATTATTCTATATGAACACGGTTCATCTGAATGTTTGGTCCATTACAAAGTTTACCTATCGAGGCCCTCTTTGGCGTGAAATTTTCCTCGAAAATATAATCTCCGAGGGTGATGCCCCCCAGTATTAGAGGTTGATTGAAAAGAAGCCTTGGATACTATTGAGTTCTCCTTAGGTAGCACATAGTTGTTGCCTCGTTAAAAACCTCGCCGGTAAAACCCATTTGGGACAAAATCCGATCTAAGGGAAAAAGAGTGCAACGCGTGCTTTAAAACCTAAGGCCTTTGTGTAGAAAGGTGCCTTCTATATCCTCGATCGAACACATGCGATGGATTAGTTTCAAATTCAAATGGACAAAAGTAGAAAGTCATACCTTAGCAATAGTATCGTTTGAGTAGTGATATGTTCCAATTGTTTGGCAGTTGCTCATATCGTGCTAAGCTTGTAAGATCCTTTACCGACAACTCCAATGACTCGGTACGGTCCTTCCCAATTCAGGCTTAGTTTCCCTTCATTCGGGTCTCGAGTGTAACTTTCCGTAGAACTAAGTCCCTAATTCCAAAGTGTCGAAGGTTGGTCCTTCTATTGTAGTATCTCTCGATTCTTTGCTTATGTGCGGCCATCCGAACAAGTGTTGCCTCTCATTTTGCATCTAATAGCTCGAGGCTAGTATTCATAGCCTCGTGATTTGACTCCTCCGATGCATGTCGAAACCTGGCGCTGGGCTTACCGACCTCGACAAGGATTAAGGCCTCGGAGCCGTATACTAAAGAGAACGGGGTTGCCCCTGTGCTGGGCTTCGATGTCGTTCTATATGCCCAAAGGACCTTGGGTAAGACTTCTCTCCATTTTCCCTTTGCATCGTCCAACCTTTTCTTTAGGTTTTGAGTGATAGTTTCATTTGTTGACTCGGCCTATCCATTCCCGGTTGGGTGGTATGGTGTTGATAAGATACTCTTTATTTTGTGTGCTTTGAGGAACTCTGTTACCTTGCTGTCGACAAATTGCTTTCCATTGTCACATACAATCTCAGCAGGTATCTCGAAACGGCATATGATGTAGTCCCAGATGAAGTCGATAACTTCCTTTTCTCTGACCTTCTCGAAGGCTGTGCTTCCACCCATTTAGAAGAAAAATCAGTCATAAACAAAATGAATTTAGTCTTACCTGAGACCGTTAGTAGAGGGCCGACTATGTCCATTCCCCATTTCATGAAAGGCCACGGGGATATGACTGAGTGGAGTTGCTCTCCGGGCTGATGGATCATCAGTGCAAACCGTTGGCACTACATTTTTTGACAAACTCCTTAGTATCTTTTTCCATGCTGTTGCAGTAATACCCTGCTCTAATAATTTTGCGAATCAAAGACTCAGCGCTGGAGTGATTCCCACAAGTACCTTCGTGGATTTCTCGTAGAACATAATCGGTGTCCCCCGGCCCTAAACGTATCGCTAATGGTCCATCGAACGTCCTTCTGTATAATGTTCCATCTTCATCTAATGTGAACCTAACAGCCTTGGTTCGTAGGGCCCTCGATTCTTTGTGGTCCCACGAGAGTTTTCCATTTTTCAAATAATTGATATACTTATTCCTCCAATCTCAAGTCAAACTTGTAGAATTTATCTCGGCATGACCCTCTTCAACCACAGACCTCGATAATTGGACGATAGTCCCCGGGACGATATCATCTTCTTCAATCGAGGATCCCAAATTAGCAAGTGCATCGGCCTCACTATTTTGTTCTTGAGGCATATGATCCAGAGTCCATTCCTTGAAGCGGTGTAAAGTTACCTGTAGCTTATCCAAGTATCGTTGCATCTTATCCTCTCGAACTTCAAAACTTTTGTTTACTTGGTTTACCACCAACAGTGAATCGTACTTGGCTTCAATGACTTCTGCCCCAAGCTCTTAGCTAACTCGAGACCTGAAATCATTGCCTCATTCCCGGCCTTATTATTAGTCAACCTAGAGGTTTTGATAGATTCCCTAATAGTGCTACCTGCAGGTGGCTTCAAGACAATGCCAAGCCCGGACCCTTTCACATTCGAGGCACCGTCCGTGAAAAGGGTCCATACCCCCGATGATGTACCCGATCTTAGCAGGAGTTATTTCTCCATTTCGGGTACGAGGGTCGGCGTAAAATCAGCCACGAAGTCAGCTAGGATTTGTGACTTGATGGCCGTTTGGGATTGATATTCGATATCGTACCCGCTAAGTTCGACGGCCCATTTGGCTAACCGGCCCGATAGTTCAGGCTTGTGAAAAACATTTTGAAGGGGGTAAGTTGTTAACACACATATGGAATGACACAGAAAATATGGCTTTAGCTTTCTAGATGCGCTTATCAATGCAAGTGCTAATTTTTCTAAACGAGGGTATATAGTTTCAGCATCTCCTAGAGTTCGGCTTACATAATAAACAGGGAATTGCGTACCTTGCTCTTCTCGAACTAGTACCCCACTTACCGCTATCTCGAATACTGCCAAATATAAGTAAAGCTTTTCATCTACCTTCGGGGTGTGAAGCAAAGGCGGGCTCGATAAGTACCGCTTCAATTCTTCTAAGGCTTGTTGGCATTCTGGGGTCCACACAAAATCCTTTTTCTTTTTGATCAAGGAAAAGAACCTATGACTTCGATCTGATGACCTCAAAATGAACCGACCCAAGGTGGCTATTCGTCATGTTAGCCTTTGCACGACCGTTACACTATCCACGATCGTGATGTCCTCGATGGCCTTGATCTTGTCGGGGTTGATCTCGATTCCCCAATCAGACACCATGAAGCCAAAGAACTTTCCCGAGCCGACCCCGAAGGCACATTTTTCTAGGTTGAGCTTCATGTAATACTTCCTCAATATTTTGAATGTTTCCTGCAAATGAGTTAAATGGTCCTCTGCGCGTAGGGACTTAACCAACATATCATCAATGTAAAATTCCATCGACTTACCTATCTGTTCCTCGAACATCTTGTTAACTAGGCGTGGGTATGTAGCTCCAACATTTTTTAGCCCGAAGGGCATTATATTGTAACAGTACGTTCCAAACTTAGTGATAAATGAGGTCTTCCCGGTCCTCCGGGTTCATCTGAATTTGATTGTACCTGGAGTAGGCGTCGAGAAAAGTTAGGATCACGTGGCCGGCCGTGGCATCGATCATACGATCGATGTTGGGCAATGGGAAAGAGTCTTTTGGGCATGATTTGTTTAAATCCTTGTAATCTACGCACATTCTAAGTTTGTTTCCTTTTTAGGAACTACAACTACGTTGGCTAACCATTCAGGGTATTTTACCTCCTGAATAGATCCTATTTTAAGAAGTTTGGTTGCCTCGTCCTTTATGAATGCATGCTTCACCTCGGACTGGGCCTCCTTTTTTGCTTTATCGGTTTGAACCTGGGGTCGAGGCTTAGCCGGTGTGTTGTTATTTCCAGTAGAATCCCTGTCATATCTAAATGGGACCAAGCAAAGCAATCCATATTATCAATAAGAAATTGAATGAGTTTTTTTCGGAGTTTGGGGGTTAATCCCGTTCCTAGGTATAGCTTTCTCTCGGGCATGTATTCGATCAGTATGACCTGCTCCGGTTCCTCGGCCGTTGACTTGGTTGCATCGAACTCTTTGAGAACGACGAAAGTTCGAGGAGTAAGGAAATCCTCTTCTTCATCTTCGATTACCTGTTTCTCTGATTCCGACGAGGCTGGGGGTGGTGATTGCTATTTAGCCATCTCCTTACCTTTGGTGTTCGACTTTTTCGTGGACCAATGCTCTGGTATCGGCGTCACTTCATCGACTGCAAACATTTCCTTTGCAGCGTGTTGCTCTCCGTAGACTGTTTTCACACCATCCTCCGTTGGGAACTTCATCATCTAATGAAGAGTTAAAGGTACTTCCCTCATATTGTGTATCCATGGTCTCCCGCGGAGTGCATTATACCTCATGTCGCCTTCGATGACATGGAATTTTGTATCTTGTATGGTCCCGCTACGTTCACTGGTAGGATTATCTCCTCCTTTGTTGTTTCGCTTGCCATGTTGAAACTATTTAGGACCCGGGATGCAGGTACAATCTGATCTTATAGGCCGAGGTGTTCTACGACCCTCGATCTGATTGTGTTTGCTGAGCTACCTGGATCCACTAGAACACGTTTAACTTAAAATTGTATTTAAAAGGATAGAGATTACCGGGGCGTCATTGTGTGGCTGAGATATGCTTTCCGCTTCCTCGTCATAGAATGATAGGACGTCCTCGGGCACATAGCTCTGAGTCTATTTTTCTTTGGTGATCGACACCTTGGTGCGTTTGAATACAGGTCCTTGTGGGACATCGACACCGCCAACGATCATATGGATTACATGTTGTGGTTCTTCCTGCTCATTTTTTCTGCTCGCATCTCTCTCCCTGAAGTGGTTCTTAGCTCAATCACTGAGAAATTCTCGAACCTCGTTGAACAACCGAGCTACCTCCTCCCATAGCTGCCTGCAGTCTTCGGTTCTATGGCCATGTGTGCCATGACACTTACAAATCAAGTTTGGATTCCTTTGAGAAGGATCGGTTTGTATAGGCGTGGGCCATCTGGTGTCTTTGATTCTTCAAATAGCTGACACGATCCCCGATGCATCTACACTGAAATTATAGTCTGACAATCGAGGTGCCTCCGTAGGGTCGGTATATTTATCGAACCATTCTTACTCATGAGTCCCCGAGATCTCTGACCTTGATCATTTCTCTGATCATTCCGAGGAGCGTTACGACCTGAGCCGTTGTTTCTCCGATCGACATACGGCTGATACCGTTCCTTGTTTGATCTCGATTCCCTGTCTGTATCCCTTGTGGGCTTGGCTGCCAATCTATTAGGATGAACTGAACCCGAGGGGGCTCCCAACTGGTCGTCCTCGACCCTGATCTTTTATTGATAACGATTATTCTCGTCGGACCACGTCGTAGTCGAATATTCGATTAGATTCTACTTTAATTGTCGAGGCGCAATCGAACTTCGTTCATTCAAATCCTGCATGAAAGCTTGTACTGCCTAGTCATCCGAGACCGGTGGTAATTCCATTTGCTCCATCTGAAACCTAGACACGAACTCCCTTAACTTCTCGTCGTTCCTCTATTTTATCTTAAAAACGTCCAATTTCCTCATTGCCACCTTTATGGCCCCAGCGTGTGCTTTCACGAAGCGTCAGCTAACATAGCAAACGAATCGATAGAGTTCAGGGACAAGTTGTGGTACCAAATCATGGCCCCTTTCGACAAAGTTTCTCCAAATTTTTTCAATAATACTGACTCGATCTCATCATCATTCAGGTCGTTTCCTTTAATCCCGCAAGTATATGAAGTAATATGTTCATTAGGGTCGGTTATCCCGTTATATTTGGGTATATCGGGCATGCGAAACTTTTTGGGAATGGGCATCGGAGCCGCGCTCTGAGGGAATGGTTTTTGTATGAACTTTTTGGCATCTAAACCTTTCAAGACCGGGGGTGCCCCCGGTATTTGATCAACACGGGAGTTATAAGCCTCCACCTTTTTATCATTGTCCTCAATCTTCTTTTCCCCGGACTCGATCCTCTTGGTGAGCTCTTCGAGCATCCTCATAATAGTGGGGTCAGTCCGGAAGCCATTTTCATTTGAGCTCTCTAGTGATGGTTCAGCACGTCGAGAGTGTTTTCTGGTTCAGCTGTACTCGGAGTTTTATTCTGACTTTGAAGTTGAGCGATGGCAATCTGTTGAGCTTGCAACATCTCGAATATCACTTGGAGGCTGACTCCCCCATCTCCTATACCTTGTGTTCCTTGGCCCTCAGATTAGGCTTCCCTGCGTACACTTTCTCCGGGGTCTGTGCCTAAATCTGCATTCAAAGCAATGTGTGAACTAACATCAACTGGTTCCACATTTGGCGCTTTCCCAGGGTTTATTGGTGGTACACCGACCCCTACATTATTATTTACCCATGATATCCAAGACCTTCATTGTCGTGAACAGGTGCGTTTTGCGAGTTTGACATGTTTAATCCTGAGAACAAAAAATTATTGACAAGAACAAGTGTGAAAATAACGTGTGTTATCAGAATCAGTACTGAAATAATCACTATTATCTTTAGCCCCACGGTGGGTGACAAACTGTTTACCTCGAAAATACGAGTAACAATTAAATTTGATTTGTGGTTTTAAAGATACATGATTTAGTTCAATACTAATCAATGACCAAGAAGTATAATCAAACCAGTGTTGCTAGGCGGTATCGACCTCGAGCCAAAGTGACCTCGAGACAGACTAAGAACAATAAAACAAGAATAATAAAGCTGAAGGACAATTCTGATGAACAATGAGCGAGAAAAGTAAAAGAGTATATTCTTTGCCAATGATTATATAATGTTTACAAATGATTAGGGTCCCCTTTATATAATAGGGGAACCCTAAATAAGGTACATTTCCATTTACAGTAAAGAATCTTATTGGGACAGCTTTCTAACCGCCTAGTACGGATTCGTACAAATCTATTCCGGGATTTACGCCATGATCTTAGGGACGTGGCAGGAATCTTGCTCATTCTGTTACAAATCCGTAACGGCATTATCTCGGGGTTGAGCATACTCGGCTTCGATAGTCATCGCACTTCGATCCTTGGGCATTGCACTCTGTCTTCGAGCTCGAGTCTGGTCCACCGAGCTCGAACTCGACCTTACCTGAACTCGGGCTTAAGGCGACCCCTCGAGCCTGGGATATCGGGCATACCTGATTCCGACCGTATACAGTTTAATCTTTAAATTTTTTACATTGAACTTATTATACATATGAAATTATGGGTTTATGATATATATTACTCTCTCTGTTCCAGTTTATGCGAACCTATTTCCTTTTTGGTCCATTCCAAAATGAATGATCCCTTTCTAAATTTGGTATCAATTTAGCTTAAACTTACAATTCTACCCTTAAATGAGAAGCTTTTATAGCCACACAAATACTCTGGACCCCTTTTTGACTTGTTTAGGACCACAAATTCCGAAAGTCTTCATTTTTATATATATTATTTTGTGCGAAAAATAATAGGTTCACTTGAATCCATAGCTAAGAACCTTTATCATATTAAAACCACTTAATTAATCTAACTATTTTCTGTAGTTCTTCTTGGTTTTTTCATCTGGTTTGTGTATTACTAAAAGATATTGGAAGATTTTATCAATGGAACTGGTCACTAATTTCTTCAACCCGTTGTTGAACTATTTCTTCTCAACATCATTTTTTTGTAATATGTTCTATCCTCGATAATATATTTACGGGACTTTAAAGGGCTCGACATTGCAACAAGTGATGGTAGGTAAATTATAAATTATGTGCAATCAATCTGAAGATTTTTGACATCACCAAAATGAAATCAAGCTGGCCAGAAAAATGAAGAAGAGATGATAATGACACAAAAAGTTGCCAGGAAAGGAAAACATTATTTATTCCAGATTAACAGCTAGAAATACAGTAGGCAATCTAGCTGATGATTCTAACAACAAAAGTGCACACACTGCGTTCAGATAATTTGGAACCATATCCACGAGGTTTAATTTAACAATCGACAAGCTTAATCTCAACACCTTCAATGGAGATCTCTTCGCCACCTGTCTTTGGAACCACAGTTACCGCAATAGTGTCTTCATCTTCCAACCCAATATCCTCCAACAGTTCAGTGATGGCCAACTGGAATGTTACAGAGGTAACATGAGAGGCATTATCTCCATGAACATGTGGCAAGCTGGTGTAACTCCCCGCATACTCCGCCTTGTCAAGCTCGTCCGCATTCACAGTCTTGTCCACGTTGAGGAACACATCGAACCTTATATACTTGCTATCGTCATACTTAATGTTGTTGAACGTTAGCATCTCCTCTTGTTCATTTTTCTCCTGTTGAGTCCTTGACGAAGATGGCCTATCGATGGAAAATGAAATGGCTCTGTCCAGCTTTGAGAGTGGGAACACCCTGCTTGCTGGCGGAACTGAACTTAGATTCACCTTCCCTGCATTGCTCTTCCTTATTGGCTTAAAATTACGCCATGGGGTTGGCATCGGTGCGTAATCGAAGCCCATTTTCTTACTGTCCAAACAGTCACGGACTTTCACACGGAACGGGTTGCGGTTTTCATCGTAGAAAAAGAACTCCGAGTTCAACCAATCTTTGTGCGTGAGATCCCTTCTTTTCCCTCCTAAGGCTTTCCACTCGGACCACATCCGGTCCACATTGGCGTGATGGGAATAGAAAAGCGGGTCTAAACCGGCCGAGTAAAAATTACCCATATCCTCACCGTGTTGCACATTATTCTCGTTAGGACCACTACCAACCCAGATGTGGACAGGAGTATGAGGAATGTTTTCAATAGTCCCCATCCCTGGACTGGGATCAGTTCCTAGAGGGTAAGGCTGACCAAAGAAGAGCAACGGGCAAGGAGCATTAGTTATCATTTGACGATACATTATAGTTAAGTTATTAGTCATCTGCTGCAGTTGAGTTGTTTGGACTTCGGTACCAAAATAACCAAGATCGATTATGGTTCCATTACGGTGACTTTGGTTACGTCTTGCATCGTAAAGGGAAGACCCTTCACGATCGAACATGGGAGGTATACGCATGCCCTTTGGATGGTCCCAGTTCCAATATGGCAAACCAAAAGTAGGATCATTAATTAAAGAGCCCAAGATTCTCTCATAGAAGTACAAGTACCATCTATGAAAAGGGAAAAAAAGCCACGAGAAATGGACTTGTAACTCTTTGCCACCAATTTTGTAAGCACCGTTGCAATAAGCACAATGGATATTGGCTTGTTGCTTGAAGCCAAGAGGGTCAAATGGGTCTTTGTCAAGTTCCCTCATTCGACTAGTGGCTAACTGGTATTTAGCAATGTACTCCTCATCAGCAGCATGAGCAGCAGGCCGAATACGGAGTTTGGGCATAGAAGGAAACTTGTAATATGGAACGCTGTCCATATCACTTGGGATAGGGGGGCAACAACTGTATGAAACCTCCTCTTGGTCATTTATATGGGCTTTGCTACAAGATTTGAGATCAGGAGGTGGTATAGGAGCAGCAGTAGCTAATGGCGCAAGATTAGCTGCGCCATACAGCCCTCCTAAACCCAACAGGACATTCCTCCTGTCAACAGCGTCAAGGTTTTTGTCATGCTCGCCACTGTTGGCATTGCATGAGAACTTGAAATTTTGGTTACGTTTTCCATGAAGGAAAAGCTGAGAGGGTTTTGCAAAGAAAGATGAGTTGGTGTTGGTGAAGGAAGAAGAGGGAGTTTTACTGGCGCATAAAGGTAAAGTAGAAGAAGAAGAAGAAGCCATTGCTGGGATGAGTGCTTTTGGTTCGAAGGGTTACAACCTTGATTTATACACAATCAGTAAGTAGCCTGGTAAGGTACAAAGTATAAACGTGAAGCACGTGGTTGATTCTTAGTCTTATCTTGTACTGCTAGTAATAAAAGCTAGCGAGAAAAACCAAACATAAATGTGCATAGAAACAATAACAAAAGGTTATCGCGTTTCTGACCCTACATATCCATGAATTATTGAAGAATACTTCTTTAAACGAAAGAATACATGTATATTATATATGTGGACAATAAAGAGCAACCAACTAGACTTCTTCCCTCCAAAAACTTTGATCTCTTTATTGTTTTCCTCTTAAAAGCATTGGTACGGAATCCAACATTTTTTTATAACAAACTTTGATATTAAGAATTGTATACGTGAAAAATTATTAAAATTTTATATTTTAACCCAATAATCTTAAAGATTATAATGAGTTCAGTGGAAAAAATATAAAAATCGAACTCATGTTTAAATCCTCCATTCACCTCTACTTACCAGAGTCAACCTTACTTATATTTGATCAATAACTTTTGTATGCTTATTTAGTATACTAGTATATCCTTACATTCCATTTTATTACTTATTGTATATATTTTTGGACTAACTGATTTAACAAAAAAATATCGTTAGAACTTATTGGGCGACAAGTGCGGTTTTGTTATAAAATAATAAAAGAAGAAGAAGAGTATTACAGAGAAAAGTAGAGGGAGAGAATTCTTATTGAATTTTGGGATGAATTACAATAGAATAGAACCCTCTATTTATAGGGAGAGGGTGACTTAGCCACCAAGCAATGAACCCTAGAATCTCTCTAAATATAGACATTCACCATAAATACAATTCTATTTATAACACTCCCCCTTGAATGTCTATTCAACAGATAGTGTGCCTCGTTAAAACCTTAACTAAAATAGAACCCAGTGGGAAAAAAATTCTAGTAAAGGAAAAAGAGTACACATATCTAACAATACGCCTTTTGGTTGCCTCATTAAAAACCTTGCAAGGAAAACCCAGTGGGACAAAACCTTGTGAGGGAAAAAGAGTACAACGCGTATTAACTCCCCCTGATGAGAGCATCAATTCACATCCTTAAGCATTTGCATTCCAATCTTGTGCACCATCTTCAAAAGATCTTTGATAGAGATTTGATGAACAAATCAGCCATATTAACTTGAATGAATATATTGCACCTTGAAATCATCATTCTTGATAGAGATGGATTGTCTTCATATGATCTTGTTGGAATCGTCAGTTCAATATCTTCACATAGAGGTGAAAACTCTTGCTATCATATTATCATGCATATAGTTATAGCAAGATATATTTGTGCACAAATTGCACTGAGGATGTAGTACTTCATGACCATGAATTCTATATGCTTTAAGCAATTTAAATACTTCAAGGATTTAATAGGAGCATTTGCAATGAGAATATAGTTACTTTCTTTGGGTCAGCAAATGCGTCTGACATGCTTTGCAATAAATTGCACATGAATTATCCTTTTATGAACTTCAAGTTCATATTATTTTATTCGAGGATCTAGATGTATAAATGATAATTCATTCCATGTAACTTTTTCTCAACTGTTGTATCTTGTCTCCCCCTCATGTTAGAAAAACTAACTTGTTTCCTCAACTTTGAGAACCCATCTTTGTGCGTTATGGTGTTAATCATAATATACACCGCACATCAATAATAATAAGATGGAATTGGTTCCTGACCCTAAACCACTTGTGAGGAGAGAAAATAATATACTTTCGTATATAACGTATATCAAACTGATATAGATAACTTTGTTCTCATAAGCAATAGTTTAGCTATTAAGTGGAGGTACTCAATAAATCATTTTGCTAAACCAACTGTGATGTAAACCAACTTATCAAGAAGAACTATCTTGAATAAAAAATCTGGAAATTATGCTCTATATTAAATTATTGAGCAAGTTACCTCGCAAACACCGGCCAGGTTGCAGGTTAATAATAATCGCACATGTAACCATCTCATAGATGCATCTTATGTGGTATACATGGCAGGTGAATGGGCCCATATTCACCTTTGATATTTCCAGCATTCATGGGATTCAATCCCAATTTTAATTGGTCTATTAATTAATGAGAATAAGCAATGTAAGAGAATTCGTAAAGAACTTTTTAGTTCTTTAATATTTACCCATGTGAATTCTCTTTTATTTTTGCACATCATACTTGAATTAACATGGCTAAACCAATTATGCCAAGGATAAATTATCAATATTGATAAACTTCAGGTTTACACCATGATGTGTGCAATTATGAATAAACTCCAAGTTTATTGTGATATGAGTTTTTATATCAATAATATCCACTTCATTGTGGTATTCTTTTGTTTATGTAGTACAAATTGGAGAATAAAGCGGGTAGCTTTTCACATACATATTACCCCGCTACAAGTTGTAGTAATAGAAGATATTAAATCTTTCCTTTATTTATAGTCTCAATATAATCAACCGCTTTCGCGTATACTTTGGAAACTGAATAAGTTTCTTTGAGACTTACTACAACACAACGTCTTATTGATAATTAATTTTCTCCAAAATAGTATAATTGGCTCTTCTAGAGCTCTCAATTCATTTGGTACTACCACATATTCATCAACATCCATATGGTGAATATCTCTTTTAAAGAGAAAGTTATACCATTATGGTTATGGTCAAAATTATATGCAAGATATGTTTCTTGCATTACCGTTGTCTTTAAATGATCACATTGCCAAAATATTTTGGCATACAATAAGTACGTGACCAATGACCATTTATGCCATAATAATGACATTATTTTCTTATATCATCTCAAACCTCCTTTTAGAGGTGAGTGCGGTATATTCACTACCACTAGCACGTTCATATTCTTTGAAGAATGAATATGTATTCATAAATCAGATGTTGTCACATTCACATCATGAATGAACCATAATCATCTATATGTGCTTTACAAAATCTCATGTCAAATCGATGACAAATATTTTTCACAGAGTGAAAGATTATTTTGAGAATCCTTATTGTTCTCATTACCACAAATGATGACGATTATAATTTCGTCTATTGCCACGTCCATATCCATTGATACATTCATAGTAAAATTTTTGTCTTCTTTCAGACTTATCACATATTGCTATCACATTCTCTTAAGGGAATGAGAATAGAGCAAATTCAATGGGACGGGTTTTCACTTCTTGTGCTCACGATCATACATGACTTTGATCATGGCAAGATATAAAAATTTTACCACTTCGAGTGGTTATAATTTCTTACAAACTCCATTAGAGTTGTAATCAAACTTTGTTGTCTTTGCTTGTATATAAAATCAAATTATAGAATTTCAAGAATTTAAAAGAGAAAAATAAAGTAAAATACTTACCTTAAATCCAGAATTTAATCTTGAAGGAAGTTCATGGAATAATTGACAATTATTATGCTCAATCCCAAAGCTTCTACTCAATTGGTTAGAGTCTCGTGCTGATAACGTGTTATAAAATAATAAAAGAAGAAGAAGAGTATTACAGAGAAAAGTAGAAGGAGAGAATTCTTATTGAATTTTGGGATGAATTACAATAGAATAGAACCCTCTATTTATAGGGAGAGGGTGACTTAGCCACCAAGAAATGAACCCTAGAATCTCTCTAAATATAGACATTTACCATAAATACAATTCTATTTATAACATGTTTATATATGTTCTGCTAGCTAGTATCACGGGGGCTCTTTTATTTAAATATTTGAATCTATAAAGCTTTTACGCAATACATTAGCCTAGTAATTCAAGTAACAAAAATAATGGGGGAGATCCTAGCTATAGTGACTTTTGATTTACTGAAAAGAAGTAGAAAAGGACTACAGCATGGGGCCACAAAATGTGCCAAGACAGCACAAATTGAACCAATTCAATATGTCACCAACCCACAACTATCAAGCCACAGAGAAGAAAACCTACCAGCGTTCACTCAACTGCACACCCAAACACAAAATTTTTAATAAATTAATGGGAGGTAATTTTATTGGGGGGTGTCGGGGGGGGGGGGTCAAGTTTTGGGCTTTGTTTGCTCGTAAAGGGCACGACATTTGCATCTATACCCGCTTTTTGGGTCACGTTTTAACTTGTACCCGCTTTGCAAAAAAAATTGCAAGCGTACCTAATTTTTCGCGTAACTTCAGCATACGGGCCTGAAGTAGCAAAGACAATCACGCAAACTTCAGCATTCTAGTAGACGGGCCTGAAGTAGCAAAAATTGCTGAACCAAGTGTGCTGAAGTTTTTGTTTGTAATTGCTGAACTTAAGCATTCTAGTGCTGAAGTTTTGTTCTCTATTTGCTGAAATTTTTATTTGTAATTGCTGAACTTAAGCATTCTAGTAGCTGAAGTGTTGTGATGCTGAAGTTATTTAGTTCATTTGTAAAAACTTCAGCACTAAATAAGTTGAAGTTTTTTTGGTCCTGGATTCATTAGTTTTGTCATTAAGCTTTTTCAAAAACTTCAGCAGAAGATGCTGAAGTCATTTAGTTCATTTGTAAAAACTTCAACACTAAATAAGCTGAAGTTTTTGAAAAAGCTTTCTAACATACTAGATAAATAATTACCTTATTCTTTCATAGTGTATTACTACTATAAAATAATCAGATTGCCAACAATATCGAAATCATAAATTTTGGAAACAATAAGCGTGAAAAGTACATAATTACGTAGAAATTTTCACAAATTATTGTCTACTAACTTAAGTAATTATTTATAATTTATTTTTAAATAATCTAATAAACATACTTATGGCAATCATCCCATGAACTGAAGTTTCATAGCAGCACCAACAGCAGCACAAGGAAGAAGAAGAAGAAGAAGAAGAAGAAGAAGAAGAAGAAAAAGAAAGCGAAGGAGGAGAAGGAAGAGGAGAAAGGGGGCTGAAGTTGTTTAAAAAGTGGGTACAAGTTAAAACTTTAAAAAAAATAGGTATAGGTTAAATGGGAGCGACCAAATAAGGTGCCCCGTGCAATTTTTACGTAAAGGGCTGATGGGTTTGGGGTTTCTTAGTTGGGCTTCACCGGTAGAAATGGCACCACAAATGGCAACTTTTGATTATGTTATTTAAAATGTAGCCACATTTTACGAGGTATTTAAAGTGTAGCCACAGTACTACTGCCTTCTTCTGCCGCACTTCATATATTAGAAGTACTGGATTCTAATTAGGACGTGTTATAAATATATTATATTGTGGATGTTCATTTAGTACTCCGTTGTAAATAAGCTTCCTGAAGAAGCTTATCCATATGGGACTCCGCCGTTAATATGTTTATCTATTGAGTACTCTATTGGAAAAAGCCTCCTGAAGAAGCTTATCACTTCGGTACCCGGTTATGGATAAACATTACCCCCGGTAGAAGATTATCTATATCGGGTATAATAAGCTTATCCTTTCGATACCCGGTTGTGGATAAACATTACCCCCGGTAGAAGATTATCCATATCTGGTATAATGAGCTTATCCTTTCGATACCCGGTAATGGATAAACATTAGTCTCAGTATAAGATTATCCATATCTGGTACAGTAACAGCTTACACAGCAGCTTGTAGCAGCTTACACAGCAGCTTACAGTAGCAGCTTACACAACAGCTTACAGCAGCAGCTTGCAGTAGCAGCTTACACAGCAGCTTCCTTTCTTCTATAAATAGAAGAGATATCAGTTCATTATTTACATCAGTTTGGAATTCGAATAATATATCAGTTTCTCTCTATACTTGTCTTTACTTTACAGTCTTTATTTTATAACACGTTATCAGCACGAGACTCTACCATCCCGAGCAAATACTTTGAAAGTATCTGAGGTACGAACTTTCTTTTTCTATATAATGTCAAATCTTTCTAAACTTGAATTTGTAGCCCTGGATATATCGGGCAAAAGCTACATGTCTTGGGTGCTTGATGCTGAAATTCATCTTGATGCGATGGGTCTGGCAGACACCATCAAGGATAAAAATCAAGCATCAAACCAAGACCGTGCCAAAGCAATGATATTCCTACGCCATCACCTTGATGAGGGCCTGAAAATGGAATATCTTACTATTAAAGATCCAGTCATACTGTGGAATAATTTGAAAGATAGATATGACCACCTGAAGATGGTCGTTCTTCCACAGGCACGTTATGACTGGACTCATTTAAGGTTACAAGATTTTAAATCTATCAGTGAGTATAATTCTGCTATGTTCAGAATTATTTCCCAATTAAAATTATGTGGTGATAATATTACTGATTATGATATGTTGGAGAAAACTTTCACCACTTTTCATGCCTCGAATATGCTCCTGCAGCAGCAATATCGAGAGATGGGATTTAAAAAGTATTCTGAACTTATCTCACATCTTCTTATAGCCGAGCAACATAATGGACTATTAATGAAAAACCATGAATGCCGACCTACTGGTTCTTGTCCATTCCCTGAAGTGAATGAGACGAACTTCCACCAAGCTAAACGTGGAAGAGGTCGTGGCCCCAGTCGTGGTCATGGCCGTGGTCGGGGAAGAAATCCCAATCATGGTAATAATAATGCACCAAAGAACCCTCCTCGCCACCAGCAGTGGAAAAGGAAGGAACAAAAGCATGAAGCGGTGCAAGCAGCAAATGCAGAAAGTGCATGCTATAGATGTGGAGGAAAAGGGCACTGGTCACGTACCTGTCGTACGCCAAAGCACCTGGTTGAGCTTTATCAAGCCTCCCTGAAGAAGACAGAGAAAAATGCTGAAGCAAATTTTATTTCTGAAGATAATTTAGACTTCATGCATTTGGATGTAGCTGATTACTTTGCACTCCCAGAAGGAGAAACAAGTCATGTAATCGGTGGTGAATCTGCAGAAATATAAATATTTTAATTTTTGTTGTTTGTAATAGATAGTATGGTTATGCTTTGATAATGATGTTTTTTTTATAATATATTTTATTTATGTCATTTTGAAGAATATGGATAATTCTCAAATTGTGTTTGAATCAAAGACAAATCATGAAGATATTTGTGTTATTGATAGTGGAACAACTCATGCCATATTCAAGGATCGGAAATATTTTTCTTATTTGCATAAGGAAAAGGCAAATGTTTCAACAATTTCTGGTAATATAAGTTTGATTGAAGGCTCCGGAAGAGCCATTATATTTCTGTCTAAGGGAACAAAACTTATTATAGACAATGCATTGTTCTCCTCCAAGTCCCGAAGAAACTTGTTGAGTTTTATAGATATCCGCCGAAATGGGTATCATGTTGAGACAATAAATGAAATGAACATGGAATATCTTTGTATTACAAAGAATATTTCTGGCCAGAAATGCATTGTAGAAAAGTTACCAACTTTATCTTCTGGCTTATACTATTCAAAAATTAGTACAGTTGAAGCACACTCTATCGTAAACCAGAAGTTTACGGATTCAAATACTTTTGTGCTTTGGCATGGCCGTTTGGGCCATCCTGGATCAATAATGATGAGACGAATTACTGAAAACTCGAGTGGGCATCCATTAAAGAACCTGAAGATTCTTACAAATGACGAATTTTCTTGTGATGCTTGTTATCAAGGAAAAATTATCACTAGACCATCACCGATGAAGATTGGCATTGAATCCCCCGCCTTTTTAGAGCGTATACATGGGGATATATGTGGACCTATTCACCCACCAAGTGGGCTGTTTAGATATTTTATGGTCTTAATAGATGCATCTTCAAGATGGTCTCATGTGTGCCTACTATCATCTCGCAACCTGGCGTTTGCAAAGCTATTAGCCCAAATAATTCGATTAAGGGCACAATTCCCAGATTATCCTATAAAGGCTATTCGCCTTGATAATGCTGGAGAATTCTCATCTCAAGCTTTTGATGATTATTGTCTATCAGTTGGGATAAAAGTTGAACATCCTGTAGCTTATGTTCATACTCAAAATGGCCTTGCAGAGTCATTTATTAAACGCCTACAATTGATAGCAAGACCACTACTTATGAAAACAAAATCGCCCACTACTATTTGGGACCATGCTATCTTGCATGCAGCATCATTTATCCGTCTCATACCGACACATTATAATAAATATTCTCCGTCACAATTAGTTTTTGGTCATTAACCAAATATTGCCCATCTACAAATTTTTGGATGTGCCTGTATATGTGCCAGTAGCACCACCACAGCGCAGTAAGATGGGACCACCGAAGGATAGGAATATATCTTGGGTTTGAATCACCCTCTATTTTCGCTATCTTGAACCATTGACAAGAGATTTATTTACTGCTCGATTTGCAGATTGTCGGTGTGATGAAATAATTTTCCCACAATTAGGGGGAGAGAAAAAGGAAATCAAAAGAGAAATAATGTGGAAAGTTTCATCATTATCTCACTTTGATCCACGTACCCCTATATGTAATCAGGAGGTCAAGAAGATTACCCATTTACAAAATATAGCAAATCAAATGCCAGACGCATTTACTGATTTGAAAAGGATAACTAAGTCACATATCCCTGCAGAGAATGTGCCTATCCGAATTGATGTCCCAGTAGGACCATCTACTAGCATGAGAGCTAGTGAACCTAAAGCACACCTGAAGCGTGGTAGGCCTTTGGGTTCTAAGGATCGAAATCCTCGAAAAATAAAATCGACAAATGATCAAAATGATACTATGAAGGGATTTCCTAAAGAGACTCAAGATCTCATTAGTTCTGAGATTCCTGAAGAAATCAATGAACCTGAAGCTCAAGTGAGTAAGGAACTTTTAATAAGTTCTACCAGTGATGGGATTAATTTAAATCGATCTGAAATAGTGGTGGATATAATATAATATATTATATTATGGATGTTCATTTAGTACTCCGATGTAAATAAGCTTCCTGAAGAAGCTTATCCATATGGGACTCTGCCGTAAATATGTTTATCTATTTAGTACTCTAGTGGAAATAAGCCTCCTGGAGAAGCTTATCACTTCGGTACTCGGTTATGGATAAACATTACCCACGGTAGAAGATTATCCATACCGGGTACAATAAGCTTATCCTTTCGATACTCCGTTATGGATAAACATTACCCTCGATAGAAGATTACCCATACTGGGTACAATAAGCTTATCCTTTCGATACTCCGTTATGGATAAACATTACCCCAGTTGAAGATTATCTATATCCGGTACAGTAGCAGCTTACACAGCAGCTTGCAGTAGTAGTTTACACAGCATCTTGCTTTCTTCTATAAATAGAGGAGATTTCAGTTTATTATGTACATAAGTTTGAAGTTGAATAATATATTAGTTTCTCTCTATACTTATCTTTAGTTTATTTGCTTTACAGTCATTATTTTATAGCAGAATTATATATATAGTTGTCCCACGATGATCAATTTCCAGCAGAATAGAATTTTTGCATAATTATTTCGGTGATTCATATAAATATTGAAGTACTTTATTAAATGCAAGTGTTCTAACTTTGTTTTCTTCTTTGAACGAGGTAAATCATATATGCTTGATCTTTAATACTTAAGAAGTATCACTACTAGAAATCCGGTAAATACCGACCAAAAAAATCGACCAACTTTGATCGGTTATGGCCAATTACCGACCAAATACGCTTGGACGGTATTTTGATGGTCGTTTTAATATACCGACCAAAGTTGGTTGGAAATTACCGACCAACGTTGGTCGGTAAATTAAATTTAAAAAAAAATATTGCAAAAAAGACCGACCAAAGTTGGTCGGTATTTTAATTATGTAATCAAAAGATTCACCGTCTGGGAATCGAACCGGGGTGTATGCTGTGGCAGGATACTATTCTACCACTAGACCATTGGTGCATTTTGTTTTGAGATTGTCTTTTTATTTATTTATACTCTTTAATTGTATTTTTGCTTGAAAATAACCCACCAAAGTTGGTCAGTTTTATTTAAAAATAAAATTACCGATCAAAGTTGGTCGGTTTTTTTAATATTAATTTTTATTTATTTTAATTGCAAAAACCGACCAAAGTTGATCGTTTTCTTGGAAAATAAATTTCGCAGGACTGAAAAATAGTTTCCCGCATTTTTGCGCCAAAGAAAATCGACCAAAGTTTGTCGGTTTCGTAAAAAAAAATTAAAAATTAAAATATTTTGAAAAACCGACCAAAGTTGGTCGGTTTTGGCCGGTCTTTTTACCGACCAAAGTTGGTCGGTTTTTCTTAATCGGTTTTTGCCAAATTTCTAGTAGTGTATCACTGTGCACCACCAGTGTCATTAGTTTCCGTATCTTTTTCTTCATATTCTTATAATAGAGAGGTGGGTGGGACTCAAAAAGTAAAAGAGGGTTCTAAGAAGGAAATTGTATAAGTAAACTCTACATACTAAGATTAAAAACTTAACTACATGTAATAGAATAAACGAATTAATGAACAAAAAATATTAACTTAATCAACGATAATTTAATCTCCTTTCCCCAATGTAATAAAAAATTTAAAAAGAAATTAATTTAGTTAGTCGATGGTAGAAATGAAACGTGAATGACCACGTAAACTGTTGATATTTATTTGATGTCGATTAGTTATTAGTATTTCCATAATGCAACATTTCTTTCCCCAGTGATAGTACCTTTCTATAATAAAATGTAATTAAGCTAATGACTTACATGCATTGTCTCAAAAATATACGTGGTCCTAATGTTATTTATAAATAATTTTGTGGCAGTAAGCACAACCAAATGAGGATTCAAAATCTCTTACACAAAAAGTTGAAAAAAATTATTACACAAAAAAACACAATAAATACAGGATGTCTAAAGATGACTAACCTAAATAATTGTTACACAACAAATACAGGATGTCTACAGATGACTAACCTAAAAAATTGTTACACAAAAAAACACAACAAATACAGGATGTCTCCAGATGACTAACCTAACTCCATATATAAAGCAGCCACTACAATTTTCGGTGCATGTCAAAAACCAGAGGATACTGGAAATTTTCTGCTGCTCCTTTTTTTTTTTGAGATGATAATTTTCTGCTGCTCCTTTTGCTAGAACCATTTAAGAGTCCGATAAGATGCACATCCAAAGATAACTATCAAGTAGTTCAGCAGGCTAATCTACAGGTTATCATATGGCGCTTTTGTGCTCATCCTTTTGCTAATGGCAACCATTCGCAACTTCCATGGAGATGCACATCCAAAGACGGCAATCACTTTGTTCAGACTAATCTAGAAGTAATCACTGGGAGATGTCCGCTCATCCTCTTGGTAAAGGCAACCATTTGGGACCTCCAACGTAAATTCACATCAAAAGACAACCACCACTTTGTTCGGAAGAATAATCTACAGGTTGTCATTGGTGTCATCCAACAAAGAGGACCATGGCAAAATTACAGAGCTTAAGGTATAGCATCGACTGGATACGGCTAACCAGCTCAAGCAGCAGCAGCTGGAGAAAATACACACCAGACCGACCAAGCAGATGTAGGAACCAAAAACTGGAAAACTGTTATAGGATGTTGGACAGCTTGTGAAACCTTTGTACAACAGCGTGAAGATCATGCGCTTCATACACCTCAATGAGTGACCTAATCGCTCTGAATATTACATCTTTCTTGTGGTTAACAGAAGAGTAATATTCGGCCTCAAACTGGTTAGGTGATTTCTCAAGAGACATGCAGACCAACTTAAACCACTCCTCGAGGAAGGATGATTTCTACAGGAATATAAACAGAAAATGAGACAAAACCCTGAGAAAAGAGATAGTAAAGCAATTACAGATTTTCTGGACTAGAAATCTGGAAAGAGAACATATACAGAAACCTCCACATTAGCAACCCAAGTATTTTGGTATAACCTTGTATCTCAAGATTCTTGATTTATTTCTTCAAGTTCTCTTTATGTGTTCTCTTTACCATTAAAAGAATAAGACAATACAATTAGCTATCAAAGATGCTACTCAATCCCCTTGCATCGAAATTAGAAGAAAACATCAGCACTCAGCACACGAAATATTAAGAGAAATAACTAAAATCTCAACGACCCTCCCCCAAAATAATCTGCAATTATGTAGAAAAGATACTAAGACAACAATCGTATATGAAACTTTTAAAAGAACATAGATACTTTTGAGATTGAGTGGAAGATTTCTGATGTGAACTTTAAGTACTTAACTCTTTACTAACGTAAAATACAATATTTTATGTGCAAACATGTCGAAAGACACATGCATGCAACCTAATGCAGTATAAATTTATGAATGGTTAAAGGGCCAAATATGTACATGTGCATATTTATCTGCTTGCATAATAAGGACTACTCTCACGAAGCAGTTAGCACCATAGTGCTTGCTCTTAACTGGTGACTCTAATGGCTGTTACTAACACATTTGACCAATATTGAAAGGCTCAAAGTAAATCCAAAATACTAATGACTGCACAATTTTTGTTTACGCCCACCAGAAAATAAAGATTTATCTACAAACGGCAAATAACCTTTCGTTCCATAATCCATACATTTCTCAATCATGTCTGAGGATAGATGCTAAACAAAACCATGATCAGCCTGATTCTACCATCTTAAGAAAATTCAAGTCACAAGAAGATCCAATTGACAACCCTTTCACTTGATTAAGATTAGATACATAGACTCATCCATTATCCACCATTCCAATATTGAGACGCGGCGAAAAATAGTTTCAGGGGCCTTTATTTGATATATCGACACTATGAAGCAAACAATCCTATCTTTCTATTAGTGAAGACACTTCATTAGATGAAGCAGGAAGAAGAGAGCAATACAAGTGTCATGTTGCTAGGCGAAGCAGCCCGATGCTGCATCCTAATGGCGAAAATCCAGTAGCCGAAAGCATCGCCAGCTTACTTTCTGACCCCAGTAGCATGGGCCGCGGAGCTACTTCAACAATTCCCATGCTTATAGTTTGAAAGGAAAAGGATCCCAGGAAATGTATGTGAACCTAATTCTTCCGAAATTTTCTATTCCAATCAACGGCTTCTTACCAGGTGATATTGGTAATCAATTTATGATTCTCAGGATTTTAATCTAAGGGGAATCCAAAAATCATAAAATTGCAACTGCCTGATAAACATGGGCGCAACTTCAGACAGCGCTGTTAGAAAAACATGCCCGCCATCGTTTCAGGTTTGTGAAGACAGGTTAGAGGTGGTGGAGTAATAGTAAAGAGATTTGGCATATCAAAAGCAACTCAAAATATGGCCCAAAGAAAGAGAAAGAGTGGCAGTAGTTGGAAATTAGGCTATATGGCGATGGAGAAAGACAACATAGTGATGTAGGAGCATCATGTGGCAATTCCAAGTGGACACACTAAAGGGCAAGCATGTCGACAACTTGGCAAAGCAAATTACAGGTCTCAACCAGTGGCGGATCCAAGATTTACAGGACGTGGGCGCTTCACTGCTTTAGTAAATTTATAGTGGTCAAACATGATCATAGTGGGTGCTCATGGTCAATTATTTAAGTTTTTAAATATTATCTATGATTACATACGAGGGTCTCCCGGAAACAGCCTCTCTAGCCTTCGGGGTAGGGGTAAGGTATGAGTACCCTCTACCCCCCACAAGTGGGACTATTACTGGGTTGTTTGTTGTTGTTGTTATCTATGAATACATAACACAATTTGGCCAAAGCCAATGGGTGCTTCAGCACCCATACTTTAATACATAAATCCGACACTGGTCTCAACATCAGCGCAGAGAACTTGAGTTCTAAAATCTTTATACTGCCTAAAAAAAGTTGATGCACGCAACACAGATGGGGGAATCAAAGCAGCAACAGCAATGAACAGAAAGTAGCGGAATGGTACAATATCACCACATAAATCATCTTCCAGGAAACCTCCTTAAAATACAAAGGTGCTTTTTAAATGTTATTTAATAAGGAGGTTTTTCTAAAACAATCTGTAGATTCTCAAAAATTGAATTAATATTATAAGTCTTACCTTCATTAGAAACTCATGGACATGGCGATCATCATTTTTGGAAGTGAGGCCAAGCAAATGCAACATAGTTGAGGTCAGCTGCAAAAGGAAAATTCAGTAAAAAGCAATTGGTGAAAATAATTAAAACGAGAGTGATCAACTATGATAAAGAGGATCAAACTTATTAAAACATTGAACTCATGTCATGGGATTGCCCCAATCCACCAAATACAGAGTGAAACGCTTTTACCAACATGGCAACACCAATTAATCAATAATTATGACATATATCTCAAGTTTAAGTTTAAGTAGAAAAGTGTTCAGCTTTTATGTATTTAAATAATATAACCCTTTAGCTGGAAGTTTCAACATACACCAACAACAACAAAACCCAGTGAAATCCCACAAGTGGGGTCTGGGGAGGGTAGAGTGTACGCAGACCCTACCCCTACTTTGGGGTAGAGAGTGTTGTTTCCGATAGACCCTCGGCTCAAGGAGACGAAAAAGACAATATATCAGTACCATCAACAAAAACCATAGAAATAATAACAGCATCATAAGTACCAGAAAATGGATGAAAAACAATAACAATAACACGTAAGTTATTGTTTCAACATATGCTTCAAAAAGAGAATCTTAGTCAAGAAGACTACAGAGCCAGCCCACTACTGCAACAATGTCATATTGTAACATCTATAAAGGAAATATATGAAGGTAGTCAAGACAAGAAAGCATACACAACTTTTTCATCTTTCGTTAAGAAGGGGTACAAAACTTGACGTCTTCTATATGAAAAGATTAAAAATTCAGCAGACATTTCAAAGCATGAATTGATATTCATACTCCTTGTTGGCTATACTTCTAATGTCTTGCGTGTCTAAGTAATATGGTCTAGGAGCTCAACCTGCTTTTCAAGCGCCAGCCTATATTTCAAATTTGATGGTGATGAAATCTCATCAGAACTCAGACTCTCGACAACATGCTGCACACCTTGGAGAACACTAAAAAATGATCCGCCATAATCTGCACAAAACGGGTCTCACATTATGAGGTCAAAATAGGAAAGAGCCAATAGCTTGAAGAAATACAAATGAACATGACTGACAGTTGACTTCAAGATGGAAAAAACCCTCCGACTTTTCAACCTGTCTCTGCACCGGATGACTACATAAAGTATGACATATCCACAAACTTCTTCTATTGTACTAAATTCTTGCACTTACCCTTAGCATGGGCTTGTCCTGTTATGCTAGTTTCTTTTTTTCTTCTTTTGGACAATGGTAACAGGAAATTCATCAGCACAAAGATTGTGCTGGCAGCTATATCTACAAATTATGTCTTGTCCGTTAGTTTATTTTGGCTGTCCTTTAACACAGGTTAGTCCTACTTGTCAAGTAGCTTTTTCCAGCACCAGTATGCAAGGTTTAACAACTATTACTACCCACAATCGCAAACTAGTTAAGAGGAAATGCAAATGTGTTCCAAAGGAACAGGAAAAAAACCTTCCCATAAGGCAACTGTGAGATGAGATATGAAAGAAAAGATAAAGAAGAAGAATTCACCATTTGAGGATGCTGGAACAGCCAAAGCAGCAGCTGCTTGTATCCTGATCTTAAAATTAGAAGAATCACGAAGGAGTAGCAACAGAATGCTAAAAACTGATGATGCCCTGCAATACTTACATGCTAGTCAATACAGACAATATATAATGTATGTTAACAACATATGTAGAAACTCAAATACTGCAAACATATAGAAGTATGGGAATATCAATACAAAATGGAGTAAAAGAGAAGAATCATGCACCACTCAAGAACAGAATTAAGTTGGTGGATTGCAGTTTGGAGACCGTACCAACAACCCCACAATAAGAATTTTTCAACCATCAAAATCAATACAAAAAAGAGAAAAAGAATTATGCGTCACGCGACAATCCAGCTATCCTCGTTTACATAATGCATCTTAAGATTTTGTCAATAACTGAGATGTCACTACCCTTCCAAATCCCTAAATATTTTCTTCTTCAAACTATAGACATAGTTTAGTTTGAAGGGGAGCCTTGGCGTAACTGGTAAAGTTGTTGCCATGTGACCAGGAGGTCACGGGTTCGAGCCGTGGAAACAACCTCTTGCAGAAATACAAGGTAAGGCTGCGTACAATAGACCCTTGTGGTCCGGCCCTTCCCTGGACCCCGCGCATAGCGGGAGCTTAGTGCACCGGGCAACCCTTTTTTTTGAAGCATGGTTTAGTAAGATGACAACTCCTATAGTCCTATGCAACCTATCTGCTTCGGACTATCATCTCTTAAAACAAGTAGTGACTATCAATTAGCATGGTCAAGGCAACAAAGAGAAAAAATATAAGACAGGTAGTATAGTTCTATTAATGGTATATTTCTATGTAGCTCTTACAAAATGGGGATTACTGTAAATCAAGATACACCTATTGCCAAATATAGGTTTTGAACTGGTTTTTCATTTTGCTCCCAAAACCTTTTAATTCTTTCCATTTATTGACTTCATGTTTTAGGGAATTGAGTGTATCACCCTTCACATTTAGGCAGTCTTTTCTGATCCTCAGACATGTGCCTCTGCACCAGCATCATCTTTTACTTTTCTTAAATACTGTTTAAATGGTGCTTGAATTTGCTAATATCCACTTATATAATCAGACCCATAGTAACCAGGTCCTCTCTTATGAAACTTGTAGATGTTATTTTCGTATATACTCTCTTCTACTTATGGCACTGAAACCCAAAAAAGGCCTTGGATGAGATTCATTAGGGAACCCAAGAGATGAGATAATCAACTTGGTCCTCAACTTTATCCATTCATCCTCTTTGGCTCGTCAGGTTGGATATATCCAAGTAACTCCCACAATCTGAAACCAATTTACCTAGCAATGTTTCTGTTAAGTTGACATGGGTTTTTGAGGACGAGGATGTCATATACTGAATCGTGTAACAAAAGCCATCCAACATCTCTAGGCACAATGACATGGCCATCCAAGATCAATAGAAAACAAAGACATGCTAAATAGAAGATTAGGACAAGGTTAGGAAGTACTCACCAAACCATGTTTTCCAGCTTCAATGTTGGATTGGAAAACAAGTTGCTCAATGAGTAGCAAACATTCCATTGTACCTGATAGCAATGCCAACCCCTTTAAGTATGCAGTTACTGTACTTGGAGGACACATGTAAAATTCAGGGTATGATATCTACTATTCCTTTTCATTCTTTCTTTTTTTGCTTTTTACCTGATGCGCACTATGAGGGAGAAAAAATACCTTAACGTTTCCAGTTGTAACACAGGAAATAAATGCCTGCACCATCTTCTCAAGCCATTTAAAATTTTCCAAGGGAGTGTTATGTGCACTTGAACAACCTCCCAGATCCTCGCAAACGGACAAATCTTTTGTGGGCTTGCCCTCAGAAGATACGACCATTGAATCTGCTTGCCTATCATAAGCACACGGTCGACTTGAAAACCTAACAACTCTTGCAAGGTTACCCAATGCTCTTACGGCGTTTGCTTTGACCTGATATCACAAAACATGAGACGTAAATGGTAAACTGTGATAGCTAACATGACAAAAATGTCAAGAAAGAAGAACTGGAAGTAGCAGATATAGCTAACAGCATGGCTTACCTTGTCATTATCGTTTGTAAGGTGTAAAGCACAGTTCATCAGCAAGGAGATCGACCGCGAACTCACTGCTGAATCATTCATATAGAAGAGCAATAAGACATCTGAAAGTATTGTTACACAACAAACAGATCTAAAAGCATTCAGAAGTTCAAAGGACCTGAAGAGAAGTTCTCAAATTCATGTACATCAACATGGTGGCGAAGTGCATCACATATATTAGCTAAAGCCCACGAGGCTGTTATGCGTACCTGAAAGTTAGCACGTTAAGTTTGCCTGTAACTTTTTACTAGGTTAATATGTTGAAAAGGAGAAGGTATGCAAAAACAGGATATTGAAACCAACCGATATTGAGGAATCATTACTGTTGTGCACAGCAGGAGAAATGAACTTGTCAAAAAGCTCTGCACTGCCAAGATTGGAACATATATTTACTCACTAACAAAGAATGTGCGTAAATGAGTCTGCTGACTAGCAAAATGTAACTACATAAATTAAAATGTTTTCTTTCTAACTGTTTAAGCTTAAGCTTTTAGATGAGGTAGACACACAATTCAACATGGTATCAAAGCAAGCAAAGGCCAGAGTTCAAATCTCACTGCCACTGGAAAAAAGAAGAAAACATGTTCATGTGTTTGGCCCATGAAAAAGAATCAGGCACACATGAGAGAGCCTAGGAGTCAAAATATAATAAGTAAATTGAAGTATACTCTCTCTAACAGTTTAAGCTTAAGCTTCTAGATGAGGTGGTCACACAATTCAATAGAGTTCAAATAATGCCTCCAACGAGAAACCAAGGCTAAATGACTCTGAGTACCTCTGGAAAATGTGTGGAAAACAAGCAATTACACCAATAGCACGACAAGCAGCTGATCTAACATTTGGAACCTCATCACTTCTTGCAGTTTTAACCTGAGAAGATTTCGCAAGTACAACTTGAATCATAATGATCATTCTGTATACTTGAAAAAAAAGATAAAGCGCCAATGCACTAATCAGTTATGTAGCAAAAACTTACACAAGAGCTCAGGATGAAATCTTGTTTATCCTTTGGCAGAGAAAAGAAAACTGTGGAAGTAATTCCAGCAAAACAAGTAACTGAGGCAGCCCTCACCTGAAGGAGCAAAGCAAAGTAATTAGAATAAATGAGTCACAGAACAGCAGGCTGGCAACTTCTACGAGAGAAACTAATACAAGATCTCTATGCATTAATTCATTTTGATGATTAGCATGCATGCTCTAAAGTATTCTGGGAGAACAAATATTGTTGAATTATGTGATCATCTCATCTAAAAGCTTATATTGTTATAAAGGGAACACCTACACCATAGGTAGCTTTAACTTGTTAACCTTCTTGGACACAATGAATAACTACACCATATAAGAAACAGCCACAACTTCCACTGCACTTTACTTGAGCGTGACATATATTGACCTACAATTTTAGGCATATTCAACTTTGGGAGCTCTCATTGTGGGTAAATTATGTATATATCCCCCTATGAGAGCAGCAAACAAGTGCCCTTAACTACCATTCTGAACATCAACAGCTCCAATTCATACAGTTACCTAGCAGCTTTTAATGGGTTCTCCAATAACAAGGCAACAAATACTAACAATGAGTCACTTGCAGGTTAAAAATCGTAAGCAAGATTGTTTTCTTGAACTTATACATGAATTCAATAAGTACTTGAGTAGGCAGTACAAGTAGTTCAGAGGCTTCGCAGCAATCAGAATTCAAATGAGCCTTTTAAATGTGCAACTTCTTTTTCTTTTCCCTACTTCACTAACTTCTTATAATATGGTATGAGTAATAAAATCTAGAGAAATTGGAAAAAAGTATATATGAGCTAACCATTGGAGAAGAATGCTGACTGATAAGAGGCAAATGCCTGACAATTGCTTCCAGCCACTGCTCACTTCCTGACAGCTTTTCAGCTCCATCATTATTTACTGCACAATCATGTGGCCCATAAGATGGAGCCGATGAGATTGTTTTTAGTTTGACATAGTCAGATGTGAAAGGGCTATCAAGTGATATATCACTCGAAAGATCTTCAGTCCCCTTAAATCCAGAGATTGCACGAAGACATTCATCCAAAACCTGCAGAACATTCATGTCACACTAACCACCAGAGAACATAATACAATTACCAGTTAAGAAATCGACCCCTTCTAACTGCAGCATTTTCTTCTTTTTTTCAGGTGGAACTTGTAGCTGCTAATGCTAAACAGAATATAACAACATACCCAGTATAATCCCACAAGTGAGGTCTGGGGAGGGTAGTGTGTACACAGACCATACCCCTGCCTGGCGAGGTAGAGAGGCTATTTCCAATCGACTCTTGGCTCAAGAAAAGGTGAAAAGAGAGAAAAGGGAAGAAGACAAAGAAGAAAGAGGAGGAATAAAGAAAGAAGAAGGAGACAAAGGACGAAAAGGAAAAGGAGAAAAAGACTGACAACAACAACAACAAGTAAAAGAAAAAGTAGCATCAAATAGTAACAAACAGGAAAATACGATACATGGAGTGAACGAAACAATAGGCAAATACTAGAGGTCAAAGAATATGAAAAAAACAAGAGCCCTACTAATACTACTAGAAAAGAATGAGGAACTCTCGACCACCTACTAGCCTTCTACCCTAATCCTCGACCTCCACACCCTTCTATCCTGGGTCATGTCCTCGATGAGCTGAAGTAGTGTCATGTCCTGCCTAATCACCTCTCCCCAATACTTCTTTGGCCTACCTCTACCTCTTCTCAGCCCCGCCATGGCCAACCTCTCACACCTCCTAACAGGAGCATCTGTACTCCTCCTCTGCACGTGCCCGAACCATCTCAGCCTCAACTCCCGCATCTTGTCCTCCACGGAGGCCATTCCCACTTTGTCCCGAATAACTTCGTTCCTAATCTTATCTCTCCTGGTATGCTCACACATCCATCTCAGCATCCTCATTTCTGCTACTTTCATCCTCTAAACATGGGAGTTCTTGATTGGCCAACACTCAGCCCCGTACAACATAGTAGGTCTAACCACCACTCTGTATAACTTACCCTTAAGTCTTGGTGGCACCTTCTTATTACACAAAACACCGGATGCGAGCCTCCATTTCATCCACCCCGCACCAATACGGTGGGAGACCTCATCATCAATCTCCCCGTTACCTTGAGACCCGAGATACTTGAAACTACCCCTCCTTGGGATGACTTGGGTATCAAGCTTCACAACCACATCCGCTTCATGAGTCTTGTCACTGAACTTACACTCCAAGTATTCCGTTTTAGTCCTGCTCAACTTGAAGCCTTTAGACTCTAGGGTCTGTCTCCAGCCCTCCAGCATCGCGTTAACCCCGGCTAAACAGAATACAACAAAATGATAATTTTCAACTAACAGATTCTGAAACAAGGATCAAAATTAAACCAGCATTTAGATTCTAATTAACTGCACGCCAATTTATCAATTCAAATGCTAATGGCTTCAGAAAGCTTCATGCAGCTTGATGCCTTTTCTCACTATCCTACCAAGTTGTGCATTTTCCTTTGCCCTTCGCTCCGATAAGCGTATAGTCATACATTATTTGCTGACTAGCAGAATGAGAAGAGAATGATCATCATGTTCTTGTAACACAACTGGAATTGCAGGAGGAAAAACTTATAAGGGAGTAGACCATGAAATTTTCGAAAGAAAGCCAAGGTCCTGTGCAACCCCTGGAATCTAAAATATGCAACTACCAAACGCCATGTTAACAAGAAAAGACAATTGGACTCCAGTAAATAGGAATTCTATTGCTGGAGCACATTAAAAAGCTTTTTCCATTGCTCATCCTCCTAACTGTCAAGGAAAGGTAAAAGAGCACCTGAATTGGGAAGGGGCCAAGCAAGAGAATCCTCACAGTAGAGTCCTATAGAGCTTCACTAAAAAGAATTATTGGGACTGTTTCCTAGGTCAAGTTTAAAGTGCAGGAAACCCCTACAAAAGAAATTTTTTGTATTGAGTGCATGGTGTGCCGTATTAACAGCTTAAAATCTAAGAGCGATAACTTCCATGTGTTTTGGTGCTTCATGTGCAAAGAAGGAAAAAATGTGATCACCTTCTAATACATTGCAGAATAGCCGTAGAACAGTTTTTGGTCTTCAAATTGTTGGGAGTTAATTGTGTAAAACCGATAAAGTTAACAACTTATTGTATAGCTGGAATGTTTGAAGAGTCACGAGAAAAAGGAAAACAAGAATTCACCGGAAGTAATTTGAAAATGTCGGAGAGAATAGAACAGAAAATAAGAGTGCTTGATGGATATGAAACTATTTTCCTCCAGATTCAGAGGTTGTCTTTCTTCCCCTAGATATATTTCTGGAACGCCCATGATATCCCTATTTGCATAGATAATTGGTTGAACTTCTTAGCTGAGAACCACTTATTAAAACTAATTTCTCAGATGGGAGTATGGGACCCTCTTTGCGATCTTGCTTATGCATATACACCTTATACTGTGATTCTTCCAATGCTTTATCACAATAAAATACCTTACTAATCATCAAAGAGAAATAAAAGATAATTATTCTCTTGACTCAAGCAATCAAGTACCTTAAAAAGCCACCAATAGCTTAAGAAAACAAATAAACGTCCTATTTTTTCCTGAAATGTACAAATGTGAATAATGCTTCTAAGAAAAATCAAAAGTGAATAAGAGTTGTTTTTGGTGTGAGCAAAAATTTTAGAAGATCCTGAATCTACTTTTGATGTACTAGAATCCTTGTGAGAAGACAAAGGATTAGGAGTTGTTTTTCCTCTCTTCTTCTTGTAAATATAGGGGACTACACACCCTTTGTGTAGTTATACTAATATACAAATATGTTACCTTCTCAAAAAAAAAAAAAAAAAAAAAAAAAAAACAAAAAATCAAGAGTGACTATTACCTAGAGGTTGCATCGCACAATAAAGTAATAAACCATAAAGAAGATATATTATTTTTTACTCTAGCTCCATAGGCTACTTGAATCACGGTAAATTTCAGGGACAGATAGGATTGGAATAAGTCACCTAATTCCTGTTGACTTTTCATTTCGTTTTCATCCTATTGCAGGAAACAATTGCTTCAAAAGGAATTAATTGGCAATTGACAACATGCTGCCACTTACCAGCCCCCAGACACCCCCAAACAAAAAAGGAAAAAAGAAAAAAAGAACTTTGCGTTCAAAGAATATAAAGTCACCAGTGCTTTCAGATGTAACACAAGCAGGATAAAAGAAGCACAAAAAAGAGGAAAGAAAAACCAAAAATAAGCAGGCATCTCACCTTGATTGAAGCAGTTATGACTTTTTCTCCAATTGGCTCATTTAAGTTTCCAACATTGTCCCTCCACGACCTCGTCTCAGGAGAGAAGGTCAAGAATCCATTAACTAAAAGGGAAATCTTTTCCCAACACAAGACCATCACGCTAGGATAGTTGTGTGCCACAGATCTGACAGCCTAGAAAAAGTATGAAATGGAAACATTTCAATGCACGCAACTAAAATTTTCTTTAGGATCCTACTGTTACAACTACTTACTTTTATCAACCATCTCTGTTTTAGTTCTTATTTATTAAGTAAAATTAGAGGAGACCGTAAATTAACCAAAAGATGGAAAGGAAGAGTGCGCAGAATTGGTAGAACTTCATACAGCCAAGAAAACCTAAATCATCAGTGAACCACTTTCTGGATTGACTGATCAATTACCTGAAGTGCCTCAAAGCCCACAGACGGGCTTACTCCTGGTTCACAATATCGAAACAACGTAGACAAAATGCCAGACTTCGACTGAGAACTGACGAAACCTGAAAGGCCAAATACAGAGGCATACTATCAATAGTTGGATCGATAAACAGCCAGTTTACTGAAATTTTTAAAAAAAATATACTATGATTTCCCAAGCAATATCCTATGTCAGCATACACATTTTATAGAGGTTTAACCGGCAAATGAGTTTAGGAACCACTTGCACTGTCTAACTTAAAGCAGAATTTCCAACATGTTGACAAATTAGATAGCCCCCGATGTAAAGCTCTTGATCAATATAATAAACAGGAATAAAGCTTACTACAGTAGTTACAACCTGAACCCATGCAGATTGTTGTACTGATTATTCAGCCAAGGGAACAATGAGACTACCTGCTGATGCTTCTGCCACAAGCATATCTCTGACGTCAACTGAAAACGGGGAGACTGACAAGGCTGCACTCAAGCAGTTGATTGCGGTTGCCTGCAGACAAAACCATGCATTTGAATAAAGCAGCTACATAGACACTTTTGTTTGTTGTTCTGTATTATATTGTTAAAGAGTTACTCTAACCACAGTTTCAGTAGATTATAAAATAACGAGAGGCTCAAATAATTGCTTCATCAAGCTGTCTGTCTCAACTTTCATTGGATTTCAGAAGATGCATTAGAGAGTAACAGAGGGTATATGTCAATAGAAAATGTCCGACGGAGCTTTTAATATTGCATACTATAACAAATTTGAGAAAAGGAAGAATCTGTGAGTGTTTCCAAATGAAAAGTAAATCACAGAAAGGTTAGAAAATGTTTATTACTGCTAAAAAGAGATTTGATTTGAAAGAGCTTCACTATTTTCTTCAACTGGGTTAACAGGCGAAAAGAAATGAACTCAAGAACTTAATTGTCCAAGTAGGGGGGGCTAAAACACCTAGGGTTCTCAACTTCTGTTTTGTCTTTGAACTAAGTCTGAGAAGGTAACAGTAGAACTTAGAGAAAATGCATATATGGTCATAGGTAAATTGTGCATGCGTGAATGCAAGATAATAGTTTTACACAATCCAAAAGAGCAGTAAACCAATAAGTGAATAGACAACTAAGGTGCCAAAGTTCAAATATTATGGACACAATAACCCGTACACAGCCTCAGGATTGAGGATATTGTAAAACAGAAGAATCCAGACAGTTAAGTAAATCTATCTGAAGACGAATGCAAATAACAAAATCAGAAAGGTAAGTTTTGGAGTCACTCATGCCCGTCATGGGCATCAAACAAAGTTAAACAGCCTTGGATTATAAGAGATTATAAAACTAGACATGCAATCAGGAAAACAATAGTGCCTTTCTTTAAAAAAAGCAAAAAGAAAGCAAATAAGTACTCCCCTTGTTTCGCTTGTAACCTTTCTTAAAAAAATAAAGTAGTACTTCTGTTTCAATTTATATGGCATAGTTTGAATGAGCACAGAGTTTATGAAAAAAATGAAGACTTTTGAAACTAGAGGTCTTAAATATGTCATACATTAGTGTGGCTATTAGACTTTCGAAGTTTGTGATCTTAAACATGTCATAAATACAACTTTGCAAACAAAACTATAAAAGCTTGTCATTAGGGGTAAAATGGGAAGTTCAACCTAAATTGCTTCCGAATTCAGAAAGGCACTTTTTCTTAACAGACTAATAAGAAAATAGTGTCATTCTTTTTGGAACCGAAGGAGTAATAAAGAAGACACCAAAAAATAAGTGGATGAAAAAAAGACCAAACCCAAAAAGAAAAGAAAAACATAAATACAACTTTGCAAACAGAACTATAAGATGCAATAGGATAGACATGAATGAAATAAATCGCTCAAGCTCCAATATTCAACCAAGCAATTCCTAGTTGTTCCTCGGATATCATTTTTGGCAAAGTTTAGCTGAATCTAACTGATTGCTCATTGGTGCCTGTAAATTGACATCTCATAAATGATTTTCAGCATTACTTGTATGAGCAGGTCCTAAAAAATGTACGGCTCATAACTCCACTGGGACTAACCAATAGGATATTCTGGTCACTTCTGAACAAAAAGCCTTCTTCAATCCTAGCTTGAATAGAAGAGAGAACTGTTGGCAACAATTCCCGAGGCATTCTAGAATACCTGCAAAAGGATCACGCAGAAAAATTCAAGTTTCCACATATTAGAAATTCCTTGATTGTTAAGACGCGTATGCAAATCCTGGAAGATATCTTCATAGAGATTATGTTTTATATCAACCAAAAACAAAAAAGCTAACCACTTTAAATGTTCGCATTGAATAAAAAATAACATCAACACTGAATCCTGAACCAAATAACTATAGATTATAAGGCCCTCAAAACTGCCAGGATAGACACTAAATGCATTTTGATAAATATCAATGTCTATAGTGCATAAAAAACAATACAAATATTTCAAAAGCACCCTTTAATTAAGGCCATAAATTTTCATAGAAGGACCTCATGCATATAAGTCTTAACTTAGCAGACCTCTGCCTCTAGGTCGGGCAGTGGCAGTTTGATACTCCAATTTGGTTTCATTATGAGGACAAACAAGATACTTTCACCAGTCTTTCCCTTCCCAGCTTTTCTTAGTCCATCTCTTTTCTATTTCTTCCATCACCCAGCTGGTAAGCGCAGTGCGCTCTCCTCCAACCCACTCTTTCTCTCCCCCTCCCCCCCNCCCACCTCTCTTCTCCCCTCCCCCCTACCCCCCCCCCACCCCCACACACACACACACAAACAAGAAGCACCCTCTTCTCCCAACCTCTGTAGCCACCCCAGCTCCACCCTCGCTCTACCCTCCTACTAGCTTCTTTTATGTCGTATACTCTCTGCCCAAACCTACCAACACACCTTCTTGTTTTGCCTCAGCGCCCAATCTTCTTACACACTCCTCTTTCCAACCTCCATCCACTCAGCATTCAGATGCCATCCCAAGTACCTCTCCCCCCTTATCACTGCTGAACATGAAGCAAGAGGAACAGAGAAAAACAAAATGAGATACCGAAGAAGGATAACGGAAGAGAAAATGGTAGAGAAAATAGATTGAATGTCTGGACAGGAATCCAAGAAGGACAGAGTGAAAGGGTAAAATTGCAAAGAGAAAAAAACACAAGGATTATAAAACTTTGCTGCTCAAAGAAGTTGGTTTATATTACAGGAAAAGAAGCAATCATAGTGATGGTGTGGATGCTATTATACACCAGACATGATGCTGTGCTGAGGCTATTATGCACCAGATGTGATGCCGTTCTGATGGAAACCTTTTAGAAGGAAGGGGTTAGTTGCTATTTGAGGCAGAAGGGTTAGAGTAGAGCAGAAACGTTTGGGGGTCAATTACCATATTCCAAAGAAACAATAATTAGAAGGGCTCTAGAGCACCTTATTATAAACTATCTCTGGATCCATCTGCTTTCGCTTTTTGTAGTTATCTCCTCTTCCCTGTTTCTTCTCTAAATATTCCATCCCGGTCCCGGTCCCTCTCCCTGTTTCTTTACACCATGCGATTTTCAAGCTTTGATTTTTCTCCAAAAAGAGGAAAATCTTTCTTGACTGCTATCGGTCCTTTCACTAATCACTTCATCCAGATACTGAAAAAAGAAAACTAATCACTTCATCCAGATTGGCAAATATCAAACTGTATGGCGTGGGGTAGGTCGATTTAACTTTGGACTCCTTCACCTCTCCACATGGAAGTGAAGAATTGGAAAGTTTATTCTTAATTTATGTCACAGGTCATTTGATTGAATGCTTAAATGGTCACTCTTCCCACCACTTTCCTTTCTCTCCTAAAAATCTCGACCAATCACATTTGTTAGTAATTGCAGTGTTCGTAGCAGCTAGCGCAAGCCTGCTCTCTTCGTCATTTTCCCCTCATCCTTTGTTCATCTCTTCATTATTATTAACTTCATCTCTGTTCATTATCTTCATTATAATCATCTCTTCATTATTATCTTTCAACATCTATCAAAGTCAAGCTGAAGTTAGAGCCAAAAGAAAGAACCCAGAGAAGAAGAGTGGAAATGTGGGACCGTGAGAGCAGGGACAGATGCACCTTGAATGAAGCGGTGTCGGATGTGCCTCCGGAAAATTTCAAATAATGTATACATACATACGTGCATGTGCGCGCGTGCAGCGCGTGCGTGCATGTGTGCGCGTGCAGCGCGTGCGTGCATTGTGCGCGCGTGCAGCGCATGCAGAGCATTGTGCATGCGTGCAGTGCATGTGTGCATTACACACACACACACACACATGCCTATTATTTGAAATTGTAGAGATAAATGAAAATGATACCACTTGACCAAACAAAGCTTCCTGATCCACCGGTTAAGCGCATCATTTGGCTTCTTGAGGTTGGAACTCGAACCTCAACCTGGAAATTTCTTTTTGCAAATATTGAGCTAGCCTTTTTTGTGCTAAAAAAATAGGGGGAGCACAATCAAACCCTACCTAAAACAAAGTCAAGGCTCCTTATGTTTGCTAAAATGATATAATAATTTGATGTGCATTGATGTGGTTTGTTTATCTTTTTTCCTCATATAAATGTTGCCGCCAATGCGTGAGAGTCCCAGTAATTAGTTTATTATTCAATGCCTGAGTTAGTTCATGGATGATGTCTACTTGTTGACCTGTCTCATAAATATTCCTTTTCCTATATCTTTACAGTTCTTATTGCTCAAAATAAAAGTACTAGAGAAACATTTAGCTAAATCAAAGCACTAGAAATTGAACCCCTGCCTCTCAAATCAACTTGGTACTGGAAATATGAACTTTTGTGCTTTCATCTTTTTAATACACATGTTCACCAAAACTCTATCAAGTCAAGTGGACATAGTGGTTCTGTTTCTACCAGTATTAATATCTTCCAGAAAGGAGTAGTGAAGATAAGAGCTAATATAACTGAATGCCAAGATAGAAGAAAATTAAAGGCCGTATTTACATTAGAACAGACTCTTACGGTGTGGATGATAACAAAAGCATCAAAATTTTGAACAAGGACGCTAGCAATCCACTGTGCGTTTCCCTTTTGATTAAGTATAAAGTCCCTACCATCAGACATTGAAAAAAAAAATCAGTTAAATTCAATTAAAAAAAGCATGTCAAGAAGGCATCTTAAAAAGTAGAGACAAAAACAGAGACCTCCCATGAGATCTCCTTAGTAGAGACAAAAACATGACCGTTATCAAAAGAAATTGTAGTAATCTTCAAGGATTTTTTAGGATGCGCACACACACATATACGAATATGTACACACATACACGTATACGAATATGTGTGTGTGTGTATGTACATATAGACGTGTGTGTACATATATGTATATGTGTGCGTGTATTTTTGGGTTGAATAACGGCAGCCAATTGAGATATTGGGTTCTCTTATTTCTTTGTATATCTTTTAGAACAATTTCCTCCACATGTTTTTGATTACTTAAATAACTTCTATTAGAATCCAAAGGGCAAGCTTTTCAATTCATGTAAAATATGTTTGGTTGCTGAAAAAATAAAGGGGATTTCTATAACATTTAAGACGACACGGTAGGTATCCTTTTATAGAAAGAAACATAGAGAAGTCTGCTAAAATAACCTAAACAATTAAAAGAAAACAAGACAAGAGCGCAAATTTATATCAAGCTAAAACCTCAAACCAAGCAAAATTTATGATGTACATGTACCTGAGTGCAACTGCATTAAAATCTGCCCAAGAGAGCTGGAGAGTGCCATAAATGACCCGCATTTAGCTGATTCCTTAAATTCCGCAACTTGAAGAAAAACAGATGACGGAGCATCCAGCATAGCCCTGATGGCAGAGGCAGCTGCAACCCGTGCCTAGAGCAGACCCAGTACCCAATATTAGTAGCAGAAACACTGTGCTAAAACTCAGGTGATGCTTTACAGGACAGGTTATGAGAAAAATTAACCAGTAGCTGTCAAATAAATATCTTCTTTCCCTTTTTTAAGAATAATCATACTTCTTCTTTAGTTGCAAACAGTACTCCGTTTGGATGAACACCACCCCCCCCCCCCCCCCAGGAAGGAGCTGGTGAGAAGGATAAATGATAGCAAGAAATATAATAGAATAGAAGTACCTTTAGATATGGATCAAACAGCAAACAACTCATCAGTGTTGCCTCATACCTTCTGCAAATAGCAACAGAAATGTGGGGAAAAGGCAAGGGCAAGTACACCAAACAAAGTTGGAAAGTAAAATCAGAGACATGAGTAAACATCATTGTATGAATTACTTGACAGGATATACCAACTAACTGAGCAGATGAAAAAGCAAAAATCTCAACCTTGGCGGTAGGACATCACTGGATGGTAAAAGCATTGTCCACTGAGCCGTAAATGATTTGGGATCAGCTAGACAAAGGTCCTTCAAGGAAAATTCATTTATTCAAATAAATTAGCATTATGCATAACCAAAAGAACAAAGAATCATGTTTTTTCTATGAGATGTCCATGTCAACCATGGATAATCAATTGCCAAATTGCTCATTTGTGATGTCCCACACACAAGGCTCTGTGAAAAGCACATCAATTAAATAGCTACTAGCAGACTTAAAACAATAAGCAAATTCATCTTGGAGATATCACCAACAGACATGAATAAAAACACATGTATAAAAACATATTGCTAACTTACACAAATAAGTACATGAAAGAAATAATGTTACAAATAGATGATATTGTGACCAATGAAGCAGTTGAGCCATTGCATTGGTTAACTCGTTAAACAAAAGTACATATACAAATCAGAAATGTCAAAAATAGACTGATTAGCAGGCCAACTGCAATCCGGCAGTCGCGCATATTGGCACTTGCTCACCAAGAAAGAAACGAGGATGATAAGAGAAAGGCATAATTATGGAATATGCGTTCCAGACTTTTAATAGTGGTAACCTACTTGGTTTTACTGTTGAACATTATATTTTCTAATTTTAATTTAGAGAATTGATCGCAATTGTAACATAATAGGGTTTGACAGAAATTGCTACATTGAAACACCCTGACAAAACTACACTCCAGACACGAGAAACCACAAATGCTGATTTTAGTGATAGAGCAGCACATCCAGGATCTTGAAGGCCAATCACTATCTCATTAAGAATATTGAATAAGTTGATAAAACCGAAACTGAATACAATTTACCTTTCTTAAAAGAAAAAAAAAAAGAAACTGAATACAATTTCCGTTGTCGAATTACCTGTAGATTTTCTTTTTTGGTTTTTTGGTAAGTCAAACATTCCATTACTATACACCAAGTTGGTGTCAGAAGTATATATGACTCAAACCAATTGATCCACTGGAATCTCTCTAATTTTCCAGCTATCTCTACAATTAATATTTAGAAAAATTTGCACTGTCATATTCCATGTAGATTTTTAATTTTTGGACCAAGTCAAACATTTCATTACTATATACCAAGTTGGTGTCAGAGTATATACAAATTTGTTTGTATGACTCAAACCGAGTCATCCACTGGCATCTCACAAATTTGACAGCTACCTATACTGCAAGTATCCTTGCTTTGCACCGAAAACATTGTCGCATAGAATTGACTGTTTGTACATTTTCTTATTGCTGCATAATAGGTAAAGCATGCAGATAATGCATACCTGCCATATATTCTCACTTATTACAATCCAATATCATTAATATAAATGCTCTTTCATTCTGTTTGTTAGCAAAATCTAACAAAAATTATAAAGTTCGAGAAGTAGGATATGCAAAAAAAGAGTTTCACGAATTGAGTGGAATTGAAACAATTCCAAAACCCCAATTATCAACAACAAGAACCATAAAGGTTTTGAGCAGAACCTTTCAGAATCATCTCAAATAAGACATCTTTAGAATTTGATGTGATGTTCAGTACACACAAGATCAAGCAGGATATAAGACACTGAGACCATGAGACAAATTGCAAGAAAGAAGTTAGTTCAGAAATACCTGGATACAGATGATCGCAGCTAATCTAGTCTTAGCATAGGGTGTATTGCAAGTAACCCTCCCTGATCCATCACTATCACTGTTTTCTGAATCAGATGATAGTGTTAGAGATTTTTCATCCTCCAACTGCAAATTTTTCAGATTATTATTTCGTAAGTGTGGAGGCCTATATCGGCCCGCTTGTGATTTTGTTGATTCTGCCAAATTTGGCTTCATGCTAACAGAAGTAATCTGCTTCTTATCAGCAATGGCAAACATATCGTGTGATTTATTAGTAAGGCCATAATGAATAAAATTCCTCAACGCCACAACAAGACCAGCCACCTATGAAATAGAAGTACATGGATTACAACTTCGAAGTTGCAGTCTATCAAAAAAGATATACTTTATCTATCAAAGAGAGGGGAAAAGGCAAATAAAGCAAGAATCTCATCGACATAATGCAGTCCTTACATGGCCAGACAACGATCCCTTGGCATCTGTAAGAACCAAGTGCAGGCAATGTAGAAGCGAGGTATAAAACCTGGAGAAAAGATCTGCCACCATGTTATTAATAAGAAAATTAAGACACCATATAAACACAAGCAAATACTAAGCAAGAATGAACAACCCAGCCCTCTACCCTAGTCCCCGCGAAAGAAAACAAAAAATAAAAAGCAAAGGAATGAGAGGATACCTGGCAATGGCTCCATCTTCCTTAATAAGGCCCTTAGATGCCACCATTTCCAAAATATTTCTAAGGATCTAATTCACAACACAAACTCCCAAATAAAAACCTATAAGCGAATTTTAGGAGGCACATAAAGCAGTCTAAAGTAGCATACCCACCTCAATTGTTGATTGCCAAGTATCAACTGGTAAAGAAGATCCAAATCTCGAATATAGTTCACCAATAATAGTAAAAGCTACTATTTCAACTTCCCATGAACTGTTGTAACCAGATATTTTTTTCTTTCCTCTTGAATTTGACAAATTACTTGCCTCAGGTTGAAGACTGGAAACAATTCTGAGGAGAAAATTTAGCAGCTGCAAGTGTTCAGCTAACAAACCTGTTCTTTCACTTGCAGCCAAAAGACATCTGAAAATAGAAGATGGCAGATACAAGAATCAGAAACATCAACAATCAAAATCTCAAACATGGAGGATTTTGAAATAACAGAATTTGTTTTAATGAATAAGTGAATGTTTATGCAACCCTAATAAAAACTAGGAAGTAACAATGGCAAGAAAAAAATTGTAAGTACTACTAAGCAAGTGCTTCCTCTATCCCAAATTTGATACATGACGAGACTGATTTTCTTTTGTTTGCAAAGTACAGATTAAGGGATGAAAGGAAAAGATGGAGAGAAGAGGATGAACACAAAACAGAAAGGACAGAGAACAGACCTTGAAGTCTCAGAACAATGTTTTATTGCTCTGACCACAGAAACATCAGCAGTATTAGCTTTCTCAAGAGTTTCCATTATGCTCCTTAAGGAGTCAAATAAAAGAGGCCAAGAACTAGAACTCATTTTTCAAAAACCGGAATTATTGGGATAATATATCTGCAAAACAGCAAAGGATATTAGTCAATACAACGTAATGTTTATCAATCTTCGAACAAAGGAACATTTCTTTTATGATAAATTGAGAACAAAATAAAGAGAGAACTCTCTTAAGTTGGACTCATGTTACTGAAGATTATTTTCACTCTCGGTAACATTAGCAACATTCTCATGAGCTTTCTCGAGTAAATCAAGCACCAATTCTTTACTTCATAGATGGGGAGAATCCCTTGGATTTTCATCTTCAAGAACCTTAATAGCGAGGCGGAAGACCTTGCAGCCTTTCCATTTGTTAGGTTCATGTCCATAGAAAACTCCCAGAAAAATTTGAGCTAACCCCTTTTGGTCTCGAGTGTCTATAGCTTTCCCTTATGGCTTTACTTAGTCGGAAAACTAAATGCCCCTTGGTAATGGTAAGATCTTTAGCATAGTCCCCTAGTTAATGAAAGACTCAATATGACAGACATGTTGTTGACGTATAGGCCTAAGAAGGCAGTATGGAAAATCTGCTACCCTTAGTTCTTGCAATGCTCCTGACAGATTATCTGTGGCACATTTTACATGGCATATTAGGTGACAACTTGTTTTTCCCAAACCATTTGTCATCTCCATGTTACAAACTTATAAGGCTTCACTAATCAGGAAAAAAAAAATTATAAGGTTTCAACTTTTGATAAGACTAGGAGGCCCTTCATAGATCTTCGTATACGGAACTTGATCTTGCTTCTAGAAATTGTGTCATATGGACTGGGTTTTTTGGTGGCACAAAGATAAAGGTCTTCTCAGACATACATGACAAATTCAGTTAGAAAATCATTGACTTTATTCAGTTAATCTTGAATTCCCTGCTTAATCAAGAAGATCTTCTCTTCTTCATACAACCTCTTCGTCTCTCCATTAATAAAGTTTTTCATAATAAATACACAAGATATACTGGAGCACTTGAGCTGCACTGGGAGATAGCTCATTACTCAATTACAGATCCCACGAGCACCCCATTTTCAAAAGAGCATATATTAACTCAACTATCTAACTAATACATATATAACATTAAAACTTGCCATACTTCTACGCAAATGGAGCATCCCATAATCAAGAAAATTATTGCCCCACTTCATCATAACATAATCTGTTAAGATATAAGTCATGTATAACTCAAGCATACTCAAATTTAACATGTCACTGCTTGAATTAAAAATCCAATTGCCTCTTTAGTTTTCCCTCCACCAAACTTTGGGAGTCATTTAATTAAGCATCGACATGCACTGCAAATGTAGCAGCGGAAGAAAATATTAAAGTAATAATTGAAAGCTAGTTTGATAGAAAATAAGTCTTTTCAGTTTATACAGTTAAATGAATTTAAATTTCTCAGACTTGTAATATTTGTTTAAAATAATAATTTTAGTAGAATGCATCAATCAAGAATGCCCTTATTCAGATTTCAAAGATAGATGCATACACAAACACGTCCATCCCACTTGGGCATGGGGACGATGTTCGAAATCCAATCAGAATAATCTAATATTCCTTAATGAAATCTGTATAATGGTAACAAGACAACTACATAAATTATAACTGCGGGAGTAATATGCAACCTTCAATCAATCAATTATGCAACAATCTCATATTAGTGGGATCGACTATATTTTACATTTAGTCCTCTCTGTTTGGGTCCATGTCATTCGGATGCCAAACAATTCGGTTATTAAGGCACATCTCATAAAAAATGGTTTTCTCAAGGCAAACTAGAGGTTTTGGAGGTTCTTTAAATCTCATACATATCCCTACCAGGGCATGACGTCTCTTAACAATAATAACTGTGGTAAACAAAAGGCAACAATATATTAATTGTCAGAGATGCCAATTCTGACGTTCTTTACAACATTAACAGTAACTCAAAAACCATAATGGATATATTGATCAGAATTAGGGAGTTTTTCAGATCTAACTATATTCATACCACATTCTTAATTTGAGGAGGTTACAAAAAATACTATTCTTTTTCCAATAAAGGGGGACGAGAATCATGAGATCTCAAGTTCGCGGAGACAAAAGGTGATTTCTTCCGATCTGTCTATGCCTAATAGGCAGAGTTACCCCGTACCTATGCTAGAGGGAGGTAGCATGTACTCGGTACAACTATCTGCCTAATCCTGCTAGGCAGAGCTGCACCGAGAGATAGATCATTACTCAATTATGGATCCCACAAGCACGCCCATTTTCAACAGAACATACATTGACTCTACTATCTATCTAACATATATCACATTAAAAATTGTCATACTTCTAAACACATGGAATATCCCATAATCGAGAAAATCAGCGCCCCAATCATAATATAATCTGTTAAGATATAACTCATGCATACCCAAGCATACTCAGATTTAACATGTCACTGCTTGACAAAAACCCAACTTCCTCTTTAGTTTTTAGTTTTTACTCCAGCCAACTTTGGGGGTCATTATATTAAGCATCGAATTTAATAGTTAATTTTACACATGCACTACAAATGTAGCAGCAGAAGAAAATGTTAAAGTAATAACTGAAAGCTAGTTTGACAGAAAATAGAAGTCTTTTCAGTTTAAATAGTTAAATGAATTTAAATTCCTGAGAGTTGTAATTTTTGTTAAAAATAATAATATTACTAGAATGCATCAACCAATAGTGCCACATAAATTGAAGAAATATACAACCTTCAATCAACTATGCCTCGATCTCATGTTAGGGGGATCGGCTATACGAGTTCTCCATATCTATTCCTCTCTGTTTAGGTCCATGTGATTTGAACACTAAACAATTTGGTTACTAAGACACTGCACATGAAAAATGGTTTACTTAAGGCCTATGTTGCTCGGACTTCCCGAAAATATCGCCGGGTGCGTGTCGGATTCTCCAAAAGCAGTGTATTTTTGGAGAATCCGACACGGGTGCGGCAGTATTTTGGAGAGTCCGCGCAACATAGCTTAAGGCAAACGACATGTTTTTGAGGTTCTTTAGATCTCATACATATCCCTACAATGACATGAAGTCTCTTAATAATAACAACCTTGGTAAACAAAAGGTAACAATATATTAATAGCCGGATTATTTGAGGAGGCTAGAAAAAATATTATTTTTTCAATGGAATGGGAGGAGAACTATGAGGTATCACTTATCAGGTTAAAATCCCGATGGAAGCAAGAAAATACAAAGTGATTTCTTCCCATCTGCCTAAGCCTGGTGTGTGGAGCTATTTGATACCTGTGTTGGTATGAGGTAGCAAGTACCTAGTAGAATAGTAGATGCGCACGCCAGAGGCGAATGCAATCTTCAGTAGCGGGTTCATCTGAACCCAATAATTTCAATGCGGAATCAAATGTAATAAATAATAAGTATGAGCCCATAATTTTAACAATATAATTAAGAACCTTAAAGATTGAACCTATAGAGTTTAAATCCCGGATTCGCCTCTGGCGCACGCAAGCTGGCCCGAACACCACCGTCATCAACAAATATATTCTTTTTTTCACCACTTAGCCAAAATTTGCACCCACTAACCAATTACTTGAGTTAAACACAAAACATGCTTTGCTGCTATTGAATAAAAATCATATTAGCTGTGCAGATGATTGACTGAAATCTATTACTACTTTCATTCCAATTGTAAATGAACCCGACAATAAGTTTTGATAAGAATCTCATCTTAATCATTCCTTATTCTCTTTGTGTGTCCGCGTGTATGTGTATTCCTGTGACAATTTTTCAGAAATTGATAAATAATACTATAGCAAGAGGAGAGAAAGGGAACTTACAAGTGGATTCGGAGGAACTTCTTCACAGACTAAGGAGAGCGATTGAAGAAGCTCCGTTATGATTTGAAATGGGGCCAACCGGATCGGATTCGGGTCCGGTTTCGTTTCTCAAACCGCTATAATGAATTTGAGGGAGAAGTTAATAACAGATGTATTTATTTTTAAGCAACAGTTTAAAATATTTTTAATCTTTAGCCAATGCTTTAATAAACTTTTACCCGCTCAGACGAAAATACTCTTCTGCGCTCATAAAGTTCAACACCAAGTGTCCTAACTTATGAGTTTGTTACTGTAAGTTCAATAGTAGCTGTCTTTAATTTATGAGCTTGTAAGTCTAAGTTAGGAGTACATGTCCTTAACTTTTGAACTTATAACTCTAAGTTCACGACTACATGTCCTTAACTTTTGAAATTGGAACTCGAAGTTCAGGATTACCTGTCCTTAATTTCTGTGCTTGTAACTCTAAGTTAAGGACTACATGTCCTTAATTTCTGTGTTTGTACAATTTTTGAATTTCAAACTCTAAGTTCAGGACCAAGTGTCCTTAACTTATGACGTTGTTACTGTAAGTTCAGGACTAGTTGTCTTTAATTTATGAGCTTGTAAGTCTAAGTTAAGGACTACCTTCCTTAGTTTTTGAGCTTGTAACTCAAAGTTTAGGACTACCTGTCCTTAACTTTTGAACTTGTAACTCTAAGTTCAGGACTACATGTCCTTATTTTTTGAACTTGGAACTCTAAGTTTAGGACTGCCCAACTTACGTGAAAGCAATGCAGCTAAAATTGACCAACTAATACTCACACTGCATATTCTCATTTCATCACGTTAGGCCCAATAACAACCTCATTTATGTGTCCACTGGGTGGTTAGGAAGGTTCGCCATTTTTTCTCCGCCGTTAAATTGGAATATTGAAAAAAATAAGTAGGCATTAGACAACGATTTGCTGAAGACAAAGAAAAAGTATACTTAGAGCTGAAGTGTAAGAGAGTATTGGGAAGTTAAAACATGAATTTTATTGGAAAGAAAGTTGTAGATATGAGTAAAAACAACTACTGTGCGGCAGGGTCAAAGCCATAGAGGTATACTGGCAAGGAAGAGAACATGGACAGAAAAGACATAGAAGAAACGGTAACACCGTCATATTAATTTTAATAGACTAGTGGCTACTTTTGCTCAGCATTAAAAATGATGGATAAAAAGTAAATACCACTTTAAAAAGTGGCTACCCCACGCAATTTTTATTGAATTTGAGGCTTTTGAGCTTGTAAGTTTGGGACTCTATCCGACCCGTATTCTTTTGTCCACAAATGGCCCCTTATCTTTTCTTTTTTTTTTTCAAAATGACACCAGGTAGCCACTTTTAAGCATATTATTCAAAATATATCCATAGTTTACAATATAGTTAAAGATCAGCACATTTACTCAAACTCCATGACACGAGCTCCTTAAGTTTAAAGCTTAAAGTTCAAACTTCAAGAAATCGTGTCCTAAAGTTCAAAAAATTTGTCTAGAAATTCAAATTTTATGTCCTGAATTTCAAGTTCAAAAAGTTAGGACACTAAGTCCTGAATTTCGAATTAGTATCTCAAAAATTTAGGATACTTAGTCCTGAAATTTGGGTGAATTGAATAATCTATAAATACGTTGGAAATTATGGATATATTTTAAATAGGTGGCTTAAAAGTGGCTACTGGTGCACCTCGCCCCCTTTTTTTGGGGTCTTACGTGAATTAGTCTTAGTAGTAGTGGCAAAATGGATAAAAATAATTATCATTCATTTATATTAATCACTAAAAAAAATAAGTTAAATAATGAACTTTCCAAAAGTGGATCACCAAGTATCGCATTTCGCTACGTTCTTCATCGATGCGAGAGCCGAGACACTGGGCTCTCCCTAGCTTTTGGGGTGTGGTATCAGAGCATCTCTTGGCTCTGTGGACGACCATGGCTGATAATAGTGATGTTATGGAAGTGCTCAAGAAAATCTCACTCGATATGTCCAGCTTCACAGCTAGACAAGACCTGTTAGAAGCACACCAAGAGCAAAGTAACAAGAATCAGGAGAAGGCTTTGAGTGAGCTCAGGGAGGTGCTCAATGAAGTTATCCATGGAGGAAAGAGACCAGAACGTGACAAATCTGCAATCCACGTTGGAGGTGAGCTGTATTCCCCAAATGACAGGCCCTTTGATTTTGGTGACTTAGCTTCCCCTAGCTCTACGGGAGCTAATACCTCTACCATACCCATGAATCTCCCTACTGTTAGCTCAGTTATTCCAAATACTCAGACTACCTCGATTACTAGCTTAACAACTTCAGCTCCTCAAGCTCCCATGAACCCTAGCCCTTCTCTATAAACTCAGAATCCCAGAACTTCTCAGCTTCAATCTTTTCCTTTTCAAGCTGTGGGGTTACAGGCATCCCAAAACCCCTTTCCCAGAACAGCAGTACCCTTAGCACCCCATTTCCCTAACAACCAAGGGAGGTATTATCAACCCCCACAACCACAAAGCTCACCACTAGTACCACCACCCTTATACCACCAGACATATAACCAACCCAGCCAATTTCCATCTGCCTACCATAACCCAAGCACACATATGCCACCAACCCTATACCACCAGACCCCATATGTGTCCACTCCTTACCCTTATCCGAGTGTTCCCACTACTAACCAGCCACATAATTTAAACACACATAATGTGACTCTGCCAAATATCCCTTTTACCAAGTACCACAAGGTTGAATTTTCCAAGTTCAATGGTGAGGACCTTAGGACATGGCTGTACAAAGTAGAGCAATTTTTTTTAGATGAGGACCTTACTATCCAGCAGAAAATGAAGCTGTTTTCTATGCATTTTGAAGGGGATGCTCTGCAATGGCATTTAGGCTATATGAGAAGCAGAGGTCAAATGTCACTTCCTACTTGGGATGAATATTTGTGGGCCTTGTGTGATAGTTTTGGAGCTGAATACTCTGATCCTATGACTGAAATTATGAATATTAAGCATACTGGGAGTGTGAAGGATTATCAAAAAGCTTTCAATGTGTTATGACTCGAATGAACCTGTCAATAGAGCATGCTATCAGTATATTCTTGAATAATCTCAAGCCTGAAATCAGCAATGCTGTAAGGATTGGTAATCCCACCAGTTTACCACAAGCCTACTACCTGGCCAGGTTACATGAGGCTAGTTTCATGGCACAAAGCAAGGCTATCAAGGCAGCAACCATAGTGCATCAACACTCTGCTGTAAGGGCATCTCAAGGACAGGGCTCTACTGGATGGGCAAAGGTTGCTGCACCTACCTATAAACCACCTGTTACTGCCAATCTAGATGGGTTCAGGAAAAGAAGACCTACACCAGCTGAAATGGATGAGAAGAGGTCCCAAGGTATATGTTTTTTCTGTGATGAGAAGTTCACCCCAGGACATAAATGTAAGGCAAAAAGGCACATTTACTCCATGGAGATAAATACTGAGGAACTGGGGGATGGTGAGGAAGCAAAAGTGGAAATTGATGATATTGAGGAGCCTCAAGAAGCAGTAAACACTGTTGAAAGCTGTGAGATATCTCTGCAAGCTCTAAATGGCACTAAGGGCTATAGAACTCTCAGAATCCAGGGCTTCTCTGAACATAATCCTATCAATGTCCTCATTGATGTGGCTCCACCCACAACTTCATTAATGAGAAGGCTGCCAAGAGAATAGGGTGCACAATTAGCCAAATACAACCTCAGGATGTGTCTGTAGCTGATGGCAGGATCATTCAGTCTGTAAAAGGGAGTAAGAATTTTAAGTGGCTCATGCAAGGGGTTCCCTTTCAAGATGACTTTCTAGTGCTCCCTATAGGCAGTTGTGATGTTGTGCTGGGAATCCAGTGGCTGTGCAAGTTAGGAGATATCAAGGTCAACTTTGAGAAGCTTTTTATGCAATTTCTCTATCAAGGGAAATCTGTTACACTGTAGGGCACTTATCCTTCTTTTAAAACTGTTGATGCCAAGGCTTTGCATAACATTACGGTTGATACTGCCCAGATCTTCATGATCAATGTCCATTCTGCCAACATGTCCCCAACTGCACACTCTCAGAAAATTGATGAAATCCCTGCCCCCATCCAAACACTACTCACTGACTATAGTATAATCTTCCAAGAGCCCAAACATTTGCCTCCTTCAAGAGGAGTGTTTGATCATCACATTCCTTTAGTTGAAGGCAGTGTTCCTGTCAATTCTAGACCCTATAGATATTCCCCCATGCAAAAGAATGTGATAGAAGATATGGTGAAGGAAATGATGGCTCAAGGGATCATCCAGTATAGCTCTAGCTCTTATGCCTCCCCTGTGGTTTTGGTTGGAAAGAAGGATGGTTCTTGGAGGTTATGTGTTGATTATAGGGCTCTAAACAAGATCACTATTAAAGATAAGTTTCCCATACCCATCATTGAAGAATTATTGGATGAACTTGGAGGGTCAGAGATTTACTCAAAAATAGACCTAAGGGCAGTCTATCACCAAATTAGAATGGCTCCCTCTGATGTGCACAAGACAGCTTTTAAGACACACTCTGGACACTATGAATACCTGGTCATGCTCTTTGGATTGACCAATGCTCCCTCTAGTTTCCAAGGGCTCATGAACCATATCTTTCAGGCATATTTAAGAAAGTTTATCTTAGTGTTTTTTGATGACATGTTAGTTTTCAGCAAGACATTAGATGAGCATGAGAAACATCTCAGACTCACCTTTGACTTGTTGGTACAACATCAGCTTTTTGCCAAGGAAAGTAAGTGTGTGTTTGCAACAACTAGAATTGAGTACTTGGGCCATTATATCTCTGCTGAAGGAGTGACAACTGACCCCAAGAAAATTGAGGCAATCCAATGGTGGCCTGAACCTGCTAACATTAAACAACTAAGAGGTTTTTTAGGACTAGCTGGGTACTACAGGAGGTTCATCAGAGGTTATGGAGTTATCAGCAAGCCACTTACTGATCTGCTTAAGAAAGACAGTTTCAAATGGTCTCCTCAGGCTACTTCAACCTTCACTAAGCTTAAAGAAGCACTCATTTCTGCCCCAGTACTAGTACTACCTAATTTTTCCACACCTTTTATAGTGGAAACTGATGCTTGCAGCAATGGCATTGGTGCAGTCTTAATGCAAAAGGTCCAACCAATAGCTTACCTGAGTAAGGGTCTCTCACCTCAGCATCAGACACTGTCAGTATATGATAAGGAATTGTTGGCATTGGTTATGGCTGTCACCAAGTGGGCTCAATATTTGACTGACAGGCCTTTTACAGTGAAGACTGATCAGAAATCTTTAAAATTCCTTCTTGAACAGAAATTGCATACAGGGTCATAATTGAAGTGGATAGCAAAGTTGATGCAATATGATTTCATAATTGAGTACAAGAAGGGTAAAGAAAACAAGGTGGCTGATGCCTTATCTAGGCTACCTACAGCTGAACTAGCTGCTCTTACCCTATCCTCTACCAGACTGACTTGCTTCACATGATCACTCAAAGTTGGTACTTAGACCCTGATTTAACTACATTGATTCAGACTTTAAAGGGAGGTACAGAAGTGCATGGCTACACCTTCATTCATGATCAACTTAGGAGACATGGCAAGTTGGTAACTGGCCCAGACTCTACAACCCTTAAAGTTGCCAGTCACAGCTTGGAGTAGCATTAGCATGGATTTCATAGAGGGACTACCAAAGTCAAAGGAAAAAATTGTGATTCTGGTAGTGGTCGATAGACTCACTAAGTATGCTCACTTCTTGAGTCTCTCTCATCCTTATTCAGCTTTAGAGGTGGCCAAACTTTTCATGGAACAGATCCACAGACTTCATGGCATGCCAGAAGACATAGTGAGTGACAGGGATCCCATATTCACCAATAAAGTTTGGCAGGAATTGTTCTCTATGCATGGGGTAACACTCAATACATCCACAGCATACCACCCTCAAACTGATGGCCAAACAGAGGTCATCAATAGATGCCTTGAAACATACCTTAGATGCTTCTGTTCCGACTCCCAATCTGACTGGTGTTCATACCTCTCTTCTGCTGAATGGTGGTATAACACCACCTTTCACTCTTCTATACAAACAACCCCATATGAAGCTTTGTATGGCCAACCTCCTCCACTTCATTTACCCTATGTAGCAGGTGACTCAGCTGTCGAAGAAGTAGATAGAAGCCTCTTGACCAGAGAATTCAAACTAAAACTCCTCAAACATCATCTCCATAGGGCACAACAAAGAATGACTGCTCAGGCTAACAAGCATCGCTCAGATAGGCAGTTCAAGGTGGGTGACTGGGTTTACCTCAAAATCCAACCCTACAGACAAGTGACATTATCAGGTTCCCATTTCTCAAAGCTTTCAGCTAAATATTATGGCCCGTACCAAGTCTTACAAAAAATTGGTCCTGTAGCTTACAAGCTGTCTCTCCCACCCTAGCTACTCCTACACCCCACCTTCCATGTTTCCCAACTCAAATTCTGCCATAACCTACCCTCCAATATCTCTCACCCTCCTATCCTTGACATTTCCAACCCATACTGCCCAAGTCCCCAGAAAATTCTTGATCGACGTTTGGTTCAAAAAGGGAACAAGGCTGTTACTCAAGTTCTCATACAATGGGATCAACTACCTCCAGAGCAGGCCACTTGGGAAGACTATCACTCTCTCATGGTTCGATTTCCTTCCTTCCTTCCTTGAGGACAAGGAAATTTTTAACAGGGGGGATCTGATACAGAGAAAAGCATAGCAGCTTGCGGAAGTTGTACCTTGTGCTGCACAACTGAGACATAACGACTAGTTAGTTAGGATTAATGAGTTCTGGAGATGTTTAGTTTAGTCCCTTAGCTTTTAAATTAGAAGTTCCTTAAATTATACATTGACCCCTTAATTTCTTTTGTCTTATACCAATTAAGTCCGGTCCAGATATGTACTGAAATGGCACATGGAGTGGAGTACCTAGTGGAATTCTTAGGTCATTTTCAGGGATTTATTCGCTATATAGGTTGTAATTATCTTCTTTTATGCATATGAATGAAATCCTACCTTATTTTACCCTAATTTATCTTTGCATTTCTCTTTCTTTTTCCTTTTTTCTCTTTTTTTGCCGATTCTCTTTACTGTTCCATTACCCTGCGTATCAGTGGTGTAACAGCTCTCTCTCTCTCTCTCTGGGCGCATGTTAGCTAAGATAACCTGCGCCATCGCCGGAGATGGGAGAAAGAGGGAGGCCTAGGAAGAACCAAAACAAAACGCCAGTCATTGAACGTGAATCCAAGGAAATCAGTATAAGGGACCAAGGAAAACAACATGCAAAAGGAAAAATGCAAGAGGAGGAAGAAGATCTAGACAGTGATAGCGAGCTCAACTGGCCAGATCCGAGCTGTAATCGAGTTAAATCAGCTGGCCCTACGAGTCCAGTCAATCAAGGGGCTCCACAATTGCACACATCACCGGTTATCACTGGTGGAGCGAGCACGAGCAAAGCAAATTCTAATGTAACAGTAACCACCAGCCCTACAACGAAGCAGAGCAATGGAACAGTACCAGTACGAGCTGAGGAAGAGAAGACTAGACAAAATACTGGAAAGTCATGGGCAGGACTGCTTCAGGATAACAAATTCGCTGCAAAAGGGATGGATCTAACATACATACCACCGGAGATGCAAGAGGGTGAAGTAGTAGTGCAAATTCTAGAAGAAGACATAGTTGAGGGACAACAAAAATGGAATCGAGCAATAATCATGTACGTGATTGGAAACACTCCAACTATAGGAGCAATTGAACGATTTGTTGCTGGTCAATGGGGAAAAATCAGGAAACCTAAGGTACTACTGCACAACGATGGCTATTTTATAATTCTGATGCAAAATCTAGAAGAAAGAGATGAGGTTTTGATGGATGGGCCTTATACTTTGAATAGTAGACCAGTAATTTTAAAGTTGTGGTCTGAGGATTTTAATTTCAGTGACGAGGTGCTGAAAACTATTCCTCTGTGGGTTAAGTTCCCAAACCTCCCATTGAGCTATTGGAGCAACAAAGCCCTGAGCAATATTGGGAGTGGATTGGGGAAACCTCTTCATGCTGATGCTTGCACAACTGTGATTGATAGGACCTCATATGCTCGGATTCTAGTTGAAATGGACATCACAAGGAAGCTACCAGGAATAATCAAACTGATTGATCCTAAAGGCAAGGTGATCCAACAACCAGTACAGTATGAATGGAAGCCTCAATATTGCCAAACTTGCTGCCAAATTGGCCACTCATGTCACAATCAACAAATGCAGAAACAAGAGGGGGGACAACAAAATTATAAAACACAAAACCAGGAACAAGTGTGGAAAGTTGTGAGGAAACTTGATCCAAAGACTGATAATGTAGATGCAAGGGGAAGATTTCTGGAGCAAATAGAGGAGGATGAAGAAAAGACCCAAAATAATAGGCCAAATGAAGAACAATGGCAACTGGCCAGAGGGAAATCTGTATCAAAGAAGAATGTGGATGGGAGAAATGAGATTGGAGTCAATGTAGGTAATGCCTTTAAAGCTCTGGTGGATACTGCACAAAAGATAGCCCAAATGACAGAAAAGCAAGATCAAGGTAGAGAGCTGCCTAGAGATAGGGGCAGGGGGTAATATAAATCCAAAATTCATCCAACAATGAACATTATATCCTAGAATGTTAGAGGACTGAATAAAGGGTATAAACAAAAAGAACTAAAATATTTTATTAGTGGAAACAAGGTGGTGTTAATAGCTGTGTTAGAGAATAGAGTAAAGGAAGAGAAGGCATAAGCTATAATTAAGAAAGTTTTTTAATAGCTGGAGGTGGATAGCAAATTATAATACTGCTCCAGGTGGAAGAATATGGGTTGTATGGGACCAGACAAAGGTAGATTTTGGAAGATATGATATACACAAGCAATACATAGCAGGGCAGGTAACAGAACTCCAAAATGGCAACAAATTTAACTTTGGAGCCATCTATGGTATGCATACTATTCAAGAAAGGAAAGCATTATGGGAAGATATGGGAAAAGTCATAGCTGGTATTGATGGACCGTGGGTGTTAATGGGGGACTATAACACTATTTTATCTAGTGATGACAGGATACAAGGAACCCCAATATAGGAGTTTGAAGTGAAAGACTTCAAAGAGTTCATCTGGGAGGCTGGACTAACTGAACTGAGAACAATTGGAAGGCAATACACTTGGACAAACAATCATGTCCATAGTAAGATTGACAGAAATCTTGTCAATGCTACATGGATCCAGAGGTGGCCTATAATGGAGGGTAGGGTGATGCAACCTGGTTTTTCTGATCACTGGCCTATGAGCATAACAATTGACACTGAACAGCAGAATGGGAAGAGACCTTTCAAGTTTTTCAATTGCTTGACTCAACATAAAGACTTTGTGGAAACTGTACACAAATGTTGGACAAATAGGAGAGGTGGCACAGCAATGAACAAAGTGTGGATGAAACTCAAGGACTTAAAGACTAAATTGAAGGAAATGAATAGTCAAGATTTCAGCAATACAGAGCACAGAATACTGGTAGCAAGAGCTAAATTGGAAGGGATCCAGGAACAAATAGTTGGACCTGGAAATAGCAATGAAAGTGTAGCGCAAGAAAAAGAGGCAAAGATAGAGTTGGCTAAATGGCTTGATATTGAGGAAAGTATAATGAAGCAGAAATCAAGAATTAAATGGCTAAACCTGGGGGACTCAAATACAGCATATTTCCATGCATGTGTCAAGAACAGACAAGCAACTAATCATATTGGGAGACTGACAGATAGTGCAGGGCAACTACTTGTGAATGCTAATAATGTGGAAGTAGAGATAATCAACTTCTACAAGCAGCTACTTGGAACAACAACAACTAAATTACCAGCAGTAAATGCAGAAGTGATGCAGCAAGGCTACAGCCTAAGGAGACAACAACAAATGAATTTAATAAGACCAGTAACTGATGAAGAAATCAAGCAAGCACTACAGGGTATTGATGACAACAAAGCACCAGGATGTGATGGATACAATGCATTCTTCTTTAAGAAAGCATGGCATATTATAGGGAAGGAGGTGACTCAAGCTGTAATGGAGTTCTTTGAGGAATTCAGTAATGTGCAAAGCAATCAACTGTACAACTATCACCTTAGTCCCAAAAGTGAAGAACCCCAGTACTATCAAAGAATTCAGACCCATCTCCTGTTGCACTGTGTTATATAAGATTATATCCAAGATACTAACATCTAGATTGCAGGAAGTCATGCCAGAATTGATCGACAATTGTCAAACAGCTTTTGTGCCAGGGAGGTTGATTACGGAGAATATCATAATGAGCCATGAATTGGTTAAAGGCTATGGGAGGAAGAATATATCACCTAGGTGTATGATGAAGATTGATGTGCAAAAGGCCTACGACTCTGTGGAATGGGTATTTGTTGAGCTGGTGATGAGGCTATTGGGACTTCCAGAAAGTATGTAAGGTGGGTAATGGTATGTATCAGCACTGTTTCATATTCAGTTATTGTCAATGGGAAGCCAGCTAAACCATTTGAGGCAAGAAGAGGATTAAGACAGGGAGATCCCCTCTCACCATTGCTTTTTGTAATTGCAATGGAGTACCTAAGTAGGCTAATGAAACAGCTGGGAAACAATAAAGAATTTAGATTTCATCCAAGGTGTGCCAAAAACTAATACAATTGGGATTTGCGGATGATTTGCTATTATTTTGCAAGGGAGATGTGCAGTCAGTCGTGGCACTACACAAGCAATTTCAGAAATTTTCTGCAGCTTCTGGATTAGTGGCAAACACAAGCAAGAGCAGTGTATATTTTGGAGGGGTAGAAAGCAGGACACAACTGAAAATAATGGAAGTACTAGGATACACTAAAGGTGATCTACCTTTTAGATACCTTGGTGTTCCCTTGAGTACAAAAAGATTGTCAGCAATCCAATGTGAGCCTTTGATTGATAAAATGCTAAATAGGATTCAATGCTGGACAGCTAAGTTTCTATCCTATGCAGGGAGAGCAACACTGATTAAAAGTGTATTGGGAACAATTCAGAATTTTTGGGCCCAAGTGTTCATTTTACCAAAGAAAATTATACAATTCATTGAGGCAATCTGCAGAAGGTTCTTATGGTCGGGCAGTGCTGAGCCAACAAAGAAAGCTCTGATAGCTTGGGACAAGCTGTGTGCACCTAAGGTAGCAGGGGGTTTAAATTTCATAAACATAGAACTATGGAACAAAGCTGCTATTTGCAAGTTCCTTTAGAATGTTTGCAAGCTGAAAGAGAAGTTGTGGGTGCAGTGGGTGCATACATATTACATAAAAAATAACAATATATGGGATACTGAACCAAAGAATGCTTCCTGGGTGATCCAGAAAATATTCAAATCTAAGGAACAATTTCAAGAGGCTGGATACTCAGAGAATGATGTGAGGCACAGTGACAGTTTTTCCACAAGGAAGATATACAAAGCACTACAAGGGGACTTTCAAAAGGTGAAATGGAGAAGCTTAGTATGCAACAACAAGGGTGTCACGACCCTAGTTCACCAATTGTGAACACGTCATGACGGCACCTAGTCTTCACGACTAGGTAAGCCTAACACATTGCGGAAGTAACAACATTTGCGAAATTTATATTCGAAGCTAAATAACATGAGTAATGTATACAGTTGCCGCCTGGCGCATACACTTTAATACAAAATACTAAAATAACCACCAAGACCCGAAAACCCACGGGCAACACAGGCTATAAGAAGTCTTACACTGCTCTAGTCACCAGAATAGTCTAATACAAAGAGGGATCGAAATAACATCTAACAACTATGGATAAAATGAGAAGGAGACTTTGCGGATCTGCGGACGTAGCAGATGTATACCTCAAGCCCCCAATACGCTCCCTGACAGCTAATGGCGGTATGCCTGCTCAGAAGCACCTGGATCTGCACATGAAAAACATGCGCAGAAGAGGCGTGAGTACACCACAGCGGTACTCAGTAAGTGCCAAGCCTAACCTCGGTTGGGTAATGACGAGGAAAAGGTCAGGGCCCTACTGAGACAGAAACAATAAAATAGCAAGATATTAACAGTATCGAAGTCTGAAGAAAACTAATGAACACAGCGATGTGATAAGACAGATCAATGAAATATAGAACTGCAAGACAAAACAGAAACACAGAGTAAATACAGCAAAATTACAAGAATACCGACGGGGGTCTCCCAGGATACCGTCCTGTAGCCCTTTTTCAACTGTCCAATGGAACTTCCGGGATACCGTCCCGTAGTCCAAATCTCATATCGATATGAAAAGATCTCTCGGGATACCGTCCCGTAATCCAATCATCAGTGTGCAGGGGGATCTCCCGGGATACCTTCCCGTAGTCCCAAAATAAAAGTGCAGGGGAATCTCCCGGGATACCGTCCCGTAGTCCCAAAATAAAATACAGGGGGGTCTCCCGGGAATCAAACCCGTAGTCCCAAAGTAAACAATCAAGGGGGAACTCCCGGAATCCGCATCCGTAGTCCCAATATAAATGCGCAACCAACATCAACGAATTATTCAAAAATTTAAGTACAACAATACAAGGCATCAAATAATACTGGCCTAACATGCTCCACGTATTCACAGTTAAGACAATTTAAACAAATAGGCAGCTTGGATCAATTAAACATGCTCTTCTACGCTAGCACAGGCTATAAAAGCAAGTAAAGTAAGGCAAATATGAAAGAGAATCCAAATCAAGTATTTAAGTAAAAATCCGGGTTTCAACAATTTGCTCAAGTACGCGCTCGTCACCTCACGTACAAGGCATTCAATTACCAATTATCACATCCTAAGGGACGAAGTCCCCCACACAAGGTTAGGCAAGCCACTTACCTCGAACCGGTGCGAAGTCAACTAGGGAACGATGCCCTTGCCACGAGTATCCGACTCCAAATGGCCCAAATCTATTCAATTAAATTACAAATCGTAAATAATATTGCAAACAACTGATTCCACTATTGAAATTAAAGCTAAGGCGCGAAAATAGGTGAAATGACCAAAATGCCCCTCAGGCCAACGTCTCGGAACTGAATAATTTTCACATTTTCTGAAACCTCGTACTCTCACGAGTCTAACCATATAAAAATCTCAGAAATTGGAGGTCGAATGCTCCCTCAAAACCCAATAGTTTAGTCAATGAACTTTCACCCGAATTCTTCCATTTTTGATCCTTAATTCGAATTTAAAAGGTGGATTTAACTACTAAATGATAGAATATAATTAGAAAGGATCATAGAAATGTTACCCAATAATCTCCTCTCCGAAATCCTCTCAGAATCGCCCTTGCCCGAGCTCAAAATTGATTTTCGAACTTATGAAATTAAACCCTCGAAATTTCCTATTTCTGCCCAGACATTTTCGCTTCTGCGGACAAGGGACCGCTTCTGCGGTCCCGCTTAAGCGGCAAAATAACCGCTTCTGCGGTTTCTCATTAAAGGGGGAAATTCCGCTTTTGCGGACACATGACCGCTCCAGCGGTTCCGCTTCTGCGGAAAGATGACCGCTTCTGCGGTCTCTGAGGGGAAGCCAAAAATCGCTTTTGCGATGAGGAAGCCGCTTCTGCGGCTCCGCTTCTGCGGTTCCCAAACCGCAGAAGCGAAAATACCAGAAGGGAAAACATACCAGCTGCAACAACTTAGAAAATTTCCCCGTTAACCACCCGAAATCATCCCGAGGCCCCCGGGGCCTCAACCAAAAGCACCAATACCACCTAATACCTTATTCGAACTTGCACCAATCCTCAAAACACCCCAAACAACATCGAAAACCCGATTAAATCAAGGATTCAAGCCTAAGAACTTCAAATTCTAACCAAATACGCTTTCGATCAAAAACCTAACCAAACCTCGTCCGAATGACCTGAAATTTTGCACACACATTCCAAATGACATGACTGAGCTACAGCAACTTCCGGAATTCAAATCCAACCCTCGGATCAAAAACTCACTATCGGACCGGAAACTTCAAAAATCCAAACTTCGGCATTTCAAGCCTAAATGAGCTACGGACCTCCAAATAACATTCCGAACACGCTCCTAACCCCGAAATCACCTAACGGAGCTAACTGAACCATCAGATTTCCATTCCGAGGTCGTCTTCACACCGTTCCGAATACGGACCATTTTTCAACTCTTAAACTCTCATTTAGGGACTAAGTGTCCCAAAACACTCTGAATCCTAATACCGAACGTCCCGGCAAACCAAAATAGCAGAAATGAACTTAGGGAAAGCAGTTAATGGGGGATTGGAGCGTAAATTTCAAAAACGACCGGCCGGGTCGTTACAAAGGGAATGCCAAAGTGGATCTTTATCCTAAGATTAGCTATACAAGACAGGTTAGCTACTAAAGAGAGACTTGCAAGATGGGGCTCAATAGATGAAACTTTGTGTACAATGTGCCACAGGAGCAATGAAACAGTGCAGCATTTGTTTTTTGATTGTGATTACTCAAAAGAGATATGGCAAAAACTACTACACTGGCAAGGGGTCATGAGAAGGGGAAAGCAGTGGAAGGAAGAAGTTCAATGGGCAGAGAAGAAGGCAGCAGGAAAGAGTGCAGGAGCAGAGATTTACAGAATGGTATTGGCTGCAGCAGTCTACCATATTTGGCAAGCCAGGAACAATACTATCTTTCAGAAGAAACAGATTAATGCACAGAGTATAGTGAAACTAATTATTCAGGAGGTTCATATAAGAGCTCAGCATTGTAAAAAATTGGATACCTATCTAAGTAATATGAATTGGTATCCAGTATGAGCTAAGTAGATAATGCAGTAGGAGTATAGGAGTAGAGAAGCAATCTCATGCTGGGGCTTCATGAAAAAATATTAATTGATGCTAATGCATAGTTTTGGAGGTATATATGCATTTTGAAAAAATATTATAGGGAAAAATTGGGTATCAACACCGTCAACCACCCAAATCCATCCCGAGGCCCTCGGGACCACAACCAAACATACCAAGAAGTCACATATCATCATTCAAACTTCTACCAACCTTCGGAACACTCAAAATAACATTAAAACACCAAAACACCCTCGGATTCAAGCCTAAGGATTTGCAAACTTCCGAATTCCGCAAACGATGTAAAAGCCTATCAAACCTTATCTGAATGACCTGAAATTTTGCACACACGTCACAAATGACACAACGGAGCTACTCCAATTTATGAAATTCCATTCCGACCCCGATATCAAGATCTCCACGGCCAACCAGAAAGCTCCAAATTTCCAGTTTCGCCAATTCAAGCCTAAATCTACTACGGGCCTCCAAATTACATTCCGAACATGCTCCTAAGTCCAAAATCACCTAACGAAGCTATCCGAATCATCAGAATTCACATCCGAGATCTTCTACACATAAGTCAACATCTGACTGACTTTTCCAACTTAAGCTTCCAAATAAGAGACTAAGTGTCTCATTCCACTCTAGGACCACTCCGAACACAACACAACCAACACGATATGATGAAATACAGCTGAACAACACACAAGGAAGCAGAAATGGGGGTAACAGGGTTGTAACTCATGAAAAAACCGGCCGGATCGTTACACATTTCCATCTTAATTTATAATTATATGTAATGGTGTTATGAAATATTATAATTATATTAGTGGATGTCTATAACTCCTAAATAAGTTACTCCCACTACTCTACTTCATTATATAGATAATTCCCACTACTTCTCACCATTATAGTTATAACTGTCACACCTCCACAACCTCCCCATGATCTTCCTCCATGATCTCAAATTGTTTAATGTCATGTTTATGGCATTCTTTTGTATACCTCTATGTAATCCTATAAATAGAGGGTTTTGGCACCATATTGTACACACTTGAAACACTTGCAGAAATAAGAAGCTCTCATCTCTTACTCTCTACATTCTTGTTTCATATTGTTATTTTAATTTAGTTTCTTAACACGTTATCAGCACGAGTCTCTAACCATTACGGTGAGTTATCTTATTTCATAGTTCTCGGCTCAGATTCAAAATTATCAGGTACAACTGCTTCTCTCTTTTGCAAGAATAATGACATGTTTTGTTGGATGCTTAGTTTTTCTTAATTCTGTTTTAAACAAAAAGATATTCATACTTCACCATGATTTCTTTATTTACGAATAAGGATGTGATAATTTTAATAGACTTCTTCATATTTGATTTGCATTATTAAAATATGAATAGAAGTGATCATCAGTAGACTTAGATAACAAGAGTGTTTTCTTGACAGTAGTATATATCCAAAATATGATTATAAATAGTATTTGCATCATTAAAATATGACATCCTACTTTGACTAAATCCAAGAAGTTTTTACAGATTATTCATATTCTGTATAGAAACAAAATATGTTAGTAATAATGAGATTACTTGAAATTGTTTTTGTTTTAAGTGTATTTTCTTTCTGAATTCAAGTATATCCAGTTACAAGCGTAGGTACTTGGGTACACCTAATATAACGCATGATTATGCATTATTCTGCAGTATAACATAATATACTACACTAGCTACATGTAACTATTTATTTTGACAAGCTTACATATAGAATATTAGTACACGAGTATGTACTGCATCCAATTTTTATTGATATTAGTTCTGGTCATTTTTAATTAACTTAAGCATATAATAATGAAAGGTGAGTCATACTACATTTTAGCCTATTATGACATTGGTTAAGGGTAAGACGATGGGTTCAAGTCCCAACGCATCATGAGGGTAAGACATCGGGTTCGAATCCCGGTGCACCATGATGATAAGAGTTTGGTTTAAGTCTCAGCTCATTATGGCCTACATGATTTAGGGTTAAGTCCCAACTCATTATGGCCTAACACGCCTTTATATGAGTAAGGCACTGGGTATGAGTCCCAATGCACCATATTAATGATATAATAATGACTAAAGAAAAATAATATATTTTTCATGGAAAAGCATGAAGCTTGTCCCATTTAATTTGCTCCATTCTTGAAGTGAATGTGATAGCGGTGCATAATAAATCTAAATGAATACTAATGGTTGACCAATGAACGTGAGCGTACCAAAGACCAAAATAATAATAGTCATCATTATGATAATTATAAAAAGAAGAACGATAAAGGTTCTCAAAATAATCCTTCAAAGGTGAAGGAATTGTGTATCAATATGGTCTCTAAATATGAGGCATGCTCAGACGATTATAGTCTATTTTTTTGAAAGAATGCGACTTGTGATAAGCATTGTAAATACAGACTCATTCCTGAAGTGAATGTTAAAATATATATGTGATATAAATTATGTACAAGAACGTATTTATTCATGGTTGAATAAATACTACAACTCACCTCTACAGGAGGTTTGAGAGAAAGAAAGATCATGAATATTACTATATGGTTACACGAATATGTCATTGGTCGTGTACATGTGGTACGACGAAAATATTTTGTCATGCCTTATAAAAAGTTATTAAAGGCAAAATTAAAGTAAGAAAAGATTTTGCTTATGATATTAACCATGACAATTATTATGATATGATTTTCTCCGTGAAGGAGATATTCACCATACGGATTGTGTGATAAAAGATCTTGTAGTACAAAATCAATTAAGAGCTACGAAAGAGCAAATTTGTTCATAACATTAATATTGTAGTAAGTCTCAAAAAACTCTTTTTTAGTTTCAAATATATTAGCCAAAGTGGTTGGCATATTGAGACTATAAATAAAAGGAAGATTGATTATCTTCGTATTACTATAATCATACCGGGTAAATATGAAAGGTTACCCGAGTTATAAGCATGATGATGGAATCACATAACATAGTACAGATGTCTATTGAAATAAATATCAGTTGGCGTGACTAGTTGGCCATCCCGGTTCAATTATGACCCGAAAAATGATTGAGAATTCACATTGGCATATATTGAAGAATTAGGAGATTCTTCGAGAATTCTCATTTACGACTTGTTCTCATGATAAATTGGTTACTATACCAGCTGGGGTTGGGATTGTATTCCTTCATTTCTGGAACGAATACAAGGTGATATATATGGGCCCAGTGACTTGCTATGTGGACCGTTTACTATCATATGATTTTAATAGATGCATCTATTGTATGGTCACATGTGCGTTTGTTATCAACTTGCAGTTTGGATTTTGCAAGATTGATTGCTCAAGTTATTAGAGCACAGTCCAGAATATAAATTTATCTTGATAATGCTAGTTTAAATACAAGTTGGTTTACCAGAGATTGTATGCCTCCAATTATAGCTAAACACTGGTTATGAGAACAAAATTACCAAAACGAAATTTAGTATGAGATGTATTATTTAATATACAACAGCACTTGTATGCATCTAGCCAACAAGTTATGATACATTCTCCCCATCACAATTGGTTCAGTGTCAGGAACCAAATATTTTTATCTAGAAATATGGATGTACTATATGATTTAATTGTGCCACCATAATGCACAAAGATGGGTCCCCAAAGAAGCTTGGGGATATGTGTTGGTGATCCCAACATTAGGGGGGAAAATGAGCAGCTGAAAAAAGTAATACATGGAATGAATTACTATGAGTACACTTAGATCCTCGTACAAGAAAATATAAACTTGAAGTTCAAGTGATAATTCATTTGCAAAATATTGCCATGCGCATTTGCTGATCCAAAACTAAATATCATATTTCAGCTACTAATGTTCCAAATAGAATAAAGTCCATGATGGACATAGTCTATGGAATGCATGAAGAGTAATAGACTAATCGGTTCCAAAGATAAAACTCCGTGAAGAAGGAGAGGAGAAAATGATAAAGATGGTCATACTAAGGAGGCAAGTGCTCTATAAGAGCACAATGACATAATATTTTATAAGACCTCATGGGAGATGCTCAAGTACCTGAAAATAATGAGATCTCAATAAGTTATATCTTTATTGTGTGATGAAGGAACCGATGTAAAATGATCGTCGACGATATTGTTGATATAATGTAGCGTTCAATATTATTAATATTGATGAGGATCTTGAGCTCAAATCTGTCATGGAATTTGCACAGATAAATGATTGGCCAAATGAAAAATGAGCAATGAAAATTGACTTCACCTGAAAAATATGAAATTGGACGGATAGTCCATTGTGCAAATAGTGAAATGAAAAATCAAGTCGATAGACATAAAGACGACTTGTGGCACAAGATTTTCATAAATATCATGGTATTAGTTATATTGAGACTTGTTCTCCTGTGGTGAATGGAGTCATTTCAGATTTTGGTCTGAAAATAGATTTGATATGCATATAATGAAAATCCTTGAAGGATTTAAATTGTTCTGAAGCATATTAAGGTTCCCAAAAAAATTTATTAAATAAAGCTTCGGCAAATCCTTATATAGATTAGAGCGATTATGGTGTTCATGATTTGTTTTTGTGTCTAGTGCAATTGGTGCACTAATATATCTGGCTAGAACCATGAGTATAACAATATGCTAGTGAGATATAGTTTTATTCCTATGTGGAGATATTGAAATACAATTAGTGTTATATTTCAAAAGGAATACTTGATGTAGATTTGTTTATTCTAACAAATATTGCCAAGATTTTGTTGGTTATGCAAATGCAGGCATTTTCCTCAAGTTTGTTCTGCTAACAATCTATTTGCATGTGAGAGTACTGTCATATTATCATTTTACAAGGCAGTTAATTGTTGATACTTATTCAAGTCATGCCAAGATAAGAAACTGATAAAGCAAGGGACTCAACACACAACAGACGTGTGACTTTTCTTTGAAGAGAAGATTCCAATAATACTGAAGATAATGCGGTTTGCTTATCTCAATTGGAAGAAGGATAAATAGAAGGCAACAAAATAAAGCACATTTCACCAAAGTTCTTTTCAGACACGATCTTCGACAGATTGGTGATATAGACGTTCAACAAATTTATTTGATTGATAATTTAGTGGATCTGTTCAATGAATCATTACCAACCCAGCATTTGAGAAGCTGGTATACTGGATTAGAATGCGTCATTTTCGAAAAGTAAAGTGATGTTTTCATCAGGGGGAGTAAGATACGTGCTGCACACTTTTTTTCCTTAGCGGAGGTTTTATCCCACTGGGTTTTTCTAGCAAGGTTTTTAACGAGGCAGCAAACAATGCGTAATACAAGATATGTGTACTTTTTTTCCTTCACTAAGATTTTTTCCTACATGGTTTTTTCTTAGTAAGGTTTTAACGAGTCACATTATCTATAGACATCCATGGGAGAGTGTTATGAAATATTATAATTATATTTGTGGATGTCTATAATTTCTAAAGAAATTACTCCCACTACTCTACTCCATTATGTAGATAATTCCCACTACCTCTCGCCATTATAGTTGTAATTCCCACAGCTCCATAACCTCCCCATGATCTTCCTCCATGATCTCAAATATTTAATGTCATGTTTATGGCATTCTTTTGTATACCTCCATGTAATCCGATAAATAGAGGGTTTTGGCACCACATTGTACACACTTGAAAACTTGAAGAAATAAGAAGCTCTCATCTCTTACTCTCTACATTCTTGTCTATTTTCTTGTTTCATATTGTTATTTTGATTTAGCTTCTTATCAAATGGTAATTTGTCGAACATTATGAAATAATTATAATTTTAAGAATAGAAAGTATTTAAACACATAAAAATTATTACGAATTTGAGTTTGAACTACTCTTCTTGCTATTTTTAGTTTCCTATAATTTTTTATATTCTTTATATTTTAATTAAGTACGTTTGTTAAGCCCACTAGTCGGTCCAGTCCATCCTTGATCAAGCCTCATGGGTCCCCGGCTTACTTTGGTCGGGCTTAAAAGCCTCATTTTAAATGAATTCCAAATATCTTAGCCCAAACCTATTAAATCACGGACTGGATTGGTCCGACCCAATGGGCTAAGCCCATATTAAAGGCTCTAGTCAAAAGTTAAAAGTGTTCTTCATGGGACAAGTGAGGGGCAATATTTGTTAAACTTGAAGTTCTACCCATAGGGCAACCAGCGACAAAATTCAAAGACTATCCACTCAAAGGCTATTTGTGTACTTCCCCCTCCCCCTCCCCCTCCCCCCACTTTCAAGCTTGGGGCTAAGTGCACCAGTTGCCATGAATATTTTGGGCCACTATTTAAGGTGTAATCAAAATTTGAAAATTATTTAAAGTTTAGCCAGCACTTAAAAGGGGACAGCCCGCTTTGATTCTTCTTCTTCTCCTTCTTGCTTCTTGTGCACACTGCCCACTTCTCTTCTGCTATGTCTTCTTGTTCTTCTTCTTAATGTCCACATCAATAGAGATTTTGATTTGCAATCAAGCATGGCTCTCAAATTGCATAAGCTCCGTCAAAATTCGTACAGGAGTACTAATTGACGTTTTTTTTTTGTAATTAAAGAACTTTCATTTCTCAAAAATATTTACCACCTGCAGTCGAGCTTAATCTGGACATAAGCCCCAGATTTTAGCTTTCATTTCCCTGGCCTCAGTTCTAACTACTAACTACAAGAACATTTCATTGCACATTAGGATAGTAATTAAGCTCCATCAATCTTCTTTGTAGCCGCTATTTACTAGTTCCTCGCCAATGCACGTCTTGCATTATTGCTTTGCTCAGTATTACTTCTGATCGTTGTTCTCCTTTGAAAATTCTGTCATTTCTCTCTTGCCATATGTAGTACAGAGTTCCTGCCAGGATGAGTTTATACAACTCAGTTGTTGTGCTCCTCCCCTTGTAGTATTTTCCTGCCCATTCATTTTCATTTGCCCACGTCATTGTTTGCCTCTGAATCCCTTGCCATTGCAGCATTGTTGTCCATACTCTTGAGGAATAAGGACATTTAAAGAACAAGTGATCAATGGTTTCCTCCTCAGTGTTACATAAAGAACATGTTGAATCTTCCATATAACCACAACCCCTCAATCTGTCTTTAGTCAGCAACCTTCCATACAATTTCATGAACATATGCATTGTTTTAGTCACCAAAACATTAGAGATTACTTAACTCAATACTATTATTGCTTCTTTTTATTCTCTTTATTCTTTCTTTTCCTCCAATACCCTAAAGTTAAAACCATAATAAATGAATTTTAGGACACTAGCCTAAAGTTTGAACTACATAGTTTGAACTTCAAAACATAGTGTACCTTAAGTTTGAATTTGAAAAACTACTGTCAAGACACTAAAGTAGAAATCATGTAGTTTGAATTGAAAAAATTAAACTTAACTTATAGAGACAATATCCCAAAGTTTTGAACTAAAAACTTAACTTCAAAGACAGCACATCCTGAATTTTAAACCTGAAAAACTAAAGCAAACAAGAAGATGAAGCAATATCTGACTACTTTTTAAATTGCGGCTAAATATGAAATAATTTGCCATAACAAATATTTGTGTAATTATAAGACTTTTGAAACTTTTGATTTTAAACATATAATAACATTTGAGAAAAAATAAATTTTGAGATTAGTGGTAGATTAGAAATTTTAAGTTAAGTTTTATTCAAATTTAAAAAGAGATCGTTTTTCTTAGAACATATTGAAAAGAAAATATGTAACGACCCGGCCGGTCGTTTCATGAGTTACAGTCCCGTTCTCCCCATTTCTAGTTCCTTGTGTGTTGTTCAACTGTATATTATCATATCGTGTCGGTGGGGTTGTGTTCAGAGTGGTCTTAGGGTGGAATGAGACACTTAGTCTCTTAAGTTGGTTATTTAGTTGGTAAAGTCAACCGAAAGTTGACTTGTGGGTAAATGATCTCGGAGTTGGGTTTTTATGGTTCGGATAGCTTCATTAGGTGATTTGGGACTTAGGATCGTGATCGGAATGCATTTTGGAGGTCCGTGGTAGATTTAGTCTTGAATTGGCGAAATTGGAAATTTGGAGTTTTTCGGTCGGCAGTGGAAATCTTGATATTGGGGTCGGATTGGAATTTCGGAAATTGGAGTAGGTCCGTTGTGTCATTTTTGACGTGTTTGCAAAATATTAGGTCATTCGGATGAGGTTTGATAGGTTTTACGTCGTTTGCGGAATTCGGAAGTTTTGGAATCCTTAGGCTTGAATCCGAGGGTGATTTGATGTTTTGATGTTGTTTGAGTGTTCCGAAGGTTGGAACAAGTTTGAATGGTGATATGTGACTTGTTGGAATGTTTGGTTGAGGTCCCGAGCGCCTCGGGATGAATTTGGGTGGTTGACGGAAGGTTTGGAGTTGAGTTGGTGTTGCAGATCTTTGCTGCTTCTGTTGTTTCCGCAGCTGCGGAGTGGGGACCGCAGGTGCGATGATCGTAGAAGCGGGAAGCGACCGCAGATCGGTATTCGTCGTAGGAGCGGAGGTGTTGATCGCACCTGCGAGCCCGCAGGTGCGAGGCCTAAGGCGCAGGTGCGGAAGCTGGTGACTTAAGTGAAAACCGCAGATGCGGTCCACAGAAGCGTGATATAGGCCGCAGGTGCAGAAATGCCCGGGCACAAGGTATGAATTAAACCCTTCGCGAACTTTGCCCATTTCCACCATTTTAGAGACGGGATTGGAGCTCTTGGAGGGTTTTGAAGAGGGATTCAAGGGGAAACTTGTTGAGGTAAGATTTTTGAACTTAATACTCGTATATATGGTGAAATTCAGTTGATTAAACATGGAAATTGAAGAGATTAGGGGTGAAAATTGGGAATTTAGGGCTTGGAATTGGAGAGTGTAAATTGGGAATTTGAGGGACCATTTGAGGTCTGATTTTGATGTTTTTGGTATGTATAGACTCGTGGGATGATAAGGATTCTAGTGATGTGCTTTTTATCGAGTTCCGAGACATGGGCTCGGGGTCAGGTTTGGCCAATTTCAGGATTTTTGAGTTAATTTGATTATTTTCGCTTGGACCTTGTTCCTTTAGCATGTATTAATGATGTGATACTGATTTTAGTTAGATTTGGAGCATTTGGAGGCCGAGTCGAGAGGCAAGGGCATCGTGGGTTAGAGTTTGGACCGGTTTGAGGTAATTAATGATTGTGAATGTTGTCCTGAGGGTATGAAACCCCGGATTTCACATCGTGGTGCTATTTTGAGGTGATGCACACGCTAGATGACGAGCGTGAGGGGCGTGCACCATTGGGGATTGTGACTTGGTCCGTCCCGTAGCAACTATTAAGTTGTGTATTTGACTGAAACTACTTGATATTATCTTATGTTAGAAAGTATTACTATGTTTTGAGCTGAATGTCATATTTGAGCCTCGTGCCAACTGTTTGGACCCTTAGGGGCTTTCTTTACTGAAATTCCTTATTGTTTTGATCTAATAACTGAACTCAGTCATGCTATATTTTACTGATTTCATAACTCAGTCTTATTTACTCTGATTTGATGCATAAATGATATTTCGACTGAGCATCCTGTTTTAGTGTTAGCCCAAGTGGCTTGAGAGGTATTCTGACTGAGTAGGGCCGAGGGCCTGTGTTGTGAGGATATCATGGGATCCGGCTGCATGCCGCAGCATGTTGTACTATTTTGTGATATATGAGAGGCCGAGGGACTGATTTATTATGCCACGAGATGGCTTGTGATAGCGCTTGGGCTGTAGGAGCCCCTCCGGAGTCTGTACACCCCTAGTGAGCGTGGGTACCTAGTGTGAGTGATGTGATATTGCCCGAGGGGCTGATCTTGATTTATATTGCTGCCCGAGAGGCAGATTATGAGTGATTGTGAGGTAGCCCGAGGGGCTGGTTATGACTGATGTTATGCCTGAGGGACGATTTATGATACATGTCTTGCCCGAGGGGCTTTTTATGTTTTCATCATTATTTTACTCACTGTTTCCTCACAGGTTTGGAAACTATTGAAAGATGTTATTAAAAGGTTTCACTGAAACTTAGTTTTCATGAGGTAACTGAATTCTGTACTATTTTGGAAACATACTGTTTGGTTGTAGTGCTATGACGTGGAATTATCTATTTTCTTACTGCTCAGCTTTCATTTACTTTTATTACTTACCGAGTTGGTGTACTCACATTACTCCCTGCACCTTGTGTGCAGATCCAGGAGTTGTGGGTCGCGATAGCGAGCGCTGATCGTTCTTCCAGCAGGTCTTCGGAGTCGGCAAGGTAGCTGATTGGCATTCGCAGCCTTGCACTTCTCCTTCTTACCTTACTCAGACTATTCTTAGTATCTTTATTTCCGAACTATGATAGTCTTATTGTACTTAGAAAGACCTTGTAGTTGCTCGTGACTTGTGACACCCCGAGGTCGGGCTTGTGTTATTTTTCCGCACTGATTATTTAGACCCCTGTTATGAGATATTGTCAATTAATAGCTTAAAACTATCTTTTATGAATTAATAATTTGATTTGGGATTTGTGTCGGCTGGCCTAGTTTCACGATAGGCGCCATCACGACCGGTTTGGTTTTAGGGTCGTGACAAGTTGGTATCAGAGCCTAGGTTACATAGGTCTCGCGAGTCATGAGCAAGTTTAGTAGAGTCTTGCGGATCGGTACGGAGACGTCTGTACTTATCTTTGAGAGGCTGCAAAACCTTTAGGAAAAACTTCACATTCTTGAATTCCTAGCGTGCGAATCTGTTGATTCTGGTAACTAATCTTCTGTTATTCTATTCTCTCACAGATGGTGAGGACACATGCTACCTGTCAGGACGGACGACCACCAGTACCACCAGTTGGGGCCACTAGAGGCCGAGGACGCGGTCTAGGTCGTGGTAGGGGCAGGGGTGTCGTCCGCACAGCAGCTAGGGAAGCACCTGCAGATCCACTAGCCGCCCCAGTTCATGATCAGGTCTCGGTTGCGGACGCTCCAGCAGTACCAGCTCAGGCACCGGCTGTGCCTATTGTTATCCCAAGCCTTTAGGAGGCCTTGGCCCAGATTCTATCAGTGTGTACTGGCCTGGCTCAGGTGGTCTCAGTTACTACAGCCGCAGCTACTTCTCAGGCCGGGGGAGGCACTCAGACTCCCACCGTTCGCACACCTGAGCAGGTTGTGCAGGGACTTCAGACACCGGGGGTACCTCCAGCCCAGCCGGTTGCAGCTGCTCAGGACTATGTAGCTCCTATTATGCCAAAGGACGAGCAGCGCAGATTGGAGAGGTTTGGTAGACTTCAGCCTCCGTCATTTAGTGGCGCTGAGGGTGAGGATGCACAGGGTTTCTTGGATAAGTGTGAGAGGATGCTTCGGACCGCAGGTATTTTGGAGACCAGTGGGGTCACGTTCACTACTTTCCTGTTCTCCGGGGCTGCACTTAGTTGGTGGGAGGCTTACGAGAGGCGTATTTCGGTTGGCGCAGCGCCCCTTTCTTAGCAGCAGTTCTCCGTTCTCGTCCTGGAGAAGTTTGTACCTGAGTCTCACCGAGAGGAGCTGCGTAGGCAATTCGAGTAGCTTCATTAGGGTGATGGGTCTGTTACACAGTATGAGATGCGATTCTCCGAGTTGGCTCGCTATGCGGTCAGGTTGGTTCCCAAAGACTGAGAGAGGATCAGGAGGTTTATAGATGGCCTCGGTTTTCAGCTTCGGTTGCTTATGACCAAAAAGAGAGTATCTAGTGCTACCTTTGATGAGGTTGTTGACATAGCTCGACAGATTGAGATGGTTCGTGGTTAGGAGAGGGTTGAGAGGGAGGCTAAGAGGCCTCGTAGTCAGGGTGGATCAGTGGTGCTCCTCATGGGGGTGAGTTTCAGCACGGCAGAGGCCGTCCATTCAGACATGCTCAGTCAGCTTGCCCAGTTTATCGTGGGGCATTATCAGGCCATGGTTCTCACAGTTCTCATCAGGGCCATTCCTCACTTAGTGCCCTTCCAGCCCAGAGTTCGTCTCGTGCTCCATCAGTTCAGGGCTCCTCCATGCCAGGTTCTTCTGCTAGTCATCCCGGTGCTAGGGGTTCCCTTCAGTCCCCGTCTCCAGCACCAGCGGGTTGCTATGAGTTTGGAGAGTTGGGGCATATGTGGAGGCAGTGTCCTCGTCGTCTTGGGGTCCGTCTCAGCAGAGGAGTTAGCCATCGACTTCGGCACCAGTTACTTCACCACCCACCCAGCTAGGGGTGGAGGACAGTCAGCTAAGGATCATCCTAGAGAGGGAGGTCGATCAGGTGGAGGTCAGGCCTGTTTCTATGCATTTCCAGCAAGACCCGATGTTATTGCTTCAGATGTCGTAATTACAGGTATTGTCTCAGTTTGCCACCGAGATGCATCTGTGTTATTTGATCCTGGTTCCACTCTTTCATATGTGTCGTCATATTTTGCTCGTTATTTGGACACGCCCCATGAGTCTCTTGTTTCATCTGTTCGGGTATCTACTCTGGTGGGCGATACTGTTGTCGTGGACCGTGTATATCGGTCGTGTGTGGTGACTATTGGGGGTTTGGAGACCCGAGTGGACCTTCTTTGCTTGACGTGATATTAGGCATGGATTGGTTATCTTCATGTTGTGCTATTTTGGACTATCATGCTAAGATAGTGACGTTGGCTATGCCGGGTGTGCCACGGATTGAGTGGCAAGGTTCGACTGATTTTTTCCCCCAACAGGGTGATCTCCTTTTTGAAGGCCCAGCGGATGGTTACGAAAGGTTGTCTTTCTTACTTGGCTTTTGTGAGGGATGTCAGTGCAGAGACTCCTGGTATTGATTCAGTCCCGATTGTGAGAGATTTTCCAGATGTGTTTCCTGCAAACCTGCCGGGCATGCCACCGGATAGGGATATCGACTTTGGTATTGATTTGGTGCCGGGCACTCAGCCAATTTCTATTCCATCGTATCGTATGGCACCGGCGGAGTTGAAGGAGCAGCTTCAGGAACTCCTTGATAAAGGGTTTATTCGGCCTAGTGTGTCGCCTTGGGGTGCGCCAGTTCTATTTGTGAAGAAGAAGGATGGCACGATGAGGATGTGCATTGATTAAAGGCAGTTGAACAGAGTCACAATCAAGAACAAGTATCCTCTACCTCGTATTGATGATTTATTTGACCAGCTTCAGGGAGCGAGGGTATTCTCCAAGATTGATCTCCGGTCAGGGTATCACCAGTCGAAGATCAGGAACTCGGATATTCTTAAGAGGAACCCCCAATTTGAGGCTTTACGAATGTAAAAGTCAAACCCATTAATTATCAATTTTCTAAATGGATAATATGGTTATTCACCATATTCAATCCGTTTTTTAAAAATCAATTATCCAACCCATTTTCAATGAATAATATGGTGGATAATTATTTTCTTTTATCCATTTTGCCACCACTGATATAATAGAGCAACTGAAGGAAAGAGGCCTTTTTTGTTTTCTGAATTTCAGAAAGATTAATGGATACTAGCAGCTCCCGTGTTTCTCCAGTTTCGGGGAGCACTGTCATTCAGAAAACGACAAACAAGAACAGATAATACAGTATGAGACTACTAGTTGCAACTATTAGTGGCTTTTGGCCCCAAACATATTGATGGTGCCTAGCTAAGGGTTCCGATCACTCCTCTAAATGTGGGCTTCTTCTTGTTTCCATTCTCTAACGACTATATACTACTGGTTAACAGGGGAATTAGAATTTTCACTAACAAAATCAAAATATAAAGAAAAATTTACGAAAAAATCAAGCAAAGTCAATATATATATATATATATATATATATATATATATATATATATATATATATATATATATACACGTAAATAATACTAATATTTTACCTAGCCATACAATATAATTTTCGACGAAGAACTATTAATTGACACCCTTTAATGTATGTTGCTCCGCCACTCATTACAGCTTAAGATCTTTGTGCATGTCTCGATCTACTGTCACAAGTGGCTAGCAATCTCTCAATTGGCTTCATTTGCTAGTCGTTTTCTGGGTTTGATGTATCAAGAAAATATCACCGGACGGAATGCCAAAGATTCTTTTATTCTCAGCTAAAATTTCGGATTCAAGTTCTAAATATGACGTTTTTTAATAGAAGCGCTAAGTAAATCTCCAATAATTAACTTTCTTCGATGCAAATTCAAATTAATTAGACCATTGAGTTTCGTACATCGAATGCTTGAAGCAAAAGAAAGAAGTATAAGCAAACTAGTATTTATATAAACTTTTGTACAGCTAGTTGGACGTTTAATTAGTCCAATGTTTCCTGCTGAAGAGATTCTATATAAGAAGAAATCAATGTATTATTATATGAACAATATTTACATAATTAACTTATGTGGTAATTTTTGAATTATTTTTATATTTGGACTTAATATAAATTAATATTACTCTAATCAATACATGTATTACTCGCTAACATTACTAATTTATCTTTATTAATAAGTGTAGTATTTATTAAACTTGTCGAATGGTTATAACCAAAAAAATATCCTGTTCAAGAAGAGAAAACTAAGATTTATTTATTATTTATCGTATCCACGATTTTGACTTCCTTTCAAAATAGTAGTAATTCTTTATTTTAATTACATGCATCCATTTTCTGCAAAATACCTTTTCTTTAATTAGTCCAAAAATTAATACTTCTTTATTTTGGAAAACTATCCAACTCTAGCACACACTTATCTTACTATTTTGGCATGACTTGTTGGAGCCGACTTAGTATAAAAAGCAAATTTTTTATTAGAGTTGAAAGATAAAATAAAAAGATATGTGCGCGTACTATCTCTCAAAATATTGTTGGTAAAGGCGATTTTAGTACTGTACATATAAATAATTTATATTAAAATCTTTTCCTTTTATTTCAAAGTTCCAAATTCAACAGGACACCTCACATAAAACGAAAAGGATAGGATATGATTTAAATTTAGCTATTAATTTTGTTTTCATGGTAAGTTATATGCGATTAACAACCTTATAAACCGTGGGAAAAAAAAAAGGAAAGCCAACAATGTTAAGTAGTATTTTCTTTTCTTTTCCTTTTTAGTACTTCTTAGTACAAATGAAATATAACAAGATAATCTTACCGTTTGGACAATATTAGATTTGTTGTACAATCAGCTTTCGATTTACTCCGTTAACATCTGTTGTTTTGTTACTTTCACTAGTAAGGATAGCCAATGCTGCGCATGGGCCCAATAACACTATGTTTAAGTTGAGATAATTAGCAAGAGTAAAAAATTTTCTTAAGTTATATACATTGATAGTATAAAGATTTACTCATTATTTTTACAAGCTAGGTGATTATTTGTTTTTGTGTTTCAACTAAATAAAAATATCTTTTTCCTGAAGTTAAGGCATGTAGTTTAATATTTTTATTGTTTATTGTTTATTTTTTATTTTTATAGATATATCAATGCTTTTGGATTCCAATTAAATTCTTTTTTTTTTCTCTTAATTCTTCTGTAATGTTTTTAGTTTTTTGCTTAATTTTTATAAAAGTTATTAGCATAATAAATGTCATTCTTCTATTTAATTGGAAAATGTATCCTTAATATCATTGTAAAGAAAGTAATACCTCCGGCAATGTTGCACTAAATTTGCACCAAGTTAATCACGTCGATAAACTACTGGATTTTTCCTACTCATCAATAACTTTACATTTTTTTTCATATCGCTATTATGTGCATAATTCATTTTTCTTCTATTACTATTATAAATTATTGAATAAAAATGTTCACTTCATTTGGAATAGTCTTATATTACGTCTAGAGTATTAGGTCTGTATGTTGCTTTATTTTTGATAAATTTTCTGTAATTTATTTTTACAAAAGGAATTTTTTTCCTCCAATAAATACCTTGTATCACTTCCATTGTATTAGGTTTCTATCTTATTTCATTTTTGATAAATTTTCTACAATCTATTGTAAGAAATAATTTTTTACTCCAACCAAAATCAAAATTAAAATCTGATAGGAGTAATTGGTTTGGACATCAAAATACTAATTCAATATTTTTATCCACAAAAGTTTTGCAAAAATGACTACAAGTAATACAAAAATGTGCACATAGAAAGGAAGGAAAATTAAAATTAATGTACTTTGGGTTAGAATATAGCTGGAAAAAAAGGCTGATATGTAATATATTTAACATGACATAAGCCATTTGATACTCCAGGAAATGGCAATTTCGTAAATGTAAGATGTGTTGAAAGTTGGAACTTTGAAACATTAAAAGAGGGTCCACGTGATAGGAAGTGGCAACTTCAGATGCTACTATAAACGCATGGCATGTAGAATAAATGGTCAGATGGGCCTACATTTCCAAAACTATGCATATCTTAAGGGTGATGAGCAATGACATAAGCAAAGGGTAGTTTAGGTAAATCACTCAAAAGTTTATACAGTAGCTACAGTAAGATTCTTTTTTGACCAATCGTATTACTCCATTGTAATTGAAATGACCAAAATACCCTCTAAATGCCAAGCAGGCATGTTGACCAAGAGGTGCCTGCTTATCCTCTCTTATATAATAACAATGATATATTATGTTAAAACTTATTGTTTTGTTTCTAGTGTGTTCTTGTTTATTACTTTCCATTTTCGATATCCTATTCATATGTTGCTTTGATCCTAGCGTGTTCTTTATTAGTCGTTGTGCTCTAATTGTGGTTAATCTGTTTACCTCACTTGTATTTGCTTGCGGGCCTTTTTAGCATCTTTTAGGGTATTTAGTCTCACATACGTTGCTGCTACTATCATTCCTAGTTCATTAGTTATGTCTCTACTTCTGTGCCTTTTAGTTTCGGACTGTTTACCTTGTTTATTAGTTCGTTGCTGCTTCTGTCGTAGTTCCTGCTTAGTGTGTATTAGATTACAGTGGTTTGTACTGAATGATGGTAGGGTAAGGTCATGTCCTCGGGGGAGAGGGGGGTCCTCAAGGGGGTGGAGGTGGGGACAAGGGGTAGGGGTGGTAAGGATGCCTCCAGGTTGAGAGTTGGATGTTGGTACATAAAGACTTTGACGGAGAAGTATATAGAGTTAGCAAGCACATTTGAATCCTCATGACATATCCAACACTAAAAAATCATCTTCATCAAGCACATTTGAGTCCTCTTGTGTAACAAATATGTCTTAACATCTTCATTTCCATCTTAATTTATATGTAAGTGTAATGGTAATCTGTTAAATATTATGAAATAATTAAAATTTAAAGAACAGAAAGTATTTAAACACATAAAAATTATTAGGAATTTGAGTTTGAACTACTATTCTTGCTATTTTTAGTTTCCTATATTTTTTTTATATGCTTTATTTATATTTTAGTTAAGTATGTTTGTTAAGCCCACTAGTCGGTCCAGTCCAGCCTTGATCAAGCCTCATGGGTCACGGGCTTACTTTGATCGGGCTTAAAAGCTTCATTTTAAATGGATTCCGAATATCTTTGCCCAAACCTATTAAATCACGGATTGGATTGGTCCGGCCCAATGGGCTAAGCCATATTAAAGGCTCTAGTCAAAAGTTAAAAGTGTTCTTCATGGGACAAGTAAGGGGCAACACTTGTTAAACTTGAAGTTCCGCCCATAGGGCAACCAGCGACAAAATTAAAAGACTATCCACTCAAAGGCTATTTGTGTACTTCCCCCTCCCCCTCCCTCCCCCCCCTCCCCCCCCCCCCAAACACACTTTCAAGCTTTGGGCTAAGTGCACCAGTTGCCATGCATATTTTGGGCCACTATTTAAGGTGTAATCAAGATTTGAAAATTATTTAAAGTTTAGCCAGCACTTAAAAGGACACTGCCCGCTTCGATTCTTCTTCTTCTCCTTCTTGCTTCTTGTGCACACTTCCCACTTAAAAGCATGGCTCTCAAATTGCATAAGCAGGGGCGGATTTAGGGGGGCGCAAGGGTGTTCACCCGAACACCCTTCGCCGAAAAATTACACTGTATATATAAGGCAAAATCTATTTTTTACCTCTATATATTAAGTTTTGAACACCCTTAACACAATCCAAAAGTGTAGTTTAGTGGTCAAGGGGGTTCAAAATCTACATAAGATCATGGGTTCAATTCCCACTAGCTACAAAAAAAATTTTTGAACCCCCTTCGTGGAGATCCTGCCTCCGCCACTGTGCATAAGCTCCGTCTAAATTCGTACAGGAGTACTAATTGACGTTTGAATTACATAATACAAACTTACAGATACAATTTCATGAACATATGCATTGTTTTAGTTACCAAATCGTTAGAGATTACTTAAAATTGGTCAATACTACTATCGCTTCTTTTTATTCTCCTTATTCTTTCTCTTTCTCCAATACCCTAAAGTTAAAACCATAATAAATGAATTTTAGGACACTAGCCTAAAGTTTGAACTACACAGTTTGAACTTCAAAACATAGTGTACTTTAAGTTTGAATTAGACTAAAGTAGAAATCATGAAGTTTGAATTGAAAAAATTAAACTTAAGCGTATATTGAAAAAATTACACTAAAGTAAAGATGGGAGGGGGACATGCTGCGGGGGAGTATCATTTACCAACAGTAATTTAAGAGAAAAACATAAAGAACAATTTAAAATTCACAGCAATAGAATAAGGAACTCGTAACCAATCAACAAGTACTTTTATTATCTATTGTTGCAGTGCGCAACCCGATCCAAATCATAAAAAAATACTGTTGCGCCGTGCAACCCGATCCATATCATTTATCACTGTTGCAGAGTGCAACCCGATCCAATTATATTATTGTTGCGGTGTATAACCCGATCCAATTATATTATTGTTGCGGCGTGGAACCCGATCCAAACATAAAGTAGCTGCGGCGTGCAACCCGATCCAAATATAATATTATTGCGGCGTGCAACCCGATCCACATATACAGTTCAATACCAATCACACAGAGAGTCCCGGCAAGGGATCAATAAAGAAACAACACTATCCTGGCAAGGGAATCGACGGTATAAGTAAATACGTCCCGGCAAGGGAAAATCAGCTATAACCAAACTTGCTCCAACATCTAACTTCCTCAACTAGCACCAATACTCAATCATAAGTAATTTCCACGAGAATAATCATAATCCTTGCTCAACACATAGAATCAACAACTTAGGCATTCGTAGTATTTATTAAGAACACAACAATTTCAGTTTAAGACTCACGGCCATGCTTGACACCATATAGATACTCGTCACCATGCCTATACGTCGTACTCAACAAGTAACACGTAGCAAATAGGACACAGCTCCTAATCCCTCAAGCTAAGGTTAGACCAAACACTTACCTCGAACTTCCACGGCCAATTCAAGCCTCAAACACCGCTTTCCCTTTTGAATTTGGCTCCAAATCAATTGTATCTAGACATAATCAACTTAATAACATCAATAAACGCTAAACAATTCGATTCCAAAGCTTAATTATATATTTCCTATCATTCTTCCCAAAAAGTCAAAAATCGACCCCGGGCCCGCTTGGTCAAAAATCGAGGTTCGGACCAAAACCCGATCACCCATTCACCCACGAGCCCGAATATGTAATTAGTTTTAAAATCAGACCCCAAAACGAGGTCTAAATTCCATTTATACAAAAAGCCCTAACTCTACCCAAATCCCTAATTTTCTACCCTTAAGAACATGATTTAGGCCTAGAAATCTAATGGGTGTTAATAGAAGCTGAAGGAAATGAGTCTAAGATTACATACCTATGAACTTGTGGTGAAGTTCTCTTTCAAAAATCGCCCAATTTGGAGTTTGGAAGAAGAAGTTATGAAATTTTGTGTTAAATCCCGTATGTTCTGTTACTGTTTAAAAGACTGGGCAAAAATTGGTCTATGCGATCACGAACAAGGGTATGCGATCCCATAGGGTAAGGGGGATTGGGCATCGCGATCGCGGACTAGGGAGTGCGATCGCATAGAGAAAAAGATGGTTCCCTTCCTAGGCTTGGTTTAACCCATTGCGATAGCGGAAGATGCAATGCAATCGCATAGAACAACTGGTGACCCCCCAGAATTTACTCTACGCGATCACGGAAGAAGCTGTGAGATCGCATAGAACAAAATAGGGCCCCCCTGAAATTACACTATGCGATCGCGAACATACCTATGCGATCGCATAGCACAAGGACCTGGACACCAGCAAACACCAGTTTCTGCAATTTTCCTAAGTTCAAAAACCTTCCGACGCCTATCCGAAACTCACCCGAGCCCTCGGGGCTCCAAACCAAACATGTACACTACCTCAAAAACACCCTACGGACTTACTCGTGCAATCAAATCACCAAAATAACATCAACAACTATGAATTTAGCATCAAAATCATGAAATCACTTAAGAACTTCAAATTTTCCAATTTTCTCAAATACGGTCCGATTCATGTCATTTCAAGTCCGTTTCTTACCAAATATCATAGACTCGACTTACACCACATATAAGACCTGTACCGGGCTCCGGAACCAAAATACGGGCCCGATACCATCAAATTTTAAACACATTTCATTTTCAAAAACTCATAATTATTCCAGAAAATAATTTTCTTTAAAAATTCATTTCTCGGGCTTGGGACCTCGGAATTTGATTCCGGGCATACGCCCAAGTCCCATATTCCTACGGACCCTCCGGGACCGTCAAATCACGGGTCCGGGTCCGTTTACCCAAAATGTTGACCGAAGTCAGCTTAAATTCATTTTAAAGTCAAAATTCATCATTTTTCACAGATTTTCACATAACGGCTTTCCGGCTATGTGCCCGGACTGCGCACGCAAATCGAGGTGATGCAAAAAGAGGTTTTTAAGGCCTCGGAACATAGAATTTATTTCTAAAACAAGTGATGACCCTTTTGGGTCATCACATTCTCCACCTCTAAAATAACCGTTCGTCCTCGAACGGACATAAGAAGGAAGTACCTGAGTCGGGGAAAAGATGGGAATAACGGCTCCGCATATCGGACTCGGACTCCCAGGTCGATACCTCAGTAGGTTGACCTCTCCACTGAACACAAACAGAAGGAAAACTCTTCGATCTCAACTGACGAACCTGCCGGTCTAGAATAGTTATCGGCTCCTCCTCATAAGACAACTCCTTGTCCAACTGGACAGTGCTAAAATCTAACACGTGGGATGGATCGTCGTGATACTCCGGAAGCATGGACACATGAAACACTGGATGCACGGTTGATAAGCTCGGCGGCAACGCAAGTCTGTAAGCCACCCCTCCCACTCGATCAAGAATCTCAAACGGGCCAATGAACCTAGGGCTAAGCTTGCCCCTCTTCCTAAATCTCATCACGCCCTTCATAGGCGACACCCGAAGCAATACCCGCTCAGCGACCATGAATGCCAAATCACGAACCTTACGGTCGGCATAACTCTTTTTCCTAGACTGAGCAGTGCGAAGTCTATCCTGAATGATCCTGACCATGTCCAAGGCATCCTGTACTAGATCTGTACCCAACAACCGAGCCTTTCCCGGCTCAAACCATCCAATCGGCGACCGACACTGCCTACCATACAAGGCCTCATAAGGAGCCATCTGAATACTCGAATGATAGCTGTTGTTGTAGACAAACTCTGCTAAAGGCAAAAACTGATCCCACAAGCCTCCAAAGTCAATGACACAAGCTCGGAGCATATCCTCCAAAATCTGAATGGTCCGCTCGGACTGCCCATCCGTCTGTGGATGAAACGTTGTGCTCAACTCAACCCGTGTGCCCAACTCTCGCTGAACTGCTCTCTAGAAATGTGAGTTAAAATGCGTACCTCGATCCGAAATGATAGACACGGGCACACCATGAAGACGAACAATCTCTCGGATGTAGATCTCAACTAATCTCTCGAAAGAATAGGAGACTGCCACAGGAATGAAATGTGCTGACTTGGTCAGCCTATCAACAATAACCCACATTGCATCGAACTTCCTCTGAGTCCGTGGGAGTCCAACAACAAAGTCCATAGTGATACTCTCCCACTTCCACTCAGGAATCTCAATCTCCTGAAACAAACCACCGGGCCTCTGATGCTTGTACTTAACCTGCTGACAGTTCAAACACCGAGCCACATGTGCAACAATATCCTTCTTCATTCTCTGCCACCAATAATGCTGCCGCAAATCCTGATACATCTTAGCGGCGCTCGGATGAATAGAGTACCGGGAACTATGGGCCTCCTCTAAAATCAACTCTTGGAGTTCATCCACATTAGGCACACAAACCCGACCCTGCAATCTCAAAACTCCATCATCTCCTAAGGTAACATGCTTGGCACCTCCGTGCTGCACCGTGTCTCTAAGGACACACTAATGGGGATCATCATACTGCCGATCTCGGATACGCTCCAATAAAGAAGAACGAGCGACTATGCAAGCTAACACACAGCTGGGCTCAGAAACATCCAACCTCACGAACTGATTGGCCAAAGCCTGAACATCCAGAGCAAGCGGCCTCTCACCGACCGAAATATAAGCAAGACTACCCATATTGGCTGACTTCCTACTAAAAACATCGGCCACCACATTGGCCTTTCCCGAATGATATAAGATGGTGATATCATAGTCTTTCAACAGCTCCAACCACCTTCTCTGCCTCAAGTTTAGCTCCTTCTGCTTGAACAAGTACTGCAGACTCTTATGATTTGTGAACACCTCACATGCCACGCCATACAGATAATGCCTCCAAATCTTCAACGCGTGAACAATGGCTGCTAACTCCAAATCACGAACTGGATAGTTCTTCTCATGAATCTTCAATTGCCGCGAGGCATAGGCAATGACATTGCCATCCTGCATCAACACCGCACCAAGTCCAATACGAGATGCATCACAATAAACGGTATATGGCCCTGAACCTGTGGGCAAAACCAACACTGGTGCCGTAGTCAAAGCTGTCTTGAGCTTTTGAAAGCTCGCCTCACACTCGTCCGACCACCTGAACTGGGCACCTTTCTGGGTCAACCTGGTCATCGGGGCTGAAATAGACGAAAATCCCTCCACAAACCAATGATAGTAGCCTGCCAGACCCAAGAAACTCCGAATCTCTGTAGCTGATACTGGTCTAGGCCAGTTCTTGACTGCCTCTATCTTCTTCGGATCAACTTGAATACTCTCTGCTGATACAACATGACCCAAGAACGCAACCGAACACAACCAGAACTCACACTTCGAAAACTTGGCATACAACTGACTATCCCTCAAAGTTTGAAGAAGCACTCTAAGATGCTGCTCGTGCTCCTCCCGGCTGCGGGAATAGATCAAAATATCATCAATGAAGACTATCACGAACGAATCCAAGTAAGGCCTGAACACTCGGTTCATCAAATCCACAAAAGCTGCTGGGGCATTTGTCAATCCGAATGACATCACCAAGAACTCATAATGCCCGTACCGAGTGCGGAAAGTTGTCTTAGGGACATCGGATGCCCTAATCCTCAACTGATGGTAGCCGGATCTCAAGTCGATCTTAGAAAACACTTGGGCACCCTGAAGCTGGTCGAACAAATTATCAATCCTCGGCAGTGGATACTTATTTTTCATTGTAACCTTGTTCAACCGCCGGTAATCTATACACATTCGCATCAATCCATCCTTCATCTTAACAAACAACACCGGCGCACCCCAAGGTGAAGCACTAGGTCTAATGAAACCTTTTTCGAGCAAGTCTTGCAACTGCTCCTTCAACTCTTTCAACTCAGGCAGGGCCATACGATACGGCAGAATAGAAATGGGCTGAGTGCCCGGAGCCAAATCAATGCAGAGGTCAATATCCCTGTCGGGTGGCATACCCGGAAGGTTTGAAGGAAATACCTCAGGGAACTGACGAACAACAAGCACAGAATCAATAGAAGGAACCTCGGCACTAGAATCACGAATATATGCCAAATAGGCCAAGCACCCCTTTTCGATCGTACGCCGAGCCTTCACATAAGAGAGACACTACGGGTAGAATGACCAGGAGTCCCTCTCCACTCTAAACGAGGTAAACCCGGGAAAGCTAAGGTCATAGTCTTGGCATGACAGTCCAAGATAGCGTGGTAAGGTGGTAACCAGTCCATCCCCAATATGACAACCATGTCCAGAAATAACAAATCTACACGAGTCTCAAGACCCCCAATCACAACTATACACGAACGATGTACTCGATCTACCACAATAGAATCACCCACTGGTGTAGACACATATACAGGGGCACTCAAGGAATCACTAGGCATGACCAGATACGGTGCAAAATAAGATGACAGATAGGAGTATGTAGACCCTGGATCAAATAAAACTGAAGCATCTCTGCTACAAACCATAACAATACATGTGATAACTACATCGGAAGCCTCAGCCTCAGGCCTGGCTAAAAGAGCATAACATCGGGGCTGGGCCCCACCGCCCTGAACTACATCTCGGGGATGGCCTGCTGCTGGCTGTCCTCCACCTCTAGCTGCCTAACCTCCACCTCTAATACCTCTACCTCCACCTCTAGCACCTCTACCCCCCCCCTATAGCTGGCGGAGCGGGTGGTGGAACACCTGGTGCCTAAACCATAGCACGGGAACCCTGCTGCTGCGATTGAATACCCACTAATCTCGGACAAGCCCTCCGGATATGACCATACTCACCACACTCAAAGCATCCACCTGAGTGTTGCGGCTGAGGAAACTGAGACTGACCCTGGCGACCTGAATGACCACCCCAAAAACTCTGGAGCGGCGGTACACTGATAGGAGTTGGTGGTGCAATGTAGGACTGCTGATCAGAATACTGCATATGAGAACCACGGTCACCTAAAGCGTCGTGAGAAACCTGAAGTGCTGACTGAAAAGGCCTAGGAGGATGGCCTCTACCATACGAATCCCTGCCTCCAGACGAGGCTCGACTGAATCTGCCTGAATGACGAGGCCTCTTGTCAGACCCCCGACCACCTCCCTGCGACAGAACCATCTCCACTCTCCTGGCCACATTGGCCGCCTCCTGAAAAGAAATCTCACTCCCTATCTCCTTAGCCATCTGAAGTCGAATCGGCTAAATAAGTCCCTCAATGAACCTACTCACCCTCTCTCTCTCGGTGGGAAGTATGATAAGAGCATGACGGGCCAAGTCGATGAATCTTGTCTCATACTGAGTAACGGTCATAGAACCCTGCTGGAGAAGCTCAAACTGCCTCCGATAGATCTCTCTCTGAGTGATAGGGAGAAACTTCTCCAGAAATAGCTGAGTAAACTGCTCCCAAGTCAAAGCTGGTGATCCGGCTGGTCTAGCCAAATAATAATCTCTCCACTAAGTCTTGGCGGATCCAGACAAGCGGAAAGTAGCAAAGTCGACCCTATTGGTCTCCACTATCCACATGTTCCTGAGAACCCTATGAAAACTGTCTAGATAATCCTGGGGATCCTCAGAAGATGCACCGCTGAAAGTAGTAGTGAAGAGCTTGGTGAACATGTCCAATCTCCACAAGGCATCGACAGACATAGCTGCTCCATCACCAGTCTGAGCTACCACACCCGGCTAAACTGATCCAACTGGCTGAGATGCTGGAGTCTGAAACTGGGGAGCCATCTGCTATGGAGTGCGAGTAGCAGGAGTCTGGGCTCCTCCTCCAGCCTGAGAGACGGCTGGTGCTACAGGAAGCAAGCCTGCCCGGGTGACACTCTCCATAAGGCCCACTAGATGGACCAGAGCATCCTGGAGTACTGGGGTAGCAATAAACCCCTCCGGGACCTGAGCTGGGCCCACCGGAACTGTATGGGCCGGAACCTCATCATCAAAGTCAACCTGAGGCCCCGCCACTGGTGCTACTACTGTGGGCTGAGCTCTGCCCCTATCTCGGCCTCTAGCACGACCTCGGCCTCGCCCTCTGCCCCTCGCGGGAGCTGATGCTGGGGGCTCGGGCTGCTGATCGGTGGATGAGGAAGTACGTGTTCTCGCCATCTGCGAAAGAACAGAGTAGAGATTCAATTAGCATTGAGAAACCAAACCGCACGACAGGAAAGAATAAATGTGAAGTTTTTTCCTAACTCATTAGCCTCTGGGGGATAAATACAGACGTCTCCGTACCGATCCCTCAGACCCTACTAAGCTTGTCCGTAAATTGTGAGACCTATGTAACCTAGAGCTCTGATACCAACTTGTCACGACCCGGATGTCCCGCCCTCGGGAGTCGTGATGGCGCCTACTCGTGAAAGCTAGGCAAGCTGAGTCTTATAGATTCACTAACTCTTTTGGTTAGCCCTTTTTAACTGTTTAAATCAACATGCGATCAACAGTGAAATACTAACAATAATTAAATACATGCGGAAGACGTAATCTGATAACTTAGCCAAAAACAAGTACGACAATACCAAGTACATCTCTACCCGGAACCGGTGTCACAATATCACGGACCGTCTACCCGGAACCGGTGTCTCTGAAGTAAATGAAAATAGAATATAAAGATAGAGGAGAACGTCGGGGCCTGCGGACGCCTACAGGACTACCTCGGGATCTCTGACTGGACTGAAGGCAGCCACCCAAAGCTATGGTCCAAAAGCTGCCGCTCTGGGATCTGCACATAGTGCAGAGTGTAGTATCAGCACAACCGACCCCATGTGCTGGTAAGTGCCTGGCCTAACCCCGGCGAAGTAGTGACGAGGCTAGGACCAGACTACCAAATAAACCGTTGCAGTTATGTAATATGCAGCAAAAAATAAACAGAAATAAACAAGTAAAGATGAGAGAGGGACATGCTGCGGGGGAGTATCATTTACCAACAGTAATTTAAGAGAAAAACATAAAGAACAATTTAAAATTCACAGCAACAGAATAAGGAACTCGTAACCTGTGACGACCCAAAAGGGTCATCACCTGTATTCCTACTCCCTTTGTACTTCTGAGGCCCTGGAAACCTCATTTGGGGTTGCCTGGAGTTGTGTGCGCAGTCCGGGCGCGTAGCCGGAAAAGTTTAAATATGAAATTTGTGAGAAAAATTGTTAAATCTTGGTATTTAATTGATTAAGTTTGACTTCGGTCAACGTTTTCTGCAAACGGAACCGGACCCGTGATTTGACGGTCTCGGAAGATCCGTAGGAAAATATGGGACTTGGGCGTATGCCCGGAATCAAATTCCGAGGTCCCAAGCCCGAGAAATAAATTTTTGTGTGAAATTGTTTTCTGAAAATAATTAAGGAAATTGAAAATGAAATTTGATTAAAAGACTGTGGTATCGGGCTCGTATTTTGGTTCCGACGCTCGGTACAAGTCTTATATACGGCTTAAGTACTTTCTGTAAAGTTTGGTTGAATTTGGACGTCGTTTGACGTGTTTTGGACTAAAAACTCTAAACTTGATGTTTTATGAAAATTGCAAGGAAATCCTGGGTCTTGAGGCCTAATTTGATGATTATGATGTTGTTTTGGCGATTTGATCGCATGGATGAGTCCGTAGGATATTTTTGAGTTTATATGTATGTTCGGTTTGGAGCCCCGAGGGCTCAGGTGAGTTTTGAGTAGGTCCCGGGAGGTCTTAGGCTAGAAATATCAGATGGTTGCAGGTTCAGGTGTTGCAGGCCCCCAGCGCGGCCGCGGTCATTTCCGCACGGTCCGCGCTGGAAGCCGCACGGCCGCGGTGCATTCTTACGTAGTACGCGTGGCTAGGTTCAGAGGACCAATGGTTCAAGTCGACCAGCACGGCCGCGTGACTAATCAGCGCGGTCCGTGCTGGGTAGGTTCAGAGAGTGGTTTTCCCACTCTTCCTCGGCGCGGCCGTGGGACATTTTTGTGTGGTCCGCACCGGGTCTTCAGCATAATATATAAAGTCGGGATTTTCAGTCATTTTTCACTTTTTCAAAACCCAAAACATAAGAGGCGATTTTCCAAACGATTCCACTTCTTCAAAACGATTGGTAAGTGATTTCTAACTGATTTTCTAAACTCCTTAACATCCTTAAACATAATTTCAGCTTCAAAACAAAGATTTTAATGGGGAAATTGGGAATTTAGCGTAGAACCTAGGTTTTCTAAAATTGGGGGTTTTGGACCTCAATTCGAGGTCCGATTCCAAAATAACTTACATATTTGAGTTCATGGGGGAATGGGTAAACGGGTTTTGGTTCGAACCTCAGGTTTTGACCATGTGGGCCCGGGGGCATTTTTGACCTTTTGGGGTAAATTGATGAAAAAGGCTATAATTAGTCATTGGGTTTGATTTGCTTAGAACATATTGATATCATGAAGTCCTTATTGCATAGATTTGGTTGAGTTGGAGCCGAATTCGAGAGGGAAAGCGATTGTGGAGGATTGTATTGGCCGTGGAAGTTGAGGTAAGTGTTTGGTTTAACCCTAGCTTGAGGGAATAGGAGTCGAGTCTTGTTTGCTAATTGTTAAATGATCAAGTACGATGTATAGGCATGGTGACGAGTTCCTATACATCAGTGTCTAGCATGACCGTGAGTCCTTGTATGTAGACTGTTTGGATATTGTCATGCCTTCCATGCTTAATTGATGGTTTCTATGCGTTGTAAACACCTTGTAAAGGATAGGAAAAATCTCTCCTTTGTTCTTTCTTGTCGTGCGGTTTGGTTTCTCAATGCTAATTGAACTTCTACTCTGTTTCCTCGCAGAATGGCGAGAACACGCGCTTCCTCATCTTCAGACCAGCAGTCCGAGCCGCAGGCAGCTCCCGCTAGCGGCAGAGGACGAGGCCGTGCTAGAGGCCGAGGTAGGGGCAGAGCTCAGCCCCGAGCAGCAGCACCAGCGGCGGAGCCTCAGGTCGATTTTGACGAGGAGGTTCCTGCCCCAGTCCCAGCAGCGCCAGTTGGCCCAGCTCAAGTCCCAGAGGGGTTTATAGCCACCCCAGTTCTTCAGGACGCTTTGGTCAGATTGGTAGGCTTTGTGGAGTGCATCACTAGAGCGGGTTTGCTTCCAGTAGCACCAGCCACTTCTCAGGCTGGAGGAGGAGCTCAGACTCCTGCTACACATACTCCGGAGCAGGTAGCTCCGCAGGCTCAGGTTCCAGTGGTTCAGCCAGCTATGGCAGCTCAGCTAGGTATTGTGACTCAGACCGGCGATGGAGCGGCTATGTCCGCAGATGCTTTGTGGAGACTGGATAGGTTCACCAAGCTCTTCATCACCACTTTCAGCTGTGCTTCTTCAGAGGACCCCCAGGATTTCTTATATAGCTGCCACGAGGTTCTTCGGAACATGGGCATTGTGGAGTCTAATGGAGTTGATTTTGCTGCATTCCGTTTATCTGGGTCCGCCAAGACTTGGTGGAGGGATTTCTGTTTAGCCAGACCAGCGGGGTCGCCAGCATTGAGATGGGATCAGTTTGCAGAGTTGTTTTTGGAGAAGTTTCTCCCAATTACCCAGCGAGAGGCTCTTCGCAGGCAGTTCGAGCGTCTCCAGCGGGGCTCTATGACAGTCACTCAGTATGAGACCCAGTTTATCGATCTAGCTCGCCATGCTCTTGTCATACTCCCCACTGAGAGGGAGAGGGTGAGGAGATTTATTGATGGTTTGATTCAGCCGATTCGTCTCCAGATGGATAGGGAGGCTGGTAGTGAGATCAGCTTTCAGGAGGCGGCCAATGTGGCCCGCCGAGTTGAGATGGTTCTGGCACAGGGGGGTAGCCATAGAGCAGACAAGAGACCCCGTCACTCAGGTCGTTTCAGTGGTGCCTCAGCTGGAGGCAGGGATTCTTATGATAGGGGTCAGCCCTCCAGGTTTCTCAGGGTGGCCTAAGTGATCGTGGTTACCGTGGGCATTATTCTGATCAGCAGTCCCTCAGTGTACCGTCAGCTCCCATCAGCGCACCGCCACTTCAGAGTTTCCGTGGAGGTCATTCAGGTCGCTAGGGCCAGCCACAGCGTTCAGAGGGGTGTTATGAGTGTGGTGAGTATGGTCACATCAGGAGAGCTTGCCCGAGATTGAGGGGTACTCAGTCGCAGCAGCAGGGTCCCCGTCCTATGATTCAGGCACCGAATGCTCCACAGCCAACTAGAGGTGGAGGTAGAGGCCATAGAAGTGGAGGTAGAGGACATAGAGGTGGAGCTCAGACCGCCAGGGGCAGAGGTCAGCTAGCAGCGGATCGACCTAGGGATACAGTTCAGGGTAGTGGGGCCCAGCCCCGTTGCTATGCACTCCAGGCTAGGCCCGAGGCAGAGGCCTCAGATGCGGTGATCACAGGTACGGTTTTGGTTTGTGATCGAGATGCTTCAGTACTATTTGATCCAGGATATAGGTATTCATATGTTTCATCTTATTTCGCACCATGCTTGGTCATGCCTAGTGATGCCTTGGGTATTCCGGTATATGTGTCTACACTGGTGGGTGACTCTATCGTGGTCGACCGAGTCCATCGTTCGTGTGTTGTAGTGATTGGGGGTCTTGAGACCTGTGTAGACTTGTTGCTCTTAGATATGGTTGACTTTGATATCATTCTTGGTATGGATTGGTTATCACCCTATCACGCTATCTTGGACTGCCATGCCAAGACCGTGACTTTAGCCTTACCGGGTATGCCTCGCTTAGAGTGGAGGGGGACTCCAGGTCATTCTATTCGTAGTGTCATATCGTATGTAAAGGCTCGACGTATGGTCGAGAAGGGGTGTCTGGCTTATTTGGCCTATGTTCTTGATTCCAGTGCTGAGGTTCCTCCCATAGATTTTGTGCCTATTGTCCGGGAGTTTCCCGATGTTTTTCCTTCGGACCTGCCGAGTATGCCGCCCGATAGAGATATCGATTTCTGTATTGATTTGGCTCCAGGCACCCAGCCCATTTCTATTCCGCCATATCGTATGGCTCCGCTGGAGCTGAAGGAGTTAAAGGACCAATTGCAGGATCTGTTAGTTAAGGGTTTCATTAGACCCAGTGTTTCGCCTTGGGGCGTGCTAGTGTTATTCGTCAAGAAGAAGGATGGTTCGATGCGGATGTGTATAGATTACCGGCAATTAAATAAGGTAACAATTAAGAATAAGTATCCACTGCCGAGGATTGATGATTTGTTCGACCAGCTTCAAGGTGCCAGGGTATTTTCCAAGATTGACTTGAGATCTGGCTACCACCAGTTGAGGATTAGGGCATCCGATGTCCCTAAGACAGCTTTCCGTACTCGGTACGGTCATTACGAGTTCTTGGTCATGTCGTTTGGGTTGACCAATGCCCCAGCAGCATTCATGGAGTTGATGAACCGAGTGTTCAGGCCATATTTGGACATGTTCGTGATAGTCTTTATTGATAATATTTTGGTGTACTCCCGCAGCCAGGAGGAGCACGAGCAGCACCTTAGAGTGGTTCTTCAGACTCTAAGGGATAGTCAGTTATATGCCAAGTTCTCCAAGTGTGAGTTCTGGCTGAGTTCAGTAGCATTTCTAGGTCACGTTGTATCCGCTGAGGGTATTCAGGTGGACCCGAAGAAGATAGAGGCAGTCAAGAACTGGCCTAGGCCAGCATCAGCTACGGAGATTCGGAGTTTCTTGGGGTTAGCAAGCTACTACCGTCGGTTTGTGGAGGGGTTTTCATCTATTGCAGCCCCGATGACCAGGTTGACCCAGAAGGGTGCACCAGTTCAGATGGTCGGAGGAGTGTGAGGCGA
>NC_031996.1:18777773-18994759 GCF_001879085.1 Nicotiana attenuata | reverse complement strand
CTAAATTCTAATCCATTATTTTCATTGAAAAGGATAAACTAAGAAACAAGCACTTTAATACATCTCATTATTCAAAACAATCTAATCTAATTGTCTGATGCGAAAGATTGAGTTGACTATCAATTAAAATTTACTATAGTATTTCTGAGGGCTTTGAGCAAGTCATCCTAATTCTGTGCTTTATGCGTAATAATACTTATGAAGATTATCAGTTCTAAGAAATCCAGGCTCGTGATACCACATGTAAGCATAAACTTTAATTCATATCAGGATCTTGAACATGCTAATCTTACATGTAATCGTCATAGAAAACATACCTGAAGCGAAATCCATTATCTTGAAGCGGAAGCGTTAATCGGTAAATTAGTTTCTCGCCCCTTGCCCTAACTTTACGTTACTACCGCCTTTAGTGATGGAAGAAAGAAAAAAATACGGTAACCCTAATGGGTAGGGAGAGGACAAATTTATAGATGTTCTTATTTAATCCAGTACGTCCATCAAGTAACCGCTCGGACGGATGAGATTTGCTCATTAATTAAATATTAGTTATGGGCCTAATCTTATTAGGCCATATATATACATAGGAAATAACTTACATAGAAATCATGTAGTTCTTAACTAATCTTTTCTAAAAATAATATAAATCTTTAACAGTAAATCATATAGTTATTAAAGTATTTATCACAATCCAAGGAAAAATTTTTCAAGTATTTTTTAAAGATTTTGCATGCATCTGATGATTTATAATGGACCAAATATTTCTAGGTCATTTTTTTCCCCCTTTCCGTCCCTTTTCTTTGGAAACACAATTTCGTGTACTTAGTACATTACATGGGTTCGCTTGTAGAATAATTCATGATTTTTGACTGATATTTATTTTGGATTAGTTATCTCCTATAACAAAGGTTGATACCTTATTTTATTTAAATAAATATCCTTTTAAAAAATTATATTTCATAGCTACCTTTTGATTTTTTATAGCCAAATATCTATTTATGGTCACCTCTTACCCTTAAGCCATAAATAAGCTTTGTATTATTTTTCTCTCTCCACTCAAATTTCTCTTATCCCCTCAAATTTCTCGTATCCCCTACCCCATATCTATTTTCCCTCTCTCTCTCTCTCTCATCTTCCACCTTCATCTTACTATCAGAACTCTTCGGCAAAGCATCAGAATTAGAGTTTTCCGGCGAAGACTTTTGGGCTGCCGAGCAATCATCCGATATAGAAATTTTCTTCGGCGTAACAACGGCAATCGGAGGCAACGGTGACGGCGAGCGAGGACTGGATACCGATGCCGCTTCAACCTCATCGCCGTCGCCGCGGACTACTTGTGCCCACAGTGCTTGTAAACTCCGTCGAGACTGTGGACTGCTGACGGTGGCTCCGGCGGCTTCAATTGTAAAGAATAATTTTTTCGAAGCGCACGTGAGGTTATTATGGTAACAAGAACATTGGCGTTTCGAGTCAGAATCGCGGCCCTCTCGACGAGACGACATTAGGGTTGTTCTTGAACAAAGACGACGGAGTTTGGGGCTGAGCAACTTGAATTTTATGTTAATATATTTCAATATATTTCAATGTATCTCGCTGTATTTCCATGTATCTCATTGTATCCATTGTCTTTGTTTTTATTATATTTCAATGTATCTCGCTGTATTCCATGTATTTCATTGTATTCACTGTCTCGTTGTATTCCATGAATGTATTTATATATTTTTTAATTAATATAATTTATGTATTCAGATGTATATATGTATTCAAATTGCTCTGTTTTTGTTTATTTATCGGCTGGGAAAAATATTTAGCATATTTTCTCTGAAGATTGCTATGTTTTCGGGGTGTTTTTCGGTTGAGAATCTTTTTATAACTGGAAATACAAATTTTGTGTGTTATAATTGAGTTTTTTGAGTTATATTAGGAGTCTATTATGTTAATTGATTCACTTTCCGTTTAAAAACAACTGAATAGACCATGAATTGCGCTATATACGTTACTGTATTCACAAATACATATCGTGAATACAGTCGAATACAAAAATCTATCTAGCTGTAATCCCTGTTTCACGCCTAGAAATGCTACTGTATTCATGAATACAGTAGTTTAAATACATCGAATACACTCTAAAAAATCTGAAAACATAGCTATAGGAAGTAATATAGTAAATGGTAGCTACAACTAGCTAATAATTAACCACTAAACAATAGTGGTTTATGAAAATTTCTCATTTATTTTCGTCAAACTTGCTACACAACTCATTTGTCTATAACAAATTTCATCTATATTAATGAATTTCTCACAAATTTCTGGTTCACAAATGCGTGCATTTCTGGTACTGAAATATAGAAAGTAGGCAAATTCATAGATGGCCCCCTTAAACTTGATCATTTTTTTCATGGGATTTTTTTCTTCCTATACAATATTTGAAATTTATTTACCAAAATTGTCCTAATTTTGTATATTACCCGCCCTAAACAAGAATTACTTACAAATTATATACAATCCATTATTACTGCCTTAAATTAGAGGATTTAGTCACATCATTTTCCTATTTTCTCTCCACTCCAATAAGGAGGACACGGCTCCTCTCTAGTTTTTATCTCTCCAGTTTCCCCCAAAAGAAAATGTAACGACCCGACCGGTCGTTTTGAGTACTAGCGCTCCGTTCAGCAGTCGGAGGCCATGAACAACTTGATTTCAGGTATTATGACTTGTACGCATGGTCGGAATTGAATTTCGGGAAGTCCAGAGTTGATTTGAGAAGAGAATTCTTATTTCGGAAGCTTAAAGTTGGGAGAATGAACTAAGATTGGAATTTTGTGTAAACGACCTCGGAATCAGGATCTGAAGGTTCCAGCAGGTTCGTATGATGATTTCGGACTTGGGCGTATGCCCGGTTCGGGTCTTGGATAACCCGAGAGCGTTTTGGCGCCTATTGTGGGAGTTAGCATTTTAGAAGGAATTTCATAAGTTTGGTTTGAAGTGCATTTCAGAGTTATCGATGTCCGTTTGGAATTCCGAGACTGGGAGTAGTTTCGTATGGTGATTCTGGAGTTGGGGCGCGATCGGAAGTGAAGTCGGAGGTCCGTAGGTCATTTTGAAGCCATTTGGCTAAAGATAGAAATTTGAAGGTTTTTGGGAAGTTTGACCAGAGGTTGACTTTTTGATATCGGGGTCGGAATCCAATTTCGAAAGTTGGAGTAGGTCCGTAATGTCAAATATAACTTGTGTGCAAAATTTGAAGTCAATCGGACGTGATTTGATAGGTTTAAACATAGGAAATAGATGTTGGAAAGTTCAAAGTTCATAAAGTTTGAATCGGAGTGTAATTCATGGTTTTAGCGTTGTTTGTTATGATTTGAGGCCTCGAGCAAGTCCGTAATGTATTTTGGGACTGGTTGGTATGATTGGTTGGGGTCCTGGGGGCCTCGGGTGGATTCCAGGTGGTTAACGGATCGAAAGTGAATTTTGGGAAGGCTTGAGTTTTGCTGCTTCTGTCATAACCGCATCTGCGGTTCTTGGACCGCAGAAGCGGGACCACAGATGCGGTCAAAAGTTCGCAGAAGCGGAAGGGGCCAGGTCCAAGGAAAACTGCAGAAGCGGCCCAGGGACCGCAGAAGCGGTTCCGCTTAAGCGGCCCCTAGACCGCAGAAGCGGCTAGTTCCCTCGTGCCCAAAACCGCAGAAGCGGTTAAATAGTCGCAGAAGCGACATCCGCAGAAGCGGAAATTGCACCGCAGAAGCGGAACATCTGGAGGCAGTAAGGTTGTTTTAAATCGTGAATGGAGTCATTTCTCTTATTTGGTTCATGGCTTGGGGCGATTTGGGGAGCTCCAAAGAGTGGAACTTCGTCATCTATATAAAGGTAAGTTATCCCCATCACTTTTGAGTTAAATACATCAATTATGTATGGATTTAAGCATGAAAATTAGTGTAAAGATGGAGGTTTTTGGTGGAAACCTAGAAAATGATATTCTTGGAATTTAGCTACGATTTTGAGTATGGAATTAGGATAAAAATATATATTTGAGTTCCTGAGGTCATGGGTAACCTTTGTCTTCGAGAAATTTTGGATTTCGGGCACCAAGGCCCGAGGGCATTTTGGTCATTTCACTAAGCGGAGTTGGGAATCTGTATAATTTGAATTTCTAACAACTATTTGAGCACGTTCTCATTAGTTTGTCGTTAATTGGCTAGTTTTGGTGCATTGTGCGTCGGTTCAAGCCTTCGGAAGAATGTTGAATGCCGGTTATGAGTCTTCGGAGCAAGGTGATTCTCCCTTCTAATCTTGTGAGGGGGAAATTTACCCCATAGGTGAAGTAATTGATTATGTGCTCCTATTTGTGGGGGCTACATACGCACGAGGTGACGAGAGTCCGTGCGTAGCTACTATTATGCTATTGTCCGGGTAGTTAGGATCCAAAAACATGTTGCACGTGGATTAATTGTGAACCCATTGGTAGCTCGAATTGTTTAACTCACATCGAATTGGTAAGTAAATTTCTAAAAGGATTAAACTTCATTTCTTAAATTGTTAAAGGAGAATTGGTTTTATTTGAATAAATATTCCCCGATAAATTCTTATTTGACTGATTGAGCATGTATTTTATGTGTGCCTACGTCGCATGGATGATTCGCGAGCAGGGTATTGTTTATTTATGGAACGGGCCGAACGCCTCGGTGAGAATAGATGCATCTATGGTTCGTGCCGCTCGACCCTCCGCAGTGCACAATTTATATTTCTGTTGGGGCGGGCCGTCGACCTCGGCATGATTGCGCGTGTTTATCTGTTACTTGAAAATTATAAATGTGGAATTGGCCCTACGTGGCTTGATATAAACTGATAAGCTAATAAAGAATAAACCTTGAAGCCCTTGATTATTGTTGAAGTTGTTTTACTTGTTTTTTTTTCTGGCTTCCTGAACTAGAACTACTATATGACTCCACGATTATCCTCGCATTATTGAATATTGATAATTGACCTCTAGTGAGTGTCGAAATTGGCCATCTCGTCTCTACCCCTTCGAGATTAGGCGGGATACTCACTGAGTACACGTTGATTACGTACTCATACTACACTTCTGTGCATTTTGTTGCACAAGTATATTTTACATTTGGTAGCAGCACGGATGATTTGGGGACTTGGTGAGCTGCATTGTTCAAGACGACCTGCAGCTAGAGTAGTTCCCTTCCAGTACCTTACTTATTTATTCTCTGTCCGCTGTATTTCGGACAGACATTTGTATTTTATTGTCCTTATCAGTAGTTGCTCATGCTCTTGTGACACCGGGTTCTGGGATGGTTTTTCTTTGAAGGTTGCGTATTATTAGTTATCTCTTCATTTGAATTGAAACAGAGGTTGTATGTATATGAAAAATGGAAGTAAAACTCTTAGATTTTTAAAATTATTAAAAGAGAAATCAATGGATGAGTTAGTTGGCTTGCCTGACAACGATGTCCAGCGCCATCATGACCCGTAGTGGATTTGGGTCGTGACAGAAAAAAATTACGATATATAGATTTAATCATTTTTACAAAAGACTACTTCAAAATATAATCACTTCACAATTCACTTCGATTTCTCTTCCTTCCTTCTTCATCTATTTATGCTGGCGCACATCGACCACAATAGTTATCTCTCTCTTCCAACTTTTGCGAGATAAACATCACATGTCAGGATCGAAGATTCTAAAATCTTATTACATAATTTCGGCAAAATCAAATAAGAAGCCAGAAATTAAACTTCGTCCATTAATAACAAATCCTACAGACTAGGGATAACAAACCTTTTATATAAGGCACAGCATATAAGAGACCCACCAAGACGCTGCTATCTAATCTAGGATGGGACTCAAAAATGAAACAGAGTAACACATAAAATAACTTTAGCAGCATAGTATCTTTCATAAGCTCCTATCAGAAATTATTTGCTATTCATTGCTCTAACTTTCATATCATAAGGTTAATCCCAATTTAAGAAATCACAACATGGCTTGTTATAAAAAAAGTTAACTCGAATCAATGTATATATATAATATGTGTTCGCATATTGACTTCTTTCATTTAACTATGATTTATCAATAGGCAGAATGACCCAAGTTAAATACAACTATAACATCATAGAACTTAAATACAGTTTTCATATAAATTTTATACAATATGTCTTTTGCATATGATTTGTATATATTTTGTAAGTGGTGTGTTCTTCTTCCTTTCTGAAATTCCAATCAAAAATTTATCTCTTAATACAACTTTGATACATATCAACAAATTCATGTAAAAAAATAAATAATATTTACAACTTAAAAATATATTTCATACAATGATTCGTCACTACTATTTTCAACTTTCATACAACATTCAAATAAAAAAAATATATAATTACAATAGAATACAATTTAAATACAATTTGCATACAACTTTAATACAATTTCGTAAGTATATTGGATGTTATATATTCTTCTTCTTCGAGTTTCAATCTGAAATTCAAACAAAATTAAGTCTAATCTTCACCAAACACCCTAAAAAATGAGATATAAACTCCAAAGAATATTTTCAATTATTTTCAATAACACTCAATCCAAACAAACAATAGTTTTTGAAAATCCAAGTTCGAATTTAAAGTTTCGGAGCTTTTTAATAGTTGTCAATGGTGGAGAATCAAACACCTTCAAAATTTACGGATTGACAATTTCAATTCGAACACCAATTATGCAACATGAAGGAAAATTGCTAAGTTAAAGCAGAGAAGAATGAAGAAAAATTGGGGAAAGAATAGAGAATGAGAGAGACAAAGAGAGGGAGAGAGAAAGAGAGACACATAGAGAGAAATAATTGATTTCCTAATCAATTCCTAATATAAAGGGATACTCATTAATATTAATTTATATATAATTGATAAATTGTATATGCTTATGTAATTAAGTTAAAACTTCATTAGGAAGGTTAAATAAGTTTCATATATAGTATAAATAGGTAAAAATTCCTCTTTTTTTATTTTTTTTATTTTTTTTATTTAGGCACCTTATCTAAAGGAGTAACTTATTGAACACTTCATATTGATTGAAAATGTGTCTATTAGACACACACGTTACCCTCCTTGAGAGAGCGTGAAGAGACATAAGTTTTTTTCTTTCTTCTTTCTCTCTCATCTTGTCTCTTTCCACCACCATACTTCCCTTCCAAGAGAAACACCAGTGCAACAAATCCACCAAACAAGAAAAAACAAATTGTAGAAATACTTCACCTTTGGTTGCTCAATAGATATCTCATAATAATAATAGTAATCGCTGCGGCGTGCAGCCCGATCCATATATATAGTCAACTACGCTCACTGGGGGTGTGCAGACTCCGGAGGGGCTCTTATTGCCCAAACGTCATATTGCTGCGGCGCGCAGCCCGATCCAATACATATCGCTACGGCGTGTAGCCCGATTCATATAAATATCGCTGCGACGTGCAGCCCAATCCATAATATATGTATAATATCGCTGCGGCGTGCAGCCCGATCCATAGTGTGTATATATATATATTCCTCAACCTCTCTCAGTCATTAACCTCACGGCCACTCGGGCACATTAGTGAAAATCAGGAAAACTCAGCCCAAACAGTTTTTATCTATTAAGAAGTAGAGTAATGAAACCGTATTAAACAAAAAGTAGGTAAAACATGACTGAGGATATGCTTTCAAATCAAGTAGAGTGAGGAAAGTAGTAAAAATACCCCTATGGGTCTAAACAGGTCGGCACAAAGGCCCCAAACATGGCATTCAACCCAAGTTAACAAACAAATTTCTAAAGCACATGGATATCATGTACAATATATCAAAATATGCAACTATACAGTCGCCACGGGACGGACCAAGTCACAATCCCTACGGGTGCACGCCCACACGCCCGTCACCTAGCATGTGCGTCACCTCATTTATTAAAATAGTACGAAATTTTGGGGTTTCATACCCTCAGATCTAGATTTACAATGGTTACTTACCTCAAATCGGATGAAATACTACTCCGCGACGCCCTTGCCTCTCGACTCAGCCTCAACTCGCGTCGAATCTATCCAAAATCAGAATCATAACATCAATATATGCCAAGGGAACGAAGCCCATGCGAAAACAGTCAAATTAGATCAAAATCAATTGGTCAACCCCGACCCCCGGATCCACATCTCAGATTCCGATAAAAATCACAAAACTGGCATCCTTACACTCTCACGAGTTCATACATATCAAATACATCAAAATCCGACCACAAACGACCCCTCAAATCCTCAAATCAAAATCTCCAATTTCAAGCCCTAATTCCCCAATTTTTCACCCTTAATATCATAAATTTCATGCTCAAACAATTAAAAATCATCATAAATCGAGTTTTAGGTCCATGAAACTCACCTCAACGAAAACCCCCTTGATTCCCTCTTCAAAACCCTCCAAAAAGCTTCAACTCCGGATAAAAATGGTGGAAAACAACTCAAATTTCACGAAGGGGGACTTATATACTTTCTGACCCAGGGATTCCGCACCTGCGGTCCTTTTTCCGCTCCAGTGGTACCGCTTCTGCGGCCAAACCAACCGCTTTTACGGTTTTCACTTAAGTTCCTGGAACCGCACCTGCGGTCCCGCAGGTGCGTTCAACCTTCCGCACCTGCAAATTCTGGTCTTCTAGCTCATCGCCGCATCTGCGGCTGCTCTAACGCTTCTGCGATCTCGCACATGCGGTCCCCAACCCGCAGGTGCGGTTATGACAGGGGCAGCAGCTGAAGCTACTCACTTCCAAAACCAAACTTTTCCGAAAACCTTCCAAATTCATCCCGAGGCCCCCGGGACCTCAACCAAAATTACAAACAAGTCACATAACACTATTCAAACTTATACCAACCTCCGGAACCCTCAAAACAACATCGAATCATCAAAACACCTTCGGATTCAAGCCTAAGGTTTCCAAAACTTCCAAATTCCGCTTTCGATCAAAAAGCCTATCAAACCTCGTCCGAATGACCTAAAATTTTGCACACACGTCCCAAATGACACAGCGGACCTACTCCAATTTCCGAAATTCCATTCCGCCCCCTATATCAAAATCTCCACTACAAACCGGAAAACGCCAAAATTCCAACTTCGCCAATTCAAGCCTAAATCTACCCCGGACCTCCAAAACACATTCTGATCACGCTCCTAAGTCCCGAATCACCTCACAAAGCTATCCGAATCATAAAAACCAAATTCCAAGATCGTTTTCACACAAGTCAACTTCCGGTTGACTTTTCCAACTACAAGGCCAACTTAAGAGACTAAGTGTCTCATAACACTTCAAAACTACTCCAAACCCGAACCTACCGACATGATACGATGAGATGAAGCTGAACAACACATAAAGAAGTAGAAATTGGGGAAACGGAGCGGTAACTCATGAAACGACCGGCCAGGTCGTTACAGTTTAACAGCTTAACATATAGAGAAGATATACATTTATCACCAAAAGGCCATCAGCATTAGCATATCGAAAAGATATGCATTAAGAAACAAGTCAATGTGTAGAGATTAACATATAGAGACGAAATGTACCGTACCTTCATTTTCCAGTCAAAATAGCTTATAGAAAATATATGCATAAAGAGGCCTGTATACATTCCAAGACTAGCATATATAGAAGATATGCAATAAAATCATGTATACAGCCGAGGTGTTTGAAAATATGGAAGAGATGCAAAAACCAAACAATGATTAGTTTTTCTCATACCCCATGTACGTCATCAAGAGAGAAACATGAAAGGACGACCCTAGGGGATGAATTCTTATCCACACGGTGCACGGACAACTCACATGCCATAATATAACAATCGCACGGACCACTCACGTGCTACCAATTCAGTCTATATTAAACAGAAAATATATACAAGAATATATATATATATATATATATATATATATATATATATATATACGAGCAGTGAATATCAAATCACATACACATGAACTGCAGAAAGTGACGTGCTACGGTGTATGCATGTGCGAAGTGTGCTACCATAGCGCAAATACACAATAAAATAACAATTATCATGTTAAATAGGATATTAACCTACGCATGATCTCTAACATGATTGAAGTAGCTCACGAAGGGGTACAAACATATGAAGCATGAGCAAGAAGCTTAGTATTCAATACAAGACATAAAACAACCTAAACACAACCCCGAGCATGGATAAAAACCTAGTGCCCGCACACATGCTCTTGTGCCACATGTGCGTCATCCTCGGCATGTAGCTGTCACGACCCAAAGTCCCTCCGAATGAGTCGTGATGGCACCTAGTATCTAAACTAGGTAAGCCTAACATTAACAGAAAATAATATGAATATTCACTAACTTCAAATTATATAACTCTGAACACTTACAATTCCCAAAACCGGTGGTACAAGTCATAAGCCTTTCTAAGAGTAGTTATACAAAATAAATACAACATTGTTCTAGAACAAGAAGGAACAAATGAAAGCAAATACAAACGAAGGTGACTCCGAGGCCTGCGAACGCAGTGGCAGGATTACCTTGAGTCTCCACCACGACGATCCGCTTGACTACTACTGATCAAATACCTGGACCTGTACACAAAAACAAAATATACAGAAGCGTAGTATGAGCACATCACGGCGGTGCCCAGTAAGTATCAAGACTAACCTCGATGGGGTAGTGACGAGGAATAGTCAAGACACCTACTAGTCAAATAAATTGAACAGGATATAATAATGAACTATCAAGATAAAATTAACAAAGTAATATCAATAGCAGGGAGTAATCCAACTACAAATAGTAGAGACAATAAAGGGAAACACGGATAGTAATGAACGATAATCAAATAAAGTAACACCAACATGACTGGAACACAGACAAGTAAGGATACGTTCAAACAAAGAAAGCAATGCCAACTCAATCCTTCGCATCATTTATAATACACAATTCCGACCATCTCAATCCTTGGTATCTCATGTCATAATATCACGTTCCACGCCTTTAGTACACATGGCACTTTGTGCCCACATATCTCCATCTCACTTTGATCAACATCATCCTCATGCCACTCAGTACATGGGGTCCATAACCTATACAATAAAGATGTTCAAGGAGTCTCATTTACATAACAATAAGAAGATTACGACTTCTAAACTAATTAGGAAATCAACAAGAAAAGAAGAAGTTATTTTTAGAAATCATTTGAATAAGAAAATACACTTTTTTAAATAAAATATAACATCGAATGAACTATTACATTTAATATAGGATTTTAAATAAAATTAAAACTTAGTAGAGATTCCCTTTTAAGTAAGATTCAACATTATTGGGTTAAGGAGAAAGTTTATTGAGGAACTAGTTGATATAGACCATAACATTTATAGAAATTGAGTTATAGAAAGGTGTATATATATATATACTCGGTGGGTGCAAATTTAAAAGTCATTTATAGCAATGTAGTACTAATTCCTTTATTTTTAAATCACGATACTACTAATAACTTAACAGGATAGGAGGAAAAGATTCAACGTAATAAATTTACTTTAAGGTCTAATTCACCAGAATTATACTTTCGGGAAAAATTCAAGGAACAACGGCAGGTCAACATCTCAATGCCAAAATCGACCCTCAAAACTCAGTGAAACTGAAACCCGGATTACAAATCGTCAAAGTTTTAAACAAATGGACCAGGGTCTTCTTAGTATTCAGCTATAACCAAATCCTAAATAGAATATAAAACCACCGAATAACTTGTACTGTCAGAGAGGATTACATAAACATATATATATATATATATATATATATATATATATATATATATATATATATATATATATATATATATACGGGGTGCATCCTGAATCCTCCCTTATTCCTCCGTAACAATTACAATAAAAGTAAATAGTATATATATTTGCTGCGGCGTGCAACCCGATCCCACCAATCCTCCCTTATTCCTCCTTATCAGTTACAATAAAAGTGCATAGCATATATATCACCATATCAATAACAACATGATCATTCTACCTTATTACTCCTTGTTGCGGCGTGCAACCCGATCCCACCAGTCCACCTTTATTACTCCTCAATATATATATATCACCCTTATTCCTCCTGTTGCAGCATGCAACCCGATCCCACCTGTCCACCCTTATTACTCCTTGTTGCGGCGTGCAACCCGATCCCACCAGACAACATTAATTCTCCCTTATCCCTCCTCAACATATCAACAACCAGACATAGTTTATAATAAACAACAACACAATTCAACAACCCAATCACAAGTATTTCTACCACCAAGAGTGTGAGTACATGACAACAAGAGAATCACGGAAAAACCAAGAAGCACAACAACCTTTACAAAAACAACAAAACATATAAGGCACGTGATAACTAAGCCGACAGCCACAACAATTTGGACATATAGCATATAGGCACAGAGTCATAGAGGGATTTCACAATTAAGAATAACCAAACAATAAGGAGGACAATTACTCCAATCAAAGCAATTAAGGGCCAAGTAACAAGTAAGAATTAGAGAAAAGTTAACAACATTGTATGGATCATATAGAGGCAACAAGCAATTAGGAAACACAATCATATCGTAAAACTTCCTACTTAACGGACATAAGGACCTAAGAACCCTAAAGGAAAATTTTCCACAAGTAAGTCCGAGCACACACTCGTCACCTCACGTGCACGGACTACAAATAGCATAGAAGACTCAATTCCTAAGGGGGAGTCCCCCGCACAAGGTTAGGCAAGATACTTACCTCAATCCGGCCAATTCAATACTCAATTTAGCTTTTTCTTTACCAATTCATCAATGCCCGACTCAATGTCACGACCCAAAATCTACTAAGGGTCGTGATGGCGCCGAACTCCACTGTCAGGCAAGCCAACAACAAATAACTAGTAACTTCTCGTTTTAAATATTTCTGAAATCACTTCTTTTATGCGTTTAAACAATACGTGATAAATTCCACTGAATAAATGATGAAACATTTAACAATTTTAAATTTCTGAATAAACCCATAGACATCCCCAGAACCCGGTGCCACAAGTGCATGAGCTATTTCTAAGAAACAATACAATACAACATCCGTCCGGAATACAAATGGACAGAAAGTAAATACAATATACTGGAAGGGACTATACTAGCTGCGGGCCGCCTCGAGTAATGCAACTCACCTAGTCCCAGTATCATCCATGCTGCTACGCCCAGTAGGCCACTAGTAGTACATGAGCCTGTGCAACAAAAATGCACAGAAGTGTAGTATGAGTACAAAAATAACGTTTACTCAGTAAGTATCCCGCCTAATCTCGAAGAAGTAGAGATGAGATGGCAACTTCGACACTTACTAAAGGTCCAGTAATAGTAATATCAACGCAATGACTCACGGATTTATTAAGAACAACAGTAGATTCAAGTAATTTACTAAAGAGGCAGAAGTTCCTCTTTATTAAAAGTGTCCAGATTCATAATCCATTAATTAACAATTATCTCACGTCGGGAGAGCATATATTAGTATCAACAAATATCAAAGCAAGCAATACAAGCATGCGCAACTCATGCCGAGGTCGTACTGCCCGATCCAACAATATTTAAAAATGGGCACTGCCGAGGGTCGAGCCGCCCGAAGCATAGATGCATCTATTACCCCGCTCACGAACCATACATGCGACGCGGTGAAACTTAAATAAGCAATCATCCTACTCGCGAACCTTACATGCGACGCAGGTACACATAGAAATACATGCTCAAACAGCAGATTAAGAATTTATCGAGGAACATTTATCAAAATAAAAGCCAATTCTCTTTTAGCGATTTAAGAAAATGAAGTTTAATCCTTTTAGAAATTCATTTACCAATTCGACAGGATTTAAGCAATTCAACTTTAACCAACATTACAATATTCCAAGTACAACATGCTTTTGGGTGCTAGACTACCCGGACAATAACATAGTAGTAGCTACGCGCGGACTCTCGTCACCTCGTGCGTACGTAGCCCCCCACAAATAGGAGCACATAACCAACTAACTAACCTATGGGGACATTTCCCTCTTACAAGGTTAGAAAGGAGACTCACCTCGCTCCAAAGATCCATACCGGCCTTCCACGCCTTTCCGAAAACTCAAATTGATGCACAACGCTCCAAAATTAGCCAATAGTTATGCAAATCCATTAATATACGATAAACTACTCATATTAAACCAATTTACAACAATTCCTAACCCCGATCGGAAAGTTGTCAAAAATGCCCTCGGGCCCACGTGCCCAGATTTCCAAAATTTTCGAAGAATAAGTTCTTACCCATAGCCTCACGCACTCAAATATATACTTTTCTCTTAATTCCATACCCAAAATTGTGGTCAAATTCCAAGAATATAAATTCCTAGGTCTTTCTACCAAAACCCCAAATTTCTACCAATTTACATGCTAAATCTATACATAATCAATGTATTTAACTCAAGATGGATGTCGTTGATGATGAAAAATCTCACTTGAAACTCTCCCAAAAATCGCCCAAGACAAGAAAAATATGAGAGAAATGGCCAAATCTTGATTTTTAAAAGAGCCACTGCCTCCAGCACTTTCCGCACCTGCGGTCCTATGACCGCTTCTGCGGTTCCGTAGGTGCGGGCCAACCTCCGCTTCTGCGGTTATGCTCCCTTCCGCTTCTGCGCCTCGTCCACCGCAGGTACGATCCCGCTTCTGCGGCCCCATGACTGCATCTGCGGTCTCTTCACTCCTGACCCCAAAACCGCATCTGCGCCTTCCTAGCCGCTTCTGCGGCTCCGCACCTGCGGCCAAACCCTCGCAGGTGCGGTCATACCAGATACCAGCAACTTCAGCCTTTTCCAAAATTCCATTTTCGAACCGTTAACCACCCAGAATCTACCCGAGGCCCCCGGGACCCCAACCAATCATACCAACCAGTCCCAAAACACATTACGAACTTGTTCGAGGCCTCAAATCATATCAAACATCGCTAAAACCAAGAATCGACCTCCAATCCAAGCTTTATGAACTTTAGAATTTCAAACTTCTACTTTTGATGATTAAACCCATCAAATCACGTCCGATTGACTTCAAATTTTGCGCACAAGTCATATTCGACATTACGGACCTACTCCAACTTCCGGAATCGGATTCCGACCATATCAAAAAGTCCACTTCCGGTCAAACTTCTCAAAAACCTTCAAATTTCTATCTCTAGCCAAATGGCTCCAAAATGCTCCACGGACATCCGAATTTACTTCCGATCGCGCTCCCAACTCCAGAATCACCATACAGAGCTACTCACAGACTCGGAATCCCAAACGGACATCGATAACACTGAAATGCTCTTCAACCCAAACTTATGAAATTTCTTCCAAAATGCTAACTTCCACAACAAGCGCCAAAATGCTCCCGGGTTATCCAATACCCGATCCGGGCATACGCCCAAGTCCGAAATCGTCATGCGAACCTGCTGGAACCTTCAAACCCCGATTCCGAGGTCGTTTACTCAAAGTTCTGATCTTAGCTAATTCTTTCAACTTAAGGCTTCTGAAATGAGAATTTTCTTTCCAAATCAACTCCGAACTTCTCGAAATTCAATTCCGACCACGCGTACAAGTCATAATACCTGAAATGAAGCTGCTAATGGCCTTAAACTACTAAACGGCGCGCTAGAGCTCAAAACGACCGGTCGGGTCGTTACATTCTCTCCCACTTAAACATACGTTCGTTCTCGAACGTGCTAAGAACTATGCTGGGGTTGTCCGAAATCACTGTTTAACACCTCGAGCACCTACCCGTGCTACTACGACTCAGCTGGGCACCCTAGCCCGATCGATTTGAAGATATCCTTGTTCACTTAAGCAAATAAGACTTAGAGCCAATTCTAACATCCAGAATTCTTTGCCAGGCCTGTTCCAACATACGCTCAGTGTATCAATAACTACACGAAACACCAAAACATGACTGCATACCTTAGCTAAATTTACAACTTGCACCACTTTCCTCACAGTTCCACAATAACATTCTCTGATCAAATTAATCGAAATTCCACGAATCTGATGCTCTCATTGCATCTCATGACCTACATAGGTCTTGCTCTAGTTCTTACAATACCACCATGACGGAAGAGATGTGTAGAAATTCATAATCGACTGCCAAATCAACAAATCATTGGGTCTATACTTCTGACAAGAATCATGACCTCATTCTGAACCAGATAATAGTCTTAGCTCCTTAATATACTTCATATAGTCAGATTGCACTGATCCTAAATCCAATGATCTCGTCTCACCCAGTACGAACTGCTCAGGCAATAAGCCACCCCGGACATAATCAAAAGTCTCATATGGTGCCACAATGTGCAAATAGGCTACCAATTCGAACGCGATACAATGAAAACGAACTCTGAAAAGGAAATCCAATCACCCCGCTCGCAAATCATACATGCGACGCGGTCAACATAATTGAACTGACACCCCGCTCGCGAATCATACATGCGACGCGCGCACACAGCTAATATGAGTCTTCCTCAAAAAAATAGGAGACAAAACACATAAAAACAGATATAGGGAACTGTACTCAACATCATACTGTTGCGGTGCGCAACCTGCTCCAAACAACATACCCATGGCGGCGTGCCACCCGATCCACACATAAAATTCGCATAAGGAGATACTCCCGATGTTCATTATAACAAGATACCGAATATCGGTCCCAAGCACGCTAAGTACATAATACCATCCCTGGGGAGACATATAGCGCTATAAGCTACAAACTCAAGCACAACTGAGGTACGATATACGATCTGAATCTCAAGAGCCATTTTGCTCATATAACATCATCACTACGCGAAACCTCAACACATAAGCAATTCACCGAGCCGTCTCACAACTCGCACGGTGCAATACATCATTACATGAAATAACCGGCGACGAAATACGCCCTGACTACTCTTCCATAAGAAGCGCATTACTGAAATGAACACATCTGGCCTGATATAGAGCCCATATTCACATTTAAATCCATCCACAGACCTCAAGCTGATTCTGATCGTACTGAATCAGGCCAATAACCTTTCAAAGGTTTATGACAACTCCCCTTTCTCTCATAACACATAAGAATAACCATCATAATCAGAGTAATCATCCACAGTCCACAACTCAATAAATCAAGTTCCCTCCAGGCATCAATTCCCAAATCAACGATATCACCACAATCTCATACTTGGTTTAACTCTTCAACCAATCAAGTGACTACATGCCACACTTATACAACCTTCCTGGCACGCTCCCACAACCTTCCGTAACAGATAACAGATCTGTACATCCAACCCACCGGCCGCACTAACGCTAAAAAGCGATCAAGAATCCCTAACAAGGATGCAAAGCCTTTTTCACAAAACACCGACCTCAAGTGACGCTGAAGGCAATACCAACTTACTTTAAACATCGAAACTACTTTCCTGCTCATCCGAGCTCGCGACATCTTTGTTAACACTGAACTGCAACCTTGATCCTTACTTCAAATCCCATACCGCTCACTGCACCCAACATGCCAATATTTAATAGGACACGATTTCCATCATAACTCCGGAACCACTAATAGGTTAACGCTTCATCATATAAAACCTTTCACTTAACTCATTTCAGGAGAACCATCTCCACACGCAGGTGAATTCTCATAACCGCAGAATATCCAAATCTCCGAGTAGTGGTCTATCCCACAATAACCCTTCCGGGATCCGCCTACACGTAACAGGCCATAACAGTGGAATACCTCTGAATAACTTCAATTACGGAGGTCGACAAGCCTCACACGTGCCGTCACAAATCACTTGCATAACTTGATCACGTTGAATGAACTGATCACTACCACCAATATGCCAATTCAACAATGGCTAATCAATCTATATTCTTCCCATTTATCCTGATTTCCTTATAAGTAATAATAACTCCATTTAACACATAACGCACCCCATCCGCACTCGTCCCGAGTGACCTTGAATCATGAGACCACGCTGTCTCTAATCCCACGAACCATTTCATACCTCCCTTGTGCGCACAATCGCATCCTCAACTAGTATGCCCATTCTGATAATCCCTCTATGAATCCGAAGTCTTTTCTTATTTTCCTCCCAAATGCTACACTGCAAGTCAAAACATCATAGAACATTCTGGGCCTCTTCTCATAAGCTGCTACAAAAGCTTGATTCTTAACCGTACCTATAGGCTCGAAATCATTAGGCACCACACTTTAACTTTTGAATTCACTAGGGCTGCTGTTGAGAGCCACCCGCTCTGACTTGGCCCCGAATATAATCAACTCCATGAATCTTCTAGCACATGAATACCCTCACGACGAAGCACCCGGCAGAATCACTTTCCTTGAAACCCGCATCCATACAAGGCATGAATCCTGAATCCTTCCCCAAGCCTGAACATGAGCCAATAAGGCCAACCATAGCACACCTTTAACAATTCCTTTGCTCAATTTACCACTTATGTTCTTTTCCTGTAGCTGAAATAACCCATCAATATGCTAATAACCAGAAACCTCGCAAGTAGTTAACCATGAAACCCAATCTTAGGCGGTGGGACTCTCCCACTTAGCTTGAAGCCACTATTACACAACTCTAGAATTCACCAAGATTCCTTATCTCTTATTGGAATAACCTTACGCAATCAACCGCAAAAGTTCTCGAAATCTTTCAGTAAAACCCCTTTTTATACTCTGAATCATTAACCACATTCGCACGACCAATCTCTTCGCGATATAACCAATAGAATTCTTAGTAGAAGCTTCGCCAATCATGTGACCGCCGATTTGCTCACTGGAGATAACCCACCTGTGGAATTTACGTGCCGACATCTTCCAACGCTGCTGCACGGGGTATAATCATTACGACATCAATAACCCATCCTGAGTTCGAGCTCACTCTCTAGTTGCACAAGTCCATTCATCCCTCGTGGACATCAATTACATGTGCGGCAACATCCTTCCAATTCAAAGTTATGTTGTATCCTTCTTCATTTCAAGCAGCTCCTTTCCGTTATATCAAATCTCCTGTCGCATAATAGTCCATACTTCAAATTAATCTGTAGGCCCAAATCACCGATCACTAAAATTCCCAAATCACTCCAAACTCTCCCACTTTGGCAAAACTCACCCCTTTAGTCGACTACCCGACCTTTGCTTCTTATACCTGGCCTTCTAGAAATTCTAACCACCGCCTGCCACTCCCCACATGTCCTTCCTCATCCTTTGCCGCTCAGTTGTTGCCTTAAATAAAATCTACCTTCGTGGCACTTGAACCCACAATTGCTGCTAACTTTGAACCTTTTGGAAGATCATCTTCCTCATACCGTCGACATTAGAAACATTGATTCAATCCTGAACTACCGCACCCTGCGATATCTGACAGCCACATTTTCAATATTATTTCACAATAGCTTACCCCAAAGGCGAATTGTAGAAGATCATAACACCGGCGAACTTAGTACATTCAATAGGGACAACTACACCTCATCATAGAAGAAAACTCTACCACGCTCGCAAATACCAAATCTCATTACTCCATCAACCAAATCTGCACATTCTTAGTCGATTGCCTTTCCTCCGCCAGAAGTAAAATACCGAATCTCTGAATCATGCACTGAGTAAACCTCCCTTCAAGTCATTCCCTGCCCCGACAGGTAGGCAAACATCCTCCCATCATATCAATACTGCGGAACAATCGTTCATAGTATCATGGCAACTTGTGCCTAGCCTCAGAGCTCTCAGAAGTACCGCTACTGAGCTGAAATGACAGAATATCCTTCCACAAGGCGACGATAATAGCTCAGACAACTATGTAGGGAGAAACATCCTGCACCACCTCGGTAGTACCATTACAATTCTTCCATTCTCGATTTATAACAAGCGTTTCGCGTCGCGTAGGATTGAGCAGGAAGGAAACAGGGGTACAAGCCTCCAGGAATCAAATCGCACGATGAGGAATCAAGAAAGGAAGTACTCCTAACAGCCCTGCAGCCTCCCGAAGATAAGTACAGATGTCTCTGTACCGATCCGCGAGACTCTACCAGACTTGCTCATGACTCGTGAGACCCTAGGAACCTAGTGCTCTGATACCATGTTGTCACGACCAAAAATCTACTAAGGGTCGTAATGGCGCCGGACTCCACTGTCAGGCAAGCCAACAACAAATAACTAGTAACTTCTCGTTTTAAATATTTTTGAAATCACTTCTTTTATGCGTTTAAACAATACGTGATAAATTTCACTGAATAAATGATGAAACATTAACAATTTTAAATTTCTGAATAAACCCATAGACATCCCCAGAACCCGGTGCCACAAGTGCATGAACTATTTCTAAGAAACAATACAATACAACATCCGTCCGGAATACAAATGGACAGAAAGTAAATACAATATACTGGAAGGGACTATACTAGCTGCGGGCAGCCTCGAGTAATGGAACTCACCTAGTCCAGTATCATCCACGCTGCTACGCCCAGTAGGCCACTAGTAGTACATGAGCCTGTGCAACAAAAATGCACAGAAGTATAGTTTGAGTACAAAAACAACGTGTACTCAGTAAGTATCCCGCCTAATCTTGAAGAAGTAGAGACGAGATGGCAACTTCGACACTTACTAAAGGTCCAGTAATAGTAATATTAACGCAATGACTCACGGATTTATTAAGAACAACAGTAGATTTAAGTAATTTACTAAACAGGTAGAAGTTCCTCTTTATTAAAAGTCTCCGGATTCATAATCCATTAATTAACAATTATCTCTAGTCGGGAGAGCAGATATTAGTATCAACAAATATCAAAGCAAGCAATACAAGCATGCGCAACTCATGCCGAGGTCGTACGGCCCGATCCATCAATAATTAAAAATGTGCATTGCCGAGGGTCGAGCGGCCCGAACCATAGATGCATCTATTACCCCGCTCGCAAACCATACATGCGACGCAGGTACACATAGAAATACATGCTCAAACATCATATTAAGAATTTATCGAGGAACATTTATCCAAATAAAAGCCAATTCTCTTTTAACGATATAAGAAAATGAAGTTTAATCCTTTTAGAAATTCATTTACCAATTCAACAGGATTTAAGCAATTCAACTGTAACCAACATTACAATTATTCCAAGTACAGCATGCTTTTGGGCCCTAGACTACCCGGACAATAACATAATAGTAGCTACGCACGGACTCTCGTCACCTTGTGCGTACGTAGCCCCCCACGAATAGGAGCACATAACCAATTAACTCACCTATGGGCACATTTCCCTCTTACAAGGATAGAAAGGAGACTCACCTTGCTCCGAAGATCCATACCGGCCTTCCACGCCCTTCCGAAAACTCAAATTGATGCACAACGCTCCAAAACTAGCCAATAGTTATGCAAATCCATTAATATACCATAAACTACTCATATTAGCCCAATTTATTTCAATTCCTAACCCCGATCGGAATGTTGACAAAAACGCCCTCGGGCCCACCTGCCCGGATTTCCAAAATTTTCGAAGAATAAGTTTACCCATAGCCTCACGAACTCATATATATACTTTTCTCTTAATTCCATACCCAAAATCGTGGTCAAATTCCAAGAATATAAATTCCTAGGTCTTTCTACCAAAACCCTAAATTTCTACCAATTTACATGCTAAAATCTATACATCATCGATGTATTTAACTCAAGATGGATGGGATTAGCTTACCTTATCGTTGATGATGAAAAATCCCACTTGAAACTCTCCCAAAAATCGCCCAAGCCAAGAACAATATGAGAGAAATGCCCAAATCTCGATTTTTAAAAGAACCACTGCCTCTAGCACTTTCCGCACCTGCGGTCCTATGACTGCTTCTGCGGTTCCGCAGGTGCGGGCCAACCTTCCGCTTCTGCGGTCATGCTCACCAGGCCTCCCTTCCACTTCTGCGCCTCATCCACCGCAGGTGCGGTCCCGCTTCTGCGGCCCTACGACCGCATCTGTGGTCTCTTCACTCCTGACCCCAAAACCGCATCTGCGCCGTCCTAGCCGCTTCTGCGGCCAAACCCTCGCAGGTGCGGTCATACCAGATACCAGCAACTTCAGCCTTTTCCAAAATTCCATTTTCGATCCGTTAACCACCCGGAATCCACCCGAGGCCCCCGGGACCCCAACCAATCATACCAACCAGTCCCAAAACACATTACGAACTTGTTCGAGGCCTCAAATCATATCAAACAAACGCTAAAACCAAGAATCGAGCTCCAATCCAAGCTTTATGAACTTTAGAATTTCAAACTTCTACTTTCGATGATTAAACCCATCAAATCACGTCAGATTGACTTCAAATTTTGCGCACAAGTCATATTCGACATTACGGACCTACTCCAACTTTCGGAATCGGATTCCGACCCCGATATCAAAAGGTCCACTTCCGATCAAACTTCTCAAAAACCTTCAAATTTCTATCTCTAGCCGAATGGCTCCAAAATGCTCCACGGATATCCGAATTTACTTTCGATCGCGCTCCCAACTCCAGAATCACCATACGGAGCTACTCCCAGACTCGGAATCCTAAAAGGACATCGATAACACTGAAATGCTCTTCAACCCAGACTTATGAAATTTCTTCCAAAATGCTAACTTCCACAACAAGCGCCAAAACGCTCCCGGTTTATTCAAAACGCGATCCGGGCATACGTCCAAGTCCGAAATCGTCATGCGAACCTGCTGGAACCTTCGAACCCTGATTCCGAGGTAGTTTACTCAAAGTTTCGATCTTAGCTAATTCTTTCAACTTAAGGCTTCTGAAATGAGAATTTTCTTTCCAAATCAACTCCGAACTTCCCGAAATTCAATTCCGACCACGCGTACATGTCATAATACCTGAAATAAAGCTGCTCATGGCCTTAAACTGCTTAACGGCGCGCTAGAGCTCAAGACGACCGATCGGGTCGTTACACTCAATCTAGCCAAAAACGACTCGAATACATCAAGCAATGCGAGAGAAAACAATTTCAATTAACAAAACTATGATACTTATACAATTGGAAAAAACGTCAACAAAAGTCAACTCCCTGGGCCTACATCTCGAAACCCGACAAAATTTACAAAAATCGAACACCCATAACGCTACGAGTTCACCCATACAAAAATTATCAAATTCTGATAGCATTTGGTCATCGGAATCATCATTTTACATTTTTGAAAGATTTCCCAATTTTTCCCAAATTTTCATTTAGATTCTCATAAATTTGATGTTAAATCTAAGATATAATCACAAAATATAGTTGGAAATTAATTAGAGACACTTACCCAGTGATTTCGTATGAAAATACCCTCTCAAAATCGTCTCACCTCGAAGCTAGGGTTCAAAAATATGAAGAATGAAGCAAAAACTCAAAATTGTCAGCACTTAACAGGCTGCAGATGTCGCATTTGCGACAGGGAGTTCGCAAATGCGACCCTCGCAAATGCGGGAAAACTATCGCAATTGCGAACATGACAGATTCCTGCTGAGGTTGAATTTACGACAGAATCTTCGCAAATGCGATGGAAGGACTTTCGCAAATGCAGCAAAGTCCTTCGCAAATGCGAACTTTGCCCAGCAGCTTAGACCTCACAAACGCGATGGCTGCTTCGCAATTGTGGCTGTCGCATTTGCGACCAATACATCGCAAATGCGATGATACCAGTACCAACTATCAAAACTATGAAAAAAAATTCTTCCGAAAATCACATGAGCCCTCGGGGCTCCAAACCAAATATGCACACAAGTCTAAAAATACCTCTCAAACTCGCTGGCGTGCTCAAATCATCAAGATAACTTCAAAACCACGAATTGGATGCCAAAACGCATGAAAAATCACCATGAACTTCAAGAACTTCTAGAATTGCAACCAAGCGTCCGAACCCTATCAAATCAGCTCCAAACGACACCAAATTTTGCAGGCAAGTCCCAAATGACATAACGGAGCTGTTTTAATTTACGGAATTGCGTTCCGACCTCAATAACACAAAAGTCAACTATGGGTCAAACCTCTCCATTTTCCAAACTTCATCTTTTTCCAACTTTCGTCGAAATGCCTCAAATTACCCTACGGGCCTCCAAATCCAAATCCGAACGCATGTCTAAGTCCAAAATCATCATACAAAGTTTCTGACATCATCCAAAACTCATTCCGGGGCAGTTTACTCAAAAGTCAAATTCTCACCGCTTAAGCTTCCAAAACTCGATTCCTTCTTCCAATTCGACTCTGATTCATCTGGAAATAGATTCCAACCATGCACGCAAGTCGATACACATAATACGAAGCTGCTCGTGACCTCAAACTGCCGAATCGGATATAATTGCTCAAAATGACCAGTCGGGTCGTTATAGTAGCCATTATCAACAATTCAAGCAACTAATGTCTCAAACCTGGGTTAGGCAAGATACTTGCCTCACACAAGCCAAATCAATACTCTAAAAATGCTTTCACACACGAATCGAACTTCAAGCGGCTCAAATCTAGCAAAATAATAACTCAATAGAGTCAAATAAAGCTATATGAATCAATTCCAAACAATAAAAATTCAATCTTTATTCAATTTTCAAAAGTCAACAAAAGTCAATCCAGGCCCACATGGTCAAAACTCGAATCAACGGGTAGATCCTGACTACCCATAATCCCACGAGTTCAAATATGTGATTAGATTCCAAAATAAAGCCCAAGTCGATGTTCAAATCCTCAATTTTATACGACCTTCAAATCCTCAATTTTCACTCTCTTAAGTTGTAGGCAAAAATCCCAATTTCCTCTTTCAAATCTATGTTCCTAGTGCACAAATCTATGAGAAATCGAGATACATAATCAAATCCAAGTATAAAATACTTACCCTCAAAGTGGTGATGAAAAACTCTCAAAAATCACCTCTAGCCAAGCTCCAAAACTCCAAATATTGAAAAATAGGCCAAACCCTTGAAATATAAGTTTGCCCAGCGATTTCCATATCTGCGGACAGATCAATGGCATATGCGGTACCTATAATGACCCGGCCGGTCGTTTTGAGAATTTAAGATCCGTTCGGCGGCGTAAGGTCTTGAACAATTTCATAACATGTGTATCGACTTGTGTGCATGGTTGAATTCAGTTATCGGATGATTCGGAGTCGAATTGGGAGAAGGAATCTAGTTTTGGAAGCTTAAGCGGCAAGAATTTGACCGGAATTGGGCTCCGAAATGGGTTTTGGATGATCTTAACAGCTTCGTATGGTTATTTTGGACTTAGGCGCACGTCCGGATTTGGATTTGGAGGTCCGTAGAGTAATTTGAGGCAAATCGGCGAAAGTTGGAAAAGTTGAAGTTGGAAAATGAAGAAGTTTGACCCACAGTTGACTTTTGTGCTATCGTGGTTGAAATGCGATTCCGAGAGTTAGAACATCTCCGTCTTGTCATTTGGGACTTGTCTGCAAAATTTGGCGTCATTCCGGGTTGATTTGATTGGTTTCGGCACGAGTTTTCAAAGTCGGAAGATTTAAAAGTTCATAGTTTGATTCATGGCGCGATTTGCATTTCCGGTGTTGTTTGATATGATTTGAGATCTCGAGCGAGTCCGTTTTAGGTTATAGAACTTGTTTGTGTGTTTAGACGGGGTCCTAGGGGCCTCAGGTGTGATTCGGACGAGGTTCAGATATTTTGCATAGTTTTAAACAGGTTTGGTTCTGGTGTTTTTGCACCTGCGAGCTTGGAGCGCAGTTGGGGCTCCACTTCTGCGGTCATGAAAGCCTGGGAGTGACGAGGCCAATGTGTATTGAAATTTTTTGCTCGTACTCTGTCAAATTCTAATATAGTTTAAGATATCGTCCCACAGAGACTAGATAATCTATGCTACAGACTTGTAATATTTTAACTATTATTTGAGAGAATCAAATTGATGAAAAGTGAGTGAAGTTTAAAACTTGTTAATTACTTAAACAAAACAAATAACTTTTGGAAGATTTATAATTAAAAGAAAAGAGTTGGGAATCATTGAATTCACTTGATAATATTACTATAATAAAATCTAAATTTCTACATTTATTTCTCTAAAAAATAATTTCTTATTTCTAATACAATTATATTGTGCTCACTAAGAAATAACCAATTAATAACACTCCGTGGGAATTATGTTAATTAATCAATTTAAGACTAGTGACGTTTAAACCGAAATATTTTTCTTGCTTGAATTGTGCTAAAAGAAAGTAAAAACTTCGTGAGAATATTTTTACCAAGGATCAATAATCTTGCCTATAACAATTCCTCCGTGAGAACTAAAACTGAGACAAGCAAGATTACTGACTTGAAATAATAGTTTACTGAAAAATTACTTTCACACTACTATTTTATTCATCAGTAATTATATATTAATTATGCTCCGCGAGAATTACAAAATTAATATAAGAATAACTTAGAGATAAAAAATATATAGATGTGATGATAGAGTAATTAAAAACCATCATTTCAGCACAGTATGAAAGGTAAACAAAAAGTTTCAAGCCAAGAATATATAAAAACTAAGATAATATTATAAGATATATCAAGCTTCATCAACTATCCCAAAGAAAATAGATTACTCCGTTATGGAGTAAGAAAATCTAAAAAGGATATTTAGAAGACTAGAAATATTTTTACTACAAGGAAAGAAAAGAAAGAAAGACCAAGACTAGTTTTTGTCTTACAAAGATTGAATAAGCTTATACAAAGATAGCTTGCTATTTATATGAAAAGGAGTAACTTTTGTCATGTTTCACTTTTGTGAATGTGAAATTCATGTATGTGAAGTGATCTTTGTGTATGTAGATTCCATATATGCAATTATGGCACTTGTGCTTCACTCTTGACTTCATGAGTTAGTCTTGCAAATGTAGGTTCCATCTATGCGAATGTGACCTTTGCAAATATAGATTCCACACATGCATATATGACTCTTTTACTTCCATTCTTGACTTCATAGGTTATATTTGCATATGTAGGTTCCATATATGCAAATGTGACCTTTGTGTATATAGATTCCACATATGCATCTATAGCTCTTTTGCTTCCATTCATGACTTCATGGGTTAGACTTGCAAATGTAGGTTCCATATATGCGAATGTGNCTCTAAATATCTATTTCCATAAACCCATATGTATATTCCACATTTGCGAATATGAACATGATGTGTGCAACTGTGGCTTTGCTTCATTCTCTTATCTTTTAGCTTATTTCCTTCTTTTTCATAATTTCTTTTTTCCTACAAGATTTGTTAGAAAATATGCAAGGATAGGATATTCTTATTCATATTTTATTTTAAAAACTTAGTTTTTACATATGAAATTACATGAATAATTTATATCAATCAAATACCCCCATACTTGAACTTTTGCTCGTCCTCGAGGAAAAGGAATACTTTTAAAATATATCATCCGAGATCCATGACTATTGTAGGATAGACAATTTATACAAAATAAATATCCTCCAATATGGTCAATACAATTAACCTTTTTAAATTCACCAAATTTTTTACCTTATTTCTGAATTCTACTTTGATCAACAAGAACTTGTATTCTTCTTCCGTTGAATCTTTCAAAACTGATAGATTTATGATCACTTATTCAGTTAATATCATACTCTTGTCCATAGGCTTGCTCCTTATATTTTTCTCCACTAATATAGGTTCAACACTGATTTTTAGAATCTTTCTTGGACTTTTCTTGGCTTGTAATGTTAGGCTTCAGGCTGGTAGGATAAGGATATTTTTAGAGTGACTTCTTTTCCCCAGCTTGGAGCAAACATTTCTTGGTGCTCGACATTTCCTCCCTTTGATAACACTTTTTTTTTTGGTTTTGTCTTTTTTTTGAAATCTCAAATATCTTATGTTCGCATAATTTTTGTTTCTTCTTCTTGCATCCTTTTTAAAAAAAATATATATACACGCCAATCTCTACTCATTTATATATATATATATATATTTCTTTTCTTTTTCTTCTTCTTTATAAGAGATCAAGGTGTTGAAAAAAATGGGATAAAGGCTCAAAGAAGGGTTCTAATGGAATATTTATATGTATTTGGTTAGAAAATAAGAAGGCTAGAAAATGGTAAATCAAAGAAAGCCTAATTTCATTTTCCAAAAATCAGTGTCACATATTATTTCGCCTTGAGAAACATTTAGAGCAAGTTCTTGTCACGACCCTAAAACGGACCCGGTCGTGATGGCGCCTATCGTGAAACTAGGCAAGCCGACACAAACCCCAAAACCAACCCAACAATCAAAATAAGTCATTTAAAAGTCGTTAATAAGATAAAAAACTGTAATGTAAAAGGTAGCATAGAACAGTGCGGAAACAAAACACAGCCTGACATCGGGGTGTCACCAGTCATGAGCAACTACAACTCGTCTAGAAATACGAAAAGACAAAATAGTCTGAAACAAACTAATACAAAGCGGAATAAAGATAAGAAGGAGAAGCACTGGGCTGCGAACGCCAAGCAGCTACCTAGTCAACTCCGAAAACCTGCTAGAAGACAAATCAGTACTCGCTAGCGTGACCCGAGACTCCTGGATGTGCACACAGGGTGCAGGGAGTAATGTGAGTATGCCAACTCAGTAAGTAATAAAAGTAAAGGCAGCTGAGTAGTAAGAAAACACGTAAACCACAACATAATGCTACAGCAAAAAAGTATAAGTCCAGAACAATGCAGTAAAGCAGTAAAAATTGGAAACACATCTCAGTTCAGTAAAACCTTTTAAAACTCTTTTCAATAGTTTCAAACGAGTGATGAAAGATGTGAGTAAAAGTATAGAAACGTAAAACCGCCCCTCGGGCAAAACATGTACCATAACCGCCCCTCGAGAAAAATATCAATAGAACCAGCCCCTCAGGCTATCTCACAATCACTCGTATCAGCCCCTCGGGCAATAACATGAAACAACAACAGCCCCTCGGGCAATATCACATCTCACACTGGGTACTCGCGCTCATTGGGGGTGTACAGACTCCGGGAGGGGCTCCTACAGCCCAAGCGCTATAAAAAGCCATCTCGTGGCATAATCAAACAGGCCCTCGGCCTCATAACAATCACAAGCCACCTCGTGGCATAATAAATCAGGCCCTCGGCCTCTCATATATCACAATTCAGTACCACATGCTGCGGCGTGCAACCCGATCCCATAACATCCTCACAACACAGGTCCTCGGCCTCACTTAATGAAAACTCACTCAAGCCCCTCGGGCTAACAGTGAAACAAGTACTCGGCTAAAAATATCATTTATGAAATCAAGAGATAAAACCGAGCTATGAAAAGAGTAAGAACATAGCATGAATGAGTGTAAATATCAAACCAAAAACAGTGAGGAAATCAGTAGTAAAAGCCCCTAAGGGTCCAAACAATCGTCACAAGGCCCAGACACAGCATTTAGCCCCAAACACAATAATACTATCCAAAATACAACAATATCAAATAGTTTCCAAGTAAATACGCGACTCAATGGTTGTACGGTACGGACCAAGTTACAATGCCCAACGGTGCACGACTCCACGCTCGTCGCCTAGCCTGTGCGTCACCTCAAAATAGCACAACGAAGTGAAATCCGAGGTTTCATACCCTCAGGACAACATTTACGATCATTACTTACCTCAATCCGGTCCAAATTCTAGCCCGCGATGCACTTGTCTCTCAAATCGGCCTCAACTTGCGTCGAATCTACCCAAAATCAGAATCATAACATTAGAATATGCTAAGGGAAGGAAGCCCATGCAAAAATAATCAAATTGCATCAAGAAACCCGAAATTGGCCAAACCCGACCCCCGGGCCCACATCTCGAAATCCGACAAAATTAACATTAATGGAATCCTTATCCTCCTACGAGTTCATACATACCAAATTTACCAAAATCCAACCACCAATGACCCCTCAAATCCGTAATATTAGGTCTCCAATTTCAAGCCCTAGTTCTTCAATTTCCACCACTAATTTCCATAAATTACAAGCCTAATCCGTGAAATAACACCATAGAAATGAGTTTTAGGTTCAACAATCTTACATCAACGAAGTTTCCTTGAATTCCCTCTTCAAAATCTCCCAAAAAGCTCCAAAATCGATTTAAAAATGGTGAAGAAGAGCTGAAAATCGCGAAGGGCCAAATATATATGTTCTGCCCCAGCTAAACCGCTTCTGCGGTACAAAATCTCGCACCTGCGGTCCCAGGTGCTCATCTGTAGAAACCACTTAACCGCACTAGGATCGCACTTGCGATCATAATACCGCACCTGCGCTATCGCATGTGCGCTCGAACAACCGCATCTGCGGTTCCAGCTCCCCATGCCCATTTCCGCATCTGCGACCCTCTGGGCGCTTCTGCGAGCCCGCACCTGCGGTCCTCAAGCCGCAAGTGCGGTTATGACAGGAGTTTTAGCACTTCAGCTGCAAATTCCAACTCCAAACCTCCCGTCAACCATCTGAAATTACCCCGAGGCCCCCGGGACCTCAACCAAAAGCACGAACAAGTCACATAAACTATTCAAACTTGTACCAACCCTTGGAACACTCAAAACAACGCCGAAACACCAAATCACCCTCGGATTCAAGCCAAAGGATTCTAAAAACTTTTGAATTCCGCTTTTGATCAAAAAGTCTATCAAACCTCATCCGAATGACCTGAAATTTTGCACACACGCCACAAATGACACCACGGACCTACTCTAACTTCCGAAATTTCATTCCGACCCCTATATCAAAATCTCCGCTACCAACCGAAAAATGCCAAAATTCCAATTCGCCAATTCAAGCCTAAATCTACCGCGGACCTCCAAAATACATTCCGATCACGCTCCTAAGTCCCAAATAACCTCACAAAGCTATTCGAATCATGAAAACCAAATTCTGAGATCGTTTGCTCAGAAGTCAACTTTCGGTTGACTTTTCTAACTAAAAGACCCACTTAAGAGACTAAGTGCCTCATTACTCTATCAAACCATTTCGAACCCGAACCAACCAATCCGATATCACATAATACAGCTGAACAAAACATAAAGAAGCAGAAATGGGGAAAACGGAGCGGTAACTCATGAAACGACCGGCCGGGTCGTTACATCCTCCCCCTCATAAACAAACGTTTGTCCTTGAACGAGTCAAGAAACATACCTGAAGCCTCAAATAGGTGAGGATATCTGCTCCGCATCTCCCGCTCGGTCTCCCAGGTAGCCTCCTCCACGGGCCGACCTCTCCACTGCGCTTTCACTGAAGCTATATCCTTTGATCTCTACTTTCGAACTTGATGCTCCAAAATAGTTGTTGGCTCCACATCATAGGTCAAATCACCCTCTAACTGAACCGTGCTGAAATCCGGAACATGAGATGGATCCCCAATATACTTCCGGAGCATAGAAACATGAAATACCGGATGCACACTCGACAAACTGGGTGGCAAAGCAAGCTCATAAGCCACCTCCCCAATCCTCCGAAGCACCTCAAAAGGCCCAATGAACCAAGGACTCAATTTACCATTCTTCCCAAATCTCATAACACCCTTCATGGGTGAAACCTTCAGTAGAACCATATAGGACACATCACGAACCTTCCTGTCAGCATAACTCTTTTGTCTCGACTGTGCTGTACGAAGCCTCTCCTGAATCACCTTTACCTTGTCCAAAGCATCCTGCACTAATTCCGTACCCAAAAGCCTGGCCTCACCGGCTCGAACCATCCAACGGGAGATCTACATCGCCTCCCATATAGAGCCTCATATGGAGCCATCTGAATACTCGACTGGTAGTTGTTGTTATAAGCAAACTCCGCGAGCGGTAGAAAATGATCCCATGAACCACCAAAGTCAATCACACAAGCGTGCAAAATGTCCTCCAATATCTGAATAGTGCGCTCGGACTGCCCGTCCATCTGAGGGTGAAAAGTTGTGCTCAACCTGACCCGAGTACCCAACTCTCTCTGCACAACCCTCCAAAATTGCAAAGTAAACTGAGTGCCCCTATCTTAAATGATGGAAACTGGGACACCATGCAAGTGACCAATCTCTCGGATATAGATCTCTGCCAATCGCTCTGAAGAATAGGTAGTACAAATAGGAATGAAGTGCGCGGACTTGGTCAGCCGATCCACAATCACCCAAATAGCATCGAACTTCTTCAAAGTACGTGGGAGCCCAACAACAAAGTCCATAGTGATCCGCTCCCACTTCCATTCTGGAATATCCATCTGCTGAAGCAAGCCACCCGGTCTCTGATGCTCATATTTCACCTGCTGACAATTGAGACACCGAGCTACAAATCCCACAATATTTTTCTTCATCCTCCTCCAACAATAATGTTGTCTCAGATCCTGATACATCTTCGCGGCACCCGGATGAATGGAATACCGCGAGCTATGGGCCTTCTCCAGAATCAACTCCCGAAGTCCATCCACATTGGGCACATAAATCCGGCCCTACATCCTCAACACCCCATCATCACCAATGGTCACATCTCTGGCATCATCATGCCGAACTCTGTCCTTAAGGACAAGCAAGTGCGGATCATCATACTGGCGCTCTCTGATGCGATCAAACAAGGAAGACCGAGAAATCACACAAGCCAATACCCGACTGGGCTCCGAAATATCCAACCTCACGAACCGATTGGCCAAGGCTTGAACATCAACTGAAAGAGGTCTCTCCCCAACAAGAATAAATGCAGGACTGCCCATACTCACCGCCTTCCGGCTCAAAGCATCGGCCACTATATTGGCCTTCCTCGGATGGTACAAAATAGTTATATCATAGTCCTTTAGCAGCTCCAACAATCTCCGCTACCTCAAATTGAGATCCTTCTGCTTGAACAATGTTGGAGGCTACAATGATCAGTAAATACCTCGCAAGACACACCATACAAATAGGTCCTCCAAAGCTTCAACACGTGAGCAATGGCAGCCAACCTCAAGATCATGAACAGGGTAGTTCTTTTCATGGGGCTTCAACTGAAGAGAATCACAAGCAATAACTCTACCCTCTTGCATCAACACACATCCAATACCCACTCTTGAAGCATCACAATACACTGTATATGAACATGAAGCTGATGGCAAAACTAACACTGGAGCCGTGGTCAAGGCAGTCTTGAGCTTCTGAAAGCTCGCCTCACACTCATCCGATCCACTGGAATGGAGCACCCTTCTGAGTCAACTTGGTCAAGGGTGATGCAATATATGAAAATCCCTGGACGAACCGACGGTAATAACCCACCAAACCAAGAAAACTGCGAATCTCTATGGCTGAGGACGGCCTGGGCCAACTTTGAACCGCCTCTATCTTCTTCGGATCAACCTTAATACCCTCACTGGACACCATGTGCCCCAAGAAAGCCACAGAACTGAGCCAAACCTCACATTTGGAAAACTTTGCATAAAGCTTCTCCTCCCTCAATCGCTGCAATACCACTCTCAAATGCTCCGCGTGATCCTCCTAACTACGCAAATACACCAGAATATCATCAATGAAAACTATGACAAACGAGTCGAGATACGGCTGGAACACACTGTTCATCAAATGCATGAACGCTGTTGGGGCATTGGTCAGCCTAAAAGACATCAGAAGGAACTCATAGTTACTATATCGGGTCCTGAAAGCTGTCTTAAGAAAATCCGAGTCCCTGATCTTCAACTGGTGATACCTTGAACGGAGATCAATCTTGGAGAACACCCTCGCTCCCTGAAGCTGGTCGAATAAATCATCAATGCAAGGGAGGGGATACTTGTTCTTAATTGTAACCTTGTTCAACTGCCTGTAATCAATGCACATACTCACAGTGCCATCCTTCTTCTTCACGAACAGAACAGGCGCACCCCACGGCGAAACACTAGGCCGAATGAACCCCTTATCAAGGAGTTCCTGAAGCTGCTCCTTCAACTCCTTCAATTCCGCTGGTGCCATATGATACGGTGGAATAGAGATGGGCTGAGTGCCCGGCACCAGGTCAATACCAAAATCAATATCCCTGTCCGGGGGCATGCCCGGCAGGTCTGCAGGAAATACATCGGGAATATCTCTCACAACTAGAATAGAATCAATGTTGGGAGTCCTGCACTGACATCCCTCACAAATGCTAAGTATGAAAGACAACCTTTCCCAACCATCCGCTGGGCCTTTAGAAATGATATCACCCTAGTGGGAACAAAATTAGTCGAACCTCGCCACTCAATCCGTGGCACACCCGGTATAGCCAATGTCACTGTCTTAGAGTGACAGTCCAGAATAGCATGGCACGGGGATAACCAATCCATGCCCAAAATCACATTGAAATCCACCATACAGAGCAACAAAAGATCCACTTGGGTCTCCAGACCCCCAATGGTCACCACACACGATCGGTACACACGGTCCAAAACAATAGTATCACCCACTGGAGTAGATACACAAACGGATGAAACAAGAGACTCACGGGGTGTATCCAAATAACGGGCAAAATATGATGACACATATGGAAAAGTGGAACCACGATCAAATAACACAGAGGCGTTTCTGTGGCAGACTGAGACAATACCTGTAATCACCGCATCTGAAGCAATAGCATCAGTTCTAGCTGGGAGTGCATAGAAATGGGCCTGATCACCACCTGATCGACCTCCCCCTCTCGGGCGACCCCTAGATGACTGTCCTCCACCCCTAGCTGGTTGGGTGGGTGGTGAAGTAACTGGTGCTGAAGTCGATGGCTGACTCCTCTACTGAGATGAACCCCCAAGACGACTAGGACGCTGCCTCCACATGTGCCCCAACTCTTCACACTCATAATAACTCCCTGGTGCTGGAGACGGGGGCTGAAGGGAACCCCTAGCACCGAAATGACTAGCAGATGCACCTGGCATAGAAGAGCCCTGAACTGATGGAGCACGGGACGAATTCTGCGCTGGAAGGGCACTAAGTGAGGAATGACCCTGCTGAGAACTGTGAGAGCCATGGCCCGATGATGCCCCGCGATAACCTAAGCGAGCTCAGGAAGGGCGATGAGTGAGGAATGACCCTACTGAGAACTGTGAGAGCCATGGCCCGATGATGCCCCACGATAACCTAAGTGGGCTGACTGAGCATGCCTGAATGGACGGCCTCTGCCATGCTCAAACTGACCTCTCAAAGGAGAACCCCAAAACTACCAGATCCCCGATGCCTCTTGGCATCCCTCTCATCTCGCTCCTGGCGACGAACTGACTCAATCTCGCGAGTGATATCAACAACCTCCTCAAAAGTAGCACCTGACACCCTCTCCCTGGTCATGAGAATCTGAAGCTGATATGTGAGGCCATCAACAAACCTCCTGATCCTCTCTCTATCCGTAGAAACCAACCAAATAGCATGACGAGCTAACTCTGAGAACCTGATCTCATACTGCGTCACAGTCATATCTCCCTGTCGCAACTACTTGAACTGCCTGTGCAGCTCCTCCCTGCGGGATTGTGGCATATACTTCTCCAAAAAGAGAACGGAGAACTGCTGCCTGGTAAAGGGCGCCGCACCAACAGGCCTACGCCTCTCATAAGCCTCCCACCAAGTGAAGGCAGCTCCAGTAAACTGAAAAGTAGTAATGTGATCCCGCTGGTCTCCAGAATACCCGCGATGCAAAGAATCCTCTGACATCTGTCCAAGAAGCCCTGGGCATCCTCGCCCTCTGTACCGCTGAAAGTCAGAGGCTGAAGTCTACTAAACCTCTCCAATTTGCGCTGCTCGTCCTCTGGTATAACCGGAGCTACATAACCCTGAGCAGCTGCCACTGGCTGGGCTGGTGGTGCCTCCGGTGTCTGCAATCCCTGAACAACCTGCTCGGGTGTGCGGGTGTCGGGAGTCTGAGTGCCTCCCCTGGCCTAAGAAGTGGCTGCGGTAGTAGAAACTGCGACCATCTGAGCAAGACTAGTGCAGACGGTCAAGATCTGAGCCAAGGTCTCCTGAAGACCCGAAATGACAATAGGCACGACCGGTGCCCGAGCTGGTGCTGCTGGAGCGTCCACAACTGGGACCTGATCCTGAACTAAGGGTGCTGGTGGATCTGCAGGTGCTGCCCTAACTGCTGTGCGGGCTATACCCCTGCCCCTACCACGGCCTCGACCGCGTCCTTGGCCTCTAGTGGCCCCAGCTGGTGGTATTGGTGGTCGTCCATCCTGACCGGTAGCGCGTGTCCCCACCATCTGTGAGAGAATAGAATAACGGAAGTTTAGTACTAGCATCAACAGATTCGCATGACAGGAATTCAAGAATGTGAAGTTTTCCTAAAGGTTCTGCAGCCTCCCGAGGATAAATATAGACCTCTCCGTACCGATCCGCGAGACTCTACTAAACCTGCTCATGACTCGTGAGACCTATGTAACCTAGCTCTGATACCAACTTGTCATGACCCTAAAACGGACTCGGTCATGATGGCGCCTATCGTAAAACTAGGCCAGCCAACACAAACCCCAAAACCAACCCAACAATCAACATAAGTCATTTAAAAGTCATTAATAAGCTAAAAACCCGAAACGTAAGGTAGCTTAGAACAGTTTGGAAACAAAACACAGCCTGACATCGGGGTGTCACCAGTCCTGAGCAACTACAACTCGTCTAGAAATACAAAAAGACAACATAGTCTGAAACAAACTAATACAAAGCGGAATAAAGATAGGAAGGAGAAGCACTAGGCTGCAAACGCCAAGCAGCTACCTAGTCACCTACGAAAGCCTGCGAGAAGACAAATCAGTACTCGCTAGCGTGACCCGAGACTCCTGGATGTGCACACAGGGTGCAGGGAGTAATGTGAGTACGCCAACTCAGTAAGTAATAAAAGTAAAAGGCAGCTGAGCAGCAAGAAAATACGTAAACCACAGCATAATGCTACATCAAAACAGTATAAGTCCAGAACAATGCAGTAAAGCAGTAAAACTCGTAAACATCTCAGTTTAGTTAAACCTTTTAAAACACTTTTCAATAGTTTCAAACGAGTGATGAAAGCGGTGAGTAAAAGTATAGAAACGTAAAATAGCCCCTCGGGAAAAACATGTACCATAATTGCCCCTCGGGCAAAATATCAATAGAACCAGCCTCTCGGGCAATAACATGAAACAACAACAGCCCCTTGGGAAATATCACATCTCACACTGGGTACCCGCACTCACTGGGGGTGTACAAACTCCGCGAGGGGCTCCTACAGCCCAAGCGCTATAACAAGCCATCTCGTGGCATAATCAAACAGGCCCTCGGCCTCATAACAATCACAAGCTACCTCGTGGCATAATAAATCAGGCCTTCGGCCTCTCATATATCACAAATCAGTACCACATGTTGCGGCGTGCAGCCCGATCCATAACATCCTCACAACACAGGCCCTCGGCCTCACTCAATCAAAACTCACTCAAGCCCCTCGGGCTGACAGTAAAACAAGTACTCGGCTAAAAATATCATTTATGAAATCAAGAGGAGTGAATAAAATCGAGTTATGAAAACAGTAAGAACATAGCATGACTGAGTGTAAATATCAAACCGAAAACAGTGAGGAAATCAGTAGTAAAAGCCCCTAAGGGTCCAAACAATCGGCACAAGGCCCAGACAGACATTTAGCCCCAAACACAATAATACTTTCCAAAACATAACAATATCAAATAGTTTCCAAGTAAATACGCGACTCAATGGTCGTACGGGATGGACCAAGTCACAATCCCCAACGGTGCACGACTCCACGCTCGTCGCCTAGTGTGTGCGTCACCTCAAAATAGCACAACGATGTGAAATCCGGGGTTTCATACCCTCAGGACAACATTTACGATAATTACTTACCTCAATCCGGTCCAAATTCTAGCTCGTGATGCTCTTGCCTCTCGAATCAGCCTCAACTAGCGTCGAATCTACCCAAAATCAGAATCATAACATTAGAATATGCTAAGGGAACGAAGCCCATGCGAAAGTAATCAAATTGCATCAAGAAACCCAAAATTGGCCAAACCCGACCCCCGGGCCCGCGTCCCGGAATCCGACAATTTAACATCAATAGAATCCTTATCCTCCCACGAGTTCATACGTACCAAATTTAGCAAAATCCAACCACCAATGACCCCTCAAATCCGTAATTTTAGGTCTCCAATTTCAAGCCCTAGTTCTTCAATTTCAACCACTAATTTCCATAAATTACAAGCCTAATCCATGAAATAACACCATAGAAACGAGTTTTAGGTTCAACATCTTACCTCAACGAAGTTCCCTTGAATTCCCTCTTCAAAATCTCCCAGAAAGCTCAAAAATCGATTTAAAAATGATGAAGAAGAGCTGAAAATCGCGAAGGGCCAAATATATATGTTCTGCCCCAGCTAAACCGCTTCTGCGGTACAAATCTCGCACCTGCGGACCCGCACCTACTGTCCCAGGTGCGCATCTGCAGAAACCACTTAACCGCACTAGGATCGCACCTGCGATCATAATACCGCACCTGCACTATCGCATGTGCGCTCGAACAAATCTGCGGTTCCAGCTCCCCATGCATCTGCGACCCTCTGGGCGTTTCTGCGAGGCCGCACCTGCGGTCCTCAAGCCGCAGTTGTGGTTATGACAGGAGTTTCAGCACTTCAGCTGTAAATTCCAACTCCAAACCTCCTGTCAACCATCCGAAATCACCTCGAGGCCCCCGAGACCTCAACCAAAAGCACGAACAAGTCACATAACACTATTCAAACTTGTACCAACCCTCGAAACACTCAAAACAACGCAGGAACACCAAATCACCCTCGGATTCAAGCCTAAGGATTCTAAAAACTTCCGAATTCCGCTTTTGATCAAAAAGCCTATCAAACCTCATCCGAATGACCTGAAAATTTGCACACACGCCATAATGACACCCACAGACCTACTTCAACTTCTGAAATTCCATTCCGACCCCTATATCAAAATCTCCGCTACCAACCGGAAAACGCCAAAATTCAATTTCGCCAATACAAGCCTAAATCTACCCCGGACCTCCAAAAACACATTCTGATCATGCTCCTAAGTCCCAAATTACCTCACAAAGCTATATGAATCATAAAAACCAAATTTCGAGATCGTTGCTCACAAGTCAACTTCCGGTTGACTTTTCCAACTAAAAGACCCACTTAAGAGACTAAGTGTCTCATACTCTACCAAACCATTCCGAACCCAAACCAACCAATCCGATATCACATAATACAGCTGAAAAATACATAAAGAAGCAGAAATGGGGGAAAACGGAGCGGTAACTCATGAAACGACCGGCCGGGTCGTTACAGTTCTAGCCAAGTTTATTGATTCTACCTGTTTTCAATTCCAATGAATTTTTTGAGATAAAGACGCTTGCTCCTGCCTTCGCAAAATCTAAATCATATATATGGAATTTACATGGTGAAGATGAAAAGAACTAATCATTGGACATATAATAAAAAATTTATTTTGTTAATTAAAACCTTACAAATAAGATAGAGGACAGAAAAATAATTATATATAAATATATAAAGAAAATAGAACTTTATATATATATATATATATATATATATATATATATATATATATATACACACACACTAACTAGATACATGTATAACATATACTAGAAATTCATCAGAATATACTCCCTCCACACGTGAACTGTTTCATCCTCTTGGATAAAACACGTGATAATAGATATACATATATAAGTATTAATTTAAGGAAAAGAAAAAATTAATACTAATGTATATAATATAAAATAAAACAACTTTTTGGCTTTCAGATTTACAATCACAGAAGAAAGCTTGAAAGAAACTGTGACTACACATGTTCTATGTGTAATAGACTGACTAATTTAAGACCTTATAAGTCATTTGGTCCTGGTTTAAATATAAACCAAAAATTACCTGAGACAACATTCGAATCGAATCATTAAACGATTAACCAACCAGTTACTTAAGCATACCGATCACCATGGAGTTGCTCCTGTGTAGGTGACTCTGTTTTTATAGAGGCCTTCATTAGATGCTCTGGTTGTATAGTAACCTGGATATTGACCAGATTAATTGGTTAAGCATTTAATTATCAAACCTATGTTGGACTTATAAGGCTCCATTGCTTCACCCTCAATGGCTACGGGTATGTCACTATAGTTCTGAGTTTAACGTTGTCAGCTCGACTTATTACCTGTGGAATTCATCAGTCTATCAAAGTGACAGATGAATGTTGCTCAAAATGTCCTCCAAAGTACAATTTTAGTCTTTGACCATTTACCTTAAACTTGTCACCTTCATTGTTTTGTTGGATTTCAATTGCTCCATATGGAGTAACATTTGTTACATTGTAAGGACCTATCCACCTTGATTTTAATTTTCTCGGGAATAGCCTGAGTCGGCTATTGTAAAGCAGCATTTGATCTCCAATTTTAAAACTTTTTTGTCGGATCAAATTGTCATGCCATTTTTTTTTGTTTTTTCTTTAAAAAGTTTTGCATTTTCATAGGCTTCCAACCTCATTTCTTCCAACTCATTAACCTGAAAAAATTTATTTTTTACCAGCAGAGGCTAATTCAAAGTTTAGTGCTTTTAGTGCCCAAAAAGCTTTGTGTTCTAATTCAACTGGCAAATGACAAGCTTTCCTAAAGACTAATCTATACGGGGATGTTCCAATTGGCGTTTTGAACGTCGTTCGGTATGCCCATAATGCATCACCTAATTTTAAAGCCCAGTCTTTACTTGAGATTCCAACCGTTTTTTCAAGAATTCTTTTTAAACTCACGGTTGGAAACTTCAACTTTCCCTTGAGTTTGGGCATGATATGGTGTTCCTGTTTTATGAGTCACACCATATTTTCTCAGCAAAGCAGAAAATTGTATATTCATAAAATGAGTCCCTTGGTCACTAATGATGACTCGTGGTGTACCAAATCTGGTAAAAATATTTTTTTTGAGAAAATTGCACACAATTCGAGCATCATTTTTCCTTGTGGGGATGGCTTCAATCCATCTTGACACATAATCCACAGCCACAAGGATATATTCAATGGAATGAGAAGAAGGAAAATGACCCATGAAATCTATTCCCCAAACATCAAAGATTTCACATACCTGTATTGATTGCAATGGCATCTCATCTCTCATAGTGATGTTACCTGTTCTCTGACACCTGTCACATTGTGCAACATATTCTTGGGCATCTTTAAAGAGAGTCGACCAGAAAAATCCAGCTTCCAAAACTTTAAAGGTTGTTTGGTTTGCTGCATAATGACCTCCAATTGCTCCATCATGACAGTGATATAAAATTTTGTTCACCTCTTCTTCAGGTACACATCTTCTAATGACATTATCTGCATAATTTTTAAACAAGTAAGGTTCATTCCACAAATAATACTTTGCATCAGATATAAGCTTTTTTCTTTGCTGGTAAGAGAGATCTTGGGGTGTCCACTTTCTAACCAAGTAGTTTGCAATATCTGCAAACCAGGGTGGTTGAGTCACAATTGAGTTAACTGAGAAAATATGTTCATCAGAAAATTCTTCCTTTATTTCGCATAGCTCAAGGGGGGGGGGGGGGGGGAAGAGTTTCTAATCTAGATAAATGGTCAGCTACTTGATTCTCTATTCCTTTTTTGTCTTTTATCTCAAGGTCAAATTCTTGTAGAAGTAAAATTCATCTTAACAATCTAGGTCGAGCATGTTTCTTTGCTAAGAGGTATTTAAAGCTGCATGATTAGTAAAAACAGCCCCTTTTCGGGGTAGGGGTAAGGTCTGCGTACAATCTACTCTCCTCAGACCCCACTGGTGGGATTTTACTGGGTATGTTGTTGTTGTTGTTGTGATCAGTAAAAACAGTGACCTTGGTTCCTATCAAATAAGATCGAAACTTATCAAAAGCAAATACTATTGCTAGTAACTCTCTTTCTGTTGTGCCATAATTTAGTTGAGCCTCATTCATTGTTCTACTAGCATAGTAAATGGGACGAAAGATCTTATCCTTTCTCTGGCCTAAAACAGCTCCAGCTGCAGTATCACTAGCATCACACATGACCTCAAAAGGTTGATTCCAGTCTGGGGACACAACTACAGGGGCGGTTGATAACTTTTTCTTAAGGTTCTCAAATACTTTCAAATAATCATCTGGAAAATCAAACTTGATATCTTTCATCAAAAGGTAGTCGATGGTTTTGAAACCTTTGAAAAGTCTTTTATGAACCGTCTGTAAAAACTTGCATGACCTAGAAAGCTTCTAATGCCTTTAACAGTTTTGGGAGAGGGTAATCCTTCTATAAGATCAATTTTAGCCTTATCAACTTCTACCCCTTTAGCAGTGATTTTATGTCCTAAAACAATTCCCTCAGTAACCATAAAATGACATTTTCCCAGAATCAAGTTTGTCTCTTCACATCTCTTAAGAACTAAGGTCAAGTGGTGAAGACAATCCTCAAATGTTTTGCCAAAGAGTGTAAAATCATCCACACAAGTTTCAAGAAATTTTTCAGTCATGTCAGAAAAAATTGCTGACATGCAACGCTGAAATGTAGCAGGGGCGTTGCATAGACCAAATGGCATTCTCCTATAGGCATACGTTCCGTGAGGATATGTGAAAGTTGTTTTGTCCTGATCTTCAGGTGCAATTGGTATTTGGTTATACCCTGAATAGCCATCAAGAAAACAGTAAAAACTATATCCTGCAATTCTTTCTAACATTTGATCAATAAATGGTAAAGTAATGATCTTTTCTAGTGGCATCATTGAGACGTCTGTAACCAATACAGACTCTCCATCCTGTGACAGTTCTGGTAGGTATAAGTTCATTACTTTCATTTTTTATTACCGTCATACCTCCTTTCTTTGGTACTACCTAAACTGGGCTTACCCAAGGGCTGTCTGAAATGGGATAAATAACACCTGCCGCCAAAAGCTTTACGATCTCCTTTTTTACTACTTCCTGCATTACTGGATTCAATCTCCTTTGGGGCTGGACTATTGGCTTGTAGCTATCCTCCATGAGAATTCTGTGCGTACAAACAGCTGGATTAATCCCTTTGATCTCTTCTATAGTTCATCCCAAGGCTCCTTTGTGTGCTTTCAACACTTCAATCAGTTTTTCTTCTTGTCCTGCAGTAAGAGAAGATGAAATAATTACTGGAAATAATTCTTCCTCAAGATAAACATATTTTAAATGAGATGGGAGAACTTTGAGTTCAAATTTTGGTTGAACTTGTTCTGGTTGCATCTGTTCCTCTTCAGAATCTTCTTTTAGTATTTCAGCTTCTCTTTTGATGATAGGATAATCATCTTGTATGGTGCCAGATTTGGCCAAAACATCTTTCCATTGAGTCTGAAATTAATTGATCATCTTTGAATTCATCTCCTAAAAATCTTAATATCTTTTGCATATCAAAAATGACTATATCTTCATCAACTCTCAAAATTAGTTGTCCTTGATGGACATCTATGATTGCTCTACCTGTGGTAAGAAATAGTCTACCCAAAATAATTGGTTCATCGGGACATTCCTTCATTTCAAGTACTATAAAATCTATAGGGAAAACAAACTTATCTACTCTTGCGAGCACATTTTCAATTATTCCCTTAGGTTTCTTAGTACTTTGATCTGCAAACTGAAGAGAAACACCTATGTTTTTCATTTCACCAAGATTTAATATTCTAAAGATAGAAAATGGCATCAAGTTAATGAAGCTCCAGAATCACAAAGTGCTTTTTCAAAATATACTCCTCCCAAAGTGCATGGAATTGTAAAACTACCTGGATCACCAAGTTTTTGTGGTAGCTTATTTTGAAGTATACCACTGCATTTTTCAGTAAGAATCACCACAGAAACTTCTTCCAATTTCCTTTTACTTGAAAAAATTTCTTTTAGGAATTTGGCATAAGAAGGCATTTGCAACAGAGCATCAGTGAAAGGAATATTAATGTGAATTTGTTTTAAAATCTCCAAAAACTTTGAAAATTGATTATCAAGCTTTTCTCATTTTGGTTTTTGTGGAAAAGGAATTGTCACAGGGAAAGGAGTCAATTTTTCAATATTGTTTTCTCCTTTTTTCTTGACTTCTTTCTCTTCAGATAGTTCAGAGGGTACTTCAACATTCTTACCCTTGTTTACTTGTTGTTCTGACTGGTCTACATATGGTTCATCAAGCTCCTTACCTGACCGTAAGGCGATGGCCTTAAGGTGCTCCTTTGGATTTTTCTCTATATTGCTTAGCAATGGACCTTGAATCTTTTCTAACACAAGAGTAGCCAGTTGGCTTAATTGCATTTCCAGATTTTTGAGGGTTGCACCCTGGTTTTCTTCTTTTTTCTTAACTTCTTTCTCTTCAGATAGTTCAGAGGGTATTTCAACATTCTTACCCTTGTTTACTTGTTGTTCTGACTGGTCTACATATGGTTCATCAAGCTCCTTACCTGACCGTAAGGCGATAGCCTTAAGGTGCTCCTTTGGATTTTTCTCTATATTGCTTGGCAATGGACCTTGAATCTTTTCTGACACAAGAGTTGCCAGTTGGCTTAATTATATTTCCAGATTTTTGAGGGATGCACCTTGGCTTTCCATCTTTTCATTAGTGATCTTAATGTACTTATACAAATGGTCGTCAAGACTTGAATGAGCTTGTTGAGGCCTTTGCTGATATGGCCCTGCTTGTTGATAAGGTCTATAGTTTTGTTGCCCATGGTTTGATTCTGGTATCCTGACGGACCTTGTACTTGTTTCTTCTGGAAGCTTTGAGAGTTCTCTGCACCATTTGCATTTCTCCGATGAATTCCTGGATGCTTTTGTGCCATTGGACTCCCAAAAGGGTACGGTTTATAACCGACAGAATCGACCTGCTCGTCATTATGATTGTTTGCTTGACATTCATTGTTCAGATGGTTTTCTCCACACATGTCACAAGTCTCACATTGGCTTGGTTGTTGTGTATTCACCTGAAAAGATTCAAACTTTTGTGCCAAAGAAACAATTTGTTGCATTAGTGTATTTAAAGCATCAACCTGATTTACCGTAGTAGCCTTCTTGATGATTAAACGCTCAGATGGCCATTGGATGGCTGTAACGACCCGACTAGTCGTTTTGTATTTTAGAACCCCATTCCCCTAAATAAGACTTCCCTTACTTGATTTAACTGACTTATGACTTGCGGGGATGGTTGGTTCGGGATCTGGAAGAGTTTGGGTTGAAATTGGAACATTTGGTTCCTTAAGGTTGGCTTAAAAGGCCAAGTTTGACTTTAGTCAAAATTTTGAGTAAACGACCTTGGAATCGGGATTTGAAGGTTCCAATAGGTTCGTATGATGATTTCGGACTTAGGCGTATGTCCGGATCGGGTTTTGGATAACCCGGGAGCGTTTCGGCGCATAATAGTGAAAGTTGGTGCTTGAAGGTTTTTAGAAATTCTTTAAATTTGGTTTGGAGCGGGTTTTTGTGATATCAAGGTCCGAACGGAATTCCGAGACCGGGAATAGCTCCGTAATGTCATTTAAGACTTGCATGCAAAATTTGGTGTCAATCCGAGTAGTATAAGTGTGTTTCGTCACATTGGAAGTATATTGAAGAACTTGAAGTTCATAAGTTTGATTCCATTGGTGTTAGGGGGTGATTCTAAGATTTAGCATTTTTTCGGCATTACGAGGGTTCGAGCGAGTCCGTTTTATCATTTCGAACTTGTAGGTATGTTCGGGCGTGGCCCCGGGGGCCCCGAGCGTCAATTGAACGAGGCTCAAGCTTAGTTGGATTTGTGGGAAAGGGCTGAAGCTTCAGGCTTCTGTAACCGCACCTGCGGTTGGCCAGCCGCAGGTGCGTGCTCGCAGAAGCGGCTAGGCGATCGCAGATGCGGCCATGGGTGGCCAGCCCAGGAGCCGCAGAAGCGGATTGCTTCTCGCAGAAGAGGCCCAACTGGCCAGGGCAATTTCAGAAGAAGCAGACTCATTTTCGCAGATGCCGTGGGTGCAGGTACGGCCCAGGACCGCAGATGCAAAAATCACTAAAGGCAGTGACCTTCATTTATTACGGGTGTTAGCCATTTTTGGCTCATTTCCACTCAAAAATTGGGCGATTTTGGAGCTCTTTAGAGAAGATTTCACCAAGCTCCTAGAGGTAAGTGATCCCTACATTATGTGAGTTAAATACTTGGATTTTGGGTAGATTAACATGTATTGATTAGTGGAAAATCATGGAATTAGAGTAAAACCTAGGGTTTTGATAAAAACGTGATTTATCCACGAAATTCGTTATGGAATGAAGTAAAAATTATATATTATTGATCCTTAGGTTATGGGTAACAACTTCCTTCGAAAATTTCCGGAATCCGGGCACGTGGGCCCGGGGTTGAATTTTAGGAACCTTGCCCTTGGGGTTGGATAATCGCATTAATAGCTAGAATTTGTGAACCTATAATGATGGACTTTTACACTATTTGAATAGTTTCGGAACGTGCGGCTTCAGTTTGAGAGCTTGGACACATTCTTGAGTTGGAAGTAGGCTCGAAACGAGGTAAGTCTCTTTTCTAACCTTGTAAGAGGAAGATTTACCCATAAGTGAACTTAACTAATATGTGATTTAATTATGGGGGCTACGTACGCACAAAGTGACAAGAGTCTGTATGTAGCTATTATTCCTGTTATGACCGGGTAGTTCTAGGCTTACACCGTGCTTTATGGGTACTGTTATATGATTATAAATTGTAGAATTGCATTGACTGAACTTCGTTGAGAATGTCATGATTTCAAGGATTTCAAGTAAATAATTATTATGAAAATTAAGGAACCATTTAAGTTGTATTTATACTTAACTTCATCGCAAGTATATTCCGCAAGCGGGGTGATTACTTCCACTACTCTCGTGGGAGCGGGCCGTTCGCCTCGGCAGGTTGATAATTGTATATATATGGTTCGGGCCGTTCGACCCTCGACAGTGCACAATTTACTTTTATATTGGATCAGGCCGAACGTCCTCGGTGGTATTTGTGTGTGATAATGGAATCGAAACCTCTTATAATTTGTATGATTGATTGCATAAACGGCCACTTGTTTTAAATGAGGGAAATGCCTAGATTTATTGATTCGATGACAGGATTTTAGTATTATTCTTGTTTTCACTTGTTGCTATCTAAGTACATTGTGTATTAGAATATCGAACCTCATATTATTATATTTATTGACCCTAGTAAGTGTCAAGTCGACCCCTCGTCACTACTTCTTCGAGGTTAGACGGGATATTTACTGGGTGCATATTGTTTACGTACTCATACTACGCTTCTGCACTTGATTGTGCAGGCTTTGAGGCAGGTGCATCTGGCCACAGTCTGGCGCGTTGAGTGGACTCTTCGGCTTGAGACTTCTGGTGAGCTGCCCTTCTGAGCCGTTCTGCAGCAGCTGGAGTCTTTCTATTTCTTTACTTTTCCTGTCTATTTCCTTCCCAGACAGTAGGATAGTATGGTTTTGTATACTCTACTAGATTGCCTTATACTTGTGACACCAGGTCTTGGCACACACATTGGTAGACTTTGTATTTTTGATTTCTATCATGATTTAAATTTCGTGATTATTACTTTCATCGAGTTATGCTTAAGTCTCAAACTCCTAGTTCTTTAATAATAAGGAAGGGTTTCCACGTATTAATTATTTTAATGAGGATTCACTAGTCGATTAGTGTTGGCTTGCCTAACAACGGTGTTGGCGCCATCACGGCCTAATGTGGAATTTGGGTCTTGACAACATGGTATCAGAGCACTAGGTTCACGTAGGTCTCACAAGTCATGGGCAAGCTTAATAGAGTCTTGCGGATCGGTACGGAGACATCTGTACTTATCTTCGGGAGGCTATAGGGTGTTAGAAAACTACTCTTTATTCACCTTCTATCGTGTAGTTGATTGTATACTAGATTTCCTTCTTCTATTCTCTCACAGATGGTGAGGACACGTACGGCGAATATTCCAGACCCGGGAGGAGCTGCTTCCCATGTTGCTAGAGGTCGAGGCAGAGGCCGGGGGAGGGCACCGACCCGAGGTAGGGGACGAGGGCATCCCAGAGCTGCCCTAGTTGCACCACCGGCGGATCCAGCAAGGGATCCCATTATGGAGGATCAGGGCGAGGTGCCCGCAGCAGCACCTGCCCCGACGGGTTACATGACAGCACCAGGCTTCCAGGAGGTCATGGGCCGTATGTTGCGGTTCATGGACTCTATGACCCAGGATGGTTTATTTCCAGCAGACCCAGTGATATCTCAGGTAGGAGGGGGGCACAGATCCCTACTGCTCAGGCTCCTGGGCACGCAGCTGCCGTATACCAGACTTCGGGTACTCTACTCGCGGGCGGTGCCCAACCAGTTGCAGTAGTGGCACCTGAGCCCAGGCCAGCTGTGGACGCCGAACGTCAGTAGTTATTAGACAGATGGACTAGGCTACACCCTCCTATCTTCAGAGGTGAGCATCATGAGGATGCCCAGGATTTCATTGATAGGTGCAGGGACAAACTGCACAACATGAGGATATAGGAGACCCGTGGAGTGGATTTCACTGCCTTCCAGTTAGAGGGCAGGGCTCGTAGATGGTGGCAGTCTTACCTTCTCGGTAGACCAGCAGGTTCCCCTCCCATGACTTGGGATCAATTTACACGGCTTCTATTGGACAAGTATATTCCACCCTCTCAGAGGGAAGAGTTACGGTGTCAGTTTGAGCAGCTCGAGCAGGGTCAGATGTCTGTGACCGACTATGAGGCGAGATTCTCTGAGCTGTCTCGCCATGCACTCATGATACTTCCTACAGACGCAGAGAGAGTGCGGAGATTTGTTGCGGCGTTACATTCCGGTATTCGAGCTAGTATGGCTCAAGAGGTTGAGATGGGGACCGAGTATCAGCTAGTGGTGGAGATTGCTCGGAGGATTGAGAGTTACCGGCAGAGGGGTAGAGAGCAGTTGCAGCAGGATAAGAGGACCCGATTCTCTAGAGAGTTTAGAGGTGCCCCAGCTAGGGGCAGAGGTCACTTTGGGAGGGGTCAGCCCAACAGGCCCCCATATTCGGCACCACCACCGCCTCCCGAGGTGCTCCAGTGAGGCTTTATTTCAGTGCGATGTCGGAGAGGTCTTACCGCCTGCCTCCTCCGGCGAGTATTCTGGTCAGCAGGGTTCTTCCAGTGCCTACTTCAGTGCCATTCCAGAGAGTTCATACCGCTCACTAGCCATTCAGGATTCTTCTAGTAGGTATTCAGGCTAGGAGGGTCAGGCTTCAGGACAGCAGTCCATGGCACCGCGGGGTTGTTATGAGTGTGGGGATCCGGGTCACATGAAGATATTCTGTCCCAGACTTCGGGGCAAGACAGTACAGTAGGGTCATCAGCCTATGCTTACAGCACCAGCCATCCAACCGCCTAGAGGTGGGGGACAGATTTGCAGGGGCCATCCTAGAGGTGGAGGCCAGGCAGGGGGAGGTCAGTCAGCCATTGCTCAGCCGGGCGGAGGCCAGCCAGCCGGCGCTCCAGCCAGATTCTATGCTTTTCCGGCCAGACCAGATGCAGTGGCCTCAGACGTCGTGATCACAGGTACTATTTCTGTCTGCGGTAGGGATGCTTCGGTATTGTTTGATCCAGGGTCAACATATTCATTTGTGTCATCTCTATTTGCCATTTCCTGGATGTTCCTCGTGAGTCTATGGGTACCCCTGTCTATGTGTCCACTCCTATGGGCGATTCCGTGGTTGTGGATCAAATCTACCGGTCCTGTATGGTTATATTTTGTGGTTACGAGACCAGAGCGGACCTTCTGCTATTTTTCATGATCGACTTTGGGGTCATCTTGAGCATGGATTAGTTATCTCCATATCACGCCATTCTTGATTGCCATGCCAAGACTGTTACTTTAGCGATGCCAAAGTTGTCGATATTGGAGCGAAAGGGTTCCTCCGTTAGTTCATCTAGTCGGGTTATCTCTTTTCTGAAGGCTTGACATCTGGTTGAAAAGGGTTGTTTAGCGTATCTAGCTTATGTTCGGGACACCACCGTAGAGTCTCCGACGATTGATTCAATGCCAGTAGTCCGGGAGTTCGCCGATGTGTTTCCTTCTGACCTTCCAGGTATGCCGCTAGATCGTGACATTGATTTCTGTATTGATTTAGCTCCAGGTACCCAGCCTATATCTATTCCACCGTACCGCATGGCTCCGAAGGAGTTGAAGGATCAGTTTGAGGAGTTGTTAGCAAAGGGGTTTGTGAGACCCAGTGTATCACCTTGGAGTGCACCAGTGTTGTTTGTGAAGAAGAAGGATAGGACTATGTGGATGTGCATTGATTACCGCCAGTTGAACAAAGTTACCATCAAGAACAAGTACCCGTTCCCTCGTATTAGTGATTTATTTGACCAGTTGCAGGGTGCTATGGTGTTTTCTAAGATCGACTTGAGATCGGGGTACCATCAGTTGAAGACTCGGGATTCAGATGTTCCGAAGACTGCCTTCCGTAATAGATATGGCCATTATGAGTTCCTGGTGATGTCTTTCGACTTAACTAATGCCCCAGCGCGTTCATGGACTTGATGAACAGAGTGTTCAGACCTTATATTGATTCCTTTGTTATCGTTTTCATTGATGACATCCTGATCTACTCACGTAGCCTGGGGGAGCACGAGCAGCATTTGAGAGTAGTGCTTCAGACATTGCGAGAGCAGAAGCTATATGCCAAGTTCTCCAAGTGTGAGTTTTGGCTAGAGTCAGTAGCATTCTTGGGGCATATTGTATCAGGCGAGGGTATTACGGTGGATCCCAAGAAGATTGAGGCGGTTCAGAGTTGGCCACGTCCCACTTTGGTGACTGAGATCAGGAGTTTCTTGGGATTAGCGGGTTATTACCGTCGGTTTGTGCAACGCTTTTCATCCATTGTAGCACCTTTGACTAGATTGATCCAGAAGGGTGCTTCTTTCCGTTGGTCCGATGATTGCGAGGCGAGCTTTCAGAAGCTCAAGACGGCTTCGACTACAGCACCAGTCCTAGTGTTGCCTTCCGGTTTAGGGATGTATACTGTGTATTGCGATGCTTCACGCGTTGGCTTGGGTTGTGTATTGATGTAGGAGGGGCGAGTTGTTGCATATGCTTCGCGTTAGCTGAGGATTCATGAGAAGAATTACCCTGTTCACGATCTAGAGTTGGCCGCGATAGTTCATGCTCTTAAGATATGGAGGCATTATCTGTATGGGGTCTTGTGAGGTTTATACCGACCATCGCAGCTTGCAGCATCTGTTCAAGCAGAGGGATCTCAATTTGAGGCAGTGTAGGTGGGTTGAATTACTGAAGGACTATGACATCACCATTCTTTATCATCCAGGCAAGGCAAATGTGGTCGCGGATGCCTTGAGCAGGAAGGCAGAGAGTATGGGTAGCTTGGCATTCATATCAGCAGAGGAGAGGCCATTAGCTTTGGACATTCAGTCCTTGGCTAACAGACTTGTGATGTTGGACATTTCAGAGCCCAGCCAGGTCCTTGCGTGTGTTATTGCTCAGTCTTCGTTATTGGGACAGATCAAGGCTCGGCAGTTCGATGATCCGCATTTGGCAGTTCTTAGAGAGACGGTGCTACAGGGTAGTTCCAAGGAGGTTTCTGTTAACGAGGATGGTGTTATGCGACTCCCGGGTCGCCTATTTGTTCCTAATGTCGATGGCTTGAGGGAGAGGATTCTAGAGGAAGCACACAGTTCACAGTATTCTATTCATCCAGGTGCTACGAAGATGTATCGTGACCTGAGGCAGCATTATTGGTGGCGGCGGATGAAGAAAGACATAGTGGAGTATGTAGCTAGGTTCCTAAATTGCCAGCAGGTCAAGCATGAGCATCAGAGGCCAGGTGGTTTACTTCAGCAGATTACTATACCTGAGTGGAAATGGGAGCGCATTACTATGGACTTTGAAGTTGGGTTGCCGCGGACTTTGCGGAAGTTTGATGCGGTTTGGGTCATTGTCGACAGGTTGACCAAGTCAGCACACTTCATTCCAATTGTGACTACCTATACTTCAGAGAGGTTGGCCCAGATTTATATCCAGGAGATAGTTCGGTTGCACGGTGTGCCTGTTTCCATCATATCAGATAGAGGCCCTCAGTTCACTTCACATTTTTGGAGGGCTGCTCAGAGTGAGTTGGGGACCTGTGTGGATCTCAGTACAGCATTCCACCCTTAGACCGACGGACAGTCAGAGCGGACATTTCAGATATTAGAGGACATGCTGAGAGCATGTGTGATCGACCTTGGAGGGCAGTGGGATCAGTTCTTGCCTTTGGCCGAGTTCGCTTACAACAACAGTTATCAGTCCACCATCGAGATGGCTCCATTTGAGTCTTTATATGAACGACGATGTCGTTCTCTTATCGGGTGGTTTGAGCCCGATGAGGCTAAGTTATACGGTACAGATTTGGTGAAAGATGCATTGGAAAAGGTAAAGTTGATTCAGGAAAGGCTTCACACAGCTCAGTCCAGACAGAAGAGTTATGCGGATCAGAAGGCGCGTGATGTATCATTCATGGTCGGCGAGAAGGTTCTCTTGAAAGTCTCGCCGATGAAGGGTATTATGAGATTCGGGAAGAAGGGCAAGTTGAGCCGAAGGTTTATAGGCCTATTTGAGGTGTTAATGCGAGTTGAAGAGGTTGCTTATGAGCTTGCTTTACCCCCCAGCTTATCGAGAGTTCATCCAGTTTTTCATGTGTCTATGCTTTAGAGGTATCGCGCCGACTTGTCTCATGTGCTAGACTTCAGTACTATTTATCTACACGAGAGCTCGGGTTATGAGGAAGAGCCAATTGCCATTGTTGATAGACAGGATCGCCAGTTGAGATCCAAGAGAATTTTTGCGGTAAAGGACCAGTGGAGGGCCAACCAGTCGAGGAGGCGACCTGGGAGTCCGAGGAGGACATGCGGAGCAGATATCCATACTTATTTAGTACCTCAGGTACGAATCTAAACCCGTTCGAGGATGAACGTTTGTTTAAGAGGTGGAGAATGTAACAACCCGACTGGTCGTTTTGCTCTTTAGAACCCCGTTCCCCTAAATAAGACTTCCCGTACTTGCTTTAGCTGACTTATGACTTGCGAGGATGGTTGGTTCGGGATCTGGAAGAGTTTGGGTTGAAATTGGAACATTTGGTTCCTTAAGGCTGGCTTAAAAGGCCAAGTTTGACTTCGGTCAACATTTTGAGTAAACGACCTCGAAATCAGGATTTGAAGGTTCTAACAGGTTCGTATGATGATTTCGAACTTGGCGTATGTCCGGATCGGGTTTTGGATGACCCGGGAGCGTTTCGGCGCATAATAGTGAAAGTTGGTTCTTGAAGGTTTGTAGAAGTTTTTTAAATTTGGTTTGGAGCAGGTTTTTGTGATATCGAGGTCCGAACGGAATTTTGAGACCGAGAGTAGCTCCGTAATGTCATTTAAGACTTGCACGCAAAATTTGGTGTCAATCCGAGTAGTATAAGTGTGTTTCGTCACATTGGAAGTAGATTGAAGAACTTGAAGTTCATAAGTTTGATTCAATTGGTTTTAGGGGGTGATTCTTAGATTTAGCATTGTTTCGGGCGGTCCGAGGGTTTGAGTGAGTCCATTTTATCATTTCGAACTTGTAGGTATGTTCGGGCGGGGCCTCGGGGGCCCCGAGCATCACTCGGACGAGGCTCGAGCTTAGTTGGAAATGTGGGAAAGGGCTGAAGCTTCAGGCTTCTGTAATAACCGCACATGCGGTTGGCCAGCCGCAGGTGCATTCCCAGAGAAGCAGCTAGGCCATCGTAGATGCAGCCATGGGTGGCCAGCCCAGGAGCCGCAGAAGCGGTCCAAATTCCGGAGAAGCGGAGCCACAGAAGCGGATTGCTTCTTGCAGAGCGGCCCAACCGGCCAGGGCAATTTCCGCAGAAGCAGACTCATTTCCGCAGATGCGGTGGGCGTAGGTGCGGCCCAGGACCGCAGATGCGGAAATCACTGAAGGTAGTGACCTTCATTTATTGCGGGTGTTAGCCATTTTTGGATCATTTTCACTCAAAAGTGTGGCGATTTTGGAGCTCTTGAGAGAAGATTTTCACCAAGCTCCTAGAGGGAAGTGATCCCTACATTATGTGAGTTAAATACTTGGATTTTGGGTAGATTAACATGTAAAGATTAATGGAAAATCATGGAATTAGAGTAAAACCTAGGGTTTTGATAAAAACGTAATTTAATGAAGAAACTCGTTATGGAATGAAGTAAAAAATTATATATTCTTTATTCTTAGGTTATGGGTAACAACTTCCTTCGAAAATGTCCGAAATCCGGGCACGTTGGGGTTGAATTTTAGGAACCTTGCCCTGGGGGTTGGATCTCTTTAATAGCTAGAATATGGATTTGTGAACCTATAATGATGGACTTTTACACTATTTGAATAGTTTCGGATTGTGCGGCTCCGATTTGAGAGTTCGAACGCATTCTTGAGTTGGAAGTAGGCTCATAACGAGGTACGTCTCTTTAACCTTGTAAGAGGGAAATTTCCCCATAGGTGAACTTAACTAATATGTGATTTAATTGTGGGGGGGCTACGTACGCACGAAGTGATGAGAGTCCATATGTAGCTACTATTCCTGTTATGCCCAGGTAGATCTAGGCTTAAACCATGCTTTGTGGGTACTGTTATATGATTATAAATTGTTGAATTGCATTGGCTGAAACTTTGTTGAGAATGTCATGACTTCAAGGATTTCAAGTAAATAACTATTTTGAAAAGAATTAAGGAACCATTTAAGTTGTATTTATACTTAACCGCATCGCAAGTATATTCCGCGAGCAGGGTGATTACTTTCACTACTCTCATGGGAGCGGGCCGTTTGCCTCGGCAGGTTGATAATTGTATATATATGGTTCGGGTCGTTCGACCCTTGGCATGCACAGCTTACTTTTATGTTGGATCGGGCCGAACGTCCTCGGTGGTATTTGTGTGTGATAATGGAATCGAAACCTCTTATAATTTGTATGATTGATTGCATAAACGGCCACTTGTTTTAAATGAGGGAAATGCCTAGATTTATTGATTCGATGACAGGATTTTAGTATTATTCTTGTTTTCACTTGTTGCTATCTAAGTACATTGTGTATTAGAATATCGAACCTCATATTATTATATTTATTGACCCTAGTAAGTGTCAAGTCGACCCCTCGTCACTACTTCTTTGTGGTTAGACTGGATACTTACTGGGTGCATATTGTTTATGTACTCATACTACGCTTCTGCACTTGATTGTGCAGGCTATGAGGCAGGTGCATCTGGCCATTAGTCCGGCGCATAGAGTGGACTCTTTGGCTTGAGACTTCTAGTGAGCTGCCCTTCTGAGCTGTTCTGCAGCAGCTGGAGTCTTTCTATGTCTTTACTTTTCCTGTCTATTCCCTTTCCAGACAGTAGGATAGTATGGTTTTGTATATTCTACTAGATTGCCCTATACATGTGACACCGGGTCTTGGCACACACATTGGTAGACTTGTGATTTTGGATTTCTATCATGATTTAAATTTTTTAATTATTACTTTCATCGAGTTATGCTTAAGTCTCAAACTCCTAGTTCTTTAATAATAAGGAAAGGTTTCCATGCATTAATTATTTTAATGAGGATTCACTAGTAGATTAGTGTTGGCTTGCCTAACAACGGTGTTGGCGCCATCACGGCCTAATGTGGAATTTGGGTGATGATAATGGCATTCTCAGAAATCTCGTTCAACAATTGCAATGCTTCCTCCGTGGTTTTTCCCACAGAACCTCCTGCAGATGCATCAATCACATTTCTAGCAGAGGGTTTTAACCCGTGATAAAAAATATACAGTTGCATGTGTTCAGGAATGTTATGGTGTGGACATTTTCTTAACATTGCTTTTAATTTTTCCCAAGCGTGATAAACTGACTCAGTGTCAGTCTGCAAGAAATTAGATATTTCCTGTCTTAACTTTGTGGTATTAGCAGGGGGAAAATATTTGTTTAAAATTTTTTGAGTCATCTGGTCCCATGTGGTAATGGAACCTTGTGGCAAACTTCGCAACCAAGTCTTGGCATCTCCTTTTAAAAAAAAAGGAAATAGCCTTAACTTGATGGCTTCAGGAGGTACTCCATTATACTTAGTTGTTTCAACAAGTTCCAGAAAGTCAATTAAATGACTGTGTGGATCTTTACTTGCGTCTCCAGTGAAGATGTAAGACTATTGAATCGTTTGAATCAAGCCAGTCCTGATTTCAAAGTTATTGGCTACCGCTGGAGCTTTTCTAACACTTGATTCACAATTGAAACGGTCAGGTCTAGCATAATCCCTTAGGATTCTGTTTGCTGGCCTTGGTGCTACTTCATCAAACCGATCCTCCACATGGACTGGTGATTGAATGTCTTCCACTTTCTGATTCTCCATTACTTCACGAGCTATGCTTTGAGAAGATGATATTTGTCCTTTCATGCACAATCGAAGAGATTTTTCAATTTCTGGATCGTAACTAGCCAACTTTTTGTAGAAGAGCGGGTCATAAACTACTTAAAATTTTAAAGAGAAAAAAATTAAAATAAATTAACAATAGTTTCTAAAGCAGGACTATTAGTTAATAAAATAACTAAAAAAAAATTCAAAGATAACAAAAATAGTTAGAAATAAAAAAAAGTACGACAACATATATTAAGTAGATAGAATTACAAGAAAATACACATGACTTCACACCATGACAAAGAATGGCCCATGTTTTTAAGTTTTACCCGACCTAGCCCACATTGTACATATTTTATAAGCACTAGCAAATTCAAAATGTGTGTTCCTACAACCATTGCTTCTAAAAACTATGGAGTTAAATCTGTGTTCTCACAACCATTGCTTTCACTCTCTCTTCTTCTCACATCTTCTACATATGCTTCAAGGGGCCGTGTATTTTCTATTTCTCCTCTTATGTCACCTGGTTGCAATGTAAGAAAATTGAAGAGTAGAAGTCCACCATTGAAGACTATTCAAAGCTTTGCTTTCGAAAATGGGTTTTGTTGAATTTGTTAGTTGTTTGTATTAGGTGTTGTTCCAATTGATTGAAAATATCAAAAGGAGTTTAAAATCTAAATTTGAAGTGATTTTGAGTAAATTTGAGCAAGATTTGAGTTAAACTTCAGAAAAGACGCAAGGAAGAATACGAAGTCAGTTTTATGTATAATTATGTAAAATCTTGTATAATAGTGTATATGAGTGTAGAAAAACACATTATACACTTTTATACACATTTATAAAAGCGTCTGTAGACGAGCTTCTTTCACGATTTTCATTTGCAATTCTTGTTCAAAACCAGTCCAAATCTCCACTAAATGACTTCAAATTTTATATACAACCTCCTTATACTATTTCTATCAAGTCTAAATTATACCCACTCCAAATTTCTCACAAAATCAAATTCGAAATTTAAACCCGCATATTTAAGCTTGTTAAAAATCTAATTTTCACCACCCAGATGAATTTGGTTTGTTGAACTGATATTTGAGTCACAGTTACTGATTCGAAAATTAACTTAAAAGCTTGAGGAATCTTTTTTAAAAATTAAATAGTAATTTTTAGAGCCTATTGGAGTTGGATGTTGAATCTTATCCTATTATTTTTGGGCAGTTGGTTGTAAATTGAAATATGGGCTATAAAATTTAAAATTAGGGAGCCTAGTTGTTCTAATGTGAGATTTTCCCTATTAAGTATAAGTAAAGCAAGTACTAGTAAATAATAGCAATTAGAGATAAAGTTAGAATAGTATTTGTAGATAAAAGTACTAGTAATATTATATGAAATATACTAAAGGAAAACTAATGATAGAAGTAGTAGGAAGTACTTAATAGTAGATAGTGAAAATACTGACAGAAATAATAATAATAATAATAATAATAATAATAATAAAATTCTCAAATTAGTAACAAAATATTTAATCTAAAGTAGATGTATGCTAATCCCCGGCAACGGTGCCAAAAATTTGACGAGGCCAATGTGTATTGGAATTTCCTGCTCGTACTCTGTCAAATTCAAATATAGTTTAAGATATCGTCCCACAGAGACTGGGTAATCTATGATACAGACTTGTAATATTTTACCTACTATTTGAGAGAATCAAATTGATGAAAAGTGAGTGAGGTTTAAAACTTGTTAATTACTTAAACAAAACAAATAACTTTTGGAGGATTTATAATTAAAAAAAAGAGTTGGGAATCATTGAATTCACTTGATAATATTACTATAATAAAATCTCAATTTCTACATTAATTTCTCTAAAGAATAATTGCTTATTTCTAATACAATTATATTTTGCTCACTAAGAAATAACCAATTAATAACACTCCGTGAGAATTATGTTAAGTAATCAATTTAAGACTAGTGACGTTTAAACCAAAATATTTTTCTTGCTTGAATTGTGCTAAAACAAATTAAAAAAACTTCGTGAGAATATTTTTACCAAGGATCAATAATCTTGCCTACAACAATTCCTCCGTGAGAACTAAAACTGAGACAAGCAAGATTACTGACTTGAAATAATAATTCACTGAAAAAGTACTTTCACACTACTAATTCATCAGTTATTATATATTAATTTTTCTCCGCGAGAATTACAAAATTAATATATGAATAACTTAGAGATAAAATATATAGATGTGATAATAGAGTTATTAAAAACCATCATTTCAGCACAGTATGAAATGTAAATAAAAAGTTTCAAGCCAAGAATATATAAAAACTAAGATAATATTATAAGATATATCAAGGTTCATCAACTATCCCAACGAAAAGAGATTACTCCATTATGGAGTAAGAAAAGCTAAAAAGGATATTTAGAAGACTAGAAATATTTTTACTATAAGGAAAGAAAAGAAAGAAAGACCAAGACTAGTTCTTGTCTTACAAAGATTGAATATGCTTATACAAAGATAGCTTGCTATTTATAGGAAAAGATGAGTAGCTTTTGTCATGTTCGATTTTTGCGAATGTGAAATCCATGTATGTGAAGGGGCCTTTGTGTATGTAGATTTCATATATGCAACTATGGCACTTGTGCTTCACTCTTGACTTCATGAGTTAGTCTTGCAAATGTAGCTTCCATGTATGCAAATGTGACCTTTGCAAATATAAATTCCACACATGCATATATGACTCTAATGCTTACATTCTTGACTTCATAGGTTAGAATTGCAAATGTAGGTTCCATATATGCACATGTGACCTTTGTGTATATAGATTCCACATATGCATCTATAGCTCTTTTGCTTTCATTCATGACTTCACGGGTTAGAGTTGCAAATGTAGGTTCCATATATGCGAATATGACTTTGCGTATATAGATTCCACATATACAAATATGCTCCTTTTCATCTCTAATTGTCTATTTCCATAAACCCATATGTATATTCCGCATTTGCGAATATGCACATGATGTGTGCAACTGTGGCTTTGCTTCATTCTCTTGTCTTTTAGCTTATTTCCTTCTTTTTCATAATTTCTTTTTTCCTACAAGATTTGTTAGAAAATATTCAAGGACGGGATATTATTATTCATATTTTATTTTAAAAACTTATTTTTTACATATAAAATTCATGAATAATTTATATCCATCAGGGAGCTTGCATGCTTCTGCGAATACTGGCACGCAAGTGCGGTAGCCGCTTATGCGGTCCAGCGATCGCACCTGCGGAGAATTTATGCTCCTGCGATTTCCCTTTCGCTTCTGCGATGCCGCTAGTGCGGCTGTATATCCGCAGATGCGGTCCCAGACCAGTTAGCCAAAGTTCGTAGATGCGGTCTATTTATCGCAAGTGCGGTCCCGCAGATGCGGAAGTTCTGGCAGAATCATATAAATCGAGGGTTTGGTCATTTCTTCATATTTTGAGTTTTAAACTTCGGATTTGGGAGCTTCTTTTGGGGGTTTTCAATCAAATCGATTGGTTATTTTGGTTGGATTTGAGCCGTCCGGAGGTCTTTTCACCCGAGAAGTGCATTTTTGAGTATCGGCCTATCGTCTTTGAGGTAAGTATCTCGCTTAACCTTGTGTGGGGGACTTCCCCTAGGATTTGAGTCTTCTATGTTGATTGTAATCCGTGTACGCGAGGTGACGAGTGTGTGTTCGGACTTATTTGTGGAAAGTTGGCATTTGGGGTTCATAGGTCCTTATATTTACTGTGTATAAAGTTGTTCGTGATATGTTTGAGTTCCTATTTGTTGGTTTCACTCCTTCATGCTTCAATTTGAATTAACTTAGGATTTACTCTTGTTGCCTATTTGACTCTTATTCGACTTAACGGAAGAGTTCGCCTCTCCTGTCGTCATGTTATCTTTTCACAACTGCTTATCTCTAACTGAATTTATTACTATCTCATCCTGTAATTTTTTAGTCTTAATTGAGTTTATGATCATCTCCCCGCAGCTTATCCTAAAACTTAAATTGTGTGAACTCTTAATAATTGTACAACCTTAATAGAAGTTTAGACGCCCTATATCCTAGTTGACATGTCCTTGTTTGTAATTATCTGGCTCGTGTTAGCTTCCTTGTTATTGGACTGCATATTGTGAAATCATCGTTACGTATTATTCTCTCCCTTGTTGAGCTGTTCTTATTTATGCCTATTGTTCTTTACTGTGGTTATTCCTTGTGAACTAGTTCTATCGTGTCTTTGTGATTTAAATTTCTTGAGTTGATTTACTCGTCGTACCTTGTATTACTGTCATTGTTGCTATTGTACTTTTGTTGTTGGTGCACAAGGTTTCTGCCGTCCGGTTGTTATTATGAGATTGCACGAGATCTCTGTCGTGCTGATGTCATTATTGATTTATGCACATGTGGCATGACAAGGCGGGATTTTATATATATATATATATATATATATATATATTATCTGTAGGTTGCGCATGTGGCGAGACAAGGTTGGAACATTATGATGCATGTGTGGCGAAACAAGGCGGGCGCTTATTATATTATTATTGCACACGTGGCGAGACAAGGTGGGCTATGTCAGGGATTGATTGTGGTGATTTGTGATGGCCTGGGGGCATTCTTGTTGTTGATATTGTGTTATGGTACGCTTACCTGTATGAGCCTTACCTCGTGAAAGTTGTGAGAAAACATCTTACGTGTTGTCCTTTCTTTTCCATACGTCTTTAGCTGGTATGGTCTATGTTGGAGCACTTTCATAAGCATACATGTAGTTAAACACTCCTATTGGATAAGAAGCTCTCCTGATATTGTTGAGTATAGATGTAGACCCTTGTTTACTTGTCATATATGTGAGAGTGGCTCTATTGAGCAAGTGAGTTGTCAGCATGATCATGAGGTGTGATGGGAGTACAGGATGCTAAGTGTTAGGTTCAGGTATTGGGACCCGTGAGCGGTAAGTTTGTGCGAAGTTCGGTACTTCGTGGAGTTTGTTGGCTAAGACCTGATGTGAAAACTGTCGTGGTTACTAAGTTATTGCTTGCCTTTACTGTACTTGTGATTTAGAATTTGGGTTGTATTTCCGCTCGCTCTTCTATGCCATTATTATGGTGTTTCCGCTGTTACTTGTTGTTTTCCTTCCTTGTTGTAATTGTTGTATTGTTAGCCATATCGCGTATCCTTTATATAGACATCATGTTCTGTTGGTCCTATTATTATACTTGTACATTTTATTAGACCAGTAGGTGTCTTGGCTGTTCCTCGTCACTACTCCACCGAGATTAGTCTTGATACTTACTAGGCACCGTTGTGGTGTGCTCATGCTACTCTTCTGCACATTTTTATGTAGATCTAGGTATTTCTTGCTCGTTAGAAGCTGTGCGGATCGTTGCGTGGAGACTCAAGGTAAACCTGTTGCTATGTTCGCAGGCTTCGGAGTCACCTTCATACACAATGTTCTTACTTAATTCCAACAGTTGTATTTAGCAGTTGTAGCAAACTCTGTAGAGCTTATGGCTTGTACTACCGGTTTTGGGGTTGTAAAGTTTAAAGAGATTTCTATTTCACATTTGTTAGGTGTTACTAAAATGTTGTTATTGTTTTCATTTAATGTTAGGCTTACCTAGTCCCTAAGACTAGGTGCCATCACGAAACCCAACGGAGGGGAAGTTTGGGTCGTGACAAGTTAGTATCAGAGCTCTAGGTTCATAGGTACAACGACTCATAAGCGAGTTTGTTAGAGTCTTGCGGATCGGTACAGAGACGTCTGTACTTATCTTCGAGAGGATACGAAACTATTAAGACAATCTCAGTTCTTTTATTCCAATCGTGCGATCTTATTGATCTCGGTGCCTGAACTTTTATCATTTCATTCTCTCACAGATGGTGAGGAAATGCGCTGCAGTTACCCACGACGCTGCTCCCGAAGCAGAGGTCGCTGGAGGCAGAGGCAGAGGCCGACGAGGAGTACATACCACAGCTAGAGCACCTACCAGAGCAACTGTTGAGGGGCCGCCAGTAGCTCCAGTTGGGGGGCAGGTACTGGACGCACCTGCTGTTACCCCCGGACTTCGGGAGACCTTAGCATAGTTCCTGAGCATGTTTGGTACATTGGCTCAGGCGGGGTTGATTCCGGCTGCACCAGCTACTTCACAGACTGGGGGAGGAACTCAGACTCCCGTCGCCCACACTCCAGAGCAGCGAGTTCATTTTGGTCAGGTTCCAGGCGTCATGGCGGCACAGCCTGTGGTTCCATTCAGCCCATAATCAGGACAACAGCTTCTAAAGAAGAGCAGCTTAGACTTGCAAGGTTCAAAAAATACGACCCTCCTACATTCAGTGGTTCGGCTTCAGAGAGTGCACGGGGTTTCCTGGAGGAGTGCCATTGCATTCTCCGCACTATGGGTATTGTTGAGTCGAGTGGGGTTGCTTTTACTACATTCTAGCTTAGGGGAGCGGCTTATTAGTGGTGGCGGGCATATGAGTTAGGTAGCCCGGCCGAGTCAGTTTCACTTACATGGGTTCAGTTTTCAAAGATGTTCCTGAGAGAGTTCGTACCTCAGTCCCTTCAGGATGCATGGCGCGCGGAGTTTGAGCAGCTGCGCCAGGGCACTATGTCAGTATCAGAGTACGCCGTCATATTCAGTGATTTGGCCAGATATGCACCGACCTTGGTTTCTACTGTTCGGAAGAGGGTCCGCCGGTTTATTGAAGGACTCTATCCCAGCATCAGGACTAGCATGGCTTGGGAGTTGGAGATGGATATTTTGTATCAGCAGACCGTGAGTATTGCTATCAGGGTGGAGGGCATGCTGGCTCGGGAGAGAGAGGTCAGGAGAGGCCAGGAGAGAGAGGACAGGCGAGACCATGAGAGAGAGGGCAGGCGAGCTCAGGAGAGAGAGTACAAGGAGGCGAGGAGCCCTCATAGATCGGGGAGATCTACTGGTTCTTATTTTGGAGGCAGGGTACGACATGGTAGAGGTTTTGTGGGTTAGCCTGTTCGGTTTGTGCTTCAGGCTTCCCGCAGATTCAAATGTTCATGGGTCTCGGAGTACCCCTACTGCAAAGTTACCACAACCACGTCAGCAGAGAGGTTGCTTTGAGTGTGGAGATAATAGCCATATGGTGAGAAATTGTCCCAGACTTCGGGCTGATGTGTCATAGCGAGGTATTCACGCGAGTAGGGGGCGCCCAATAGGGGGAGACCTGACCCGTTGATGTGTTTCGTATGGTAGGTTCGAGGTTGTTGCGCCAGGTAATGACATTCAGGTATGATTTTGGTTTGTTATAAAGAAGCACCATCCGCAGTTCATTACAGCTCTGCTTATCAGGGTGAGTTCCCCTTTTTGTTGCTCCACTTATGGGTGCATTTCGTGATTAGCACTCTATTTATATGTTGCCCTTTTTGGGAGTTTCTATGAGTGATATCCCGTGTTTATCGTCTGTTTCTATTCCCTACTGAGAGTTATGAGACTAGTAGTAAATTCCTATTGTCCATTACGGTAGGCTTGATGTGATTTCTGAGTATTTTTGGCTACGAGCTGTGATTTGTTGTATGCTCCACTAGTGTGGAAGCCATCACGTGTTGTAATTTTGTTGACAGAATTGATCTAGTGAGAGGCTCCAGCTAGTTGATGTATACCCTACTTGTGATTCAGAGTGGAGGGCGGGACCCTCGCGATTTGATGTGTTTGAACCGGGTTGTGTAATGCGGTGAAAGTTATATCAGTATGAGATCCTTGTAATTTGCTCATATACTTTAATTCTTTCTTGTTATATTGTTTTGTAGGTTGGTATTGATAGAAAATTGTGCTTTCGAGCTTGTTTGATAGTTCCCTTATATGTTTCTCTTTCAATATTCAGTCATTTTCGTTCTGTGCTTCTTGAGTTTTAGCTTGCGTGGTGTGTGCCCGGTGGTGTCAGTTGTGACTTATTGATTCGGGTGTTTGGTTATGAGGTCTTCGTGTTTCTTGCATCATTGTCAGTATTATGGAGGTTTGAAACAGAGTTCTATCGGATATGAGACTACTGGCCGGTGCAGGATTTGATTTCGGGCAGGTATTGTGATCGGGAATGTTATTATAGGCCTATATGTGGTGTGTATGTTGTGTGATTGTACTCTGGTATAGATGTACACCCTTGAGTAGGGATGGCAAGCAGTGCGGTGCGGTGCGGTTGTGGGGCAAACACGCATAAACCCGGGAAAAGATTTTAACCCGTCCCGCCCCGCCCCGCGTAGCATTTTCACCCGCATTCACCCACCCCACACACACCCGCGTCCACCCGCCCCGCCCCGCATAAGTTTTTTATTTAATTTTTTTGCTTATTTCTATTTTTTATTTCGCCTGAAATTTTCACACCCAAAATTTGAAAGTTCTTTTGTTGTTTATGTACTAATTCTTCAATTTAAAAAAAAAAACGTGTTGCTCATCGTGAAAAGCAGATGACCCCTTATGTATTAATTTAGTATTCATTGTAAAATAGTATTTACATTCCTATAATATTATTTCTAATATTCCTTGATGACTTGTGTATAACCCAATAATAAGACTAATTTGTTTGAGTCGGCTAAATTTTTTTGACTCTGAAGGAAGTTCAACAGGAAAGTAAAAAAAAAAGTCTGCTTTGATCAAAAAAATATTAAGCACGGAGTATTATATTTGTCTTTCCGAAACAAAAGTCTATAAAAGATCATCACTTGAAGTTATCATCGAACTTAAAAAGAATAAGAAGAAAACTTACTTAAACCCGCATGACCCGCAACCCGCCCCGCCCCGCATCAATTTTTATGATAAGGTATTTCAACCCGACCCACCCCGCCCCACATCCGCATAACTGTAAACCCACCCCGCTCCGCATAGCCTTAAACTCGCACCGCCCTGCACCCGCACCGCCCCATTTGCCATCCCTACCCTTGAGTATAGATGTACACCCTTGTTTACTTGTCATATATGTGAGAGTAGCTCTATTGAGCAAGTGAGTTGTCAGCATGATCATGAGGTGTGATCGGAGTACAGGATGCTAAGTGTTAGGGTTCAGGTATTGGGACCCGTGAGCTGTAAGTTTGTGCGAGGTTCGGTACTTCGTGGAGTTTGTTGGCTAAGACCTGATGTGAAAACTGTCGTGGTTACTGAATTATTGCTTGCCTTTACTATATTTGTGATTTAGAATTTGGGTTGTATTTCCGCTCGCTCTTCTATGCCATTATTATAGTGTTTCCGCTGTTACTTGCTGTTTTCCTTCCTTGTTGTAATTGTTGTATTGTTAGCCATATCGCGTAGCCTTTATATAGACATCATGTTCTGTTGTTCCTATACTTATACTTGTACATTTTATTAGACCAGTAGGGGTCTTGACTGTTCCTCATCACTACTCCACCGAGGTTAGTCTTGATACTTACTGGGCAGCGCTGTGGTGTGCTCATGCTACTCTTCTGCACATTTTTATGCAGATCCAAGTATTTCTTGCTCGTTAGATGCTGTGCGGATCGTTGCGTGGAGACTCAAGGTAAACTTGTTGCTACGTTCGCAGGCTTCGGAGTCACCTTCCTATTTTGTATACACAATGTTCTTACTTAATTCCAACAGTTGTATTTAGCAGTTGTACCAAACTCTGTAGAGCTTATGGTTTGTACTACCGGTTTTGGGGTTGTAAAGTTTAAAGAGATTTCTATTTCAAATTTGTTAGGTGTTATTAAAATGTTGTTACTGTTTACATTTAATGTAAGCTTACCTAGTCCCTAAGACTAGGTGCCATCACGAAACCCAACGGAGGGGAAATTTGGGTTGTGACAGTACTGCTTTTGCGAGCCATGCTCGCATCTACAAAAATCACTTACTTCGCCTGCCTTCGCACATGTGAACAATCTTCCGCATCTACGAAATCATATGTACGACACAAAAATATGAATATGCACAACTCCTCGGCTTGCTCATCCTCGCAGGCACGCACAACAACTCCGCATGTGCGCCTTCGCACGTGCGACCAAAAGCGACCCATCACAAGACCAGCCAGCTTTGCAAAAACGACCAACCCCTCGCACCATTGATCAAGCCTCTACAGGTGTGATGCACCAGAATCAGAACTGCCAAACCATTTTCAAATGGTCTAAAATCAATTCGAAACACACCCGAGCCTTCTGGGACCCCGTCTAATCATACTAACAAGTACGCATACCTAATCTAAACTTATTCCAAATCTTAAATCATCACAATAATATCCAAAATCACGAATCACACATCAAAACTCAAGTTGCATAACTCTTAAGTTCAAGAACTTCCGAACTTCAAACCAAGTGTCTGGTTCAAGCTTAACCAATCCGGATTATAACCAAACTTGCGAACAAGTCCCAAATAACAAAATGAACCTATCCCAACTTCCAAAACAATAATTTAAACTCAATATCATCAAAGTCAACTTGCGGTCAACTTATGAACTTTTCAAACCTTCAAATTGCCAACTTTCGACAAATAGAGCCAAAATATCTTAGGAACCTCCAAATCCAAATCCGGACATACGTCTAAGTCCAAAATCACTATACGAACCTATTGGAACCATCAAATCACCAATCCGAGATCGTCTACTCAAAAGTCAAATCTTGGTCAACTTTACAGTTTAAGCTTCCAAAATGAGACTAAGTATGTCCAATCACTCTCAAACCTTCCCGAAACCAAGCTAACCAACCCCGCAATTCATCAAACAACCAAAACACATACGGGAAGCATCAAACAAAAAAATAGGACTCAAATACACAAAATGACCGGTCGGATCGTTACAACTTGTGGCAAGTCCGACCGGTCGTTTTGTGTATTTGAGCCCTATTTTTTTGTTTGATGCTTCCCGTATGTGTTGTGGCAAGGCAAGTTTTGCCGATCCATCAAAACTTGTTACAATCCGTCAAAATTTTGCGTCCTAGTTCTGAGATGGCAAGTAATTGTTGCAAACTTATTTAAACGAGATCAAAACAAAACATTAGCATTAAATGGTCCTATTCGTGCATATCACCCCTGAATTCGTATTGGGTAGGGCCACTAAGGAAATTAAACGCGCCTTATTAAAAAGTTATCTTTTTCCATATAACTCAAGATTCTAGTTAAGGACGAAGGAATTTCAGCTATCTTATCACGCTCATTGGGTGATTTATCAATCACTATTCTGTAATATATTCCAGGAACGATACAATTTCTTCTGCACCAATAAAATACAGTCTAACTCCAAAATTAGTTGTTGAACTTTATTCTTGAAACACCATGATAAACAATTATGTAGACCTTTAGTCTAAGCACTGTGCCGGATCTATGTCCCAAAATAATGTCCTCGCTATTATTGAGATCACCGTGTGCATCTTTAATAACAACACCTGCTACACTTATTTATATTTAAGTTTTATGCATTAACAGTGAAAATATATTTATACAATCATATCATTTATCAACTAGTAAAAAAAAATTAAAAATGAAACCACTAGGCAGTGTACAACAACAAATCCAGTATACTCTCATAAGTGGAGTCTGGGGAAGGTAGTGCGTACGCAGACCTTACCTCTACCTAGTGAAGGCAGAGAGGTTGTTTCCAATAGACCCTCGGCTTAGAAAGAGTGAGAAGAAGAAGGGGAAGAAGACAAGGGGGGAAGAAGAAGAAGAGAGAGAAAAGGGAAAAAGGGTGGGTGGGGAAATTAGTAGTACTAAACACTAATAACAGGAAATACGATAACAGTACTTAAGAATATGCAGGAACCACTAGGCAGTGTGCCTAGGATAATTATATTATAAAACTCAAAAAAGTAAATAAGGCAGGGGCTAGACAATACCTTTACGTGATCTCTAAAGTTTGAACTTGCAAAAAGTAACAACTTAGAACTCATAATGCGTTCTTAGGTGCAAATACAAGATGATAAACTATATAACAAAGGCCAAATTGGCAGTGTAAAGCTCAGCATATATCCGGTGGAACCAAGCGCAAAAATATCAAACTTTGATGAAATTCTCCCTTGAACAATATCCCAAACAGCACCCAAATAACACAAGACCTCTCATTATCATCATCTTCTCTTACAACTGTTGTATGAATTGATTGACAGTGAGCTTTATTTGTCCAATTTAAGCAGTCGCCTAGCGTGTGACTTCAGGTCATAAAATGAATTAAAACTCACCTCCTCCATGTCAAACTCCAAGTTAGAGATGTAATCCACTAGCTGGTTACCTTAGGTTGGAACTGAAATTGTACATCCCTCTTCATGTCATTTATTTCATCAATTAAAGGTGCCATACTCCACATGGTTGCCCAGCTCCCTTCGATGATATTCTAAAATAGCAAAAAGAGTCGGTTTCAATACGTGTAGGAGTTAAATGAGAATCCCTACAATATTTCACAGCTTCCACAATTGCCATAGCCTCCGTTTGAACTTTTTTACATCATCACTCATCTGTGAGTGTTACTATGTTAAACCAAAAATCAGACAAAACTGTTAGAAAAATAAAAGAAACTGGAAAAACAAAAGAGTTTAAGAAATATTCCGAGTCCACAATTTTCTTGTGTGTCCTTAAGGAATTTTAACCCCCTCACACGTTGCCAAGGTAATGGATTAAATCCTCCCAGGATAAAACGGAATAAACCTTCCTGCAACAGTGGCAATACAAACTGCAGGATACCAAGGAACTCAAAGAATGGAGCAAAATCACACATACGAATTTGAGAGAGAGAGACTGCGAATTAGGATGCAGTATATTCAGAAAGAAAGAAGTTCTAGAGTGTTTTTCGTGTGTAGAAAATTGAGCCTTGCCTCAGAATTTATAGGCAACTATCAGAAGAGGTGTCTGGAAAAGGTGCCTTTTCAGAAGAATACGCTGCCTGCCGCGGATCTACCGCGGTCGCGGCAGAATCGCGGTCAGAGAGGCTCTCTGAATCAGCCTGCCGCGGTTCTACCGCGGTCACGGCAGAACCGCGGTCAGAGAGGCCCTCTGAACCTTCAGCAGGGTTCTGGCGTATTTTCAGCAGTGATTTGGCATTTAATTAATTATTAAATAATTAAATAAATTTTGTCCAAAAATAATCTTATCGATCGATCATTTGCCAAATCCAAATCCAAATCCAAATCCAAATCCAAAGCCGAAGCCGAAGACGAAGACGAAGCCGAAGCCAAAGCCGAAGCCGAGCCGAGCGACGACGACGGCGCGAGGGTTCATTCTCTTCAAATCCTTTTAAGAGCTTTAAGAAGTGATTCTATATATAAGCACACAAATGTGGTTGTCCCTCACCAATGAGGGACAAAGTGCAAGACAAAAGTTCACTTCTTCAAATGTTCAATTTTCCTCCATTTTATTTCCCTCCATTTCCAATTCACACTTCTTCTACTTTAAAGCCCAATGGCTTAAAGTCCAACAATCCCCCACATGAATGGGAATGGCTGTATCAAGAAAGAACATAGATGAAATTTATGTGATTTTGTAAGTAAGGATTAATTGCATCTGGATAAGTAGGTTTCCCTTTGAACTTTCCGTAGTGAACATATGTCGGATATACTCGGTCAATCGGTAGATTTGATATCTTTGAACCGTCGAACTTTAGATTATACCTAGACAACCATATGTCACACAACCAACCCTTAACCGTCTTTTGGTTCTCATTGTTGTGTTCGTTTTAGCCATGAACACCGCCTGGTTTCATAAGTGCGTAGAGAATTGGCCTTACAGAATTCTCATTGAAGCGGCTTCCACTTTACACTTACATAGGTGATTCCTAAACGTGTAATCCTTTAGATTGACACTATTTGATAAATACCTCATCAAACTTAGGTAATCATTAAAGAACGTGTAAAGTTCTATCCTTGTTACTGAACATTATCTTCATCACGAGAATGGACCAAAGATTTTATTAAAGGTTTTGGCCAGAACGGAATGTCTTCTAAAAAATTTCGAAGCCATTCAGCTTCTTCACCGGCTTTATCCAAAGCTATAAACTCTGATTCCATTGTAGAGCGAGCGATGCACGTTTGTTTGGAAGACTTTCAAGATACTGCTCCTCCACTAACAGTAAAAACATATCCACTTGTGGACTTTGTTTCTGTTGAGACGTACTTTCACCTTTATTCTTTATGAGATGATGATTTAAGTCAATTGGAGTTCTTGCACTTCTAAATTCCAAGTGTTTGAATTTTTCAAGTACCATTTTCACGTAATGTGATTGAGACAAAGCTAGACCTTGAGGAGTCCTCTGGATTTTAATTCCTATAATTACATCGGCAACTCCTAAGTCTTTCATATCAAACTTACTAGCAAGCATGTGTTTAGTAGCTTGAATGTCGGCAATGTCTTTGCTCATTATTAGCATATCATCAACATATAAGCAAACAATGACTACATGATTTGGAACGTTCTTAATGTAAACACATTTATCACATTCATTAATCTTAAAGCCATTTGACAACATTGTTTGGTCAAATTTCGCATGCCATTGTTTGGGTGCTTGTTTTAGTCCATAAAGAGACTTAACAAGTCTACACACCTTCTTTTCTTTTCCCGGAACAACAAACCCTTCAGGTTGGTCCATGTAGATTTCTTCCTCTAAATCACCATTTAAGAAGGCTGTTTTTACATCCATTTGATGGATTTGAAGACCATACAAGGCGGCTAACGCTATTAGCATCCGAATGGATGTAATTCTTGTTACCGGCGAGTATGTGTCAAAATAGTCAAGACCTTCTCGTTGTCTAAATCCTTTTACAACAAGTCTTGCCTTGTATTTGTCAATAGTACCATCGTCTTTCATTTTCTTCTTGAAAATCCATTTAGAACCCAATGTTTTATTACTTGGAGGAAGGTCAACCAATTCCCATGTATGGTTGCTCAATATGGATTCTATTTCACTATTGATCGCTTCTTTCCAATATTGTGCTTCTGATGAAGACATTGCTTCCTTGAAGGTACGAGGTTCATTTTCTAACAAAAAAGTCAGAAAATCTGGACCGAATGAAGTAGATGTTCGTTGACGTTTACTTCTTCTCGGATTTTCCTCATTAGGCATACCATCTATTATTTCCTCCCGAGGTCGTTTTGACTTTTGGTAGGTCACTTCACTTTCCTTTTTATATGGATAAATAGTTTCAAAGAATTCAGCATTATCTGATTCTATTATCGTATTAACGTGAATCTCTGGATTTTCTGATTTATGAACCAGAAACCGATATGCCTTGCTATTGGTTACATATCCAATAAACACACAATCAACCGTTTTTGGACCTATCTTAACCCTTTTAGGTTTAGGAACTTGTACCTTAGCTAAACACCCCCACACTTTGAAGTATTTCAAGCTAGGCTTCCTTCCTTTCCACTTCTCATAAGGAATGGATTGTGTTTTACTATGAGGTACACGGTTGATTATTCGGTTAGCTGTAAGTATAGCTTCCCCCCACAAGTTCTGTGGTAAGCCAGAACTTATTAGCAATGCATTCATCATCTCCTTCAACGTTCGATTCTTCCTCTCCGCAATTCCATTAGATTGTGGAGAGTAAGGGGCAGTTGTTTGGTGAATATTGCCATTTTCCAAACATAATTCTTCAAAAGGAGATTCATATTCGCCACCCCTATCACTTCTTATCATTTTGATCTTTTTGTTTAGTTGCGTTTCAACTTCACTCTTGTATTGCTTGAAAGCATCAATTGCCTCATCTTTACTATTAAGTAAATAAACATAGTAGTATCTCGTGCTATCGTCAATAAAAGTAATAAAATATTTTTTCCCACCGCGAGATGGTGTTGACTTCATGTCGCAAATATCTGTGTGAATTAAGTCTAAAGGACTTGAATTCCTTTCAACGGACTTATAAGGATGCTTAGCATACTTTGATTCCACACATATTTGACATTTGGAATTAATGCAATCAAATTTTGGCAATACTTCTAGATTTATCATCTTTCGCAATGTTTTGAAGTTTACGTGACCTAAACGCGAATGCCATAAAGTGTTTGACTCAAGCAAGTAAGAAGAAGCATTCACTTTATTGATAGGAACTGCTATTACATTTAGCTTAAAAAGGCCCTCATTTAGGTAACCTTTTCCTACATACAAATCGTTCTTACTTAGTACAACACTATTAGAAACAAAAATACATTTGAATCCATTCTTGACAAGAAGTGAGGTAGACACAAGATTCTTGCGAATTTCTGGAACATGGAGGACTTGGTTTAGAGTCACTATTTTTCCCGACGTCATCTTCAACGCAATCTTGCCAACTCCTTCAATTTTGGCCGTAGATGAATTTCCCATGAAGATTGTCTCGTCGGGACCTGCGGGGGCATAAGAAGAAAATAACTCCTTGTTAGCACAAACATGGCGGGTGGCTCCAGAATCTATCCACCATTCTTTTGGATTTCCTACCAAGTTGCATTCAGACAACATGGCACACAAGTCTTCCATTTCATCTTCAACCATGTTGGCTTGATTCTTTTTCTTCTTATCATTCTTTGGGCACGACAATCCACTGCCTTATGCCCAGATTTTCCACAGTTGTGGCAATTACCCTTGAACTTCTTCTTACTTGGGTAATTCTTTGGTCCAGAGCTTTCTTCTCTTCTATTTTGTGGCGCCTCCTCAACAATGTTAGCCCTTATTATTGTCGAGTTTCCACGTGACTTCTTTTCAGCATTTTTGTTGTCCTCTTCTATCCTCAAACGAACAATCAAGTCTTCTAGTGTCATTTCCTTCCATTTGTGTTTAAGATAGTTCTTAAAATCCTTCCACAGCGGAGGTAACTTCTCAATGAAAGCACCGACTTGAAAGGCCTCATTTATGACCATACCTTCAATAACAAATTCATTATTAATAATAAGATAAATCTTATTAATAAAATTATTGATTTGGGTCATACCTTCAGCAAGGAGGTCATGTACAATGACTTGTAGTTCTTGGACTTGAGTTATGACCGACCTAGTGTCAATCATCTTGAAATCCAAGAACCTTGCAGCCACGAATTTCTTAAGTCCGGCATCCTCAGTCTTGTACTTCTTCTCAAGCGTATTCCATAACGCTTTTGAAGTTTCCATGACACTATAGACATTGTACAAGCCATCTTCCAAACAACTCAAAATGTAATTTTTGCACAGGAAATCAGAATATTTCCATGCTTCAGTTACAACAAGTCGTTTATCATCTGGAGTATTTTCAGCCATGACCGGAGGATCCTCCTTGATGAAACGTTGCAAACTCAACGTAGTAAGATAGAAGAGCATCTTCATTTGCCAGCGTTTGAAGTCAATACCGGAAAACTTTCCGGGTTTTTCTACCGGTGCCATAGCATGAGCAGGAGTAGAACGGCTTGACGAGGCAGCAGCACTCGTAACAGTAGCACCCGTTCCCGCAACACTTCCATTAGTTTGGTTTTCATTCGTCATATTTCTGTAAAGTTGAAAACAATACAGAACTTTGTTAAATCAGTGAAGTTTTGATATCTTCAAACTGAATATCAAACCAAACATACAACACGTAACAATGGTGAAGTTTTTATATACTTCAAACCCGTACGTTTATTATTCCGGCAAAGTTTTTATGTACTTTAAACCGGACAGGAAGAATTATTGGAGTAGAAAGCAACAAGGCTTTAGTCTCCAAAACAGTATACAAAATATGAATAACAGTTTAATATATGTTTCAACACAGAAACGTTAGTATGGCAATTCCTTAAGCTTGTGAGTGTTACTGTGTTAAACCAAAAATCAAACAAAACTGTTAGAAAAATAAAAGAAACTGGAAAAACAGAAGAGTTTAAGAAATATTCCGAGTCCACAATTTTCTTGTGTGTCCTTAAGGAATTTTAACCCCCTCACACGTTGCCAAGGTAATGGATTAAATCCTCCCAGGATATAACGGAATAAACCTTCCTGCAACAGTGGCAATACAAACTGCAGGATACCAACGAACTCAAAGAACGGAGCAAAATCACACTTACGAATTTGAGAGAGAGAGACTGCGAAGTAGGATGCAGTATATTCAGAAAGAAAGAAGTTCTAGAGTGTTTTTCGTGTTTAGAAAATGGAGCCTTGCCTCAGAATTTATAGGCAATTATCAGAAGAGGTGTCTGGAAAAGGTGCCTTTTCAGAAGAATATGCTGCCTGCCGCGGTTCTACCGCGGTCGCGGCAGAACCGCGGTCAGAGAGGCTCTCTGAATCAGCCTGCCGCGGTTCTACCGCGGTCGCGGCAGAACCGCGGTCAGAGAGGCCCTCTGAACCTTCAGCAGGGTTTTGGCGTATTTTCAGTAGTGATTTGGCATTCAATTAATTATTAAATAATTAAATAAATTTTGTCCAAAAATAATCTTATCGATCCAAATCCAAATCCAAATCCAAATAGCCAAAGCCGAAGCCGAGCCGAGCGACGACGACGGCGCGAGGGTTAATTCTCTTCAACTCCTTTTAAGAGCTTTAAGAAGTGATTCTATATATAAGCACACAAATGTGGTTGTCCCTCACCAATGAGGGACAAAGTGCAAGACAAAAGTTCACTTCTTCAAATTTTTAATTTCCCTCCATTTTATTTCCCTCCATTTCCAATTCACACTTCTTCTACTTTAAAGCCCAATGGCTTAAAGTCCAACATCATCTTCGCATTCGCATGAACAAGATTCCCCACCAAGTCTAACATAAAACCAAAACAAGCTCAAACCTGGATTATCACCACATGCCTCATAGCGTTACACTTCTACCAGCCTGAAGGAGGTGACGTCCAGCTAACTTTTGTGTATTTAACTCGAGGAATGTAAGCGTCCATGTTTGATTGTATTGTGTCTCTTCCACACCTCTCCCGTGAGAATAGAAGGCAGTGCACAAAATAGGGGCTTCAACCACACATGAAGCTTGTCGAAGGTGACAACCTGTGAGATCAATTCTCAATTACAACAAAACCTGAAACATTCTAATTGTCACAGATGTTCACTATTATATTCCTATTACAATTTGCAAAGTTAGTACAAATAAAACTATAGAAGGGAAGCCTTGGAGCAACGGTAAATTTGTCTCCGTGTGACCTATAGGTCACGGGTTCGAGCTGCAGAAGTAGTCATTAATGCTTGCATTAGGTTTGGTTGTCTACATCACGCCCCTTGGAGTGCGACATTTTCTCAGACCGTGCGTGAATGCAGGATACTTTGTGCACCAAGCTGCCCTTTTTAGTAAAAATAAAACTACTATACCCTACAACTCTTGTGGACAAGAAGTTTCATTTTCACTTTTATAAACATCACTGACTGTCTCCGGTGGCGTTTCATAACCAGGATTTTTTTCATATTCAGCATGCACGCAGAGGTTTACTGCAAGTTCTTTTCTAGAGTCTAATATTTCCTCAGGTTGAAAGGTGTTTACATTTTTTTACCCATCATTAACAACTCAACATATTAGATGAAGAATGTGCCATAATCAGTAAAAAAAACAAAAAGATTGAGAATTCAATTAAAACAATATCTTTAACAAGAAGAGTGTAAAAGTGCATATGAATTATTAAAAAAAACAAACAACACTCACGATCCACTTTGTCTTGATGCTCTTTGCCACTGAATATCAAATATGTTGTATGCATTTATAAATAACTGACGATGTGTTTCAAACAACGAAAACTCAAGCAGGTTGGAAATAATGCATGCATATATCTCAATGTGTTTTAATCTAACATCATACGATTTTCCATGCACGGAATCATACACATCTATGTTTTCCCATTCAAGTCCAATACTCTTAAAAGGTAACATCATGTCATTCCATATCTCCGACCCCCCACCCCCTCTAGTAAACAGTTTATGTTCACCATACTACAATTCATATAAAGCATCTTCGTTGAAATTATAATATACCAAAAATATATAGTTACCAATTTAAAAAAATATTTATCATAAACTACATCTATTGTCATATACCAAAATGGATGGTTACGAGGGTGGTAGCACTCTTTCTTCTCAAATAATAATAGGTAGTTTCAATATGCTTCATAATCAAAGCAACAAAAAAAAATGCATCAACACAAATACCTAAAAAATACAAAAAGAAGAAGAAAGGAAATGTCTTATAAATTCGAAATCATATCATCAAGCGGATAGTTACTATTCAAAAGCTCTAGGAAGAATATTTTACTAAACTTTGAAGCATACAATTTATACGAATTTTTGCTCATATCGTTGTTATTAGCATAAATATCATTTTGCCTAAAAATAAAACACAAAAATTAAAATAACATCAAATATTTGAATGATAAGTGCGCTAAAATACTGATTTGTGACCTTTCCTCTTCTCCTTGCCTAACCAATCAATGGATTTCTTCAGCAAGTTTTCATTATCTTTGACATAACAAAATGCATATTTTCGGGTATATGCTGAATTTACATTGTCCATATACTCAATGTTCTCATTGTTCACCACCACCCTTTTTTTCATCCGCGTAACATAGAATGCAATTGCCAACCAAACTTTTAATTCCTTGTTTTTCTACCAAGCTCTTCTTCAATATAAGTTACTTTATTTACAATTGTATCAATATTGTTTTCATCACCAATATGTTCTTAAATGTCCATGGAAAAATCTTCATCGAAGCTTCCTTGTGTAGTCTGTATTGGGAAAATTCAAGTTAGTATATTGAATTTATTATGTAATGATATGTCATGACACGTGGATCGGTAAAAGAATGACAGCTGGAAGAGAATAGTTAAAGAGGCACGAGTTTTAACAGACACAAGCGAAGATATAAGAAAAACAGAAGGGATGGGTGCTCGAACCTCTTGATAATTTGGAAAAGCATCGGAGGAATGAACCTAGATAGCAAAAAAGGATAGATACGTATTATTGGTAGTTAATGAGCATTAATTACGGAAAACGTTATAGAATCTGTATTGAACAGTTACGATTGCCAATTATAACGTTATATTAAATATCATTAATTGCCCATAATAACTCCATTATGGGAGGAAAGAAACGTATTACTTAAAAATAGCTATAAAAGGTGAGGAATAAACATTTGTGAGGACATGAAATACTATTGGAATACACTTATTTAATTTGCTTTCTATCTTGCAATTGTTCGTATCAATTATTCTTATTTTTATTTGATTATCAGTAACCCGAGTTCTTCTAATAGCAAGCTTTGATCGAAATTCTTATTTTTTTGGTTAAACATAGTCAATGGAGTAAGAAGAGCAAATGAAGGACCATCCAAATCAATATCACCTCTCTTCCTTTTCATTTAATAGTGTTTTGTTCCTTGTTCTTCTGCAGTATCTTCATTTTTATCTGCAAGCAAAAATATGTATACATTATCAATTAAAAACTATCTTAATGTGAACTACAATAACTGAATCTTCAGGACACGATGTCCTGAAGTTTGAACTGCAAGAACTAAACTTCAGAATACTCGGTTATTATAATTCACATTAAGGAAGTCTTTAGTGGCTAAAGTATACATATTTTTGCTCGCACATCAAAATAAAGATGTTGTAGAAGAACAAAGAACAAAACACTATTAGGGCTCGTTTGGTACGAGGGACAAAGAATAATTAACCCCGGGACTAAATTTAAGAAGAGTTTATCCCATGTTTGGTTGGGAGAAAAGTGCGGTATAATTAATCCCGGGATTAATTATCCAGGGATTGTAGTATTTTTTTATCCCCATAGAAAGATGAAATAACTAATCCCGAAATAATTAGTCCTGGGATAATATCTTTCCAACCAAATGACCCCTTATAGGATAAGGAAGAGGGGTGATTTGGTTGTGATGGTCATTCATTTGCTCTTCTTACTCGATCGACTACACAAGGCAGCGTCGATGAAGGTTCTTCCGTGGATATTGAAGAACATATCAGTGGTGAAGAATATATTGATACAAATGTAAATAAAGTAGCTTATGTTGAAGAAGAGTTTGTTAGAGAAAAAAGGAATAAGATATGACTACTAAAAAATCAGGTTTTAGCGACCGACAAATTCTGTAGCTAAACAGAAAAATCCATCGCTAATCTCAGTTCGCAACGGATTAGCAACGGATTATCAAGAAATTCTGCTAGCTACGAGCGATTTAGCGACAGATTAGCGACGACATTCGCAGCTAATTCTAGTTTTTTTTGTAGTAGCTTTGTTGGCAATTACAGTCTTCGTTTAGACTGACGATAAAGATGGTTGTGTTGAACAATGAGATTACTGTGTATATGGTCGGGTTAAAATCGACATATACCCGTAAATGTGTGCTTCATTATGTCAAAGACGATGAAACTTTGTTGAATAAATTCATTGACCGGTTAGGCAAGGAGAAGATGAAGGTTGCAAGAAAGTATAAGTTTATTCAGTATGTTTAGCGTATTTTTTTTTATTTTTTTTTTTTTGGAGATCGTTTACCAGCCCTGAACTCGTGACCTAGTAGCTTGGAGAGAACTCCCCAACCACTATCAACAAAGATTGGTAAATTTAACATGACTTTTCATTCAGCGAGAAATTGATATTTATGCTAATAATAATCATGTTAGCAAGAATCCATACAAATTGTACGCTTCAAAAATCAATAGTAAAATATTCTTCTTGGAGCTTTCAAACAGTGGCTATGCGCTTGATGATAATGTTTCATAATTTACGAGACAATTCTTTTCTTCTTCTTTTTGTGTTTTTAGTATTTGTGCTGATGCAATTTCTTTTTCTTTGTTTGTGAAGCATATTGACATTGCCTCTTATTATTCGAGGAAGAAACGTTACCACCCTCGTAACCATCCATTTCGATGCACGACAATAGATAAAGTGTTTAATAACTATATGTTTCTGGTATATTAAAATCTCAATTAAAATACGTCACATGACTTCTAGTCCAGTGGATATCAATAGTAATTACACCGTACGTGTGGGGAGGAAATTGGGGATGTGGAATAGCATGAATGATAAAATCATTTTCCATGTCGACTAACTTCAAAATCACTGATGATGCGACACATTTTCTTTTAGGAGTATTGGACTTGAATGAGAAAAAAATAAATATGTATGACTCCGCACATAGCGAACCGTATGAGGCTAGATTAAAACACATTGAGATGTAAGCGCGCATTATTCCCAATCGCTATATAGAACACATTGTTGGTCATTTAGAAATGTATACAATTGATTTGATATTCAATGGTAAAGAGCACCAAAGACAAAGTGGACTGTAATTGTTGTCATTTGTTTTTTTATAATTCATACGCACTTTTACCACCTTCTTGTTAAAGTTATTGTTTTAATTGAGTTCCCAATCTCATTTTAGGATTCATTATGGCACTTCCCTCTTCAAATATGTTGAGATGTTGATGATAAGAAAAAATTTGAATACCTTTCAACAGCAAACCTCTGGGCGCATACTGAGTGCAAAAGAAGTTTTGGTGATGAAACGCCACCAGAGAAAGTCGGTGACGATTATGAAAGTGAAAATGAAACTTCTTGCCCATTGGAGCTGTAGTGTAGTAGTTCATTTCTACTAACTTTTCAAATTGTAATAGTACACTAGAGAACATCAGAGACAATTAGAATGTTGCAGAAAGTCGCTCAACAATTTCATGCCTTCTACTAAACTCACAATCAGATTGCAGATTTTGCTCATTTTTTAGAGCATTTATAATTGTTGCACCCTCGTATTCATAGACAATTTAGATCATTTAGATCTTTTATTATATAAACATGCTTTTTCATTTTTTTTTTGGCACAGATCCTGGGAACTCTCTTAGCTCAACAAGGAGATGGATAAACCCAAACATGCATACACAGATGCATATCAAGGTGGTTGGAGAAGAGAATTGAACAAAATTTATTTCAATCAAGTTGCAGGGAAAACTGGAAGTCTACCCATGTCATCTGCCAGACTTTAGTGAAGATTGCTTCGAATGAGACTTGAAACCATGAGGCAATTTTTAAAGAACAGATTAATTTAGATGTTGCTCCATGTCGTCAATACACCTATAACCACAGGTAATTAACATTAAATACTCTACTTGGCTCTTCATTGCACATTTAGAGTAATATAGGAAGATAAACAGCTTTACCTGTCAGCAAATTTCTTTTCTTGTTAACATATACGATTCCCAACTCGGTAGCTTTTGTATGTGAAATGCATAGTTTTCAATCTGTAGTCAAATGTTCATTAGGAAGTAGTATTGGGATAAGCTGTAGATATACACAGAGAACTGAGATTCCATCATATGCAAATAGAAACATCACTACTTCTAAGACACATTGTCAATAACTTAAAGAGATGTTCTAAAACTATAAGTAGATGCTAAACTGACATGCCAGCATCATGACTATAGCTCCTCCCAGATTAAGCTTTACCTATACCAACAGGTCAAAGTAAAGTATACTTGAAAGCTACCTTTTGGGGAGGGTTCGTAAGTATGATCTTAGTAGAAACAGGGTTCTATCCAAATCCATCTGGTAAAGAGATAGAGTAAGTATATCACCACCATCTTTTGAAAATTTCTCCACTGTTTCTTCCTGAAGGATAAAGATAGAGTAACATCAGAAATACCATGAAAACACACCCATATGTGTAACATAACTAAAGCATAAATTACATTTGCAATATATGGCTGATATACCAGAAGAGATAGATGGAATTTTCATGATAATTTTATCAAACATAAATTGGTATGTCAGAGAAGTTTTTCATTCCACTTCATGGAATATCATAATCAACAGCTTTTGTACACCATATACGGTTAAGTTAAATACAAATTATAATTCAGTAAGTAGTTACAATCATTAAATTCTTTATTTAGATGTGAGCACACAGCTTTTTCATTAGAATTTTTGAAATAGTAGAAAGTTTCAAACCTTTGCAACAAAGGGCTTGGCCTAATAGTCAATAAAGTGGGTGAAAACATAGGAGACCAGGGTTCAAATCCAGCAAAGACAACAGAAAACAATAGGTGATTTCTTCTCATTTGAGCAGAGTTATTCAACAGTTGTGCTTGTGGGAGGTACCAAGTAACCAATAAAATAGTCGAAGTTCGCACAAGCTGCCCCAAACACCACAGTTATCAAAAAATAGTTTCAAATCTAACCTTCAGTTTTGGTAGCAAGGTGAATGATGATTATGTGATTTACCAAATCCAACTAACTTGGTAATGGGTTGAACAAACGCTCTATAAATATTTGGAAAAGGCAGAGATGTTTTAAAATAATTAAATAAAGTTGAAGCGCAAGAGCATTTTATTATTTGCAAGTCAGGAGCCAAACTTTGCTTAAGATAGGAATGGACAAGTTCTGTATATGTCCACTTTTAGGAGCATCGCATTGTCAATGCAGTTACTTGACAGAGACACAACCTTAGAGGACTGAACTTTTACTAACTAATTACATTTAGGAATTTATACTATGTCCTTGATTGTTTAAGATTAACAAACTTTGCATGTTTAAGTATGCCAGGTGGGACCAACATCTCCAAAAGCACTCTTATGGTCGAGCTCTGGCACATCCAAATAAGTGCTTACTTTGCAGATAAGGAGAAGGCGCTTCAGTTTAACATCACCAGCATCGTATTGTGTGCTGGGAATTTTTAAACCTCCTGTCAATGTTACTCAGGCTCTTCGTTTGCCTTGACAAACATGTGTCAATGGGTATGATACAGGTATCTCCTGAATACACTAAACACTTGATTTGTGGATTAGGCGCACGTAACGGGTTCGAACCCTGGCGCAGAAGGGTAGAGGGGTGGGCCATTATCCACCGAATTTCGAACCATACACCATTGTCCCTCAGGGATTTACTGGTTATATTTTTTTTTTTAAAAAGATCTCACCACTTTTGGACCAAGTTACCAACAGTTTTTTTTTTTCGGGTTTTTTTAACCCCTTTGAGGAGCTCTCACTTTGCTCCCTCGGTGACTCCAACCTGCAACCTTAGGGTTGGGGGTGGAGGGTGCTTACCACTTGAGCAACCCTCTCTTGTACTAACTTTTGCTGGCATATTCTTCATAAACAAAGATATTTTCTGAGGAATACTCCTAATATTGTGCTATGAAAAAGGAAAACCAACAATTTTGTATATAAATTGAGTCAAAGCACTACTTTGCAGGGAGCAGAGAGAGAGAATGCAAATGGAGAGCAAAAGAATTCCATTGAACTCATGCTCCTTTAGGAATGTAATAGCAAACACTTAACCCAATAGCAATCAAAGTGCACACAAATGCTCTAAAAAGCTGTCGGGCATTAGCTAAATCTTGGCTACTGATAATATATTTGGACAAATAATTGGAAGTTGAGAGTATCTTGAACAGAAAGCTTTTTAACAGTCCTTTCTAAGTGTACTACCACAACAGGACATTAGCATGTCCACAAAGATTCAATCTCTTTGATTCAAAATGAGCAACTCCAGTTGAGTCCTACCAGAGTCTCGTAAAAGAAAAAGTTTGTTTACTGCAGTATACTATAGTCCCGATAAACACCCTATTGAAATTATGAGAACAATCAATTATTTCCAACTAGCAGAGCCATACCACCACAAACGCCAGTATTTTTAACATGAAATAACAGGAGAGGAATTTTAATAGAAATCAAGCGAAAGACGATGTTCAAAGAAAAAACAACAAATCTCTCAGGTATAGATCTCAAAGGCATAAATATACATAATGTGCATACCATCAATTGAATCTGTTCTCCGGATCTCTGAATTGAAGCAGCCTCCAATTGAAGAGTTTTAGAGGCAGTGCTTTTTCTTCCTCAGAAAGATTGAAGCTTTCTGGAGTAGAACAAACGTTTAAAGCACACTACAGCTCACCAACTCAGGGGCATGATGTGTTAAACAATAAAAAAAAAATATTAAGGCAAACAAACAGAAATAGCGGCTGACAATCGGTGCTTTTTCAATCCCTCCATCATATAGTGGATTCATGCTCACTATGGGAAAGGGAGAGCAATATGGGAGGCCAACACTAATCAAGCTTCTTGGATGGTACAGAAATTTTCAAAGCAAATAAGTACATTGAGGAAGCTGGGATCACTTTCACTGAGATGCAAAACATGGCAGAATTTCCTATCAAGAAAATATACCAGAAGATGCTAGGAACATTCACAAAAGTCAGTTGGAGAAGGCTTGTTTGCAATAACTATGGCTCGCCAAAGTGGTTGTTCATTGTAAGATTGGTGGCACATGGGAGGCTATACACCAAGGACAGACTACATAAATGGGGAATTCTTACTCATCAAACATGTCCCTTGTGTGGTATTGCACAGCAGAGTATATCCCATTTGTTCTTCAAATGTGATGTTGTCTATCGGAAACAGCCTCTCTGCCTTTATAGGGTAGGGGTAAGGCTGCGTACACACTACCCTCCCCAAACCTCACGTATGGGATTAAGTTGGGTTTATTGTTGTTGTTGTTCTTCTTCTTCAAATGTGATGTTGCAGCTGAGATATGGGAGAGACTACTCAGATGACAAGGACTGAATAAACAAGCACTAGAGTAGGAGGCTGAACTTGGCTGGGCTATGACACATTGCAAGGGAAGGATGCCAAAGCTGAGATATTCAGAGGCTGGTGGGATTTATTATGTGTGGCAAGAAAGGAACAACAGAGTGTTCGCCGCTATGACCAGACCTGCTGCAGCGATCGTGAGGCTAATCATCTAGGAGTTACACTATAGAGGAAGTAGGAAACCAAAACTAGCTCGGAGACTAAAGAATTGAATTTTTACCCTTGACAACTGGGATTGGAGTGGTAGTTAGAGTAAGTAGGAGGAGTTGTGCACTAGCTGAACTTTTAGGCTAACTAAAATGGAGGATCTGATGTTAGGTAGCTAGAAGAGTGGAGACTGCTACAACACTGGGGACGCAATGTCCAGTGATGTAGGGTCTATTTTCTTTTGTTAGCTGTAAATATTCTCATTGGTAATAAAATGTTTTAATTACCAAAAAAAAAGATACAAGGAAAACAACCATCCTGACTACTTTACATTTTCATTTTTACACCAAAACGCTAAGAGAGCTAAACATCTATAGGGTACAGATATTTTCCTTTTTCCCTTCAAAGTATCTTGATATCTCTCCTTCCACAGTCCACCATATAGTCGTCGGTATAGCGTTCCCCAACTTTTTATCGTCTTTATGTAGTCTTCTTTTACTCCAACAAAGTAGCAGCTCTTTAGGAGATTCTGTCATGCACCATTTAACTTCAAACAAATTCAAAAACATGTGTCAAATCTGATTTGTGATTCTGCAGTGCGTCAAATTTGGGCAAAAGTTAAAATGGGTTCGGTCAATAAATGGGTCTGACCGAACCACCAAAAATCTACTTGGGCTAAGAAGGCTTGGATCCAGATGGGCTAAAGAATGGGTCGTAGCCCAACCCACTCAACTTGACCCAAGAGAAATTGCATAAGCTAAAACCCTGAAGTCACCATTTTGAGGTGAGAGGAAAAGTGACAGGAGATGGGAAAACGACATCACATGGGCAAAAACCTTAAAAGATTACAAGCAACTCCTCTTATGAATGAACTGGTGCTTTGGAAGTTCTTCAAACAAAAGGTATTTAGATTTTTTTTTGTTCTTTTGTATGTCAACAAGTGAAAGCACAAATATAAACACATACATGGAGAATACAATTAAATCTTTCATGACCAGTTGATGAAAGACTCTAAACGATCAAACAAGAATAACGATTATCTTGTTCCAACATTGATGAAAGTCTTTCAAAGTTTTAGACCTCCATGCTCAATGAACTTGAACCGAGTAAACACAAGATCAAAATATACTTTTGCACAGAAATTTCAGAACTGCTCCAATCGGGTAATATATGATGTAGTCCTAAAAAGAACTAAGACAAAAAATTAATAAATGAATCCTTACATACAGGTCATCTTTGACTACTGTTCACTACCAATAGGAACACCGATGACAAAATTCTTACCACACTGCTCACTAACAGCATTCAAAATGTATGCCAGTGAGACCAAGAGAAAGGCACAAAATTCACATGAGTTAAATATTTGCCCATGTCAGCTTGTTTGCATTATGCATTCTGCATTCTCTCACTATTCTCCATTATGTAATCTTGTCAAGAAGAAATATATTAAGAACAGGATCACACTGCTTGATAATAAAAAGACGCACCTGAATTAACAGCATTCGCAGAAAATGCAACTTCGAGCTCAGCCTTTCCAATGCCCAGGAAACACGAAATCGCACAACTGTACACAAATGATCAAATAGGTATCTAATTTTCTCATCAGCCATCAATTCTAAAACTTGAATTTCCCCATCCATCTTTCCATCATAGCAGAAAGAGTAAAATAGCACTAAAATCCACCTCAAACTGCTACAATAAATCCTCTTCTCACTAGACCACAGTAGAAGGGGAGCCTTAGCGTAACTGGTAAAGTTGTTGTCATGTGACCAGGAGGTCACGGGTTCAAGCCGTGGAAACAACCTCTTGCATAGGTAACATTGCGTACAATAGACCCTTGTGGTCCGGCCCTTCCCCGGACTCCGCGCATAGCGGGAGCTTAGTGTACCGGTCTGCCTTTTTTTTCACCAGACCACTGAAGCTGGGAATGTGCTGGAGTCAACTAAAAACAATGCCAGGAAAAATTAGGGCAAAGAATTGGCTAAGTCAAATAAATGGTAGCTAATAAAAGTATTGATTAGATAGCTTACGATGAGATTGGATTCTCCTTAAAAAGAATGAAAAGAGTATAAATGCCCAACCAGCAAGAAGACACTTGCATGCCAATATCAGACTTTGACCTTTCTGGGGAATAACAGGGTACAGAATCGATCTGCAGTTTGCATTAGTATAAAACGTTAACATAGCAGGCCAAGCTTTGAGAAAAGCTCTATGCATATTGGACTTCCAAAATTAAGCGACGTACATTGGACAATGAAAAGAAATTCTACCATACTAATATCAAAAGCAGCAAGACAAAAACGGACCACTTTCTTTCATAATTTGGTGATACAGCAAGACAAAAGTGGACCACTTTCTTTCATAATTTGGTGATACAGTAGCGCAGTAATACTTCACACGATCAAAATACTAGGAGGCTATAATTCATACTCATATAGCTCTTTGTTTTGTTCATCTAAGATTCTTAATGTTTCGTATATCAATCTTCGCTGTGGGTGAGAATAGTCACCAGCAGCAAATACGTTTTTCTTCCGTTCCACCTCAATCCAACTGCAACCAACTGGCTTTTTAAGATCTCTCGTTTTCATAGACTTCCTTATCTCTAGGACCTCATCCCATCTTGCATCTGCAGCATACAGATTTGACATGACTATATAATTCCCAATATCAGTAGCATTGACTTGAAGCAGGTGACCTGCCACAGTACGGCCTATATCAACCTCCTGATGGGTTTTACAGGCACCCAGAAGTGTTCCCCATATATTGGCGTTGGCTTTAAAGGGCATCCGGGTCACAAAGGAGAATGCATCTTTAATTCTGCCTCCACGTGCAAGTAGATCCACCACACACGCATAATGCTCCATGCTAGGTTTGATTTGATGCGTCTTTTCCATTGAATCAAAGATCTTTAACCCTTCATCCACAAGGCCAGCATGACTACAAGCAGATAGCACTGTAGTTATTATAACATGATCTGGTTTGAAGTCCAGCTCAAGCATATGATAGAATATCCCAAGTGCTTCTTCTCCCATTCCATGCATAGCATACCCTCCAACCATTGCTGTAAACATAACAAGATCTTTGGCAGGAGATGATTGGAAAAGCTTGTATGCATATCCTAGAGTAGCACATTTCGAATATACATCTATGAGAGCTCCAATCAGATAAACGTCATCAAGGAAAGACCTAATCACATATGCATGACACTGCTTCAGCAGGTTGCTTGAGGCCATTTGAGCGCAAACAGGAAGGAGGCTCAAAATGGTCATGGCATCGGGCCTCATTTTGTGATGCTGTAACTCAGTGAACAGACTCACTGCTTGATCAGGACAATCATTTTCAGCATAAGCTCTAACCATCAGATTCCACGTGGTAAGATCCCTCTCGGTCATCCTCTTGAATATACCATGTGCATCTTCATGCAAACCATAATTCACAAACCCTGATATCATCGAGTTGCACGTGACTACATTCTTGTTTCCTGATAAACTCTCAAATATTCTGTTAGCATAGTTCAAATTGCAACACTTTGCATATGCATCAAGTAAGGCATTAGCGAGAGTAGGTTCAGTATCACTTAGCATGATACCAGATCTAACTGAAAAACCATGTGCTTCTTTGACCTTATCCACTCTGGAAATATTAGCAAAATAGCGCACCGCAGCCAATAATGTGATGGAGTCAGCTTCCATCCCCTCTACAAACATCCCCTTTAACAAGTTAATAAATTCTTCGTGAAGTTGGGTTTCTGCTAAGGCATCAAGCATAGTGTTCCATGATATCACGTCTTTGTTAGAAGTCAACGAAAATGTGTGACACGCCTCTTTGATGTTTCCACATTTTGCATAAAAGCTTATAAGGGCATTAATCACAGAGGTATCTTGATGGAGGAAACAGTGACGAATTACATAGCCATGGATCTGCTTCCCAATCAACATGTTATTGAGCTGTGGACATGCAGGAAGAATGCTCACAAGAGTAACAGAGTCTGGTTCACTCATCTCCTCTTTAGTGAATTCACGGAAAATATCCAGTGTCTTCAACCATTCACCATTAACTGCATATCCAGCAATTATTGAGTTCCAAGATACCAGATCTTTACTTTTCATATTCCGGAACAAAGTCTCTGCTCCTTCAAAATTTCCAACCCTCAAGTAGCAGCTCAAAAGAGCATTGATGACGGTAACTTCTGATAGCAGCTCAGTCCGTCGAAAAACATAACAATGTATTTGCCTTCCCAAGTGGTAACCAGCTATCCCTCCTAAGCTAGGACAGATAGGAAGAATATTTGCAATAGTTGCATAATTAGGTAGAATGAAAGCTTTCAACATCAACCTGAACAATTCAAAAGCCCTATCCGTAAGCTTATTCTCGATGAAACCTGCAATCATTGCATTCCATGAAACAACATCTTTGTCAGAAATTCCATGAAAAGTAGCAGCTGCATCTGAAATATTCCCGGATTTTGCATACATGGATAAGAAAGCATTTCCTACCAGTGTTTTACAATCCAATCCGTATTTTATCGCATAACAATGAACGCTTTTTCCAGCACCCAAAGCTCCAGAGCGGGCAAGCACAGGAATAACAATAGCAAGAGTGACAGAACTTGGCTTAGGATAATGGGCTCTGTGCATTGAATTGAACAGCCTTGTCATCTCTGTTTCATGAAACCGCGAACCAGTAAATCCAGACAACACAATATTCCATGTCACTGTGTCACTGTATTTAATCTGGCTGAAAAGCTTTTGACATTCATCAAGATCTTTACATTTAGCATACATATTAAGCAAAGCTTTTGTAACAAATTGACAAGAATGATGGCCTAACTTAATGACAGAACTATGCAGAGCTTTCCCCAATATTCTATCTGATATGGCAGCACAAGATTTCAGAACATTTGCCAAGACTTGGTAGTCAGCAACTGTTGGATTTTGTATTTTTTGGATAATGCTAGATACTACTTCATTCTTCATGCTAAAAAATTCCAGTAGTAATTCTTTAGTCAATGCATATCGACTTTCATAATCCAAAGCATACTTTCATTCTTCACGGAATTACTGAATTATTCCCAAGAATCAACTTTAACACTCCAACTGTACTTCCCCATAGGGCCTGTGACAATTCAATCAATTCAGCGACAAAATTGAAAGTCTTCAGGAAGCACAAAGCAAGATATAGTTTATATATAGAAGAAACCTAGTTTTGAGTTAGAGAGACTTGTCAGCAAAACTCTATGTTCATTAACCATGCTGAAATTGGGTTTGAAAGAATCAAGGAAACTAACCAAAAACCACCTTAAAGGATATATGTTGTATATATTATAAGTTGGTTATTAGATAAGTATTTGGGGTCCACATGAATCACAAATACTTCCTGTGTGTTTGTTGTATATATACTGATAATGCGCAATGAATTAACAAAGTGTTCTGCCAGTTTTTATCTTCTCAGATAGTTAATTCATGGTATCAGAGAAATCAACAATGTCTATAGAAAACAAAGCCAAGATCTCCTTGATTGATGCCAATTCTCCTTACTATGTTTCTCCATCCAACAACCCTAGAATGGTGTTAATTCCAAGCACCATGTATAGTGAGAACTACAATGGATGGGCTAGAGCAATGCGGAATGCATTGCGAGCCAAAAATAAGTTGATGTCCATAGATGGTTCACTGGAGAAGCCTGAAGAAAACACCCCAGAAGTTCATGCCTGGGAGAAATGCCATTCAATGTAAATAATCCGTTGACCATTGTTCTGTTGTGCCAAATGGTGAGGTCTTCCAGGTGAATGTGGTGGGAAGGGTTCATTTTGGGGCTCATATGGCACTTAGCAGTGTGTTGTTAGTTCCAAACTTTAAATGTAATTTTATTTCAATTCAGCAGTTGACAAGTGACACAAAGTGCATGGTGACATATTTCTAATCGTTTTGTTATCTAGGACCTCACCTCGAAGAAGCTGATTGGCCCGGGTAACTTGCGAGGAGGGGTTTACTATCTAAAGAATGGGGCTTTCGGAATAAGTGCAGTTTTAAAGAGTCTAAAGAAGGTGAACTTATGGCATGCAAGAATATGGCACATTTCATATGCAAATATGTCAAAGTTGTCTGAAATTCTTGGGCTACAAACTTGTAGCTTTGTTTCTAGGAGCTGTGCTATTTGTCACAGGGCTAAGCAAGCTCTTATTTCCTATCCAATAAGTTTCAATAAGGCAAGTGATCCTTTTGACCTAGTCCAAAGTGATTTATGGGGAAGATATAGAACACCTTTAACAATGGGTGCACATTACTTTCTTACTATATAGCAGCAGCAGCACTTGTCACAAAACTCGGAAGTTAAAAATTGAAGATGCAACTACTTATCGCCGTCTTGTTGGGAAATTAAATTATTTGATGAGAACAAGACCCGAAATTACATATTCTGCTCACATATTGAGTCAGCCGATGCAGGATCCACGTCAAGGTCATAGGGATGCAGCTATGCGAGTTTTGAGGTACTTGAAATCGAGTCTGGTTCAAGGCATACTACTTCCAGTTGATAACAAGTTCTTGAGGGGTTTTTGTGATTCATATTGGGCGTCATGTCCCATGAGTAGAAAATCAGTGACCGGTTATTTCATTAACTTGGGAAAAGCACCAGTGTCTTGGAAGACTATGAAACATTCCCCTGTGGCAAGGTCTGAGTATAGGGCGGTGGAAAATGCAACCAGAAAGATAATGTGGTTAAGAAGTTTGTCGGATTGTCTTGGTGAAACAGAGAACCACACAACAGGACAAAATTGTGACAATCAAGTTGGTCTTCACATAGCGATCAGAACGGCCACGCTATAAGGGACAAGATTCGAATTGGTGTCATCATTGTTGAAGACATAATTAAAAAAATAAAGTATGCTCTCTATAACAGCTCAAACCTTCACTTCAACATGGTACCAGAGAATGCAGAGGTCCTCGTTTTGAATCTCACCGCCACCCATTATTAAAGAATTTCACGTGATTGGCCCGTGAAAAAGAATCTGGCCCGCATGTGAGGGGTGCGTTGAAGACATAATCAAATGAATAAAAGTGAGTCTCTCTAAAAGTTTAAGCTTTTAGATGAGATGGTTCACACGCTTCAATAATCACTACAAGCTATGTTCCTACTAGAGAGCAAAAGGCAGATATCTTTATTGAGGCCAACAGCAAATTCAATGAATCTCAAGAAAGTTGGGCAAATTGGGGGTGTAATTAAAGGATATATGTTTTGTATATTATAGATAAGATTGAGATAGAGTACAAGTAGAGTAAGGATAAGTTTAGTTGGTTATTAAACAAGTATTTGGAGTCCAAATGAATAACAAAAATTGGCAATGAATTAAGGAAGTGTTCTGCCAATTTTAATCTTCTCAGATAGTTCTTCACCATTGTTCATCAACTATGGTCTTCGGTTAGTTTCCTTACTTCTGCAGGGAACCCAATTTCGGTAGAGAGAGAGAGAGTGAACTTACAGAGAACAGGAAGGAGTTCGCAGACCCCAGGGCGAAGCAGTGAAAGCTTCTGCGAAAGGGTGTGTTGGTAGGACGCCAATTTTCACATTTTGGATATTTAAGAAAATATTTTTCCTGTGAAGAGAAAAAAAAAAGTTCAAAACTCTTTATTAATCTTCTTCACTTTATTTTCATCCCCACCAACTCCTCACACTCCACCCACCCTACCCCTACCCCACCCAGCCCCTACCCCAACCACCCCTACCTTCCAACCCCACCACACCCACACACGCCCCAACTCGCCCAACCCCTACCCCCACACTACACACACACCCCCACTCCATCCAAAATAGAATTATGAGTACTTTCATTTTCATTTTAATAAAATAAGTTTTTTTTTATGTAAAAAAGTATTTTCTTTCATTTCAACAAAAAAAAAAATTTATTTTCACGATGTAGAAAAAATATTTTCTTTCATTTCAATAAAACTAGATTTAGTGTACGTGCATTGCACGTGTATTATGTGTTATGCACAAAAGGAGAGATTTTTAATTAGGTAGAATAAGAATAAGTATAATAGTAATCGATGATGCAACATATATTTAAATGGTAGACCGCCTAAAATAGTGTATATTAAATTGAATAAGAATGAATTTAGAGTAATAGCAATTGATGATGCCAAAAAAAGTTATTACATTGAAAAAATAGTTGTATTTAGCATGTGGACACTAAATTGAGTGTTACAACGAAGCTTGAATGTGGTGATGTTGTTGGAACCATAGGATAAATTGTTGCTTACCCTCTTGATATCATCCGTCGAACAATGCAGATGTTCGCCGTGAAGAATGTTGCTTCAGTTATTACTGGTAAGAGGAAGGCACCTCTAAAGTATGCATTTAGTAAAACAGTTCAGAATTTGTAAAAATAAATATAATTATATAATTGTAATATATGTAAAATTCATGTATAATGTGTATACTTAATTTGTGTATGCAATGCTTCATTTAGTTGGTGGAAAGAGATGCTTGCCGCACTTAGTGCTACGTACAGAGAAAGGGGATTGGACATGTAAAGAACTTATTTTTGCATTGTAGGATCACCGCCCAGCTGCTGGATATGCTTTCGTCTTTATTCATTATATCTTTTATTCTTGCATTAAATTTAAAATATGTATCCTACCAAAAAAAAAAAAATAGGTTAGGTAGGACACTTAAAAAGTATAAATATTTCCGAAGTAGTTGAAAGAATTTACCTCTTTATTGTCAAACGATTCACCTTTGATATCCTCAATCTTCACTTCCCGAGCGTTTTTTAGTTGTATACTTGGCAACAGACTTATATTTATGTTTTTTGCCTTCTTGTAGCCATGCCTACATATTGTGTAATTATTAAATAATAATAACCATATTTTACTAAGATTGCTTAAACTTAAAAAAAATCTAAGCAAATATTACCAGTTTTGGAGAGCTATTGCCTTTTCAAACTTTGGATTTATCATTATACTACTAACATATGTAGTGGATATTGAAAACTCCCTTCACAGATAAAAAAGATGTTAAATATAATAAAAAATTCAACAATTTACAAAAATACTAAAGTTCTTGATATTACCTCTGTATGCTGTTTTCCTAACATCACATGCTGCAACAACAGGTTTTTCATCAATCAATTTTTGTAGCCCTTGACCGTCTATCTCTGAGAAATCATTCCATAAGGTTACAGTCTTTCTATCAACCCTGAAATGTACAATTAAATATAATCATTAACATCTTAATTACGAAGAAACATTTAACATATTGAACTAAAACTTCCAACTTACATCTCGTTGATAAGCACTATCTCCCTTCGTTTCTTTGAACCTTCTCCCATAGAGGGTTTAACATCCACTAAAATTCCAACTATATCTAGAAAGAATATTAAATAGATATATGTATATTACCAAAATATTAATATGGCGAATAGAAGTATGATATTGTTTATATATTTAGTGAAAGATTATTGGATGAAATCTAAACAACTTACCAAAAATTATTCCATTGGTGCATTTTGATGCCTCATCGAATGAAATAAAATTATTTGAAAACCAATGGTTGAAAAGTGACTGTTGCTTTCTTCAACTAAAGTATTCTCCTTAAATCCAATCTCAAGCTCCTTGTGATTTGATTGGAAATTAGGATTAACACTATTGATGCGTCCGTTTATGATGTAACAGATCATGTTTTGCTGTAAATAATTTTGTTACTTCTCAATATAACCATTGAAAAGTGTAGCGTGAATTTTTGTTCCCTGTAAAAAGTTTCACTTTAAGCTAATCTGATGGTTGAAACTATAATATAAAAAGAGATGAAATAAAATTTTGATATAAAACAATAATTACCTCTTCATCAACTAATGTCACAATTTTTCGGGTGCCTTGATTTGTTTTATTGTTGAAATCTTTTGCTATTCTACTCCCAAATACTAAGACTCGTATTACCCAACATGAATCAGATACTCTTAAACTATTAATTGGGACACATTGGTACACAATTCCTTTTCGCTGTCCATTGCAGGTGTTCCTAAAATAAAGCATGCATAAGAGTTTTACAAGTTATCAAAGTGACTAATTCAATAATTGATTATTTTCATGATATAAGGAAGATTGTTTACCTAAACGGATGTAATTGTTGAAATATGAGTGATTCAAGCGTGGCAATTGTTGTTGGGTTTTTAAGCATTAAAATAGGCTTAAAAGAGGGTGAATGGGAAATGGAGGGAAAATGAAATATTTGAGTTTCATTTGAGATTCCCTCCTTGACAAAGGGACATTATCCCATATTGGAAGAGGAAGAGGTTTTTGATGGGTATATAAGCAATTGCTCTTCTTCTAGCTCTTAAAGAGTTGAGAAGAAGGCAAGCCTCGCGCCGTAGTCGTCGTTGCTCGCTCGGCGATTCGGATTCGGATTCGGATTCGGATTTGGATTTGGTCAAATGATCGATTGATTGATTAATTTTTTGGACCAAATTTATTTGTTAATGGTAAATATTAACAGAAATGTTATTAAATATCTATTTTAATAACAGAATATTAATATTAATATTAATATTAAATCCAACGGAATATTAAACGTTTTTCCGTTATCCGTTTTCCGTTTTTCGGTTGTGTAACTGAAAATTAACCTCCCTCTTGAATTCCCGGTTTATTGATGTGTAAATAGCCATTTATGTTATGGCATTTATGCTATGACCGTTTTGCATAAACAGTCATTCTGAAGAGTTGCACCTCTTCAGTTTTCAGCCCAACATTGGCTATATATACAAGTCCATTCTCTCAGATTTTCCATACGATTTTCTGAGTTCTCCTCCTTTATTCTGCATACTTTTAACTTCAAAGAAAGCAACAGTAAGTGTGATTTGCTAACGAACTTTGTGTTCGGTGAAACACTAGGGTTTGAAGTACCACTACACCAATGTGTAATTCGTTCTATCCTGGGAGGAAATAATCCATAACCTTGGGTACTAGGAGGGGATTAAATTCCTTAAGGAAACACTGTGAATTCAATGGGCTCGGATTAACTTTTGTTTCGTTTACATTTTTTGTTTATATATTATTTTACCTTTTCCAGAATTAGTTTACAAATACAGTTTAATAACAAGCTTAAGGAATTTAATATTTTCTGTATTTGTGTTATATTCACTGTTCTGGAAATTAAAACCTTTGTGGTTTTCTACCCCGCTGGAGATTAAAATCTACGTAATTTTAACGATTGTTTGTGTCATTCTTTTACAGAAATAACTAATGACAACGGGAACCAGGCTGTTCCGATGGTGACTGCCAATGCATCGACAAGCCGAACACCGGCGTTGGCGCCGCGGAGAAACCCGAAAAATTTTTCGGGATAGATTTCAAGCGGTGGCAGCAGAAGATGTTCTTCTACTTGACTACTTTAAGTCTACAGAAGTTCATTAAGGAAGATGTTCATGTTCTGCCCGATGAAACTCCAGAGAATGAACGCTTTCTAGTGATTGAGGCGTGGAAGCATTCTGATTTTCTGTGCAAGAATTACATTCTTAGCGGACTGGAGGACGATCTGTATAACGTCTACAGTGGTGTGGAGACGTCAAAAGAATTGTGGACTATGCTTGAAAAGAAATACAAAACTGAAGATGCCGGGTTGAAGAAATTCGTTGCCGCTAAGTTTTTGGACTACAAAATGGTAGATAGCAAGTCTGTTATTACCCAAGTCCAGGAATTGCAAGTGATTATTCATGATCTCCTTGCTGAAGGTATAAGTCGAATTAATACTAATGTTGAAAGTAGTACTTTTAGTATTTTTACTAATAGAATTTTCATTGAAGGTCTTGTTATCAATGAAGCATTCCAAGTAGTAGGGATGATTGAGAAGTTGCCTCCTTTGTGGAAGGACTTCAAAAACTACTTGAAACACAAACGCAAGGAGATGTCCCTTGAAGATCTCATTGTTCGGTTGAGAATCGAAGAGGACAACAAAGCTGCTGAAAAGAGAGGCCGTGGAAACTCAACAATAATGGAAGCAAACATTGTTGAGGATACTTCTCAAAATAAGAGAAAGAGGAAGTAGGCTTCTAGACCGAAAAGCTACCCAAGCAAGAAGCGGTTCAACGGAAATTGCTACAACTGTGCGAAAGCTGGACACAAATCTACAGATTGTCGTGCTCCAAAGAAAGACAAGAAGAAGGGTCAAGCAAATATGGTTGAAAAGCACGAAGATGTTGATGACTTGTGTGCTATGCTTTCTGAATGCAACCTGGTGGGAAATCCTAAAGAGTGGTGGATTGATTCTGGAGCCACTCGCCATGTTTGTGCTGTTAGGGAAGCCTTTGCTACATATGCTCATGTTGGACCCGAAGAGACGCTTTCTATGGGAAATGCTGCAACCGCCAAAATTGAAGGATGCGGGAAGATATTTTTGAAAATGACTTCTGGCAAGGTGGTGACTTTGAACAACGTCCTTCATATTTCCGAGATTAGGAAGAACTTAGTCTCTGCTGCACTTCTTGTTAAGAATGGTTTTAAGTGTGTTTTTATATCCGATAAGGTTGTAATAAGTAAGAACGAAATGTTGTAGGAAAAGGTTACCTCACTGAGGGCTTTTTCAAGCTGAATGTAATGGTTGTTGAGAATAATAATAAAATTTCAGCTTCGTCTTACTTACTTGAGTCAAATGAATTATGCCATATACGTTTGAGTCATGTCAATTATAAAACCTTGCAAAAAATGATTAACTTGGAAGTATTTCCTAAGTTTGAATGCGACAAATCAAAATATCAAATATGTATGGAATCTAAGTATGATAAACATCCTTATAAGTCAGTTGAAAGAAATTCAAATCCTTTAGACTTACTTCACACAGATATTTGCGACATGAAGTCAAACCATCTCGCGGTGGAAAGAAGTATTTCATAACTCTTATTGACGATAGTACTCGATATTGCTATGTTTACTTACTTAATAGTAAAGATGAAGCAATAGACGCATTCAAGCAATACAAAAATGAAGTTGAAACGTAACTTAACAAGAAAATCAAAATGGTAAGAAGTGATAGGGGTGGTGAATATGAATTTCCTTTTGAAGAAATATGTTTTATATATGGAATTATTCATCAAACATCGGCCCCTTACACGCCCCAATCCAATGGGATTGCGGAAAGAAAGAATCGTTCATTAAAGGAGATGATGAACGCATTGTTGATAAGTTCTGGTTTGCTACAGAACTTGCGGGGGGAATCCATTCTAACGGCTAACCGGATACTAAATCGAGTACCCCATAGCAAAACACAATCCATTCCATATGAAAAATGGAAAGGAAAGAAGCCCAACTTGAATTATTTTAAAGTGTGGGGGTGTTTGGCAAAAGTGCAAGTTCCTAAACCCAAAAGGGTAAAAATAGGACCGAAAACCATTGATCGTGTTTTCATAGGATATGCGACCAATAGTAAAGCATAGCGATTTCTGGTTCATAAATCAGAAAATTCCGACATTCATAATAATACGGTTATAGAATCAGATAATGCTTAGTTCTTTGAAAATATATATCCGTATAAAAAGGAATATGAGTCGGTTGATGAAGGATCTAAACGACCTCGGGAAGAAACAAAAGAAAGTACATTTAATCAGGAGGATCCAAGACGTAGTAAACGTCAAAGAACGTCTACTTCATTTGGACAAGATTTTGTGATTTTCTTATTGGAAAATGAGCCTCGAACATTTAAAGAAGCTATGTCTTCTTCGGAATCATTGTTTTGGAAAGAGGCAGTCAATAGTGAAATAGAATCCATATTGAACAACCATACATGGGAATTGGTTGATCTTCCTCCTGAAAATAAAACTTTGGGTTCTAAATGGATTTTTAAGAGAAAAATGAAAGATGATGGAACAATTGATAAATTTAAGGCAAGACTTGTAGTCAAAGGGTATAGACAACTAGAAGGTCTTGACTACTTTGATGCATACTCTCTAGTTACAAGAATTATATCCATACGGATGTTAGTAGCATTAGCTGCAGTGTATGGTCTTGAAATTCATCAAATGGACGTTAAGACGGCCTTCTTGAATGGAGATTTGGAGGAAGAAATCTACATGGAACAACCTGAAGGGTTTGTGTTCCATGTAAAGAAAAGAAGGTATGCAGACTTGTTAAGTCCCTTTACAAACTAAAACAAGCACCCAAACAATGGCATGTGAAATTTGACCAAACAATATTGTCAAATGGTTTTAAGATAAATGAATGTGATAAATGTGTGTACATTAAAAATGTTCCAAATCACATAGTCATTGTTTGCTTATATGTGGATGATATGCCGATAATGAGTAATGACATTGCCAACATAAATGCTACTAAGAGTATGCTAACTAGCAAGTTTGATATGAAAGACTTGGGAGTTGCTGATTTAATTCTGGGGATTAAGATCCATAAGACTCCTCAAGGTCTGGCATTGTCACAATCTCATTATATTAAGATAGTACTTGAAAATTCAAGCACTTAGGGTTTAAAGTTGCAAAGACTCCAATTGACGTGAATCTTGCATTAGCAAAGATATAGCTTGTGGTATAAGTAAATTGAGTCGATACACGAGCAATCCAAGTCAATCTCATTGGATGGCAATGAAACGAGTTTTGGGATATTTATAACATACCCAGGGCTTTGCTTTGCACTACTGTAAATATCCTGCGGTGATTGAGGGATACTGTGATGCAAATTGGATCACCGGTTCAACTGATTCTAAGTCCACAAGTGGATATGTATTCACTATTGGTGGAGGAGCGGTATCTTGGAAGTCGTCCAAACAAACTTGTATTTCCCGCTCTACAATGGAGGCTGAATTCATAGGCTTAGATAAAGCCGGTGAAGAAGCTGAATGGCTCAAGAATTTCTTGGAAGACATTCCATTTTGGCCCAAACCGTTGGCACCAATATGTATATATTGCAATAGTCAAGCTGTAATTGGAAGGGCTGGGATCGTTATGTATAACGGTAAACCTCGCCATATATGACGAAGACATAAAACCATTACGCAATTACTCTCTAGAGGAATTATCACGATTGACTACGTAAAGTCAAGTGATAATGTGTCGGATCCACTTACAAAAGGCCTAACTAGAGAGGTAGTTGAGAAATCATCGAGGGGAATGGGACTATGGCCGAGAACAAGTCATTGTGGCGGTAACTCTACCTAGAAGACTGGAGATCCCAAGATCTAGGTTCAAGGAGATCAAACAAAGTCATTAATGACGGTTCAACATTGTCAACTAAAATTTTGGCCCATTCTCGTGATGAGACAATGTTAAGTACCAACGATAAAGCATTAAGACTTTTTAATGATTTCTAAATTTGATACGGGGTATATCAAATAGTGTATCTATGGGATGACACGTTTAGGAATCACCTATGTAAGTGTGAAGTGTTAGCCGCTTCAAGGAGAATTTTGTAAGGCCAGTTCTCTACACACTTATGAAACTAGGCGGTGTTCATGGCTGAAACGAACCCAACAATGAGAACCAAAGATGGTTAAGGGTTGGTTGTGTGACTTATAGTTGTCTAGGTATACACCAAAGTTCGACGGTTCAAAGATATCAAATCTACCGATTGACCGAGTATATCCTACATAAGTTCACTACGGAAAGTTCAAAGGGAAACCTACTTATCTAGATGCAATTAATCCTTGCTTGTGAATCACACAGTTTTTCATGCATATTTCCCGTGATATAGCCATTCCCCATTCATATGGGGGGTTGTTGGGTTTTTAAGCATTAAAATAGGCTTAAAAGAGGGTGAATGGGAAATGGAGGGAAAATAGAATATTTGAGTTTCATTTGAGATTCCCTCCTTGACAAAGGGACATTGTCCCATATTGGAAGAGGAAGAGGTTTTTGATGGGTATATAAGCAATGCTCTTCTTCTAGCTCTTAAAGAGTTGAGAAGAATGCAAGACTCGCGCCGTCGTCGTCGTCACTCTCTCGGCTCTGCTTCGGCTTCGGATTCGGTCAAATGATCGATTGATTGATTAATTTTTTGGACCAAATTTATTTGTTAATAGTAATGTTATTAAATATCCGTTTTAATAACAGAATATTAATATTAATATTAATATTAAATCCAACGGAATATTAAACGTTTTTCCGTTATCCGTTATCCGTTTTTCGGTTGTGTAACGTAAAATTAACCTCCCTCTTGAATTCCCGATTTATTGTTGGATAAATAGCCATTTATGCTGTGACCGTTTTTCATAAACAGCCATTTTGAAGAGTTGCACCTCTTCAGTTTTCAGCCCAACATTGGCTATAAATACAAGTCCATTCTCTCAGATTTTCCATACGATTTTCTGAGTTCTCCTCCTTTCTTCTGCATACTTTTAACTTCAAAGAAAGCAACCGTAAGTGTGATTTGCTACCGAACTTTGTGTTCGTTGAAACACTGGGGTTTGAAGTACCACTACACCAGTGTGTAATTCGTTCTATCCTGGGAGAAAATAATCCATAACCTTGGGTACTAGGAGGGGATTAAATTCCTTAAGGAAACACTGTGAATTCAGTGGGCTCGGATTAACTTTTGTTTCGTTTATATTTTCTGTTTATATGTTATTTTATCTTTTCCAGAATTAGTTTACAAATACAGTTTAATAACAACTGCAAATAACGCAATTGTAAATCATGTAGTATTAATATTACACATAATTAAAGGAGATATTCTAATTTTTAATTTTTTTTAAAACAAGCAACTTGAGCTGGCATAGCAATAAGTATTATTAATTATATAACAAAGGAAAAATAATACTACTATTTAAGTAATAAGACTTAGATCGAATGTCTAACCGATTTTCTGTGATGAATTGCAATTGTTCAATAACCTGTATTAAAATTATAAATTACGTGAGATGTGAAATTAGCCAAGTCCAAAACATGAAACAAAAAATTATATAATAAAAATTTCTTTATGCAACACTAAAGACAAGTTCTTGATGCAACACTAAAAACTGGTGCATGCAAACGTGCTTGCAAAATATGAAGTAGCAAAAGATATTGATATTAGTAAAGAAACAAAACCTGAAATCGCGACGTTGGAATATGGCGAAGTTTGACCATTGAATTGTGATATTGTAGCTTTTTTATAGAAGTATTATGGTACATAATTTGACATATGAAAGGAATTATATAAAGTAAATGTGCGTGTAGGTCAAAGAGACAAGAAAAATTCACCAAATAATAAAGACTTCTACCAAAATATAAGTCATAGCGTGAAGGAATTTAACCAAGTCCGAACTTTCCTTGTGTAACCAACATGAAGAAACTTTTACCAAATAATTAAGGCAAACATAATAAGTCATTTAATACTCCAAATAGTAAAGGGAATCTAACCAAGTCCCAAATCCGAACTTTCCTTGTATAACAGTCGTGAAGAAAACTTTTACCAAATATTTAAGGCAAACATAATAACTCATTTAATACTCCAAAAAGTAAAGTGAATCTAACCAAGGCTGATAGAGATAGTGTCATATAATGAGAGTGAAAGTTTAGGAATTTTTTTTTATTAAGTTTCCTTGTGTAAGAAACGTGAAGAAAACGTAACCAAATTATTAAGGCAAAGTTTAATAACAAATAATTCAAGAAAAATTTATCAAAAAATCTCATAAACATTCCAAGATTATTAATAACATGGGAAAAACTAATTAATTAAGTGTCACGATCCAAAATCTAACCATGGTCGTGATGGCGCCTATCGTGTTACAAGGCAAGCCTATTTCCCAAAATATTACTACTAATTAATTTTAAGAATTTAATAAAACAATACCAACATTTAAATTTCTCATAACTAAATCAACTTTAAATATAATTAATATAAAAATACGGAAGCTAGCCCCAAACATTGGGGGTGTCACTAAGTCATGAGCGTCTAAAACTATGAACTAAGATATATAAACTGTCTAACTGTCCAAAAGAAGAAATGACAAAAGGAATAACAAGGTCCTGTGGGCGCTAGCAGCTATCTTGCAATCTCCACAGATAGCCGACCTGAACTCAACGATCGTCGCGCTCTAACTCACCTGAATCTGCACATAAAGTGCAAGTGTAGTATGAGTACAACCGACTCAGTAGTAATAGAAATAGCTAAGGAACTGAGCAGTAGTGACGAGCTAAGTAAAACAGTCCAATTATTCATTTTCACAATTTAAAAATAAACAGAAATAAACAGGTAAATTCCATAACTTAGTAAATGCCACAAAGAAATTTAACAGATAAATGCAGCAACAGCAAAAGTAAATGCAACCTCACAGCAATGTCAGTCCATTACTCATCACTCGCACTCAGCACTCAACACTCAACACTCAATACACTTAACACTCTGCGCTCACTGGGGGTGTGTACAGACTCCGGAGGGGCTCTCAAAGCCCAAGCGCTAAGCACGGACAACTCACGTGCCATCATATCAATACCTGGATCCGCACGGTCAACTCACGTGCTACGCGGACAACTCACGCGCTATGGTATCAATACCTGGACCCGCACGGTCAGCTCACGCGCTACGCGGACAGCTCACGCGCTATGGTATTAATATCCTCACAACCAGGCCCTCGGCCTCACTCAATCATGTACCTCATTAGCCTCACCATCATCAACAAATAAGGGGACACAGCCCACATCAAGTATCACAACATATTAGCAAATAATAGAGACTGAGGTAAACATGTACAAAAATTTCTCTGACTGAGTACAAATAATGTGAGCATGAATAAAGCCTAAGCATGATCTCTAACATTTAGGCAGACAAGTTCAACAACAAGTAACTACGTAAACACAGATGATGGCCATAAGGGCTCACGGGACGGACCAAGTCTCAATCCCTCGAGGTATACACCCACACGCCTGTCACCTAGCGTGGGTATCACCTCCAAACAATTACATGATATCAAATTCTCCGGGTTTATACCCTCAAGGCCAGAGTTAAAACTGTTACTTACCTTATCAGCGTAAAATTTTACTCTGGGATGCCCTCGTCTCTGGACTCGGTCTCCAAAAGCTCCGAGTCTAACCAAAATCAGAATAATACTATCAACATGTGCTAAAGAATCGAATTCCACAATAAAAACTACAAAATATGCCAAAAATCCTAAATCGGCCAAAACCCGGCCCCCGGGCCCCCAGTCTAACCATATAAAATTTTCCAAAATCAGACTCCATTTGGTCCCTCAAATACTCACTTAAAACTCTCCAAAACTCAAATCCTAACTCCCTCAATTTCACTTTGAAATCATCAATCAAATCCCAAAAACGAAGATGGATTCATGAAATATAACCAAAACCGAGTAGAGAACACTTACCCCAATCCATATGGTGAAAATCGCCTCCAAAATCGCTCAAATCCGAGCTCCCCAACTCAAAATATGACCGAATGAACAAACCCTTATTTTATATAATTTCCTGCCAGCTATTCTGCCTCGTTTCTCGTGCCAAACGATCCCGAAACTCACTTTTAAGCCTCCAATGGATTCCTTGTGAAATTCTAGTCAAGTTAGGCTTTTTAATCACTCAATTTGACCTTATAATGAATGAGATATGTTGGTTTCAATATTTGCAAATAGTGCAGATTTTTAATTTCGCCGTCAGTGGCAATTCCGTAATTAATCTGAAAAAAATTTGGCAACCTAACTCTTAGTAAAATGACCCTAAAATCCTCATACGATGTCCAAATTCGATGATTCTTTTTGCTACGGGTCCGTAATTATGATAAGGATCTAATGCTTCAATCAAAAAAAGAAATTGGAGCTCATTTGTTCAATATGATATCATTTATGCTTGAAGAAACGGCGTAGAAACATAAGAAAAACGAGCACAACACAACCCAAACCTATTCGAAACTCACCCGAGCCCCTCGGGACCTCAACCAATATTTTCCACAAGTCACATATCATTAGCCGAACTTAGTCGAACCTTCGGAACACCAAAAACAACACCAAAACACCAAATCAACCTCGAATTCTAGCCTAAGAACTTCTAAATTTCCAAAATTCGCCAACGACGCCGAAACCTATCAAACCACGTCCGAACGACCTCAAATTTTGCACACACGTCACAATTGACTCTACGAACCTATTTCAACTTCCGGAATTCCATTCCGACCCCGATACCTAATTTTCCAATGCCGACCAAAATCGCCAAATTTTCTAACTTTCGCCAATTCAAACCTAATTCTACCACGGACCTCCAAATTACATTCCGGACACACTCCTAAATCTAATATCACCCAACGAAGCTAACCAAATCATAAAAATCCAAATCCGAATTCGTTTACTCATAAGTCAACTTCCGGTTGACTTTTCTAATTTAGCTTTCTAACTAAGAGACTAAGTGTTCATTTCACTCCAAAACTACTCCGAAACCAAACCTACCAACTCGATACAACTCAACACAGCTGGACAACACATAAATAAGCATAGATGGGGAAAATGGGCTATAACTCTCAGAACGAACGACCGGGTCGTTACATTAAGTGAATATTTTTAAATATTAATGAAATACTTAAATTACTATATTGTCCAATGGGAAATCTATGTTTTGAAGGGTAAAAAAGGCGAACGACATTTCGCTAAGGGTCTTCGTGCTTTTAGTATAATATAAACCACTGCCTATGAGTCGCCGGCTCATTCTTCAACAGGCACGCGGTCAGAGCCCTGGCTCCTCCCACTGCTTGGGAGCTTACAGTTTCATGTTCTACTTCACTTCCCACATGATGCGATAAAAAGTATTTTCTTTCATTTCAACAAAATGAGTATTTTCTTTTCATGATGTTAAAAAAATATTTTCTTTCATTTCAACAAAATGAGTATTTTCTTTTCATGTTGTAGAAAGAGTACTTTCTTTTTCAGCCAAAAAGAGTATTCCCTTTTTAGTTATAGAGTACAAATTTCGATATTGTTTCTGCGTGAAAAAGTAAAGCATCACATTTGTTCATTTGGGTCTATGTGAATTTTTAAAAGAATAATTAAATTCTTGAAGAAAATAGAGTCCTGAAAACGTTGGTTATTTTGGGGGAGAGGGGGGAGGTGAAGAGAGTAGCATGAAAAATTATTTTCCTAAAAGATATTTTCTACTTGTAGACATACAAAAATTATTGGATTTAAATCCAATAAAATAGTTTGGATTATATATTAAATATATTAGTGCAAATAAATATTATGGGCTAATATAATTGGATTAATTACTCAAGTCCAATATATATGGATTAAATAAATAAGTCCAAATTTATTGGACTAGCTCATTTAGTTGGGCTACAAATGATGAGCCCATTTCTTTAGGCCCAAGATATCATCTTCCTAGAAGCCCAGTTTGGTGCCACATGTGAAATGATGTGGCACGTCAAACCAAGCGGAAGAGCCAATAGGATCGTGCCACGTGTCAAAATGGCAAGGCATGCCAAGTCAAATTAAAGGGCCAATGAAACCGAGCCATGTGTGCAAGTGACATGTTCTAGCCAATCAAATGTGGCCTTGTCATACTTCAATTTGATTGGTCGGAAAGAGTTTGTTCTTATTATAACTCTTCCCTCCCACAACTATAAATAAGGATCTTCATAACTCAGAAAAGACACCAGAAGTTATAACAAGAAGCAAAAGAGAGCTCGTGGATCAGACGCTGCAGATTTCTCTAAAAACTACAAGCATTCAAGTGTTCAAAGGATTAAAAGATCAAGACGAAGATTCAAGAACAAGCTGCAAGCCCTTGGATTAAAAAGACGTCAAGATCAAGATCAGACCTCAAGCACTTGGGTTAAAGTAAAATAAAATTCAAGATTAAACTCAAAAGCTCTTTAATTTACCGTTGGAAAGAAGAATCAGAGGATTCATAGAGATTGTAACACTTATATTGTTTGAAATAAAATACTACGATTATTGCAATATTTTTCGGTCTTGATTTTATTTTCTCGACGCAATTTATTGTCTACAAATTCTGGCACGCCTAGTGGGACCAGTTCTATCCTTCATCTTTTTCTCCTCCAAATCAAAAACTTCAAGTTTCAAGATTATCTGTTGCGATGGTCGGGTACTTCAAGTCTCGTCTTCAAGTTTCAGCAAGCTTACACCTCAACAAACCTTGAAGTAGGGGGTATTTGTAGACACTGAAATTTTAACAGATCAAGATAAATCCTAAATTCAAGACAACTCTTGAAATATTAGGAGTCTATTAGGGTTACTTGGTGGCTACTCTACCCAAACCCTAATGCATGCCTATAAATAAGGCTACATGTGTCATTCAAATACGATTTTAGCAATTCCATAAACTCTCGGAATATGCACAAAGAGATTAAATATGAGATCTCCGAAATTTCATGGAACTCTTGGAATATTCATTAAGATATCAAAGACATGTCAAACATGTCTTGTTTAAAGCCCTACGTTCAAGAAATACGCCGCTAAGGCCCACGATTCACGTAGAATAAATCGGAGGGAAGAATCAACGGATAAACAAAGTTGTAACCTACAATGTTTATCAATAAAATCCTTTTTTCTTCATAGTTATTTGTGATTGCAGTTTTATGTTTCTCTGCATAAATTTGTTGCAAATACTACTCTCTAACCAAACACTAAAAGAAATTCCGGAAAAAAGTTTTTCACTCACCAACCAAACAAGGGAAAATAAATTATAAACCACTCATTTTCCAGAAAAATAATTACTATGAAAAACACTTTCCTTGAAAAATATTTTCTATGGAAAACACTTTCCTTAGAAAATATTTTCCTTTCGTACCAAATACACCCTACATTTCGGGGTATCTTGAGGAGACAATATTCAAAATAGTCAACTTATAGAAGTATTTTGGTCCCTTACAATTACGTATAGCAGTGAACACAAAATGTCCATTATATTTGCAAAATGTGGATAAATTTGGTCCAACTTTTAACGTAACCCATCAAATTATAGGAAAAGCATATCTTAACTTAAAATTAACGGACCTGTCTAACTAACATTGACCATAGTTAATCTGAAATTCTTAGAATCGTTTTTCTCTAATGTAGAAGCTAGGAACCCTAATCAACCACAGGTATATATTTCATCAATGGGTTCTTGAACTGAGTTGATGTTCGCTTTCTCTCGCGAAGCATCATCTTTGAACGTTATTATAGGTGTGACGGTATCATATTATGTTATTCATATAAAAAACCAAATTCAAATTATTTTAGAACCCTTAATTGACAAAGGTGACATCATACTCTCGTGATGTACACACGAGATCCATATATACCTAGCCAACCAATTTAAGATTGGATAGACCAATTGTATAGGGTAAAATATTCTATGTCAGGTGGCCGTTTAAAAGAATGACACGTGGAACCGAAGGTAATTATCCCATTTGATACCAGAAGGAATGACATTCATAAAGAGTCGATAAATACCCTCCGCCCGGTGGCATTAATAAAGAATATTCCACAGTATTAAGTACGCTGCCCTTTACGAGGAATTTGACATTTATGCTCACCATTATATCTTCATCAATGGCCCTCATAATTGGCATTAAAGAAGGGCATGATCCTAGGACCTCGTTCCCTAGACGTAGCTATAAATAGTGAGCTTTGTTATCATTGTATGGGATATGATTTTTCTGGCAAAACTGATACTATAATCTAAACTAAGCTCTATACAACTTTGGCTTCTTCTTTTTTGTTCTTATTATTGTTGCGCCCGGAATCTCTATTTCTGCTATTTCGTCTTCACATCAAGGCTAAGTATTATACATTTCTTCAATTATTTCTGTCACGATCCCAGTTCGCCCTCCGTGAACTATCGTGACGGTACCTAGTCTCTACGACTAGGTAAGCCTAACAAATTGCGAAAAAAGAAACAACAGAATAAAACTAGCCAAAAAATTGCGGAATAACATAATGAAACATTAAGATGCCGCTCGACATATACAATACAACCTCTCAAAATGAAACTACTTTTTCCCCAAATCCGGAATCTCACGAAATCACAAGCTGTGGAATAACTACAGTGTTCTAACTCCAGAGTGTCTAAACAAAAGTAAATACAGAAGGGCTAATACTATGAGAGAGAATGGAAAGGGACTCCTCGGTCTGCGGACGCGACAGATATACCTCGAAGTACCTGGATCTGCACATGAAAAACATGCGCAGAAAGGGCATGAGTACACCACAGCGGTACTCAATAAGTGCCAAGCCTAACCTCGGTCGAGTAGTGACGAGGAAGGTTAGGGCCCTACTGATTATAGCTGAAAAACGAGTTAAAGCAGTATAGAATACGACAATATAACTAAATGCTAACATTATGAAGTAACACAGAATATTAAGAATAACAACAAGTATAACAGAGACAGAAGTAGTCACGGAAAGAATACAGCTCAACATAGAGATAACAACCGGGGATCTCCCAGGATACCGTCCTGCAGTCCCAACATAAATATCCAGTGGATCTCCCGGGAGACCATCCCGTAGTCCAACTCATAGTGCGCGGGGATCTACCGAAATCCCGATCCGTAGTCCCAAATGTAAATGCCCAGTACTGGGGGAATCTACCGGGTGCAGTCCCGTAGTTCCAATATAAATGTGCAAGGGGATCTACCGAAATATAAATCCGTAGTCCCAAAGTAAACAGGCGGAAGGGGGGGATCTCCCGGGATACCGTCCCGTAGTCCCAAAGTAAACACTCAGCAGCAATACGAAGAATACTCAATTCAATTCAAATTTTATACCAAGGTAAAACAGGTATTTCTAACCTAGCATGCTGCACATAATCCAAATAATGAAGTTAGAGCAAATAAAGCAATTAAGTCAATTAGACATGCTTCCCTAAGCTAACAGCAGGCTTAAATTGCAAGTAGTATAAACAGGAAAGGAAACACAATTTTAGTTACTTAATGAAAACAGGATTTTCAACAATTAGCACAAGTACGCACTCCTCACCTCACGTACAAGGCATTTCAATTATCAACAATACCAAATCCTAAGGGGAGTTTCCCCACACAAGGTTAGGCAAGCCACTTACCTCGAACCGGCTCAAAATCAACCCGAAACCACGCTCTTGCCATGAGTACTCGACTCCAAATGGCCAAAATCTATTCAAATCAATTGCATAATGTAAATATAACTTCAACTAACTGATTCCACTAATTAATTCTAAGCGAATACGCGAAATTAGAAAATATGACCAAAACGCCCCCCGGGCCCACGTCTTGGAATCGGGTAAAATTTTACAAATTCGGAATCCTCACACTCTCACGAGTTCAGTCATACCAAAAGTACCAAAATCGGACCCCAAATGGTCCCTCAAATCACCACTCAAAACTCTCCAATTAACCAAGCCCTAACCCCCAATTTACCACTGATTTTCCTTAAAATTTCATGCTTAGAACGATAAAAATCACCATAATAACGAGCTTAAGGACCAAAGACTTTACCTCAATGAATCCCTCTGAAAATCTCCCTTGAAAATGCTCCCAAAAGCTCCACCCCGAACTGAAATATTGAGAAAAATGACCAAAATCGCGAAGGAAGTCTTTTATACTTTCTGACCTAGGCTTTTCGCATCTGCGGTACCGCATCTGCGGCCAAATCACCGCATCTGTGGTTTTCACTTAAAAGCCCATTTCCGCATCTGCGACAAAATGCCTACACCTGCGCTATCGCAGGTGCGCTCCAGTAGCCGCTTCTGCGGTTCCAGCCTTTCTTCCTCTTGGCCGCATCTGTGGCTTCCCTTCCGCTTCTGCGGGCTCGCACCTGCGGTCCCCAAACCGCATGTGCGGTTATGACAGCAAACTCAGCAGCTTCAGCTGCAAATTCCCAACTCCAAACTTCCCGTTAACCATCCGAAACTACCCCGAGGCCCCCGGGACCTCAACCAAAAGCACGAACAAGTCATATACCACTATCCAAACTTATACAAATCTTCAAAACACCTCAAACAACATCGAATCAACCAAATAACATCGGATTCAAGCCTAAGGTTCCAAGAATCTTCCGAATTCCTCTTTTCATCAAAAAGTCTATGAAACCTCGTCCGAATGACCTGAAATTTTGCACACACGTCCCAAATTACACAACGGACCTACTCTAACTTCCAGAATTCCATTCCGACCTCGATATCAAAATATCACTACCGAACCGAAAACTTCAAAAATTCAACTTTCGGCATTTCAAGGCTAATTAAGCTACGGACCTCCAAAACACAATCCGAACACGCTCCTAAACACGAAATCACCCAACGGAGCTAATAGAACCAACGGAATTCCATCCCAAGGCCGTCTTCTCACTGCTCCGACTACGGTCCAAATTCTAAAGCTTAAACTCTTATTTAGGGACTAAGTGTCCCAACACTCTTCGGAACTCCAAATAAATCCTCCCGGCAACTCACAATAGCAGAAACAAACACGGGGAAAGCAGTTAATAGGGATCGGGGCGTAAATTCTTAAAACGACCAGCCGGGTCGCTACATCCTCCCATACTTAAACATTCGTTCGTCCTCGAACGAGCATAGAGACATACCTGAAGTAGTGAAAAGATGAGGGTAACGGCTGCGCATATCCTACTCGGTCTCCCAAGTTGCCTCCTCGACCGACTGACCCCGCCATTGAACATTCACTGATGCAATGTTCTTTGACCTCAGCTTTCGAACCTGCCTGTCCAATATCGCCACTGGCTCCTCAACGTAAGATAGGTCCTTGTCCAACTAGACTGAACTAAAATCCAACACGTGCGACGGATCACCGTGATACCTCCGGAGCATCGAAACATGAAATACCGGATGAACTCCTGCCAAGCTGGGAGGTAAGGCAAGCTCATAAGCAACCTCCCCAACACGCCTCAATATCTTAAAAGGACCCATAAAACTTGGACTCAACCTCCCTTTCTTCCCAAATCTCATAACGCCCTTCATAGGCGAAACCCGAAGCAGGACCAGCTCTCCAACCATGTAGGAAACATCACGAACCTTCCGGTCCGCGTAACTCATCTGTCTGGACTAGGCTGTGCGAAGTCTATCCTGAATCACCTTAACCTTCTCCAAAGCATCCTGAACCAAGTCTGTGCCCAATAATCTAGCCTCACCCGGCTCGAACCAATCTACCGGAGATCTACAGCGCCTACCATATAAAGCCCCGTACGGTGCCATCTGAATGCTGGACTGATAACTGTTGTTGTAGGCAAACTCCGCCAATGGAAAGAACTGATCCCAAGACCCTCCAAACTTAATCACACACGCATGGAGCATATCCTCAAGAATCTGAATAGTGCGCTGGGACTGTCCGTCCGTCTGAGGGTGAAATGCTGTGCTCAACTCCACCCGAGTACCCAACTCATGTTGTACGGCCCTCCAGAACCGTGATGTGAACTGAGTACCTCTATCTGAAATGATGTGTTGGCCCAAGTTCAGGTAAAGTTTTGAAGAATGACAAATGAACTCAGTCATGGACCAGGTCCATCATGTGAGACACAGTATTTATCAACCTAGATATGTGAGATACACGTGAAGGAGATAAGTCTCAGTGATCAAGCAGCAATATCTCCTGAACTAATCGAAAAGGTTGCATACTGGAGGAGGAGTGAAAGTCTCCTCATAGGAAGAGGACACAATCCGGATAAAGGATAGGGTTGGAGTTTGTATTGTTCAAGGACTCAACTTCGATGGAAGATCAACAATTGAGTCTCAATCAAACTCTGATTACTAACTCAATAAATAACAGTGATTGTTCTCTTTTACAGGTATTGCACAAATGCAGAAGTTAACTAAATTGAGAGCAAAAGAGCGAGGGAATTTTGCAAGCAATTTATGTGAGATTCAAGTGTGCATTCCTGAAGCTACTTGGACAAGATAGAAGAACCAATTCCATTGTGTCTTTCTTTTATTCTAGTTCAATTGTAGTAGGAGTTTTAAAGTTGTACCTTTCCAGCTTTCATAGAAGCAATTGTATTAGGTACTTTGAGTATTCATGTTAGAGTTAACTTGAAAGTGTCGCAACAGTTGAGGCTGTGTGCCACACTGGGATTAGAGTTTAATCCTTAGGTTTACAAGAGTTTTGTAAATGCTATTTTGGCTCAGTGATTTTGGTGGAAGTTTGGGAAAATCCTACTGAGTAGTAGGTCGTGGTTTTTTCACCTTTTGAGCCAGGTGTTTTCCACGTAAAAATCTCTGTGTTCTTTATTTTATGTACTCTTAATTCCGCAAACAGTAGTAGTAAGCACACCTAGAAGAGCCAGGTTCTTCTAGAGCGAAAATTGGGTACCACACAAATCACTCCCCTCTTGTGTGGTATTGACATTTAGAACATAAATTGGTATCAGAGCAGGTTATCCTTGAAGAGGCTAACACCTTAGGAAAAGATCAAAATGAGTGCACCACCTGGAACTGGGAAGGGCAATCCACTGCTAGGCCTCCACTCTTTAATGGTCAGTACTATTCTTGGTGGAAAAACAGGATGAGAGATCACATCATAGGGGAAGACTATGAAATCTGGGACATAGTCACTGATGGTCCTCTATCAACCACAAAGAAGAATGCTGAAGGAGTTGATGTGCCAAAGACAAGGGCTGACTGCACTGCTGAAGACCTGAGGAAGTGTGAGAAAAATGCTAAAGCCAAGAAATGTCTTGTGTGTGGACTAGGTCCTAATGAGTACAACAGAATTCAAAGCTGTACCACTACTAAGGAAATCTGTGAAGGAAGGAGAAACAATTCAAGAAATGTATACTAGGTTCACTACACTGACAAATGAACTTAAATCTCTTGGAAGGATCATTCTTGAAGAAGACAAGGTTGAGAAAATTCTGACAAGGGTTCTGCCAGTCACATGGGAAAGCAAAATCACTGCCATTCAAGAATCCAAGAACATTGCTACTCTCAGACTGGATGAACTGATTGGAAATCTTACTGCTTATGAAATGAGAAGGCAAACCATGAAGATGGATACACCCAAGAAGGAGAGAAGCTTAGCTCTCAGAATTGCTGAAGGTTCAGATCTGGAAGATGATGAGATGGCTATGATCACTAGAGATTTCAAAAAGTACTTGATGAGAGAAAAGGGTTCTTCAAGAGGTACAACCTTTAATAAGACAAGAGCTCCTAAGAAACAGGCCAATGAGGGTTGCTACAAGTGTGGTAAGACTGATCACATGATCAAGAACTTTCCTCAATGGGAAATTGAGTGGAAGAAAGAAAGGGCTGAACGAAGGAAGAGGTTCAACCAAAAAGGAACAAAGGTTCAACCAAGGCTATGGTTGCTGCTTGGGGAGAAACCTCATATGAACTCAGAAGATGAAGCTGAAGAAGAGAAGCACTGATGGCCATCGGAGAATCAGATGATGAACAAGAGGTAAGTATTCTTCATCTCAAAGACAAGATTAAATTTTTGTCTAAAGAAAGGTTAGCTGAGCTATTACTAGACTTCATTGATGAGTCTGAGATAATTAACAATGAGAAGGAAGTTCTGTCTAAGGAATGTGTGATCCTAAAAGCAAAATGCAAAAGTCTAGAGTCTAGGGCTAATGAGAGTGATAACACAAATGCTAAGTTGAAGAACCAGGTTCTTGAACTTGATAACAGTGTCCTAGAACTTAGGTCTGAAAACTTAAAACTCAAACTAGGAACTGGAAAGAAGAAAGCTGATCACACATATCTCACTCTTGAGGAAAACCTAGGAAAAATGAAGGGTGAATTATATAAAAAGGATGAACTAATCAAAGTCCTAAAAGAAGATCTACGAAAAGTGAAACATGAATTAGACAGAACTTGCAAATGGAACAAGACCTCTGATGCACTCTCTTGGTTGCAAGAGCATCACAGTAGCAACAAAAGAGCACTTGGCTATGGGACTCAAGCACCAAAGTGGGACCCTAAAAGCAAGTACCTGACACTTCCTGAGAATAAAATATGCACACACTGTGGCAGGACTGGCCATTACAAAAATGAATGTAATGCAAAAGTAAAGGCCAGTCAAAAGAACAAAGCCTTTGTTCAAGAGAAAAGTAAGATGCCTGGATGGGCAAGAAGGAATTTGATTCATCCTTTTGCCTATAGAAAGGGACCCAAATTAGTTTGGGTTCCAAAGACTAACCCCTGATTTCTTTTGTAGGTCCAAGTGAAAGGATGCAACCAAATATGGTATATGGATAGTGGTTGCTCAAAACATATGACTGGGAACAAGGACCAGTTCCTTTCACTTGAGAACTTAAAAGGAGGTAATGTCTCCTTTGGTAATGGAAAGAAAGGTGAGATCATTGGGGTTGGAAAGGTAGGAAAGACAGATTCTCATTCCACAGAGAATGTCTACCTGATTGATGGCTTGAAATATAGCCTAATAAGTGTGTCACAATTGTGTGATAGAGGTAACCTTGTGGCTTTTACCTCCACCAAATGCTTTGTGATTAACCTTACCACTGACAAGATTGTTCTGCAGGGAAAAAGAGTTAACAATATTTATATTGTAGATTTGTCTACTCTCTCAGAAAGTGAACTCACTTGTTTAAGTATGTTGGTCAATGATCCCCTCCTGTGGCACAAAAGACTTGGTCATGCAAGTCTAAATCAGCTTAACAAATTAGTCTCTAAAGACTTGGTGATAGGGTTACCTAATATCAAGTTCAAGGAAGACAAAGTTTGTGAGGCATGTGCAAGGGGGAAGCAGGTAAGATCATCCTTCAAAAGCAAGAAAATGGTAAGTACAACCAAGTCGTTGGAACTGGTCCATATGGATCTATGTGGTCCAATGAGAACCATGAGCAGAGGTGGAAAGAAATATGTAATAGTGCTTGTTGATGATTATTCTAGATTTACCTGGGTTCTATTTCTAACCTCCAAAGATGAAGCATTTGACATGTTCACTGCATTTGTTAGAAAAACTCAGAAACAATTAGGAAATCAACTTGCATCCATTAGGTCTGATCATGGAACTGAATTTGAAAATTCCAAGTTTGCTGAATTCTGTGATGAAAATGATATATATCATAACTTCTCTGCCCTTAGGACCCCTCAACAAAATGGAGTAGTTGAAAGAAAGAATAGAACTCTTGAGGATATGGCTAGAACCATGCTGCTTTCTAGTTAATTGCCTCACAGCTTCTGGGCAGAGGCTGTAAACACTGCTTGTTACATAATCAATAGATGCATGACCAGACCTCTGGTAGAGAAGACTCCCTATGAGTTACTTAAAGGGAGAAAACCAAACATATCCCATCTTAGGGCATTTGGTTGCAAGTGCTATATGCACAATAATGGAAAAGACTCCCTACGTAAGTTTGATTCCAGAAGTGATGAGGGAGTATTCTTGGGATATTCTTCACATAGCAAAGCATACAAAGTGTTTAACAAAAGAACTTTGTGTGTAGAAGAAAGTGTGCATGTAGTATTTGATGAAACTAACATTCTTTCTGAGAGACGGGAACATGAAGATGAAGCCATTGGATTGGTAAAGGACTTGACTGAAGCATCAACCCAGGTCAAAGTGGCACCAACACAAGGAACAGGTGATGGAACAGGTTCTTCCATACAGGGCAACCTGACAGGGGGAACTAATCAAAGAGGAATTGAAATAAATTCCTTGAAGGAACCTGTTCATGATCCTATTCCTCAGCAAATGGCTGAAACATCTAGCAGAAGCCAGTTGGTTGTGAAACCTCACAAGTATCAAAGTTCATCCCATTGAGAACATTCTCACTGATCCAACATCTGGAGTTAAAACCAGATCACAATTAAAGAATCTGTGTGCTTTTGATGCTTTTCTATCTATCATTGAGCCTGAAAATGTTGTTGAGGCTTTGCAGGATGCAGATTGGGTGAATGCAATGTAGGATGAACTTAACCTGTTTGAAAGAAGTCAAGTTTGGCATCTAGTTCCAAGACCCAAGGATAGATCAGTCATTGGTACAAAATGGGTCTTCAGGAACAAACTTGATGAAGATGGAACAGTTACAAGAAACAAGGCAAGATTGGTGGTCCAAGGTTACAGCCAGGAGGAGCGCATAGACTATGATGAGACTTTTGCTCCAATTTCAAGACTAGACGCAATCAGACTTCTCATAGCCTTTGCAGCACATATGGAATTTACTCTTCATCAGATGGATGTCAAAAGTGCCTTCCTAAATGGCTACCTGAAAGAAGAAGTGTTTGTGAAATAACCTCCAGGGTTTGAGAGCAAGGAATGTCCTGAGCATGTGTACAAGTTAGACAAGGCTCTCTATGGACGCAAGCAGGCCCCAAGAGCATGGTATGAACGACTGTCAAAATTCCTGCTGGAGCATGGTTACAAGAGAGGTAAAATTGATAGTACCTTATTCTTAAGGGAAAAAGGTAAGGATCTTCTTGTTGTACAAATATATGTTGATGGCATAATCTTTGGGGCCACCACTGACAAGCTAAGTAAGGACTTTGCAAAATTAATGGGGAGTGAGTTTGAAATGAGCATGATGGGTGAGCTTAATTTCTTCTTAGGCTTACAGATCAAACAAAGTCCAAATAGAACCATGATCCATCAGCAGAAGTATACAAAAGAGCTAATCAAAAAGTTTAAAATGGAGGAATCTAAAGAAATAGACACACCCATTGCAACTGCCACTAAATTAGATGTTGATGAACCTGGTTCATCAGTTGATCAAAAGTTGCATAGGGGTATGATTGGTTCACACTTGTATCTCACTGCCAGCAGACCTGACATTGTTTTCAGTGTAGGGCTTTGTGCTTGTTTTCAGGCAAATCCAAAAGAGTCTCACTTGACTGCTGTCAAGAGAATACTGAGATATCTGAAAGGCACCACTGATCTGTGCCTTTGGTATCCTAAAGGTAGAAATTTTGATCTAGTAGGATATGTTGATGCTGATTATGCAGGGTTCTTAGTGGACAGGAAAAGCACCTCAGGTATGGCACACTTCCTTGGTTCATGTCTTGTGTCATGGGCTACCAAAAAGCAAAATTCTGTGGCCCTATCTACTGCTGAAGCTGAATATGTTGTTGGTGCTTCTTGTTGTGCTCAACTGCTATGGATCAAACAACAGCTGGTAGATTTTGGAATTGAAGTGGGATGCATTCCAATATTCTGTGATAACACTAGTGCTATAAGTATGACAAAGAACCCTGTTCATCATAAGAGGACTAAGCACATAGATGTTAGACACCACTTCTTAAGAGATAACTATGAGAAAGGATTGATTTCAATAGAATTATGTGCTACTGATAAACAAATAGCTGATATTTTCACTAAAGCACTGAGTAGAGAAAACTTTGAGAGGAACAGGTTGGAATTAGGGATGATTAAGATCACCTAATAGGTCCAGTTCAGAATGCACAATGAAAAAAAATGAAAAAAAAGGTGAATTTTTTTTTGGTTAGGAGTTCTAACTTTGTGTAAATATCTAGATTAATTCTTACTCAGTTTCATACTTTAATTAGTATACTCTTGTGACATGTGTATATATATGATTCACTGATCTCTTACAAAGTTTCTTCTATTTTGGCATTTGAGGCATGTTCAAGAGAGTTCTAAATGAAGAACCTGGTTCATCAGTATGTGTTCATATGAAAAGCTCAGGTATCTTTTCTATACTCTGCACAATTAGAAAGATTATTTTTCCAATCATGAGCAGAAGTCCTACATTCAACAAATTCCCAAAAATTCTATCCGTTGTGCATTGAACCAGTTTCGTTCTCCTAGAACTCTAAAAACCGGGATTTTTGCCTAAAATCTAGCGATGCCCAATAATCACTAAGAGACCGAAATTACACCTTGAGTAGACTTCTAATTGACCCCTGAAAAGGCTGCTGTTACCACATTTAAGTCTAATCATCTTTAAATACAACACACCTTTTCTTCTTTAGTCCATAACCGTCAAAACTCTTCTCAAGTTCTGATCACCCTTCTTCTCTCCAAAATTCCCAAATTTTTCAAGAAAAAATCCACCATGTCTAACCCCCAAGATAATCCTGGCACTCCCCCACCAGCATCTCCCTCGAACACATCCTCATCTACTCCTTCTATTGAAAACCCAAAACCTAGGTTTCGTAGGCAGAAAATGATAGCTAGAAAAACTGTAGCTTCTTGAGCTTTAAGGAAAGCTCTAAGTGAGAAATTGAAGGCTAGCCAGAGGAAGGAAAGTCATGCTCAAAAATCTGACTCAATCTCTGAGTCTGATGATTTTATTTCTGCCAGCGAAGGTGAAGAACATGGGTCTTCTAACACTGAAAATATTCAAGAAAACCCTGGTGAGGTAAATACTTGCTTGGTATTCTCTGATGTGGTTGAAAAGGTTGAAAATAGGTTTGTCTTGGTTGGTCCTGTTAAAGATGTACAGGGGGCTGATTCTAGTAGAAGAGAAGGTAAAAAGAAAGAAAAAGAGAGAGAGGGAGTCAGTAGTAATGTGAGGGGAAATACGAAAGAAAAAGTATTGGCTATCTGTGGAGGTATTGAAGAAGGTGGAAACAAGTTAGGGGGAAGTAGTTTTGGGGAGGCGGCTGAAGGGCTTGTTAATTTAAGCAAGCAACAAAATGAACCGGGTTCATCTGCTGAGGAAACTTTGGCAGATCTTTTGAAGAAGGTTGGTGCCAGTTATGATCCAAAAAAGCGCAAGGCTTCCACACAAAAGGCTCCAACTGCTTCAAAGCCAACAAAGAAAAGCAAAATGTCATCCCCAAAACCTACTGTACCTTCAGTACCTAAGGGAAGAGCTACTAGGAGCAGAGTCAAACAAAGTGAAGCAGAATTGCAGAAAGCTTTGGAAGAGAGCAGGAAGAAAAAGAGGGAAAAGGGAAAAGCAAAGGTTGTGGAGAGTTCTGAGGTTGCAGATGAAGAAGAAGAGGAAATGGAACTGGTCCATCAGGAAAGAGGAACAACTGAAGAGGTTCCCACACCCAAACCAAAAAGTTCCAAGACTTCTTCCAAGAAGTCTTCCTCTGTACCTGTACCTGCTGAATCTTCTTTAGCCAAAAGAACTAGGTCTGCTGTGAAGGGTAAACAAAAGAAAATTGTTGAAGAAGATGAAGAGTGGAGTGGTGGAGAAGAAGAAAAATCTGAGAAATAACAAGACAAGTTTGCCATCTTTGGCAAAAGAATCTTTTTGAAAGGAAGGCTGCTGAAAGACCTGGATGAACCAGCAATGAGGAGGTTGGTAGATGCTCTTACTACACAAGGGTGGAAGGACATGGTCCTTGATATGGATGGGAGGCTGGCTAGGAATGAATTGATTGAGTTTATGGCCAATGCCACTGTGAAAAATGAGGTAGTCTCCAGCCTGGTGAAGGGTGTAAAAGTGAAGTTTGATGCAATCAAACTGGGTGAGATTCTGGGCACACCTAGTGAAGGGTATGATGATTATACAAGGCAAAGGTGGCCATGTCTGGAATCTCTCCCCACTGCTCTTCAAATTACTAGAAATATTTGTGATGCTGCTACTGCTGAAGATGTACCTGAAGCCAGAGTTGTGCAGAAAAGTGAGATGAGACCTGAGCACAAGGTATTGTTTGAATTTGTTAACAAGTACTTGCTGCCCAGACAAGAGAGGAGGCATACTGCCAACTACATGGACCTAGTGCTTATGGAGTGCCTTATGAGGGGACTGCAGATAAATTGGCCTGCTTTCATTGTCAAACTACTAGACAGGGTCATTAATGGCTCCAAGGCACATGCAACTCCATATGGGTTCATACTGACTACTGTGCTGGATAAGGGTGCCTTTGAAGAAATGGGAGATGGCATCAAGCAAGGAGCATTTTGGTGTTAAGACCTTATTGGCTTGTGACTATCCTGTCAATGCCACCCTAGTTGAACCTGGTTCATCTCTAAAGACACCTGTGAACAGCAAGGTTAGGGCTTTGGTTCAAGAGTGTGGAACTAAGGATGCTGAAATTGCTAGGCTTCAGGCTCGTGTTGCTGAATTGGAAACTGAAAGAGATGGCCTTAGAGCAGAGCTAGCAAAAGAAAAGGAGAAAAGTGAGGGGATGCTTCAGAATATGCTCAACCTTCTCCAGCCCTCTAGTTCCTCCAAGCCTTAGGTCCTCCAATTGTTGTCTTCTGAACCAGTCTAGTGACCCCTCAGTGACCCAGATTAGGGACTTTTTCTGTTTTTTGCTCATGTTTGGAAGTTTTCTTTCTTTTGTGGTTTATAGGTGGAAACATATCGTATCAATGACAACTGCTGTTTCTCTTGTTCTATGAAGATTTTATTCTTAATAGTTTAAATGTGTTTGTTGATTATTGATGATTTAATCCATGTTTTCACTTGCAGTTGCCCAAGTGGCCATGAGTAATTACTAAATTCTGGGTTTCACAATGTTTATGCAACTTTTCGATGATGCCAAAAGGGGAAGAGATATTGTGCTTTAATCTTTATTCTGAATAATGTGATATTTATAACCTAATTAAACCTGGTCCTTGATGATAAGTTAAAATTAGCTGAGTTCTTACAGATCTTTTTGATTCATAAAAGCATAGAGTTTGTCATCATCAAAAAGGGGGAATTTGTTAGCCCAAGTTCAGGTGAAGTTTTGAAGAATGACAAATGAACTCAGTCATGGACCAGGTCCATCATGTGAGGCACAGTATTTATCAACCTAGACATGTGAGATACACGTGAAGGAGATAAGTCTCAGTGATCAAGCAGCAATATCTCCTGAACTAATCGAAAAGGTTGCATATTGGAGGAGGAGAGAAAGTCTCCTCATAGGAAGAGGACACAATCCGGATAAAGGATATGGTTGGAGTTTGTATTGTTCAAGGACTCAACTGATGGAAGATCAGCAATTGAGTCTCAATCAAACTCTGATTACTAACTCATTAAATAACAGTGATTGTTCTCTTTTACAGGTATTGCACAAACGCAGAAGTTAAACTAAATTGAGAGCAAAAGAGCGAGGCAATTTTGCAAGCAATTTATGTGAGATTCAAGTGTGCATTCCTGAAGCTACTTGGACAAGATAGAAGAACCAATTCCATTGTGTTTTTCTTTTATTCTAGTTCAATTGTAGTAGGAGTTTTAAAGTTGTACCTTTCCAGCTTTCATAGAAGCAATTGTATTAGGTACTTTGAGTATTCAAGTTAGAGTTAACTTGAAAGTGTCGCAACAGTTGAGGTTTTGTGCCACACTGGGAATAGAGTTTAATCCTTAGGTTTACAAGAGTTTTGTAAATGCTGTTTTGGCTCAGTGATTTTAGTGGAAGTTTGGGAAAATCCTACTGAGTAGTAGGTCGTGGTTTTTTCACCTTTTGAGCCAGGTGTTTTCCACGTAAAAATCTCTGTGTTCTTTATTTTATGTACTCTTAATTCCGCAAACAGTAGTAGTAAGTACACCTAGAAGAACCAGGTTCTTCTAGAGCGAAAATTGGGTACCACACAAATCCCCCCCCCCCTCTTGTGTGGTATTGACGTTTAGAACATAATGATGGAAACTGGAATACCATGCAGACGGACAATTTCCCGGATATAAATCTCTGCAACCGCTCCGAAGGATAGGTAGTACTCACAGGAATGAAATGCGCGGACTTGGTCAGCCGATCCACAATCACCCAAATGGCATCAAACTTCCTCAAAGTCCGTGGGAGCCCAACTACGAAGTCCATGGTGATACGCTCCCACTTCCACTTCGGAATCTCTATCTGCTAAAGCAATCCACCCGGTCTCTGGTGCTCATACTTTACCTGCTGACAATTGAGGCACCGAGCTACGAACCCAACTATATCTTTCTTCATCCGCCTCCACCAATAGTGGTGCCTCAAATCCTGATACATCTTCGCGGCACCCGGATGGATGGAATACCGCGAACTATGGGCCTCCTCTAGAATTAAGTCCCGAAGACCATCAACATTGGGTACATAAACCCGACCATGCATCCTCAATACCCCGTCATCACCAATGATCACATCTCTGGCATCACCTCGCAGAACCTTGTCCTTGAGGACAAGCAAATGAGAGTCATCAAACTGGCGCTCTCGGATACGATCAAACAAGGAAGACCGAGAAACCACACAAGCAAGGACCCGACTCGGCTCCGAAAGATACAATCTCACAAACTGGCTGGCTAAGGCTTGAACGTCCATCGCCATGGGCCTCTCCGCTGCTGGTAAATAAGCCAAACTCCCCAAACTCTCCGCCCGGCGACTCAAAGCATCGGCCACCACATTGGCCTTGCCCGGTGATACAAAATAGTGATATCATAGTCCTTCAGCAGCTCTAACAACCTCCTCTGGCGCAAATTAAGGTCCTTTTGCTTGAACCAATGCTGCAAACTCCGGTGATCAGTATAAATCTCACAAGGCACACCATACAAATAATGACGCTAGATCTTCAAGACGTGAACAATAGCAGCTAACTCAGGATCATGGACAGGATAATTCTTCTCATGAACCTTCAACTATCTGGTCGCGTAGGCAATCACCCTACCGTCCTGCATCAACACCGCTCCAAGGCCAATCCTCGAGGCATCACAATAGACAGTATAAGACCCCGAGCCTGTAGGCAATATCAGGACTGGGGCTGTAGTCAAAGCTGTCTTGAGCTTCTGAAATCTCACCTCACACTCTTCCGTCCACTGGAACGGAGCACCCTTCTGGGTCAGCCTGGTCATAGGTGCTGCAATAGATGAGAACCCCTCAACAAATCGACGGTAATAACCTGCCAAGCCAAGAAAACTGCGGATCTCTATAGCTGAGGATGGTCTGGGCCAACTCTGCACTGCTTCCACTTTCTTCGGATCCACCTGAATACCCTCACTCGAAACCACGTGGCCCAAGAATGCCACGGAATCTAACCAAAACTCACATTTCGAGAACTTTGCATATAACTTCTTTTCCCTCAAAGTCTGAAGCACTGTCCTCAGGTGCTGCTCATGATCTTCCCGACTTCATCAATAAAGACAATGACGAATAAGTCAAGATATGGCCGGAATACACTATGCATCAAATGCATAAAGGCTGCTGGGGCATTGGTCAACCAAAATGACATAACAAGGAACTCGTAATGACCATACCGAGTCCTGAAGGCAGTCTTCGGGATATCTGGCTCCTAAATCTTCAACTGATGATAGCCTGAACGCAAGTCAATCTTAGAAAACACACAAGCACCCTGTAAATGATCAAACAGGTCATCAATACGAGGCAAGGGATAACGGTTCTTCACGATAACCTTATTCAACTGGCGATAATCAATACACATACGCATAGAACCATCCTTTTTCTTCACGAACAAGACAGAAGCACCCCAAGGTGATACACTGGGCCGAATGAAACCCTTATCAAGCAATTCCTGTAACTTCTCCTTCAACTCCTTCAACTCAGGAGGAGCCATACGGTACGAAGGAATAGAAATGGGCTGAGTGCCCGGCAACAGATCAATGCCAAAATCAATATCTCTATCGGGCGGCATGCCCGGAAGGTCAGCTGGAAACACATCAGAGAAATCCCGTACTACAGGGACTGAATCAACTGTAGGGGTATCAATACTGATATCTCTCACATAAGCTAGATACGCGTCACACCCCTTCTTAACCATACGCTGAGCCTTAAGGAATGAAATAACTCTACTGGAAGTATGATCTAAAGTACCCCTCCACTCTACCAGCGGTACACCTGGCATAGCTAGCGTCACGATTTTCGCTGACAATCAAGAATAGCATAATGGGGCGACAACCAGTCCATGCCCAGAATAACATTAAAGTCTACCATGCTGAGCAATAACAAAACGGATCTGGTCTCAAAACCACTAAGAGCAATCAAACACGACCGATAAACGCGGTCCACAACAAGAGAATCTCCAACAGGAGTAGAAACATAAACAGGAGAACTCAAAGAATCCCGAGATACGCCCAAATACGGGGCAAAATAAGAGGACACATAAGAATAAGTGGAGCCTGGATTGAATAGAACTGATGCATCTCTATGACAGACCAGGATAGTACCTGTGATGATAGAATCGGAGGCGACAACCTCAGTACGGGCAGGAAGGGCATAGTATCTGGCCTGGCCTCCCCCTTGAGGGCGACCTCTACCTCCCCGACCTCCACCTCTAGCTGGCTGAGCAGGTGGGGTAGCAACCGGTTCTGTGATCATAGCCTGAGAACTCTGTGGGGCGCGCTGTGGCTGAGAAGTCTGTGAAGGTGCACCCCTCCCAAGTCTAGGGCAATCCCTCACCATATGGCGTGTGTCACCACACTCAAAACAAGCTCTGGGAGAACGTTGCGGCTGTGACTGGCTCGGGCCAGGTCTGCTGGACTGACCACTGGAAGCACCCCGTGTAGGAGGTGCACTAGATACTGGTGGTGCATAATAAGGCTCCTAAGGTCTAGGAGGAGCTGGAATACCAATGGCTGCTAGAAGAGCTGAATGAACGGGGCGACTCATATAACCCCTACCATGACGAGCTGAAGCAGGGGCACGGGTGCCAGAATAATGGCCCGACTCTCGAGACCTCTTGGCCTCCCTCTCCTCTCTGTCTCGAGCATGCATACCCTCTACTCTCCTAGCAATGCTCACCACCTGCTGATAAGAAATATCCATCTCCAACTCCCGAGACGTACTAGACCTGATGCTGGGAATGAGTCCATCAATAAACCGGCAAACCTTCTCGCGAACAGTAGAAACCAAAGCCGGTGCATGCCTAGCCAAGTCGGTGAAACGGACAGCATACTCCGAGACAGTCATAGTACCCTGGCGCAAATGCTCAAACTCTGCGTGCCAAGCGTCCCTGAGGCTCTGGGGAACATATTCTCTCATGAACATATCTGAAAACTGAGTCCAAGTCAGGGAAGCTGCCTCGTCCGGACTGTCTAACTCATCAGCATGCCACCACTAATAGGCGGCTCCTCGAAGCTGAAAGGTAGTGAAGGAAACCCCGCTCGATCCTGATATACCCATGGTATGGAAGATACGGTAGCACTCCTCTTATAATCCCAGAGCATCATCTGATGCTAGTCCACTGAATGTAGGAGGCTGATACTTCTTGATCCTCTCAAGCCTCTTCTGCTCCTCCTCTAAAGCTACTGCCCTCTCCTCGGGCTGAGCTGGGGCTACAGGCTATGCCGGTACAATCTCTAGGATCTGCTCAGCATGCACTCGCTACTCAGGCAGGCGGCGAGAGTCTGTGCTCCTCCCCCGGCCCGGGATGTGGCTGCAGCAAGGGGAAGCAACCCTGCCTGAGCTAGAGTGGTGTACATAGTCATAAACTGTGCCAGAGTCTCCTGGAGAGCTGGAGTAGTAGTAGCAGTAGGCGTATCAGGTGTCTGGACTTCGGCTGGAACTGCTGGTGGCACCTCGGTGGCAGCTCGCGTGGGTGCTCTGGCTGCACCACGTGCGCGTCCTCGGCCTCTACCCCAGCCCCAGCCTCTGACGATTCCAGTAGGGGGCGCGGGTGCCTGATCATCTTGGATAGCACGTGTCCTCACCATCTGGGAGAGAATAGAAGACAGAAGTTAGAATTGTGATATCAAAAATCTCGCATGACAAGGAAATCAAATGAAGTGGAATTTTCCTAACAGTTACATAGCCTCTCGTAGAGAAGTACAGACGTCTCCGTACCGATCCGCGAGACTCTAATAAACCGGCTTGTGATTCATGACCCCTATGAACCTAGAGCTCTGATATCAACTTGTCACGACCCAAGTTCGCCCTCCGGGAACTATCGTGACGGCTCCTAGTCTCTACGACTAGGTAAGCCTAACAAATTGCGAAAAGAGAAACAACAAAATACAACTAGCCAAAAAACTGTGGAATAACATAATGAAAGATTAAGATGCCGCTCGGCATATACAATACAACCTCTCAAAATGAAACTACTTTTTCCCAAAACCCGGAATCTCACGAAATCACAAGCTGTGGAATAACTACAGTGTTCTAACTCCGGAGTGTCTAAACAAAAGTAAATACAGAAGGGCTAATACTACGAGAGAGAATGCAAAGGGACTCCTCGGTCTGCGGACACGACAGATATACCTCGAAGTCTCTGGAGGATCACCTCGCCTCAAGGGTAGTAGGGCTAAGTCGAAGTACCTAGATCTGCACATGGAAAACATGCGCAGAAAGGGCATGAGTACACCACATCGGTACTTAGTAAGTGCCAAGCCTAACCGCGGTCGAGTAGTGATGAGGAAGGTCAGGGCCCTACTGATTATAGCTGAAAAACGAGTTAAAGCAGTATAGAATACGACAATATAACTAAATGCTAACAGTATGAAGTAACACAGGATATTAAGAATAACAACTATAACAGAGACAGAAGTTGTCACAGAAAGAATACAGCTCAACATAGAGATAACAACCGGGGATCTCCCAGGATACCGTCCTGTAGTCCCAAATATAAATATCCAGTGGATCTCCTGGGATACCGTCCCGTAGTCCAACTCATAGTGCGCGGGGATCTACCGGAATCCCGATCCGTAGTCCCAAATGTAAATACCCAGTACTGCGGGATCTATCGGGTGCAGTCCCATAGTTCCAATATAAATGTGCAGGGGGATCTACCGAAATACAAATCCGTAGTCCCAAACTAAACAGGCAGGGGGGGGGGATCTCCCGGGATACCGTCCCGTAGTCCCAAAGTAAACACACAGCAGCAACACGAAGAATACTCAATTCAATTCAAATTTCATACTAAGGTAAAACAGGTATTTCTAACCTAGCATGCTGCACATAATCCAAATAATGCAGTTTGAGCAAATAAAGCAATTAAGTCAATTAGACATGCTTCCCTAAGCTAATAGCAGGTTTAAATTGCAAGTAGTATAAACAGGAAAGGAAAACACAATTTTAGTTACCTAATGAAAATAGGATTGTCAACAATTAGCACAAGTAAGCACTCGTTACCTCACGTACATGGCATTTCAATTATCAACAATACCAAATCCTAAGGGGAGTTCCCCCACACAAGGTTAGGCAAGCCACTTACCTCGAACCGACTCAAAATCAACCCGAAACCACGCTCTTGCCACGAGTACTCGACTCCAAATGGCCCAAATCTATTAAAATCAATTGCATAACGTAAATATAACTTCAAGTAACTGATTCCACTAATTAATTCTAAGCTAATACGCGAAATTAGGAAAAATGACCAAAATGCCCCCCGGGCCCACGTCTCGTAATCGGGTAAAATTTACAAATTTGGAATCCTCACACTCTCACGAGTTCAGTCATACCAAAAGTACCAAAATCGGACCCCAAATGGTCCCTCAAATCACCACTCAAAGCTCTCCAATTAACCAAGCCCTAACCCCCAATTTACCACTGATTTTCCTTCAAATTTCATGCTTAGAACGATAAAAATCATCATAATAATGATCTTAAGGACCAAAGACTTTACCTCAATGAATCCCTCTGAAAATCTCCCTTGAAAATGCTCCCAAAAGCTCCACCCCGAATTGAAATATTGAGAAAAATGACCAAAATCGCGAAGGAAGTCTTTTATACTTTCTGACCCAGGCTTTTCGCACCTGCGGTCCCTACACCGCACCTGCGGTACCGCATCTGCGGCCAAAGCACCGCATCTGCGGTTTTTACTTAAAGGCCTGCACCTGCGCTATCGCAGGTGCGCTCCAGTAGCCGCTTCTGCAGTTCCAGCCTTTCTTCCTCTTGGCCGCATCTGCGGCTTCCCTTTTGCTTCTGCGGGCTCGCACCTGCGGTCCCCAAACCGCAGGTGCGGTTATGACAGCAAACTCAGTAGCTTCAGCTGCAAATCCCATCTCCAAACTTCCCGTTAACCATCCGAAACCACCCCGAGGCCCCCGGGACCTCAATCAAAAGCACGAACAAGTCATATACCAGTATCTAAACTTATACAAATCTTCAAAACACCTCAAACAACATCGAATCAACCAAATAACATCGGATTCAAGCCTAAGGTTCCAAGAATCTTCCGAATTCCGCTTTTGATCAAAAAGTCTATCAAACCTCGTCCGAATGACCTGAAAGTTTGCACACACGTCCCAAATTACACAACGGACCTACTCTATCTTTCAGAATTCCATTCCGACCCCGATATCAAAATCTCACTACCGAACCGGAAACTTCAAAAATTCAACTTTCGGCATTTCAAGCCTAATTAAGCTACGGACCTCCAAAACACAATCCGAACACGCTCCTAAACCCGAAATCACCCAATGGAGCTAACGGAACCAACGAAATTCTATTCCGAGGTCGTCTTCACACTGCTCCGACTATGGTCCAAGTTCTAAAGCTTAAACTCTCATTTAGGGACTAAGTGTCCCAACACTCTCCGGAACTCCAAATAAATCCTCCTGGCAACTCACAATTGCAGAAACAAACACGGGGAAAGCAGTTAATAGAGGATCGGGGCGTAAATTCTTAAAACGACCAGCCGGGTCGTTATAATTTCATTATTTCAGGATCGAATTAATTCACTTGTCTAGAAACCACGTATAAATTCAACCGTTTTACTTTATGAGTAAACAGTTTGGCGCCTATTGTGGGTCTAGATAGCCGTGTAATTAAGTTGATCCTTGCCTCTTTTACTAATGCGTTTTGATCATTTGTCTTAGTAAGAATCATAAGAAATAGTAGATAACGGTGTTAACAATGCACATAATCCTGAGGTTCGAGGAGATCAACCTCATTTTGAGGATTCAATCAGTGACACCCACAATGAGGGGAATGATGCCACGTCGGTCCATGACAGGCGATACCCGCGACATGTTCGGGAGGCAACTCATGATGATGCTGAAGAGGAACATGTTGTTGATACGGTAAGGGTCCTACAAGAGCAACAAGCAATCATTTTTCGGCCATCTCACATGGCAGGATAAGGTTATGACGGAGTTGAAGCAGGCATTATCGGAGGCTTCCAATAACGCAAGTAGACGAGATCCAGTTCCTCCCGGTGTTCCCGCAAATCAAACAACTCAGAGGGCCGACAATAATACCCCGAGGGGCGAGGTTGGCTCCAATGGATCTGGGGGGAACGGATCTGGCCCCAATAACAAAAACAATCCCTTCAAGAACGAACTTTTATGGTTTATGAGAGAAGTGAATGCCCTCATGGACCAAATCCCGGGTGCACCACTGGTGCTGAAAGGACCAGACTCGAAGAAGTATACTCAGTTGCCTTACAAACTGAGCGCGGCATCGGAGTTAATCCTGAAGCGGTTTAAAATGCGTGACACACCAAAGTATGATGGAACTTCAGATCCTCAGGAGCATATTACCACCTATAAAACGGCGGATAAAAGGGAATGATTTAGCTCATCACGAGATTGAATCTGTTTTGCTGAAGAAATTTGGAGAGACTCTCACGAGGGGAGCCTTGACGTGGTATTCACTGTTACCCGAGCATTCTATAGATTCTTTTGAGATGCTCGTAGACTCTTTTATAAAGCTCACACTGAGGCCAGAAAGGTGCAAGCCCGAGAGGCCGACATATTTAGGATTGCACAAGGAGAATCTGAGTTGCTACAAGAATTTGTTATCCGGTTCTAAAAAGAGAGGATGTTGCTCCCGGGTGTTCCAAACGAATGGGCGGCTGAAGCATTCACCAAGGGACTGAATCTGAGAAGTTCAAACGCTTCCTGAAAACTGAAGCAAAGTTTGCTTGAGTTCCAAGCAACTACTTGGGCGGATGTCCACAACCAGTACGAGTCAAAGATAAGGATCGAAGATGATCAGGCTGGTTTCTCATCGTCGGCAAAAGGAAGGGACAAGAACAAAGAAAGATCAAAAGACGACTTTGACACGAACAGACGATCTTCGAGGGGCTGGTTTTTGCCCTATGAATGGACCGAAGGCCGCGGCAAAGTTTTCTGGTTAGTAGATAGATTCGCTACAGACAGAATGTCTGATCGCGGTCGAAATAACAGATCATTGCAGGATAAGGAAGCGTCAGGTACGCGGGATCCTTCCTACCGACGCTATCAGAATTCAATTTCTATGTCAGCGTAGTAGAGATAATATCAGCTATGAAAAAACATCAAGGAAGCATGATTTCCAAAGCCAATGAGGTCTGATCCCAGCCATAGGGATACCAGCTTGTGGTGTGAATACCATGGGACGAATGGACACCGGACTAGGGATTGCCTACACCTCCGGGAAGAAGTGGCGACACTGTTGAAGAATGGTCATCTCAGAGAATTCTTAAGTGACCGGGCTAAAAACAACTATGGTTGCAACCGGAATAACACGGAACCCTCGAAAGCAGGGGAAGATCCCCCGCGCCAGACGATCATCATGATCTTCGGGGGAACTAGATCAACGGGGTCATATTTTCGGCAGCAAAAAAGACGAAAGCATCAATAACCTACAGCAAAAGGCTCCAGGAAGTCGCCGAAGACGATATCACTTTCACGGAGGAGGACGCAGACGGATTGCTGCTACCGCACAACGACGCACTGGTAATTTCTTTAAATGTGCTAGACTTTAAAATTAAACGTGTTCAAGTGGATCCAGGAAGTTCGGACAATATCATACAATGGAGAGTATTAGAGAAGGCTAAACTCACCGGAAGCATCATTCCGGCCACAAAACTCCTTACTGGATTCAACCTCGGGAGCGTGACAACCCGAGGAGAGATTTTGTTGCCCACGATGATGAAAACAACTCTTTTTAAAGTGGTAGACGGTGGTATGGTGTCACGACCCAAATCGATGGGCCGCGACGGGCACCCGGTACCTTACTCAATCGAGTACCAACGTAACGTATCTTTCTTATTACATTATCATATACACGTGACATACGGGCCTAATAGGCCAACATAATTATTTATAAATCAAGACATAGGCCGACAAGGCCGTACTATCTTTCACGTACACGACATATGTCTACCAGCCTCTAAGAGTACATATATGTCATAAAGGTCGGGACAGAGTCCTGCCATACCAAACAATACACGTCTAAATCATACTAACCAAACGAGCAACTCCGAAGCAAATGGAGCGCACCAACATCTTTCGCTGAGCTGATAGCCTACTTGGAGAGCTCTCGACCTGTCTATCGGGACCTGCGGGCATGAAACGCAGCGTCCCCAGGCAAAAGGGACGTCAGTACAAATAAAGTACCGAGTATGTAAGGCAGGAAAGCATAAACAAGAACAGTAATGTAAAGAGAGATAGAGGAGATACAACCTGTAACATCTGAGTGCCTCTGGGGGGCTACTGACATGAAATGCATAATACATATATATACATAAACTTTTAAAAAACATACGCCTCTGTGGGCATCATCATCATCATATCATACCCGGCTCAAAGAGGACTCGGTAAAAACGTCCCGGCCACGTGGAGCTCGGTAAACCCACTGANTTGTTTTGAGACTGTTGTCACACGACCATTTCCTCTTTAGGTCGTTGTACTGAGGTTGAAGTCTTCTTCCTTATTTTCTCAGCTAGTCTTTCGTCGTAGTACTTAGGGAAGACCCTCTAACTCTTGTAAAGATGCCAACTTATTATACCATATTGCCGATAGAATTTTTGATGTTCGTGCTCACTTGTAACTGTCCTTAGTTACTTACCTCCATACTTATCTGCTCGTACGACTGTTTCTGAACTGAAGTTTCGACTGTCTTCCCAGTGGAACTATCTTTTATTTCCGTAATACTCATACGGTACCTTTAACTATCGCAACTCGTATTTGAATATTTCTCAAGTATTATAATGATGTTCTTCGAGGCTGAATTCTCCATGTTGGGTTCTACAATATTTATCTTACACGATCTGATGACTCATCTGTAACCTCCTCTTTAGCCATAACTGGGATCTTCCTGACCAATTACTAACTACTCATTGTCCCATTCTCATATCAATATTCCTCGTAATCTTTCTTGGGTTATTTCCTTTGTCTTAACTTACGTCTCGCACTGAATCCTTATTTATTAATAACACCTCGGGCAGGTACCTTTACTTTCTCTCCTTGACTGCACAATATTCTTGAATCGTAGCGTATCTATGAGATTTGGATAAGTGCCATATCATTCCTCTTTCATTTATCGCATTCTTCCTTTACTATTCCATAGTCAGTAGAACTACTTAATTGTGACTTAATGCCACATCACTCCATATTCCCCCCTTTAGGGGTGTACTAAGAGTTGGAGCTACGACGACCTGCCTATAGATGTTTCACCTTTTCATATTTTGCATCCTTCCACATCATCAATGACCCTTACTCGCTTTGCGGTAATCCTTCCGTACCAAGGATAGCAGAATCCCTTACTTACGAGGGTGAAATTTAGTATAACTGGCACATACAACCCCTTAAGCTGAACTTTGCTCACATTGCTTGCTGTAGGGAAGCGTCTTCCTGAATGATCATTCTCCGAATTTCTCATGAATTTTCTTTTGTCGTCCATTCTATTATTAGCGGAAGAAAATCTGAAGTTCTTATGATGTCGACTATCATCAGTCACTCAGTCCCTAATTCATGCTTAGTTTATCTTGTTCACCAATCCATACTGGTTCTATTACTCTGGGGCCTAACTTTTCCTCTTGGTAACCACGCTAGAGTTGCGAACTTATTTCTCGAATGAGGACATGATTGTATGGCCTATACTTTTTTTTGTCCTAAGGCCTGTCACTTCTCGTTTCTTCCTTCACTTGACTATAGATTTTGTAATACTGTCATATTTTGATCTACCGTCGTCATTCATGTATCACATCTTACTCATAATGCTTCATTAACTCTTTTCTTATTTTCTGATAACATTTATGCCTATCACTTTATTCTGAAAACTTGAACAAGACATTCTTTTGTTTTTAGCTTCCCTTTGCTCTATTCAATGGCTCTTCAAGTTGCTTTAACGTTCTCTCTTTACTAGGAACGTGAGCCACACTAAGGAAATATTTATCCCTTCAAGGCTTATAGTGCATGTCTTTATAGTACTCATATCTGGTTGCACTATTTCAGAGTGCACCATCTGGTGTCTCATAAGGAGATCTATCAGCATATTTGCAATATCCTTCGGAAATGTCAACAGACGCAAACAATTCATCCATCATATCTTCTTATACTACTTTTGTTAACCCCCATAGGGCATATCTGGAAGGGGTGCGACCAATTTTATATACCTTTGTTACTATAGAATATAACTCAAAAAGCTTATGTTCCTCTGCCTCAATTATAAACGTTGTTAACCTTCATTAACTTAGTACCTCGTACCCTTTTTCACCTTGCTCCTTTTACTTGTTGAAACTTGTACTTATCTTCTTAATATCTCATTGTCCTTCACCATGAAGATGGATAGGCATTCTTGCCTTATGGCTTCTTATCAGGAAGCTTACACCTTTCAGTATACCCATGATTTACCTATCGTGGGCATCATACAAAAATCCAAGTCCTCTGACTCAGCCTTTCCACCACAATCTCTCCTTCCAACCTTCTTTTCGGAAAAGGGTATTGTCTTGTTACGAATAGGATTTAGGAATTTGAATTCCTATGACTGAGCTCTACTACACGATCTAGAGTGAGAAGAAAGAGTGACAATCTTAAATGCCCTGTAGCCTCCTGCTTATAAGTGTGGTTCACGACACACCCATAAACAAGACTCTACTAGACACGGCTTGTAGACTCCCTAGGACAGAACTGCTCTGATACCACTTTTGTCACGACCTAAATCGATGGGCCGCGACGGGCACCCGGTACCTTACTCAACCGAGTACCAACGTAACGTATCTTTCTTATTACATTATCATATACACGTGACATACGGGCCTAATAGGCCAACATAATTATTTATAAATCAAGACATAGGCCGACAAGGCCGTATAATCTTTCACGTACACGACATATGTCTACAAGCCTCTAAGAGTACATATATGTCATAAAGGTCGGGACAGAGTCCTGCCATACCAAACAATACACGTCTAAATCATACTAACCAAACGAGCAACTCCGAAGCAAATGGAGCGCACCAATATCTTTCGCTGAGCTGATAGCCTACTTGGAGAGCTCTCGACCTGTCTATCGGGACCTGCGGGCATGAAACGCAGCGTCCCCAGGCAAAAGGGACGTCAGTACAAATAAAGTACCGAGTATGTAAGGCAGGAAAGCATAAACAAGAACAGTAATGTAAAGAGAGATAGAGGAGATACAACCTGTAACATCTGAGTGCCTCTGGGGGCTACTGACATGAAATGCATAATACATATATATACATAAACTTTTAAAAACATAAGCCTCTGTGGGCATCATCATCATCATATCATACCCGGCCTCAAAGAGGACTCGGTAAAAACGTACCCGGCCACGTGGAGCTCGGTAAACCCAACTGATCAGTGGTTGCACAATAGGTGCCATACCCGGCCGACTATAGCGCGGCTCGGTAGAGTATAATAGATACATATATAATGCATGCTGGACTCATGGAGTCACGTTCTAAACCTTTTGGAGAGACATAAGGTCATTGCACCATCGATTAACATTATGGACATCATACCATCAATATGAACTTCACTAGGACTCAAGGATCATACCTACTTTCTTGGAATAACTTTGTAAGGAAAGAACAACATGGACAACCTTAGTTGCTAGGAGTAGATTCATTATGAAATAGCGTATCGTTTACGTTCGTTTCACTATAGATCATGCCAAAAGAATGAAGGAATAGCCTTAACATACCTGGAGTAGAGAAAAATCCGTATAATATTCTTGGTTGGATTGAGCCTTAGCGTATGGTTTGAGAACGTTTTGATATTTCGTTGCCAACAAACATGTCTACTGAGAAGTGCAATTTGAGGTTATGATTCTCAGATTATTGTATCCTCTTGACAGTACTATAGCCAAGAAGTGAAATTGCACCAGCAAAAATCACACGAGCCGGTGATGGATCTGCCGAATGGACAAAGAGAAGATAGAGGCCAGTGATTGTAGCTAGGAAATTTAGAAGTATGAATAGGAGTTGTTCGTGTTTGATGGCATCAGAGGGTAGGGAATCGTAGGGGGGTTGTCGCAAGATTGGGAAAATGGCTGTAATTTAGGTGATTAAGGGAATGAAGGCAGTGAGAATTCTTGTACGTTCTTTTTCGTTTTGCATAAGTGATTCTTTTGAAACAATCCCTTTATGCCAAGAAGTAAAGAGATTGGATGATGATCAAATGAAAGGTCTATAATGCATAGAAAAGTAGTTATGGATATATATGACACTAACTCAATTTATGTAATGAATTTTATTAGATTGCCACCTAATATCATCTAACTACTTAGTCATTTGCATCAAGAGTAGGCTACTGCCACGTTTTTGGGAGGAGATGATTTTACTAATTTTATCCACTTATTAGTTAATCGGGTAATATTTTGTTACCCAGTAATTAATCAATTACCCGCAAAATTGAGAATTATTCTCACTTACTTGAAATATTACTCACTTTTCACATACCTTATACGCCTTACTGTTATGGTCATGAGGTACCTAGTATGGTACTAGTCCATAAATACCAGGTATTTTAGCTCGGGCCGTATTTTATCCCAAAACGCCAAACTTTGACAAAATTCATTTTCTTAGACTTGCTCCCCCTTTCACCTTCATGAATTTACTAATCACTTGTGAAATAGTATAATCCTTATAATCCCCAAATAATCTTTTCCTTGGACGGATGTCAATTACCTTACGACAACTTCAACGTAAAATACTGCAGGGCGTAATATTGCAGGGTTTAACATATGGGATATAACATTATTCTGGGAAGACCATGGTTGCACGAGATGAAAGCAGTACCATCAAAATATCATCAATTGCTAAAGTTTCCAATGCCCGAAGGAGTTAAACAGATAAGGGGTGACCAACCGGCGGCAAGAGAGATGAGTGCAATTTCGATCTCCAATAGCAAAGGGAAGGAACACGTGGCATAGTAACTATACAGGAACCGGCGCCCGCTCCCGAATCAGATGAAGTTAGCCCGGGGGTAGAAGTGTCGGAGTCTTATCAGGTGCTGAGGTATTTCCAGGTTCCAGAAGAGACGGATGCAACAAAATCCACGGCGGAAGAACTTGACCAAGTTGCGTTGTTCGAAGAGTTCTTAGAAAGGAAGTTCCACTTGGGGACAGGACTGCACCCCAAGGTCAGGTCTGGCTTTATTGAATTTCTTAAATCTAATGCCGATTTTTTGCATGGTCGAATGCGGATATGACAGGTATCCCGGCGGAGGTAGCCGTACACAAGTTAAGTTTGGATCCCAACATACCTCCGGTAAGACAAAAGAAACGCCCTATTGCGAAAGCCATGAATAAATTCGTCAAAGAAGAGGTAACTCGCTTACTTAATATCGGTTCGATCCGAGAGGTAAAGTATCAAGACTGGCTAGCTAATGTAGTCGTAGTTCCTAAGAAGAATAATAATTTTCGCTGTGTAGATTATAAGGACTTGAATAAGGCGTTCCCAAAAGACTCGTTCCCACTGCCAAACATCGATCAAATGATCGATGCGACAGCCGGGCACGAGTTAATGAGTTTCCTCGATGCTTATTCCGGGTACAACCAAATTAAGATGAACTCGGAGGATCAGGAAAAGACTTTATTCATAATGAAATTTGGCATATATTGCTATAATTTGATGCCCTTCGGGTTGAAGAATGCCGAAGCCACTTATCAGCGACTCGTGAACAAGATGTTTGAAAAACAAATAGAAAAACTATGGAAGTTTATATAGACGATATGCTCATTAAGTCTTTGAATGCAGGCGATCACCTTAAGCATCTGCAAGAAACATTTGACATCCTGAGGAAGCATAATATGAAGCTTAACCCCGAGAAATGTGAGTTCGGGGTCAGTTTTGGCACGTTTCTAGGATTTTTGGTATCGCAAAGGGGAATTAAGGTAAATCCCGACAAGATCAAAGCCACCAAAGACATCCTGTACCAACTGTCAAGCATGAAGGAAGTCAAAGGGCTCACGGGGAGATCGACAGCTTTGAGCAGGTTCATTTCCCGATCATCAGAAAAATATCACCGTTTCTTCGCACTGCTCAAAAAGAAAAACAACTTCGAATGGACCCCGGAGTGCTAGCAGGCTTTGAGAGATTTGAAAAGGTACTTGTCGAGCCCTCCGTTACTTTCGAAACCAAATGAAGGTGAAACACTGTTAGTCTACCTTGCAGTTTCGGAAGTCGCGATAAGTGCGGTTTTAGTCCGTGAGGACGAAGGTACTCAATCTCCCATTTATTACGTTAAAATTTTAACGGGAGCAGAAACTCGCTACCCGTATTTGGAAAAACTGGCCTTAGCTTTCTTAGTCACCGCTCGGAAGCTGAGGCCCTACTTCCAGTGTCACCCGATAGTCATGGTGACCACTTTTCCCCTTCATAAACCCGAGCTCTCAGGTAGGTTGGCCAAATGGGCCGTCGAAATGAGTGAGTTCGACATAGAATATAGACCAAGGATTGCAATTAAATCACAAGTCTTGGCTGACTTTGTGGCCGATTTCAGTCCGGGAATGTTGCCTCTGGCAACCAAAGAGGCAGTAATGGTATCGAAATCGACATCGGGGGTTTGGACCTTATTTACGGATGAAGCTTCTAATGTAAAAGGGTCCAGGCATGGTATGATATTTGTCACACCTCTTTTTTCCCGAGGGGATAGGGAGTTTTTTCGAATAAAGTGACATTAACCGAAATGGGATTATATTTAATTTTAGTGTCGCCACGTGGAATAATTTATGGTGTCCCAAGTAACCGGTTTATTTTAAATCCCAAATCGAGAAAATTTGACTCCGCTTAAAGTCTGCGAAAACCAGAAGATCGGGTAAGAAATTCTGTTAATCCGGGAGAAGGTGTGAGGCACTCCCGAGTTTCATGGTTTTAGCACGGTCCCTTAACAATTAATACTTGGCCTAATTATCTTATTAGTTACATATTTAGAACCTATTGTGCATTTTTACCTTTTAACCGCTCTTAATATTTATGGAATTTGTTCGAACAAGCCGCGCTGTCGCGCAGTCGTTTGTTTTTGTACACATTGCGAATCGCGTCACATGAAATGCACCCGCGATTTACAACATGCTTATTTTTTATTATTGTTTGAAGTTATGTTCGGATCATATGAAAGCACATCCGATTTGGGGATCATGTATCACGACCATACCACAGGAACCATATCCATAGCCGTGATGATTTTATTTTAGTCGCGCCTAAAGCAAACTACGATGTTTGTAAGTGTTTTCCTAAACTACCTTTGAGAGTTTATGTAAGATTGTGTTATGGCAAAGAATTTGCTGGAGTTGAGGTTATGATTCATCATCTTTTTTTTTAAAAGACTAAATTCTTGATTCTTTTAAGTTAATCAGAACTAACGAAGATTTTGCTGGCCAGGATTTTATCAAACTACACATTTGATTACACAAGAGAACGTAATTTAGCTAAAGGAAACAGTTAAGGATTTTAGGAATTCAATATTGAAAGAGGGAATCACGACAGTTTGCAAAGATTGGAGCATATGACCCTTTAAGAGGTCACACAGGCAAAGTGGGTATGAATTGAGCCCAAGTCAAGATGGGCGTGAACTGATCCCAAGCCAAGTTAGATTCCATTACTGGAATCGGGCTTAAACAAGTTACAGGCCCAAGTTTGAGACATCACATAACTTCACATAAAATGTATTACAGGAGGAATTTTAATCTTTCAAAAAAAACCACTGAGTAGCATGATATTAAACTTGCAGTATTGAATCAAAGATCACATTTCAAAGATAGCAAACATCATTAATAACTAAAGCCTACAGGAGCACAAAGAAAAACTTATTGATTCCACTAGCTGATATTTACAGAATCACCGTTTGGCCCGTAATTAAATACAATAGGCTAAAATGTTAAAGGAAATGCTTATTAACTACGAGCAGATGGGACAATTAAATTTTCTAGCCCTGAAGTGTGGAATCCAATGTTTCTCAACCACATCTGCTCAAAATAAAACTATGGACTTAAGCTATTACATCAAGATTTCTGCAAATTCTGAGTTTACAATAATCAAACATCCTTTATACATACTAGAACTAGGTGTTACCAAATTAAACTGCTTCTTCTCATTTTTTTTTTTTGGAATCAGACAACTCAACCCCAAACATCCAAGGCTTAAATAGATGAATCACATATAAGCTGAACTTTCCAAATACTTTTGATTGTAATGTGATGCTTCTCACCTTTATATAAACAACAAATGCACTTATAGACTAAATGATTCTGAACACATGAATTTCACTTTTAGCAAGTAATATTAAGCAAAGTAATAGCCCTATCAATGCAGTAAAATATGCTTATGCTTCAGGAAACCAAATTTAAACAACAATCTTACTCTAACTAGCATTTTTATCTAAAACAAAGACTATGTCAAAGAGATAAGTTCAAATATGGACCCATCAACTTACAAACAGACATGAAATCATGTAAGAGCAATCAAACAATCATAACTTCATATTAAAACAGAAAACTTTGATTATCCTAAAGATCAGTGTTGTACAGAATCATAGAGGTGTACCTAATTGCCAAGAAAAACAACAGAAAACCAAAAAATAAGTCTCTGAATCAGCAGGAATATCAGCAAGGTAACACTTCAGATCAGGAGCACAAATCCAACAGCTCAACCAAAGGAAGAAAACCAGAAAAACCAGTGAAAACCTGAAGCCAAATGACTTATGTTCCTCTTTTTATGCTTTGAAGAATTCCTAAGGTAAAATTTCAGAAATTCAGCCTATATGTGAGTGCTTTATATGTCTTGCAGAGAATTATTCTGTATTTCGTGTGTGTGTGTGTGTATTCAGAGAATTGGAGAGAGTAAAATGAGAGGGGATGAGGTGTTATATAGAGAATGAATTCTATCCTATGCTCAAACAGAATGAGGAAAATCAGAGAGGTGTGAGGGAATCTCTAGGAATTTTTGTCAGTTGAAAATCAGGAGACAAGCATATATTTTTAACAGAAATGGATAGCTGTCCCTATTTCTAGAAGCTTCTTTTATTCCCAGACCCTTTTAAACTTTTTAACTTCCAATTCTTACCCCAACATCTAAACTTATTCCCCATTTTAGTGTATTTCCAACCAAACAAAACAGATTCCTCCATTTTTTCATTTTTTTAGACCCCTGAATTTCAATAACTACAAACGACTATCACACAAACTGGAAATGTTAATGCAAAAGATGAAGCAATTCAAATAATAAAAATTCTGATTCCAATATGTGACTAACCACTGTATTCAACTAATACTAATCATGCAAAACACATAATTGAACAGGTAATATGCCAAACGTCTAACTAAACTAAGAGACAAGAGGGTGCAAAACAAGAAATTAATGAAATTAACAAAGAAACAGATAAAAAGAAACATTGAAAATTTTTTACCAATCAAATGCTAGCCAAGACGGATTGGTGATTGACCAAGCTCCGGTAGAAGGAATACGGTCGGTGTTCAATGTTGTCATATGAACACTAATTTAATACTTGAAAGCACATTTAGTGCTATATGACAACTTTGAGTACCGGCCAGCCGAGGGAGTGAGATGTGACGAAAAACATTTGTTCTCGAAGACCTCATGAACTAAATAACATGAAATTGTAGTTCGTAGATGGTCAAGGCAGCAGGCTTTGGTATTGAAGCTAAACAAACCAAGATTTGAAGAAAAATCAGAAAAAGAAGAGACTGAAGGTTTTCTTGATTTCCTCAGATCTGAAATTCAGGGCATTTGGGTTAAAATATTTTATGGGGAAGACGATGATGGATTAGGGTTGAGGAGAATATGGGGAGTGTGTGGGATAATTTTGAGGTGATTTAGGGTGTGCCCGCCGCCGTAGGCGATTTTCGGTGGGTAGCGGACGGTGGTGAGAGATAGGGGTGAGAGAGAGACGAGCTATGTAAGGTTTTTTTGGGGTTAGGGGGGTCTATCTTCAGACAGTTATAAGGTAATGGGGTAGGGGAGTTCATGGCCGTTGGATTAGAGATAATAGAGGGCTGAGATTGAACGTTAGTAAAACGCCACCGTTTGGTGTTTAAACGGGGTCGTTTAGTTATGGGAGAAATTGGACCGGATGGGGTTATGGGCTAGGGCGGAATTGGTGTGAATTTAGGGGAATTTAGGCCATTAAAGTTATTTTTTGGCCCAGATTCTGACTAAGACCCAAAATGAACCTTAGCTCCTTTTCTTTGTTTTCTTCCTTCTTTTTCCTTTAATTTTAAATCCTAACATAATTAATTCAAAACCTAGATTAAGTCCTAAATCAAAATTTAATTTTGTAAAATAAACGCAATTAGCTATTTCTAACATTTGAACAATTAATTTAGCTTAAAATAATAAAATAAAATTGCTAATTTAAAATTAAAAGCTACAAATGTAAAAATGACCAATATTTTTTTGTGAATTTTGTGTAATAATGTAATTAACTCAAGTAATTAAATCCTAAATCAATTTAGACCTAAAATGCTATGTAATGAAGAATTAAATATTTTTTGGTATTTTTCATGACTTTAAAATATTAAAAATGCAACTAAATGCAGACAATTAACAAAAAAATAACTACAAATTCTATAAAAATTAAAAACAATTAAGAAAAAATCTATTTGTGATTTTTTTTGGTAGAAGTATTCTAATCGGACAAAAATCACATGCTCACAATATCAATCATGCCTTCGGGGGAAACCCTAAGGCAAGCCATCAGAACGGTCCCTTTAACTAACAATGAAGCAGAGTATGAAGCTTTGATTGCAAGGCTCGAACTGGCTAGGGGACTAGATTCCAAGGTCATAGAAATCAAATGCGACTCACATCTGGTGGTAAATCAGGTCTACGGGATCTTCGAAGCCAAAGAGGAGCGCATGCAACAATACGTGGTAAAGGTCCAGGCTCTGTTGGATCGATTTCGGGAGTGGTCGATTACGCATATCCCGAGGGAAAAAAATGCAGAAGCAGACGCATTGGCTAACCTAGGTTCATCGACGGAAATGAAGGGACCAGAGTCCGAGACGGTAGTACAACTGATGCATTCGGTCCTGGATGCAGATAGCTACTATGAGGTGAATACGACTAATTTGGTCTAGGACTGGAGGAATGAAATCATCGATTATCTCGAGCACGGGAAGCTGCCCGAAGACTCCAAAGCATTCCGGGAGTTGCACGCCAAAGCAGCACGATATAGCTTCAAGAGAGGCCAAATGTACAGAAGATCCTTCCAAGGCCCGCTGGCCCGATGCTTGGGGGCATCCGAAGCTAACTATGTTATGCGAGAAGTCTACGAAGGGATATGCGGCAACCATTCGGGCGTAGATTCTTTAGTGCTAAAACTGGTAAGGGCAAGATATTATTGGCCCCGTATGAAACAAGACGCCTTCGTACAAAAATGCAATAAGTGCCAACGCTAAGCACCAGTGGTACATCAACCAGCAGAACCACCGCATTCGGTTCTATCTCCGTGGCCGTTCATGAAATGGGCGATGGACATTGTCAAACCACTGTCGCCGGCTCCCGGAAAGGTAAGATTTCTTTTGATTTTGACTGACTATTTTTCTAAGTGTGTGGTGGATTTCTTGTGGGAAAATATAATTTGCAAGTTCGGAATACCAAAAGAGATAGCATGCGATAATGGGCCATAATTTATCGGCGCAAAAGTCACAAAGTTCCTTAAAGATTTGAAAATAAAGAGGATCACCTCTTCACCCTACCATCCGAGTGCAAATGGTCAATCGAAGTCAACAAATAAAGTGATTACACAAAACCTCAAGAAAAGGTTGGAAGTGGCTAAAGGTAAATGGCTCGAGGAATTACCCGGAGTTTTATGGGCATACCGAACAACAACCAAATCAAGCATAGGAGAAACTCTTTTTTCCCTTGTGTACGGGGCAGAAGCCTTGATCCCGGTGGAAGTAGGGGAACCCACCTTGAGATAATTCCAAGCAGATGAAGAATCAAACAATGAAGCAATATTAGTCAGCTTGGAGCTACTCGATGAGCGCAGGGACTTAGCGTATATAAGAATGGCAGCCCAAAAGCAGAGAATGGAACGATATTATAATCGAAGAGTCAACCTCCGTTATTTCAAAGTAGGAGACTTGGTCCTAAGGAAAGTAACTCAAAACACCCGGGAGCTCAACGCAGGGAAGCTAGGTCTAACATGGGAAGGCCCCTACCGGATTCCAGCTGTCCCCGGGAAAGGTTCGTATGAATTGGAGAATCAAGATGGAAAAAAGTTTCCCAGCAACTGAACGTGGTACACCTCAAAAGATATTATTGCTGATGAAAATCACATATACTGAAAGTATGTGCTGCACCTATTTTCCCTTCGTTCAGTTTTGTCCCAATTAGGTTTTTCTGGCAAGGCTTTTAACGAGGCAGCAACAGAAAGCATACTACGAAGAAAGCTTCAACAACAACAATAAGACTTTTAATAACAAGGCACACAAGCAGAGAGCCACTCCGGGACGGTTAGATAATCTTTGGCACGATAACAAAATTCCCACCGGGAAGTTAAGTTTGCTATCGAACAAAGGTTAACCGACCGTTCACAAGTGCAAACCACTAGAGGATAGTTAATAGTCCTTTGTTCAATAGCACAGATTCCTAAGGGGAAGCAAAGTGTGTCACCAAGTTAAGGATTATCTAGCAATTCATTAGTGGGATCCTCGAAGGTACAAGACTTCCAGTGTTCCAATTCGCATTCTTCGCATTCGAACACTGGGGGGGATGCTATGAGATACGGCAGAAATGACTGCCACACCGACCGGGAAATGAAAACCGAAAACATAGTTATATCATCGGGACCGGGGACTGCGCGGCCAACCCCGTAGAAACAAGTTGTACAAGTTATCCACAAGTAATGGCAATTTCTTTTTAGCATAACAAATGCTTATGTACTTTTTGAAAATGGAAGGAATAAAGTGAATTCCTTTTATTTCTATCTTGTTTCTTGTCTGAACGATGAATTGACTTTATCATTCGAAAGTTAAACAAGTGCTTCAAATGCTAGTACCGTAATGAAGAGGAGACGTCCTCTTCAAGAGGACAGTAAACATAAGAGGGCCCTTTCTTATAAAAACCCTCACGTTAAAAGGTGGATTTCGGAAGAATTTATGTCCGGAATCAAAATGCCTTCGGGGGAAAATACACCCGGAGCCTTGCACAAAAAGACGCAAAAAGCGAACTTGCGCAAATACTTACAAAAACCCTCACGTTAAAGGGTTGATTTGGGACGAATTCGTGACCGAAACCCAAATGCTTTTGGGGAAAAAAAATACACCCCAAGGCCTTACATAATAAGATGCAAACAATGAAATTTGTGCAAAATACTTAAGCAAAAAAGAATGCAAAGGTCAAAACTTGCATGAATGTTCAAACAAAGGAATGCAGAAGACTAATGCAATACTTGAACAAAAGATGTGTTTATTTACAATAAACGTGCCAAAGTAGCACAAGTACAAAAGTTGAGAAAAGAAAGGAAAAGCTAAATTGCTGCCTCTCCGGAACCCGGAGGAAGAGAAGTGTCTGCGCCCCCAGAGGGAGTAGGTAGATCCACCGATGGCTCAACATTTTGTCCTTCATCATTTGGGCCCTCAGCATCATCTTCCGGTTCATCTTCAATTCTCAAAAACTCGTAACCGGAACCAGAAGAACCAGAAGCATCAGGCCCTGCCAGGAGACCACTTTTAGCAGCTAACTCAAGCTCACAGGCCTTAGCAATTTCAGCATCGAAGTCAATGATACCAGCTTTGGCCTCTTCCAAGGTTTTTCTCCTCATGCTGTATATAGCGTAAGTTTTCTAAACAATGAGGGAAGCCGCTTGGTGCTTAAGTTCTTCTTTGAGTTGGGTTACCTTGGCAAAAAGGTCCTCCCGGGCGGATCTAACATACCGTAGGCTAACATTAAGGTCATGGACAATTGAGCTAAAGAGCCTGTTATGCTCGATAGTCTTCTTATACTTCTCCTCCAACTGGGAATATTTCACCTCAGCATCAGCGAGTTCTTCAGTCTTGGAATTCAAGGCTGCCTCTAAATTGGTCAATCTTTCAGTGGAGGCAGCCTAACAATCGGATGCAGCAAGCACGACATTATTAACTTCAACCTATTTGGCCTTAACTTCTTTAAATTGAACCCTCAGCGGAGCAATCTCTTGGCTAAGGGTATCTATCTTGCTCGCTCTGCTGCAAACGATCCTCCAATACAGCAGCCTCAGCAGCTTTGGTTTCCAATTCTGAGAGGCAAATAACGGCTTGATCCCGTTCAACCAAAAGTTGATCCCGCTCGGAGGTAAGTTCCTCCTTTTCCCAAATCAACCTCTGAAGGCCTTCGGAAGTAAGAAAGTTGGCCTACAAAACAAGAATGGCAAATTCAAAAGTAATACTAAATCGAAGATAGAAAAAATGACAAATGAAAAGAGGAGTATACCATTACGGCATTGTGCATAGCATTGTTCAACAAGCACTCTCCCGAGAGAGCCTGTATTTTTTCCCAATCTTTCTCTGAAGCCAAAGGCTTCAGGTAATTAGCAAGTTCCACCGGCCGGGATAGCAAGTTGCATCCGGTGGAGACCGAAAGAGTAACGTTCCTCCTCCTTTGTGGATCTTCAGAGGGGGCAGCATAATTTTTCCCCAATTCCCATGAACTGGGGACTGGGGAAGAGGAACACCTTTTTCTTGGTCAGGTGCGTCCGGTGGAGATGATGTAGCAGTTGCTAATGGAAGAGCCAGGGAAGAAGGGGATGAAGCTGATGGTGATGAAGGATGAGAAGCAGCCGCGACAAACACGGTGCTGGTTGTGGGTCGCTTGCCAACCGAAGACGACAGGGATCCAGTACTCAGTCCTATAGTACCGGGCATAGCAACTAGGGCCCGAAAACGGGAGTTGGCATTTTCTACCATCTCAAACTCCCCCCAAAGTGCCGAGATATCGTCCTCGGTTGGTGTAACTAACTCAACAGATTGAGCATTCTGTTGAGTTAATAAGGATCATCGCCTTCTATATAGAGAAGATCCCTCATCACTAGCTTCTCCATCATCCTCGATCATCACGGTGTCTATGACCGGCCTGGGAGAAGGTGTCACGACCCAAACTGGAGGGCCATGACTAGCACCCGGCCATACTTACCGAGCACCAACATACATTTTATCTAACCTTCTTTATTATCTTTTAGGGCTGACGAGATCAATATAAATGGTAGACATGGGTCATGGACAACCAACAATAAAATATGATGGCATGAACATACATAACATGGGATGACTAGACAATCAAGAAACTATATATAAGGTACGAGCTACCACACTACCATGAGAGACTATACAACAAAAACCAGCCGACAAGGCCTACCAAACTATACATGAGTCGACACCTATCTATGAGCCTCTAAAGGAACATAAGTGTTGCAACATAGCCGGAACAGGGCCCCGACATACCCATAATATCTATAACAAAAATGCATACCAAGACCAAGGCAAGTCCGAAGAAGGGATCTCGCCAATCACCGCTGAACTGGACAGCCTACTATGGTGGGGAGTTGCGCCTGCCTGTCTATCAGGACCTGCAACACGACATGCAGCATCCACAAATAAAAGGACGTCAGTACGAATAAAGTACTGAGTATGTAAGGCAGGGAACCATAAGTACGAACAGTAATGTAAGCACGGATAGAGAATAAACAACATGTAACATCTGGGTACCTCTAAGGGCTACTGACATGAAATGCGTGATACATATGTATATATACATAAACTTTTAAAACATACGCCTCTGTAGGCATCATCATCATCATATCGTACCCGGCCGTAATAGGCTCGGTAAAAACGTACCCGGCCACGTGGAGCTCGGTAAAACCCAACTGATAGTGATTGCACAATAGGTGCCGTACCCGGCTGACTATAGCGCGGCTCGATAGAGTAAAATAGATACATATATATAATACATGCTCGACTCATGGACTCACGTTCTAAACCTTTCGGAGTGACGTAAGGTCGGTATCCTCTGTACACGTTATTAGGACTAACTCTTCACCATGAACCTTATAAGAATCAGGAAGTACCAATAACATTGATAACATAAGAATAAGAGAAGCAACATCAACATCAATCGTTCCATAAGAGGGGAAATAATGTAAGTACTGCTAGCTTCTAAGAGTAGAGTATCTTTGGAAGCTCGTTCATTACATTATGTACAATCGGAGTCGTGCAAAGGAAGGAAAGGGATAGCCTCACATACCTTGTATATACTGCCCCAATCTCAAGCTATGCAATTTTCACGACTCCTTAGTCTACAATAAGAGAAACGATACTATAGTTACCATTCAAGCGTCATAACTATTATGTATCGACCACAACCTATTTTACGATGAAACGGACAGCACCTCCCCTATATATATGACTTCACACAATTCCAAACAATCACCAAACAGCCCAAACAACATCAATAATAATCATATTGAGCCTCCCAAAACAGTCCACGCACAACCAAATCACTTCATACATAGTCGTGTCAAACGACCCGGAAATATTACGAAGAACTACCAGCCCACAACCCTACATCTATATGGTGTTTCTCCACACCCTTCCTCCTCCAAAACTCCACAAAACAGTAGTAAAACATGCAGCCCAACAGCAACACAAAACAGTCCACAAAACAGTCCGCTACAAGTGAATAACTCGAACTCACGACTTCCGATCACCGTCCCGTGAGTTCTTACATGTATAGAACGAATTACCATGAATTCACAGCAGAATAAATGTATGAAATATAGCAGTAAACTCACCTTACTTGTTGGATAACTCAGCCCTTTTCTTGGTTCTTCAAACTCTAGGGTTTACCCCCAATTTGAACTTGAAAGAGAGGGAAAATCAATTAGGGTTTGTGGATAATTTTTGGGAGGAAGTTTGCAGGGGTTTAGGTCTGGTTATTTATGAAATATAATGAGGGATATATTGCAGAAGATAAGCCTTTTAATGGGCTCTTTGTCTGACCCGAAATTACCTCTTTTTGGGCTATCATTTAACCAAGTAGGTGACCCACCTACTTGTCACCTAGCAGCTTGTGCAGTCTCGCAAAAATGTCTATATCTCTCTACTCCAATGTCGTATTGATAAAAGGTTTAATGCGTTGGAAACTAGACTCATAGATATTCAATTTGGTGGGTAGATCACCCCGTAATTCCAAGTATATTGGGAGAAAAGCTTAATAACATTTTGACCTAAAGTTTAAGTAAAACTATGAACTTAAGTTGCAACAACTCTTGTCGACTTTTGTTTCATAACTCGTTTAACTTCAAGACTATGATACGGATATTTTATGATTCATATACCTTAAAATACGACCTCATGAGAGTATTAAGCACCCCTAGGTTTACCCAAAAATACGGCTGACAACATCCTTGATTCGTTTAACTTCTAATACTTGTTAACCACCCGTATACACCTTTGTATCATTTAAGACCAATAGGATTAATCTCTTATCATCTCAAAGATAATCTCTTCATGGATTTACGTCGACGACCTTATGGCATGAACTAACGTATGTGAATATGGGTTGTAACAGAAGGGCTAGTCACCACAACTTCCGGAGATGACTCGGGGGCAATAGTCTTTGCCCTCTTATTCTTTCCTCCGACCGCGGAGGAACGCCTTCTTTTTGGTTGCTTGTTCTCCGGCCGGTGACTCTGTAATGAAACATTTGTACCCGAAGCGGGCCCCGAGACACCTGTTCCAGTAAGCGCCTCCTGAAGCAGCCTCACCACATCAGCAAGGTTAGCTAAAACATCCTCCTCAGGGACGACAACCGAGCCTGCAGGTAGACCTGATTTAAAAAAAAAAGATAGAAGGAATCAATCAATTTCTTCATGTAAGAAGCTGAAGCAAGATGAATCTAAGTTACCATGATTTTTGGCCTTCCACCAGTATTTGAGGGCCAGTTCTTTTCACGTGCGGGTTTCGGGCGTAGTGACGTCCAAGATTTTCTGAACCCACCGGTCCAAGCCGTCAACCCTAGGTGGAACTTATTGAGTTGCTGAAACAGGCGAAGGACGGAACATCAATTCGAGTATGAAGAAATTTCTAATAATATTAAACAAGGAGCTTACGAGTGCGATTCCACGCTTCCTAAAAGGATGAAGCCGTTGCCGGAATGATGTCATTGGTTGGAACTGCAACAAACCGTTCCATCCACCCACGATTTTTGTCATCATCCATGCTAGATAGTAGGGTATGGTGGCCGCGTTTGCTGAAATTTATCGTTCCCCCACGAAAGATTTTGGGGGAATAGAGATTCATCACATGAGCTAAAGATAGCTCCTCTTCCGTCTCTTGGCACAAGTGCCGAAAACAAGTAATCGTCCTCTACACAGAAGGACTTACTTGTGTCAAACACACCTGGTAGCAGAGGTAGAACTCCGCAATAACGGAGTCAAGCTCTCCAGTCAAAGAGAACGAATCCAAAGTAAAGGGATACATGTAAAAATATGTAAAAACCCTCCTTAGGTAGGGTCACTCGCTCTGTTAGATCAGGAGAAACAATGTCCAAATCATGGCAGCAGCAGTCTTCCTTCACAATAGGAATACTGGAAGGACGGATGGAAGAAGGATATCTGCTAACAGCCCACGTGTGAGGGAGAGCCGAAGGGAATTTCTCTTCAAAGTCTTTTGTTGTAACAAGACTTCTAGGGATAATTAAATCCACTGTTGGAGGACCAGCGTCCTCGGCTATGCTCTTGCCCTTTGAAGCGCTGATGTCCTTTGAAGAAGAAACCATTTGGATGAAAGAAAAGCTTTTTCGTTTGAAGGGAGTTAAAGAAAGGTTGAAGAACAGTAAAGAAGATTTTAGAAAGCTTGGAAAATTATAGAATATGAATGAAGAAGGTTGATGCGTATAAGTAAAAGTTTTGGCGGCTAAATTCATGGCCATGATTACCTCGATAACCGGCAAAAGCTATGTTGAATCGTGGGATGATGCGTGTTCGGGGAATTAAATGCGGAGAGACGTGCGTCGAATCAACCGTCAGAAGCCTTCAGAAGGAATCATAGTAATTCCCGCCAAAGGAGTATTTCTACCAACTTCCCGGTAACACAAAGCTATGTCACGGAAAAGTAGGGGGACTATCTGTATAGGGTAAAATATGCTATGCCAGGTGGCTGTTTAAAAGAATAACATGTGGAACCGAAGGAAATTATTCCATTTGATACCGGAAGGAATGACATTCATAAAGAGGCAATAAATACCCTCTTCCCGGTGGCATTAATAAAGAATATTCCACATCATTAAGTACACTGCCTGTTACGAGGAATTTGGCATTTACGTTCACCGTTACATCTTCATCAATGACCCTCATAATTGACATTAAAGAAGGCACGATCTTAGGACCTTGTTCCCTAGACGTAGCTATAAATAGTGAGCTCTGTTATCATTGTAAGGGATACAATTTTCTGGCGAAACTGATACTATAATCTATACTAAGCTCTATACAACTTTGTCTTCTTCTTTTTTGTTCTTATTATTGTTGCGCCCGGAATCACTATTCCTGCTATTTCGTCTTCACATCAAGGCTAAGTGTTATACATTTCTTCAATTATTTCATTATTTCAGGATCGAATTAATTCACTTGTCTAGAAACCACGTATAAATTCAACTGTACCGTTTTACGGGTAAACACCAACAAACGCATGCACTTGCTTATACCCTAGATATTGACCCCTACCCCTTGACCTCAACCTCGAATCATGACACCAACCTCGACCCTAGAAATGACCCTGAAACTTGATCTTGACCCCGAACCTCGACCTTAAAGCCCGACATTAAACCTTGACCCCGAACCCAAACCATGACTCTTGATCCCAATCCCGACCTTGGCCATGAATCTCGACCACGAACCTCGACCCTAACTCGAACTCCCGAATCCGACCTCATTCCTGACCTCGACCCGAGCCCGACTGTGAATCCTGACCACGAACCTTGACCTCGACCCTGGCACTTGATTTCGACCTAGATCTCGTTATATATATATATATATATATATTATACCCTCGATATTGACCCCTACCCCTTGACTTTGACCCTCGATTCAGGTCTTCGACCTTGATCCCGACCACGAACTCTGAAGTCCAAAACCAAATGCTGACTCCGAATCTTGACCCTAAACCTTGAGTCCAACTCTGACCTCAGACCCGGGACCCGACCCAAATCCAGACCACGGCTCCAACTCCCACAGATCATACCGGGTCTGGGGCCGAGGTGGCAAGAGTGTGAATGGGGGCAGGGATGGGAAAGATTGAAAGAATATAGCATGATCTAGTTCATAAAATGTATTTTTATTTTAAGTAAGTACTGTTATAATTGTTTCATCTTACATGATATTGTTAGTCTGTTACTATGTATTTAGTAGGTTCATAATTTTTTACTCCCTCTGGTCCATAGTAAGCGTACAATTTGCCTTTTTATTTTGGTCCAAAATAAGTGTCCATTTATATAATCAAGAAAAAATTCAATTTGTTTTTCCAAAATTACCCTTATGTACGTATTCCTAAAAAGTCTTTTACTCCTCACATTAAATTATGCTGCAATATTTAATTAAGGGTAGTTTAGTCACACTAACTATTTTTGTCTAGAATTTCGTATTTCCTTAATGGGTGTGCCGAAGGCGTGCAACCCTCTCCCATTTCATATATTACCGTTGCAGGCGTGCAACCCGCTCCCATTTCATATATTACCGTTGCAGGCGTGCAACCCGCTCCCATTTCATATATTACCGTTGCAGGCGTGCAACCCGCTCCCATTTTATATTACCGTTGCAGGCGTGCAACCCGTTCCCATTTCATATATTAGCACCAATCATAGAAGAATCCCGGCAAGGGAACAATAATACAACAACAACATCCCGGCAAGGGAACAATAATATAACAACAGCATCCCGGCAAGGGAACAATAATATAATAACAACATCCCGGCAAGGGAGACAATATCATAAATAATAACATCCCGGCAAGGGAACTAACAATGATAATCATCATATTAGACATGGATAAATCACAGCGGAGTAACAACAATTACAATACTAGACTCACGGGCATGCTTCACACCGACGTATAGATACTCGTCACCATGCCTATATGTCGTACTCTACAATTAACACATAGAAAATATGACACAACTCCTAATCCCTCAAACTAAGGTTAGACCGAACACTTACCTCGATGTCACGAACACAATTCAAGCCTCAACTACCGCTTTACCTCTTGATTCCACCACCAATTCGCTCGTATCTAGCCATGAGTTACTTAACTATATCAATAAATGCTAAATGAATCAATTCTAATGTATGAAAATAGGTTTTCTAAAGTTTTTCCCAAAAAGTCCAAAATCGACCCCGGGCCCACATGGTCAAAACCCAAGGTTCGAACCAAAACTCGATTACCCATTCACCCACGAACTCAAATATATAATTTGTTTTGAAATCGGACCTCAAATCGAGGTCCAAATCCCCAAAATTTGAAAAACCTAAGTTCTACCCAAAACACCCAATTTCCCACTTGAAAACCTTTGATTTTGAGTTGAAATCATGAGAAAAGATGTTAAAGATTAATAAAAATGAGTTAGAAATGACTTACAATCGATTTGGAAGAGTACTTGTCTTTGAAAAATCGCCCAAAGGTGTTTAGGTTTTGAAAGGGTTTGAAAAATGAAAGATTTTCAGCTAAGTTATGAATTTGCAGGTTGCAGATGTCGCAATTGCGACCAGGTTCGCAATTGCGAACCCCTTCATGGCCTGCTATCTTCGCAATTGCGAAGAACATGTCGCATTTGCGACCATGAAGCAATCCGGTCAACTTCGCATTTGCGAAGGACCAGGTCGCATTTGCGAAAGATGGGCTTCGCAATTCCCACCATTTTCTCGCATTTGCGAAAAGGGCCTGCCCAGGCTTGGTTCGCAAATGCGAAGCCTGGGTCGCAATTACCAAGCCTGTGAACTTCGCAATTGCGAGATCAGAGGCCTGGGCAAAAATACCAGATACCAGCACTTGATCCTAAGTCCAATTTTACTCCGTGGCCTATCCAAAACTCACCCGAGCCCTCGGGGCTCCAAACCAAACATGCACGCAAGTCCAATAACATCATACGAACTTGCTTGTGCAATTAAATCATCAAAATAATATCAACAGCTATGAATTAATCCCCAATTCCATGAAATCATCCAAGAACACTAAAATTTCCAATTTCTCAACTTTAAGTCCGTTTTATACCAAACAAATTCCGATCTTTACCAAATTTTACAGATTCAACCAAATTATTATTTCAAACTTGTACCGGGGTCCGAAATCAAAATACGAGCCCGATACCATCAAATTCAAACATATTTCATTCCCAAAAACTCATATATATTCCAGAAAATAATTTGATTTAAAAATTTATTTCTCGGGCTTGGGACCTCGGAATTCGATTTCGGGCATACGCCAAAGTCCCATATTTTTCTATGGACCCTCCGGGACCATCAAATCACGTGTCCGGGTCCGTTTACCCAAAATATTGACCGAAGTCAACCTAAATTCATTTTAAAAGCCAAAATTCATCATTTTTCACAGATTTTCACATAATGACTTTCCAGATACACGTCCCGAGTGCGCACGCAAATCGAGGTGGGATGAAAAGGAGAATTTAAGGCCTCGAAACACAGAATTTACTTTCAAAACGAGTGATGACCTTTTGGGTCATCACAGTTTACTTGTTCAATTTTGACTTGGCACACCCCTTAAGAAATAATATGGTAATTTTACTATATCATCCATAATTAATATACAATTGAAAAACAAATTTTGACTATTGTAAATATTGACTGAACTCAAGGACAAAATCAGGCACAGAAGCTCAAGTGCGGACCGCAGATTTCCATCTGCGGCCGCAGAATGTGAAGGAAAATTATCAGAGTCCTAGTGCAAAGTAAGGACCGCACAATTACTGTGCGACCGCATAAGCTATGCAAGAGTTAAAGTTCAGAGAGTCTCATTTCAAGCTCAAAAAGAAATGCAGACCGCACAATAATTGTGCGTCAGCAGAAATCAGCTACGCGGCCGCACTCATAAGCAGTCCGCAGAAGAGCCCTGTGTGACCGCACCAAGAATTGTGCGGATCGCAGAACATGAGAGATGCGGCCACATTTCAGAATTGTGCGGCCGCAGATCCAACTCCTGTCAAGACTGAAGCAAAGTGCGAACCGCACATGGAATTGTGCGGCCGCAGAACCTCCGAAAGGGTATTTTTGTCCGAAAATTCCAGCTTTATATAAATAGGATAGTTTCACGAAATTAGGTCAAGTTTTGAATATCCAAGTGTTGTAGCCGTTTTTCCTTGCTTCTTTAGGCAACTTTAGCTTATTTTGGTGATTCAATATTGGATTTTTATATTCTAAGCTTTCAATATGAGTTTTATCATCTTTTATTCTTTAATTTCTTCTATACTCACTATGAGTAGCTAGATTCTCACTAGCGTTGTGACCCAACCCTATAGTGTAAACCTAATGGGTGTTTATTTTATGGCTTGTTTATGGTTGAGTTTTTATTATTTAGCCTTGTTCTTGCTTTTAATTGTAAAATTAATGGTTGCAAACATTAGTTCATGCCTATTTGACTTGGTCTTTACTTAGAAAGAGAGACTTAGTCTAGGAAAACTTGGCTAACAAGAATTTAGGATAAACCCAAGAGATTGATAGTCCCAATTAAAGGGTTGAACTTAGAGATAGTAAAACCCGACTTGACCTGTGACTTGGACGAGATCATATATCATAATAAATTATCTTAACTTTAGCTAGAACAATTCTAAGTTAATAAGTACTCACTCACTCCAATTAAGTACATATTAACTTTTTTAAGCAATTCATCAAACACCTTGTATGCGTGCTTTTGTGAGTTAAACCACTTTAGTAAAAGGTTATATCGCTCACATCAAAACTCCTCGAGCCAATACGTAGGCATCAGTCCAATTTATACCCGTCAAACAATCGATTCTACAACAACCAATGCATTTTAATCAATTTTAAAGTTTCACACCTAACCATGAAATTTACTGTTTATACAGAGAAAGACGGGAATGAACTATCCAATTCTTATACTGTAGGATAATTGAGAATAGGAATTTATATACCTGAGTTCAAGAATTAGTGATTTGTAAAGAGACCTAGAACTTCCCGATGCCTGCGTGAGTAAGCCGCCTCTGTTTCGTGATTCTCTATTCGTGAGAATGAACAGAATGCTTTTCTGTTTTCGTACAAGGATTTCAATCCTTTTTGATTCCAACAGCCCTTTATGAGCTTTTAGGCTTGTCCCCCTATTTTGTTTTATTGCTTTTATTTTTTTATTTTGTTTTATTTTTACTTAACTAATAATTAATGATACCCACTTTTAATAATTAATAATATTAAAATTATTAATATTCCCCTAATTGTATATCCCATTATTTAAGTATAATTTTTTTTTTTTTGCACTCTAGGCAAGATTAAAAAAAATTAATTCTATATTTAGCGTTTCTTGAAACTTTTATAGATTTGAGGAGTGTTACAGTGACTCCAACCTCGACTCCTGACTCTAGACCTCGGACCCAACCTTATACCCTCGATATTGACCCCTACCCCTTGACTTTGACCCTCGACTCCTGTCTTCGACCTTGATCCCGGCCACGAACTCTGAAGTCCAACACCAAATGTTGACTCCGAATCTCCACCTTAAACCTTGAGTCCAACTCTGACCTCAGACCCGGGACCCGATCCAAATCCAGACCACGGCTTCAACTCTCATAGCTCAGGGGTCTAGGGCCGGGGTGGCGAGAGACAGTGGCGGATCTAGGATTTATAGGTCGTGGGTGCTTCACTGATTTTAATTTAAATTCTAGATGGCCAAGCGTGGTCACAGTGAGTGCGCATGGTCAATTAGTGAAGTTTTTAGGTATTATTTATGAATATATTATATAATTTGGCCAAAGCCAATGGGTGCTTCAGCACCCATATGTCCAAAGGTGTATCCGCCACTGGCGCGAGTGTGAATGAGGGCGAGGATGGGGAAGATTGAAAGAGTATAGTATGATCTCATAATATATATTTTTATTTTAATCATACTGTTATAATTGTTTCATCTTACGTGATACTGTTACTATGTATTTAGTAGGTTCATAAATTTTTACTACGTTCAATCAATATTTTGTTCTTTAATTTCTTAAATTATAATTTATACAAAAATTGAAAAAATTTCCAATATTATATTTTAAAAATAAAAAATGCTTCAGACTTTCAGTACTGTACACTGAAGTTACACATTAATTTCAATTTTTTATTCCAGTTCTGCCCTTCTTTTCGAAAGGACAGTAGTTGCTTAATGTAGTACATAAACATACCTTAGGCTGATCAGAAGTTAATCATCATTCTTTAGTTCTGCTTGGTGAGGTAATAGAAGAGCATATGATTTTGTGATGAGTTTAAATCCTTTGTATTAACGATATAAAAATATTTGTACCAACATTTCCCTCGAAAAGTAATTGCAAATAAGTTTATGTAATAACATTGATTGATAACTTAGCATAAATGCCAAGTAATACGTATAACATGTTCAATTACATTGATAATGTAAAATATTATGGCTTTTAACACAGTATTTAGTACTCCCTCCGTCCAAGTTTACTTGTTCAATTTTAACTTGGCACACCCTTTAAGAAATAATATGGTAATTTTGCTATATCATCCATAATTAATATACAATTGAAAAACAAATTTTGACTATTATAAATATAGAAAAATATTTGAAAAGATAAGGGTATAATAGCAAATAAAGAATAAATTATCCATTAATTTTTTAAACTGGACGAAGAAAAATTGACATTTATTTTTAGTATTGTGAATAAGTAAATTCGGAGGGAGGAAATACAATATTAATCCATATGGCTTAAACTCTTTTGTGATTTGTGCTAGTAGCATATTTTTACCTTTTATTTACTTGTACACCTGACATACCGTAAAACTCAAACAAGAGGAATCTCGATGATATTCTAAAACTATGTACTGTTACTATTCCCAAGGCCAGTTATTTTTCTTGGTATTTCAATTGAAGGTGACATATATGAAATTTTGTACTTAATAATCGACTATATGGTGATAAATTCTATGTTAGTTTATGAATATATTTACCTATATTACTACTACGGAATTATTGTCCCCCTTAAAGAATTTTCAAGTATGGAATTAATTGTTGCATATAATATGAGAGATTCTAATCAACTGTACTTTAGATGACATTATTTTGCTCGAGAATGAATAGTTTTGACTTTGTTTAAATGTCTTTAATTATTTAAAAAAATTATAAGTAACACTTTTTGTATAGTGTTTTATTCCCTTCATTTTATTAGACATGAAGTTTAAGAACGAAAGAAAGAAAGACATTTGCCACAAACCAAAGTATTCATAGATTTATGGTTATAAGAGCATGTCATTAAGGGTAATATCAGAATTTAAAATTAAACAGATCTCAAATATAGGAATTAATCAGATCTCAAATATAGGAATGTGTCATTTTTTTAAAAAAATAACGTGTGTTACGTAAAATGAAATCCGGAGAGTAGTACAAAATTTTTGTTTTCTAAAATAAAAATTCTTGTCCGAATTTATAAAAAATTTCTTTTTGTACTTCGAACCTAGCTATTTATTCTTGAAATGAACAGGGTACTAAACAATTTTCACATTTTTAATTCTCGTTATCTTAGTTCAAAACCAAGTACAGTATAATTTTCTTTTCTTTTATATTAGTGAGTCTCCCAACTATGCCACGTTTACATTTGGCACAACTCCAGTTACAAGTATGTACCCTATTCCTCAGACCAATTGTCTTCCCTTTCCTTACTTCTAAAATAGACTCCTCATTTCAAGCTAAATTCAAGATTTCAACACAAATGATAGTTAAACGAGAAAGATAGTGAAAATCTTTTGTATTTTTAGTCCTTTTGTAGTTAATAAAGGTCGGTGTGTTCGTGCGTTCAATTTGAAAGAAAGAGAAGACATTGTATAAGTAGAAGGTCAAAGTATAGGCATAATAAGGTGTAAGGTATAGGTAAATAACTTTCTCTCATTCAACATAATTTTGTACTCTTAGTGATTTCTTAGTTCCTTTGGCCTATGCCTTTAGTCTATCGCCTCCACTCAAACACGACCTTGTTTGCTGGGAAGGACACAACCTTTTCGAATTCTATTTCCACAGATGAAATCGTAAACTCTTTTCAGAACCTTAGTTTCAACTTGGTTGGAGCAAATTTTCCGCCATAAAGAGGAATTTCCTCCATTAAAGAATCACGTCCAATCAACCCTGGCATTTGTATATTTTCTTAGCCTTAATTTGAAGATCATTAGTTAACTCTAGCTGCTGCAGTTCAAGACTATCATTATTACCAAGTTCTAATGTTAAAAGCCACCAGGACCATGCTGCCACTGCATTTTTTCTGTATTCTCCTTATAATCACACTACTTTTTAGCAGTGGAACGTATTCTCTCTCACATGAAGATCGACAAGAAGAAAACGACCATCAGAATACTTGGCAAGAAACACATCATGAAGAAGCTTGTGGAGAGAAATGTGGGAGTTTCCACATACCATTTCCATTCTACATGAACCAATCCAACTGTGGCTCTTCACTTTCTGATGCATTTCGCCTTTCTTGTATAAACTCCACTTCACTTTTCCTCAACATTGGTTCTCAAACATATCAACTTCTCCACTTCTTCTCTGATGGAGTACTTGTGGATTTCCCAAACACCACTTTTTGTCGTCAATACAACGACCTCAAATCCTTTGGATTTAAAGGAAATGACAACTTTGGCATATCTAGAGATAATATCTTAGGTCTCTATGACTGCGAGGATTCATCTTTGTGCAAACCAGATTGCGAGAAAAACATAATGCCTCGTTGTGATGGATCCCCGGGTAGCTACCCTGCATGTTGCTACCCGTTATCTGATCGCAGCGCTTGGAATGCTGATCAGAGAGATGGTTTCTCTACTTTTTCACAGTTTGGATGCAGGGGATTTTCGTCTTGGGTTGTTTTATCTGGAAATCAAGTAGGCAAACGTGGCGTTAAGTTAGAGTGGGCTGTTCCAAGAAATTCAACCACAGCAACTTGTGCTACTAATGCTGATATTGTCAATGCAACTACTGTTGCTTCTGGGATTAGATGCAAATGCCAAGATGGATTTGTAGGTGATGGTTTTGCTGTTGGAGTTGGGTGCCTCAAATGTGAGTTCTTTTAAACAAACTTACAATATATAGTTACCTATTCTTATAGGTAATCTTAATCTGATGGTGCAAAAATATTATTAGTATACACAGGTTAAAACTCTCATAAGATTTAACTTATATATACTGATAGTATAGCACGTTGTTTACTACATTTTTGAATTAGAATTACTATAGACAATAATAGGTCATCTTAACATGATAGTATAAGAGACTATACACTGTTAGTGAATAGAAGTTAAACTCCCATAAGTTTTAACGTATATATATATATAGAAGTTTTACAACATCCGTGTATTTTAACCCATGATAGCACGTTGTTTATTACGTTTAGATTACCAAATACTAAGAATTAATTACTATAAAAGGTTTCATCTTAACCTGATAGTGAAGAAAATCTTACATTGTCAGTGCACAGAAGTTAAACTCATGACCATATAGCAGTGATATATTATCATCAATACTGCAAGATGGTTTATGATTGACTTGTAATGAATGTGAAATTTTTGGCAGCTTGCATCAAAGAAGGAAAGGAAGCATATGGCAAAGCATGTTCTTCAACAAGTCATGGTAGAAGGAAAGCAGTAATTCTAGCTGGTCTGTACTCTGTACTTGTGACAGTAATTTCAATTGAATTCGGCATGTTTTAACTCAATAACAGAAAGCAGGAGGTATTGAAATAACCAAACTGAATTTGCTATGCTCGATTGAACTCCTTTTTACATTATCACTTCTTGGAACTACACATCCATCTGCTATAAAATGGACCCAGTTTTTCCTCTCTAAATAGTTACATGTTATTCCAGGTCATCTTAATATGATAGTACAACAAAATTATACTATTAGTGCACAAAAGTTAGACTCTTTATTTTTAGGATTTAACATATATATACAGACATTGTAAACATATTCTGCACCAGTTATGTGTCTTAACCTGTTTTAGCATGTAATTTGCCTTATTCTAGGTTATTAATCTTACTTTTTATGGACGTTTACCTCTAGTTGTCTTTTAAAAATATTACATTGTTAGTGTATGGAAGTTAAATAGGAAAATAATCAATAATGCAGGTAGTCTGCCTTCATTGTAGACGGTGTTGGGATTTAATTTATGTACACTGATAGTAAAATACTTTTAGATTATCCGTATATCTAGCATGTTGTAACAGATAACCTTCCTTATCTTTTAGGTTACTAATCCCGCTTTTACGGCGGTTACCTTTAGCTACCGTTTAGTGACATGATAGTGTAAAAATTCTTTTACGCTGGCAGTATATAAAAGTTAAACTCGCGATGTTATGTCTTATATCAAATATGAATTTCTTTAGTTTTCCGGAGAAGAGAGACTCATAGCAATTGTCTACATATGCACAGGAGTACTTACTTCAGCACTCACCATCACCTCCCTGACAGCACTTTTTTGTGTTCTAAGACGGCCTATGAAGACAGACATATTCGATCATCCTAGTATGACTCGCAGTCAGGGTAACATCTCATTCCAGAAACCTTGTACTATCCGAATGTTTACTTACTATGAGCTAGAACAGGCCACTAAAGGTTTTCAAGATGATCAAATACTTCTTGATCATGGTGGCAAAGCTACACTATATTCTGGAACTCTAGTGGACGCATCAGCTATAGCTGTACACAGGCTACAATGTGATAGTGAACGAGAACTAGTCGAGGTCTTGTCCCGAGTGGAGGCATTACATGCTGTTTCACACAAGAATATTGCCCAGATTCTTGGATGGTCTGTTGATTCTGGATACACCCCATTAGTGGTGTATGTATATCCCGTTAATGGAACGCTCGGGGAACATCTTTTTCGAGCTAAAGATGAGACAAAAAGAGGTCTTGATTGGCACCAGAGAATAAACATTGTTGCTGAAACAGCAAATGTTCTTGCATTCCTCCAGTCTGAGGTTTATCCCCCCATTGTACATCATGAACTTAATGCCAGTTGCATCTTCCTAGATGAGGACTTAACCGTGAAACTCTTTGGACTCGAGCTCTCCACAAATGCAAGCACTGATTACAAAAAGCAAAGCGACGTTTACAACTTTGGATTGGTCCTTTTGGAGGTTATCACAGGTAGCAGCTCGGATCATGTGCCATCAAAGACGGCTTTACAGAAGATAACAAGCGGAAAGTTAGAAGAGATTGTAGATCCACATCTTTATTATCATGAGCAGCCTATTTTTCGAAGGGAGCAGATAGAGATAGTTGCAGACCTTGCAACAAGATGCATAATATTTGGTTCCCAAGATGGCAAATTTCACATGGGAGATGTTGCAAGAGAACTGGTTCACATATCAAAAGATGGAGTTGATGGTAGAAGTAGGAGGTGTCCGTCGACTCATAATCTTGAAGAAACTTTTTCCAATTCAAGTCTTCTTCAGATGATATCTATGTCTCCTGATTCAATACATGTCCCTGCCAGAGGCTTCTCTTAAGAATCTCTTGTTCTGAATAAAAGCCACTATCAAATCACATTCTTGAGCTTTTATCATCATTAAACACTTGATGTAATTATGTAGTTATCTCCTCCTGCTTTCTCTTAAGTATACACAAGCAATCTCTTGTTTTAATAAAATTTTCCAACCCTCAATGTCTTCAATCCGTTTGTAACAGTAGCTTTTGTACATTACTTAGTGTCAATGGTGTATTTTCACATTCCTAGACTTCTGTCATTACTTGTTGCTTTCATTTCGGTTTTCTGATTGCATTACTTACTGTTAGTTTTATATTTTTTCTTCGGTTTTCCGTTTGGTTTGCTGGTTGTTGCCCCTTCCTTTTATCTTTTCAGAGCCGAGGGTCTATCAGAAACAACCTCTTTGTCTTCTTAAAGGTAAGGGTAAGATCTGCGTACACTCACACTACCCTCCCCAGATCCCATTTGTGGGGTTACAATGGTTTGTTGTTGTTGTTGTTGAATGTCTTCAATCAAGTTATCTCTCATTGAAACTGTTCACTACAATGATAATCACTGTACCTTATATTAAGTATTCAATGTCCAGATCATGAGATCAAATGTTTCTATCAAATTGAACAGGCGTTTCTCTGATCGTACAGCAAAGTCTTTTGTCCTGTTGTAGTAGATCACTTTCCAGATTGCCAATCTACACTTACCATAGACTAAACTTAGATGATAGTGTAAAAGCGTGTCAGTTTATAAGAAGAAAACCTAGTAACTGTAGGTGTTGCAAGATTGAGTTGAAAGGTAGTTCTTTTACATTCATTAATGATTTGTGAGACTAATGTTTCTTAGTAATGTGTTGGTGCCCTTCCTAGAGTTGATTCTCTAAACCATCTAAATGTCTTGAACAAGTCAATTGCAACTTCACATCTTTATCATTCATTTTCTTTTGGATAACGGTGTTGTTCGGATCAACTTGTGCGCACCTCCACTGTTACACCGGATACATATTACCTCTCATCAACACATATACCACATAACTCTGTCTGCCAAGGCTTAGACAAATGGAAAGAAACCACCTAGGGTTTTTATCTTCATAGGGATTTTGAACCATGTTCTCCAAAATTTGCACACAATACAATGAATGGCCTTAGCCTGGGTCTTCAGTGCAGATCTTTCACCAGTTCTTTCAGGGGAGAAAAAAAGGCAGCCCGCATTCACGTAGAATCCGGGCAAGGGCCGCACCCTAAGGGGCTGATGAGGACAGCCTACCCTAATGAAAGGAGAAAAAAAAAGAAAACAAAGAAAATGCTGACTGCTCACTTCTCTTTTCCGTTGTTCATCAAAGACCAAGGATGTTCTCGAGATCTACTTTTTGCTAGATGGCTGCTGCAAACAAAATTAATCTGCCACATCCAGTGTATCGGGTTCATCTTCGATACGGAGAATAAATTTATGTGAAAAATCAATTAAAATTGAATTGAACCTATAAAACTGAAATTCTTGATTTGCCGTTGGTATTTTAACTTTCATTGCTACTAAGGTAAATTTGGAGAAGCTTGTTTTTACCAAATTATTGAATTGGAAATATTGGTGACATAGCACAGAAGTAAACACTTGAAGCCCTGATTGGCATCGCAGAATTTTAAATACTTAAAAAATAAAGTAGCACAATTTCTCTCCATTGGCAATTCATAAGTTGCCATGGTTGAGAAGGTAATATTGTAATCACGGTTATCACTTGTGGCTTTACTACATCCGGTCCCAAATATTAATCGTTTTGACAAGCTTAATTAGTTATAAAATGTTGGTTTAAAAGAACAAGCATTTATTGCTTTTTTCCTAACTCACCCTTGCTATTCCAATTAATAATAACAACAAAAAACCCAGTGTAGCCACAAAGTGAGGTCTGGGGAGAACAAAGTGTACGCAAACCTTATCCCTAGCATGTAAAGGTAAAAGCTATTCCGATAGAGTAATAATAATGAAATGTATATTACGAGACAAAAGTAGTTTAAGCTTGAGTGTATTTGTTAAGAGGGGTGCAAGAACCTTAACGGACAAATAATATGACCGGAGGTATTATTATTTTCGTCATGTATTTGTTACTCCTGTTCCGATGACATGGAACTCCCAACAACATCTTGAAAAAAATAATAACAATCTACGCACCTCGGACACTTTTTAAGTACAAATTTATCAAATTCCGTAACAAAAATTTGTCAAAGGTGGCATGGAGAGAGTGGATACGAGGCACAGGAGAAAGATTCATAGGCTAGATCAATAATCAAACACCTAAGTAACCCAGCACTAGACTTATCTATCAAACACCCAAGAAACATCAATTCTCCACGGAAATTTCATTTTGCAAAACCAAAAATTCTTTCAAAAGCCTCAGAAAATGCAGGCAATTAATACCATGCAAGAATAAAAAGGGTAGATCAATTGGAGATTTTAACGTAATATTTGTGTTTCAGTCCAAAGACTTCAAAATTTTGTGGGATAATGAGGCAGTTTTTGTCGGTTGCTAGTGGCAAAAGCATCTTACAAGGGGTTTAAGGCCCCAAATTTTTAGTACAGAGAGACATTATGTAAGCTTGTTTTGCAGGGAATAGCTATCCTGATAAGCAATAGGAGACTGCAATATCTGTAAAAGGTTTCATGAATACCATCTATTTAAAAGTTCCAGTAGTAGAGATGCTGCAGAATCCTTGGCTTTCTTTACACTCGGCATAGGTTCCCCAATACATTCATCTGTCCATCCTTTGTCTGAAGTATTTACGCGTACACCATATGTAAACCTCTTTGCATGTGCTGGACCACCCTCGTGCACGCTTCTAAAAAAGACCAAATTATTGATTCAGTTTGCAATTCAGAGTGAAGATATAGACATATTTTTGTTCATCGACAATATCATAGCATTTGCACTAGCAATGCAGGTATAAAGCTAAAATGTAAAAGTTCTTCTTACCGATACAGTGGCATAGGCCAATTTCTGCGTAAGCATATATCATTCAACGTCTGCCTGGTATACGACGGGTTTCCGTTCTTCTTTTTCTTCCCATCTTCAGCCTTCTTAGCTTCGGCTTCCTCCCTCTCTTTCAACACAACAAGGGCATTCCTGGCAGCCAACTTCTGTGCCATTTTCTTTTGAGGATTCTGAGCCATTCCAACCTGAATACCATCCACATATACTTCAACTGTAGCTATATTCCCACTTCGACTTGCTTTGTACTCTAAGCCTTGAGCTTGTTGTTGACAACGTTCTTGTAGTTCACGAACTGGATGCATCGGTAGTGTTTCTGGTGTGACCATTGGATGCAACAATGGTTGGAAAACCTGAGAAAATTCACGAATCAAGTGAGCTGACATCCCTACCAGAATTCATTCGCCAATAACTGGACAGCTGGATAATGAGGTTAATTATTACAAGGCCTTTGAAACTAACCTTCCACACAACTGCAGTATCACACCCACTGTCAAGAAAAATAGCCCCAGCAATTGATTCAAAAATATCACCAAGAACTTTAGGAGCTTTGCAATCCCCTAAACCAAAGGAGTTGAAACCTGGTTTCGATAGTTCATTTTTAACCTCAATCACAAAGTCACGAATCTGGACAAAAAGGGGGGGAAAAGGCATTGGTATATATTCTTTGCAAAAGGAGAAAGTCCAATACTGACTAAAAAAATGAGTATGCAAAGTGGAAGTGAAGTTAAAAGAACCTGCTTTTCTAGAGCACTGGATCCATGACGAAGGTGTAAATGAAGGCCGTGTTTAACCGCAACACGTGCAAAATTCTCATTGTTCACAGCTGCAGCTCTCAAGTCGGTTAATCGGCCAGGGGGAAGATCTGTGTATGTAAAGAACAAGTGCCTCGTGATGAGATGATCTAGTACTGCATCACCCACAAACTCCAGTCTTTGATAACAGGAGACCCCAGAAGACGGGCGTGAAGCATGAGTAATTGCTTCTAGCAGTAGGCCTTTGTCATTGAAGCTGATGTTCAGAGCACCTTGTAATTTATCAAAGTCAACACTCCTGAGTACATTCTCGGGAATGCTATAAGGCCTAATAGAGTACTCAGTCTCTTTGAAGTCGAAATCAACCTCAACCCCGATCCATTTCATGAAATGGTTTGCAGCATACTTTCCACCATCAACATAATATACGCCAATCAGTGCTTCCACAACATCAGCCATCGTCTTGCTAGAGAGTACACGATACGAACCTGAATCGGTATCAAGCTCACCTTCTTCAGCTTCCTCATCTTCAAACTCATCAGCAGCAAGAGTCTTTGCTGCCACAGTCCCATTTTCTATTATTTCATTACCAAACATGGATGATTCCTCTTCATTGGTGTCCTCGTCATACACAGGCAACACCCCTGGAGCGGCCCATCTCGACGGAGAAAATCGATCTGCTTGGATGTATGATTGGAGTCCCTTATTTAAGGCATATTGGTACAATACCATGTTGCTTACCAATTGTTGTCTCATCCTGGTGAGTTGGCCTTCATGTTTCTGGGGATATTTAAGGAAAAGATACCGACTAACAACCCATTTCAGATAGGCATCTCCAAGAAGCTCTGCTCTTTCATAGCAGAAAGTCTCTTGGCATGAAGCAGCTGTCAATGCTTCCAAGATCTGTATAACAAAAGGCTTAGGCATCAAATGAAGTCATAAAGACAAACTCCAGAAAATTATCAGAGGTTTATTTTACCTTCAGTGCTGGGACAGGGTAACCAATCATATCCTTAAGCTGAACAGCAAGCAGCATGCTCTCAACCCTCCTCATGATCGAGGGCAATCTCTGAGCACCCCGAACAAGGGATCCCGGAAGTGGATGTAAAAAGCAGAGCTCAGGAGGGAGGAAAACATAATATGTTTTGTCAGTAGCTTCTTCAAGTTCACCCTCGTGTTCTACAAAAATTAATTCCACAATTACCAAAAAAAGACATGAACAAGAGACAAGCTCAGTCAGAAAAAAGGAAACAGGCAAAGTATAAGCAGACCTTCTGAATGTTCAAATCGTGGTGACAAAAGGTTCTTGCAATATGAAACACCACGGCCTCTTAATAGAGGCTGCTTTTTATAGACCAAATCAACTCCATACCTGCATACAAGTCGGACTGGATAGCCAAATGCACCAAGGTTGTACTTGAAAACAATTGATGAAAAGAGCTTCCCAAATCTAGGACTTCCAAATAGCGGATAAGGGAAAAAGTGTAGGCCAGTTGCTCCAAAAAGCCAACTTATCCCACCCTTGCAAGTGATTCAGCCTTTAAAATGAGAAGCCTTTTATTATTCAAGTACAACCAAGGTGCACTGAAACCACCCAATCCTTGCAAATAATTAAGCATTTGTTAGCAGCAGAATTTAAGAAACCATGGTTCAAAGTTCAAAGTTCTAAGGACGTGGGAAAAGAAGAGGAGACACTAAGATATGGGTGATAACATACTTTTGCTTGTAATAAGCAGCATAACTGCTGTACTCAAGAGGACCTAGGTAACCTTCTTTCCTAGGAAACGAGTTCTCTGCAGTCATATCATTGGGAATGCAATCAACATAAAATCTCTTTCCAGAATGAGCTGCAGTGACAATTCTCCCTACAATATCTTCTGCTCTAAGACAACAGTCAGCCATCATTATCTTGTCTTTACTCAAATCAACTTCAACCAAATCAAGGCTACTCCGGTGAGGGACCAATCCAGATGCTTTGACCACATCAAAGTTTGCAATAGCACCTCTAACACCGTATGTAGGATGAGACTTCAATCCAAATGCCATACCATGTCGCAATTTCGCAAAGCCATATTCCCTTCGATCTCCACCAAGAGCACGTTCACTGGTGCCAAGATATACATCTGGACGAGCTTTCTGAAGAGGATTGCTCCATACATCAGTTTTAGTAATTTTTTTAATAAGATCCCAGTTGATATCTTTTATAGGATCTCCAGATTCATCACCAGTAACAGGGGCAAATAGATATGCCTTTGCAGGGTCCCAAGGAGTGGTGGATGGCTCAACATCAACATCCAATACAATGCTCATCATTCTTACATGAAAGCTTTTAAGAGACGCCAACTGCCGGTCAGCAGAAATTAGAATTTTGTTCCAGGTAGTTAAATGTTAAGCATCATAACTTAGATAGTAAAAGAAATCTCAACCTTAGACTCTGTAACTTCTATTGGCCCTCTGAAGACAAGAGTCGCCTTTGTTTCTACAGTCCGAGCAATAAATAAATCCATCGACATCGATAATACCTGTATCCAATACGAGAACAAGATGATTATTGAGGGAAGAAACATTAATAAATTCACATTTGGTAAATAGATGTTTAAGCTTAAGATATAAAAAGCAAAACAACAGACGAACCTCTGCATCCAGCTCATTGCCAAACAGTATTGCAAACTCTGACACATCAGTTAAGAATGGGTCCTTCGAGGTGCCAATATTCACACATTTGATAGCATACATATAGAGGTGAACCAACTTTGAGCTGTCACAAGAATCCTTCCCCGACAAAATCCATTCACCCTGGGAAGAAAAAGGAGTTGCACATAATTGTGTTGAGAATATTGAAAGGCAGAGATCAAACCAAAGTTTGTTCCTTAAACTTACTAATGGAACTGAACAGAAACTCTTCTGTAATAGCAGAGCATAGATCAGAATGCAAACTCTTCCCACAAAAGCATCTACTGTCTTATACAAGAGAATAGTGTCTACAATTTTATAATTTACTAGTAATCTCTTCATCATTGCTCTCCTATTTTGTGGTGAACAGAGTAGGACATAATACATTTCTTTACGAAGGGTAAGAATAATCTGCAAAACGTATACAGAAGGACGGAGAAGCTATTCCTCAAAGTGAACTTTGAACAACGGAACCCTTAAATCAACAGGGCAAGCTAGAGGAAAAAAGGAGTTTTGACGATGGTAGAGGGTGCCAGTCTGCCAGAAAACGGACTATGACGATTATTCTTCTACGAATATGATGCTCACAAGAAAAAGAAATCACAGTTCAGATTTGAAGTCTTGCAAAGATGGAGGGGGCATCTGGCCATAAGAATTTTTTGAAATAACTGAAGTAAATTTGTTTTAAAAAAGCATGCTACGTTAAATAAAATTTTAGAAACTTTTTGGGTAGAAGAGTGCCTTACGGCGCTTTTTGAGTTAAAGATATCTTCTAGTACATGCAAAACGCTCACAATATTTCACAAAAGCCTGTAACTATCCAAACAGATTTTCTTTTGCACAAACTCTCTCTCCAAGCAACTCCTCTGTAACTATTTTTTGGAAATTGTCCAAACAGGTCTGGCGTTAGATTGAAAAGATGATTGAAATTTCTTTTTGTTATTTTTTTGTTGCAAAAAGCTTTTCAAGTTTTGCAACTTTGTTTGCTTGCAAGTTTCCAGGAAAAAAAGGTATAACATTTTGCGAACTTCGCAAAATTCTTTGGAAAACTGAAAAGCTACAAGTCAAAGAAGTCGGAAAAAACATAAAGTTGGTTTCTTCAACCAAAACAAACAAAGTTTTTATTCAAAAAAAAATCATTTTTCCAACCAAAAGCGCCTTAAGTGGAAATAATTTAGCCTGAGACAATCAAATACTTCAAATTGCTTGGTTTTCATTTCCCTGCTTCCAGTGGACTGTTTCTTATTTGAAAATTTTAGTCTTCAAACGAGAAAAGAGTACAACAAAATATTTGATTATATATTGAATAATAAATCAGAGAAGAACAAAGGCACTAACCTTGAGAATATCAGCTACACCTTCAGGATAAAATTCCCTGTGCCTGGAAGTTCCGGGAATTGGATCACCTTCATCATCCTGTTCAACTTTCTCCAATTCCGCCCCGCTTCCCTTGTCTGGCAAGAGCATGTCAGTAAATGCTCCCATCTGGTGGAGCTTCTTGCAAGCATCCAAACAAACAGCCTGCATCAAGACTACTTTTAGTTGCTGGTATATCAAAATTGTTAATTGAGAACAAAAGGAAACACAGACCTGCTGGGCAAGGCGCATTGAGCTGCACACAGGGCCCTCAAGTTTCTCGAAAGGTGCATTGCACGGGAGTTGAAGCCTACATGAATATTCAGTAGGGCCACCTGGCTTCTCATGACGCTCCATTATAAACTCAGGACGGAGAATTGAGTACCTGGAATGAGACAGAAAACCAGTTAAACCAATCATTAAAATATATTTCTCAGTAGGCGTACGTATGTAATTCCACCTGTCACTTGGTAGCTGGGAGCAATAGAAGTGGATCAGCCCAACAGCAGAATTTAAGCTCACAACAGCTCCAGTGGACTCCACCTGATAAACTGAATCTGTTGGTGCCTCCCCAGAGATCAACTTGGAGGCACCTTTGAGATGACTAATATCAGTCCGCTCAATTGCTTCTTTCCGCAATGTCTCTTCACTGTTTCTGGCATTCCTCAGAAATGCTTCATGCGACAAATTATCTCTAAACAATGATTTATAATATCGCTTTAGAATTCATTACAGTGCACAAGGAGGAGGATTAGAAGTGCTGAAATACATAAAGAATGCAGATACCTCTCTACCATCAAAATATAATCTGATCCAGGCTTACGGGCACGGCCCCTAGACTGGATATACGCCAAAATAGTTTTGGCCAGGTCAAACCGGATAACAACGTTGCATTGCCGTATGTCAAGTCCTTCCTCAGCAACACTAGTAGCAACTAACAAATTCATCTGTAAAATACTTGCAAACAATTAGGAGAAAAGAGAATTATCTATACACAAGCTGCTTTTGGCATACAGCCAAAAGATTCTAGAAGAGAAACTTTCCAAAGGTTCAGTTGTGTGTAGAATGACTACATGAAATTAGGAATTCCCAACAGTAAGATGCAGCAACAAGGGCATACAGATATTACTAATAGTTGAATAATAGTTGGCCACCGAAAGACAACCAAACTTACTTCATTATAGATATTAGTACTCTGTTTCCAACAGCATAAGTTGCAGCAGATAATTCAGATTACATCTTGTTTTAGAATTACCTAATCAACTTACAACAACAAGAAGAAACATAAAATAAACCAACTTCACATTTCAAATCACTGCTTCATTTTCAGCAAAGATTCAATAAAGAACTCAAGAATAGCAAGGCAGGCTGTAAAGGTTTTTAAAAAGCAGGCATGTCACACATAAGAGTTAACTCCAACTTGAAAATGCATAAATAAGTGGCGGCCGCTAATAATATCATATAACATAAATCAACTGCCAATACTAAAGAGTAAGCCCTCTAAATACTGTTGGTAGGCTACTGATGTAAAACTAATAACAACGATATTGAGTACATAGTTGGTACTGAGACATACACGACCATCTCGAAATTTGGCTATCGTGTCCTGCATTTGGCCTGTTCGCATTTCTTGACTATTGTTATGCCCAATTAAACTTGATGAAGTGATAAAACTTAGTGAAGGGAGCTCCTCAAAAACCTGCATGCTTAGCAAAACTTGTCATAGGATAGTGTCATGGCAATGCACTTTCCTGATAAGAAAGTGAAAGAAGCAGCTATGCACCTTCGGAAGAACCAAGGCTGTCACAACGCGTTCAACGAATATTATAGCACGAAAATCCTCTGTATGCTGATACTTGAGAAGTATCTTAATTAATGATTGAACTTTTGGTGTCACTTTCCCATCAGCCACAGCAGCTCCTAAAGTCGCATCTACATGCTCTCCACTAGATACAACTGCAATAGACATTTCCAATTATGTCAAAGATCATGAGTACATTTTTCTTATGAAATCATGAATACATTTCTCTTGGTAAAAGGCCTCAACAGGTATCACTTTAATATACTCAGCAGTGAACTTTTTACATTTGTTACAAACTTATGCTTCTCTTGATGTAAGAGCATACTAAGGCACAAGTGTTACATGTGAGGCATATCAAATATATACGCCCACATTTGTGAAGGTAAGACACGGCAAAGAAGCAAGCACAAAATGAGTACAGTTAAAGGGCATATATACATAATATCCAACTGATTGAATATGGTCACAGTGATACAAGATAACAATCGAACATATGTTCTCCGCATTCACAGAATCATCACTATGATATAGAGTATATTGAACACAGTAATGTCAGGCAAAATTTTGAATATATGATCTCCGCATTCACAAAGTTCAACGTATGATTTTTAAGCAATTCTTGCATTATGGACACATGATTAAGCTACTGTAACAGGTGCTTACCATGACTTTCAAGAAGCTCACCCTCCTCCATCTCATCAGGCCTATCACAATCATTATTCGGATTGTTACCTTCATCCATCTTACCATTTTCTGCAACTGCTCCCTCTGATAACTGGCATTGCAAGAGAGAGACAACCTTATCCAGGTAGGATTCTTGGAACTTGACATCAAGCTGGTAGCTTGCCCTTTCATCATTTTGTAAAGCTGTTAAAAAAGAACGCGCTACCTACAAAATAAAAAGGGCTTCAGGAGACGCTGCATGCGAAAACAACCCATTTACAAGAAAATAAGGAACAAAAAGAAGTGGTAACATTTACTACCTTATAGGCACACCACTGTCCCAGTTCACCAAGAGCATAGTTGATAGCCCTCAACTTTTGAATTAAATTAGCAGCCCCATCACTTTCAGTTCTTTCAGATACACCATAGACTTGGCGCAGCTCTTCTCTAGCTCCAGCATCACGAGCGCCCATAAATTGCCATTTACTTCTTCTGGAACTTGACTGCGCAGCTTCTTCAACCGCCGATTCCATTTGTTTTATTTGTTCATGAAGGGACCACAAACTAGCAGCTTTATCATACTCCACTACTACTTCTGACGGCATTGGCACATGTTTCTCGAGGTCCTTGCGGTCCTTTATGGTAAAGACGACAGAATCTAATTTCGTCTCCAAATTACGAATCTTTATTGCACAATCAACTTGGCTGGAAACACCTATATATCAATCGCAGACATTACAAATTTTGTGAAATGCAGTAGCTCAATATAACTGGCAATAAGGATACAGAGAAACAGAGCAGAAATAAAATGAATAAAGTCAAGTTAACGATTTAATACGAAAAGGGAAGAGCAGACTTCGTTCACAAATCCCTTTCGACAGAATCGATACAACTCAGAAAATACAGAGCAATGCAAAAGGAAAAACATGACCAAGCCGAGTTTGATATTTAGTAACAAAGAAGGAAAGAGGAAACTTCATCTGCAAAGCTATCACTTTTGATAGATTCAATCTTATTAGGGGAAAGAAAGACTACCCTTCAAGTTAACAGGTGAAGCAGTCATGCCAAAAACAGATGGCCTTTTGTCCTTTTGCGTTGTATGATAGAACTCAGACATTACTAAAGAATACGGATGCTTCTTCACAGCATGATGGCATTCATCCATAATAAGGAGATTAATTGCTTCCATTTTTATTATACTGTGCCTCAAGATGTTCAGAAGAATCTGAGCAGTCATAACCAAGACCTGCAAAAAACAGAAGCACTCGAGTGAGAAGGAATGGAAAATTCAACCATCAACCAACCCCCACAACTTAGTGATGTGACAGTTATTCTCCATCTTATTTTGCATAAGTACATTAGTGAGCATCTGAAAATCAGATCACACTGATGCACGCAGCGAACAACTGTAGCTGTGTGTAAAGACTAAAGAGAAGAACGCCTCTTTGCATAGATAGTTGGCTAAACTGAATAGAAACATGAGACTACGCAAACATCCATACTGTAAATAATATTTGACACTATCTTGATGTATTATTAGTCGAAAGCGAATATTTTTGTCAGAAGAAAAATTTTAGCTAGATTTTTAGCTGAAAAACAAGAATTGGAACAGTTTTTGAAGCAATTATGATCATTCTGAAGGTTGCAACATAGATAGAGAATACAAATAGCAGATCAGATTTCCGGGAACATAACAATGAACTGTGACCATGGAGAAAGAGGAGACATTTCTATTGGCATTCAGCAACACTATTTATATTAAACTAGTACAAATTAAATATTTTTCTTAAAGAGAGAGAAAAACTGACTCCGAGTAGAATATCCAGACTATTTTGGTGCATTATTTCTTCTGCAAGTGAATTAATGTTTGAATTCCACCAACCTTTGGATGTGTGCTCCCTTCATTCCAATTTTTAAGTTCTCATGGAGATTAAGAAACAAAATTACACTGATTGTTTGAGTAAACTGCAAATATGAAGATATTATCTCCACCACCCGCATTCTCTCTAGTATCACTAAGATTATCAAGTTAAGAACTTTTGAGGATTCATCGAATAAGGGACCATTTTCTTTATGCATAGTAGGTGGATAAAAGGAAGGATCAATTCAGTTACCCTACGAAGTTTGTGATTGATTACATAGGATAACATATCCCATGGGGGGGGGAAGGGTGGTAAAAGTTATCCCATGGATAATTTTGTCTATTTCTCTCTATCCCCCTTCTCCCACTCACGTGCCACTCGCTTCCTTCACCTCAGAATACATCAAATCCAGGCAAAGTACTACCTTTTTCTTTTGCTCAATAAGTTCTCTTTCTTGTTTAGTTTTATGCCTAATTTCATAGATAACATGTCATGTTGATATTCATTAATATTTATCCAAATAAAAAATTTAATACTATATTGAATTGTTTATCCCATGCCTTAACTCTTAATCTTGTATATAGCTTGTCTTTAGGTCATAATTAGTAATTGATACATATATTTACAACAAGGATATTTTAGTCACGAAAATCCTAGTCCCATCTTTCATCCTTTATGTACAAACATGGGAGAAACTTTCCTTACTCTCTCATTAACAAGCACCTCACCAAAATGGGAGCCTCACATCCCACCCTATATTTGCGCATGAAACAAAGGAACCCCAATCACAATTCACAAAAGGATCCGCAAAAATCAACAACTTGTCCAAGAAAAACATGTACCCATGTAGACCCCAAGACAGCTTTAACTAATTCATCATGTGCATTGCAATCACATCAATCATAATATCGGCAGATTGTTGAAATTTCAGCTCACTAGCACCTGAAAAATTACGTTACAATCATTGATTAACTATAAATATGTACAATCTCACAATATACAGTCCATTCTTTTCGCCTCTCTGCTAGCCAGATGAGAGATAAGTTGATTGTGGGACCCTACAGTGAAATATCCGGGCAATTTGTGGTAATTTTATAACTGAAGACTTGGAATCAAAACTTCAGCGCCTAAATAAGTTTTGCTTCACACAGGATGATGAAGAATTTGGAGAGAGGAAACAACACCAACATCTGTCTAAGATAGCTCTTTCCCACCATGGTTAAAATAACTTAAATGTCAAGAAACTCCAACATAACAAAATTCCAATCGAGGTGATGTTGCACATGATACTGAAACTTCATCCAGAAAGACATTCTCCTTCTACTTGTACTGATGAAGAAGCTAAGTTTGTGTTGACATTACATTTAAGGACATCTACAAATGCATTTATGCCCAGGGTCACAAGTCACGGCATCTAAGTACAACTTCAGAAGTAAGTGTCAAGAGAATTGAGAGAAGAGAATTGAGAGAATAGTTAAATTATTCACAAAATCAACAAAGATTCACAAATGACTATAGTTACACCAATTAAAAGTGAAACCTAAGTTAACAATGGCAGTTCACCAAACCAATTGATGATTGGCTATGTATGGTGAACAACATACTTACTAGACGTTTCAATAAGTCTGTAATAGCAATATGTGGGTTTTTTAGAAAATAATAGGAGTATCAATATGTGGTTTGTAAGGCATTGGATGAATGATATGATCATACAAGTCCAACAGGGGTTTGGCGCTTCGCCTCACTTAGGATGCACTTCTGTGTAGGCACGTCACTAAAAAGATATACTAATTGTTAAGGAAATCATTATGAACGAAGTTGTTACTTTTTTCCTTGCATCACATATATGTTTTTCTTTGTTTCGGCTTCTTTTTTCTTTTAGCTTGCGACATAGTCCTGATGCAGGTTTTAGAGAGATGTTTGGAGGCTAGCGGTGTTCCGGTAGAGTACACTAGGGTGATTAAGGACATGTGATGGAGTTAAGACTCGAGTGAGGGCGGTGGGAGGAGACTCGGAGCATTTCCTGGTGATGGGGTTGCACCAGGGATCCGCTCTTAGCCCATTTTTTATTTGCTCTGGCGATGGAAGTGCTGACGCGACACATTCAGGGTAAGTTGCCATGTTGTATGCTATTTGCAGATGACATAAGGGTAAGTCGCCATGTTGTATGCTATTTGCAGATGACATAGTGCTGATTGACGAGACACGAGCCCGGGTTAACACTAGGCTACAGGTTTGGAGACAGGCCCTAGAGTCTAAAGGTTTCAAGTTGAGTAGAAAACATAATACTTGGAGTGCAAGTTCAGTGACGTGACGCATGAAGCTGAAGTGGAAGTGAAACTTGATACACAAATCATCCCTAAGAAAGATAGTTTCAAATATCTTGGGTCTGTAATCCAAGGCATGGAAATATTGACGAGGATGTTACATGTCGTATTGGACGGGGTGGATGAGATGGAGGCTCGCCTGTGGTGTTTTGTGTGATAAGAATGTGCCACCAAGACTTAAAGGGCAAGTTCTACAGAATGGTGATTAGATCGATCATGTTGTACGGGGCTAAGTGTTGGCCAGTCAATAAAACCCATGTCCAGAAGATGAAAGTAGCAGAAATGAGGACGTTGAGATGGATATGCGGGCATACCAGGAAAGATAGGATTAGGAATTAAGTTAATAGGGACAAAGTGGGAGTGGCACATGTAGAGGACAAGTTGCGGGAATCGAGGTTGAGATGGTTCGGGCATGTGAAGAGGAAAGAAATAGATGCCCCGGTTAGGAGGTGTGCGAGATTGACCATGGCGGATCTGGGGAAGGGTAGAGGTAGGCCGAAGAAGTATAGGGGATAGGTGATTAGGCAAGACATGGCATTGCTCCAGCTTACCAAAGACGTGACCCTCGATAAAAAGGTGTAGAGGTCGAGTATTAGGGTTGCAGGTTGACAGGTGTCGAAAGTTTCTCATAGTCTTACCAATAGTATTAGTAATATTCTTGTATTTTCCTATTCTTAGATCTTTATTATCACTCGTTGTGCAGTTCGCTTCCGCTATTTTATTACGCTTTGCGCTTAAGCCCCGATACACCTAGAGCGTTTAAATGCTTTTCGCCTTTGACAACACCGCTGACGAAACCTTTGTTGTTTTCACAAACAAAAATGTATGATCGGAAATCGGGAAAGCTTTAATTTTTAACATCAAAACTACAAACCAAGCAGCTTACGGAAACCACTCAAAAGGAAATCAGAATTAAAGAAATTTCACAAACAGATTCACCCAAAAAAAGGATAACAAGAACATTTCATCAGCTAACTTACACCAATATGACTTCATAAGCAGCCATTACTTATACTTCCAAGTGGCTAAGAAAAGGTATGACAAGGTCGATAAGAATATAATGAGATAAAGCAAACACAGGTGTGCACAAACTTGTATTTTGTGCACACTTATTTTTGCTGAATTTCATAATACTCTTGGTGTTAATTTTTACTTAATACATACCCTTCTCCCAAAACGAAAAGGTGTGCGCAAACTTGTTGGTATCATAATAATCAAATAATTAGAAGAGAGAAGCATTAACCAACCTGTTTAGTTTCAAACTCACGCTGCCACCTTCGTGCATCCCAAAAATCTTGGCCCATCTCACCACAATAATGGCCAACTTGATAACCTGTTTGCTCACGAATAACTTCTGCTTGCTATGTTCCAAAACAACAAACCAAATTCAATTCCAGTTACACGATTGTGAAAAAGAGAAAGCGGAAGACGTGCTAAACAAATACCTGATAAACAAGTGGAACTTTAGGGACCAGAAAGACAGCCAGCATCTTCTTGTTCTGTTTGTGCAAGTCATTACATAAACTCTTCATGAGGAGGATGGCAATAAGCGTTTTTCCTGCTCCTGTTTCAAGAAAAGCAATTGTATTTTTCTTTCTGGCATGCTCAAGTACATCCAACTGATACTTGCGTGCTTGCTCCTTGGGAGCTTGTTCCTTTGGTTTAACATCTTTCTTCTCAATAGCTCCAGAAGGTTCAAGGCTTCTCTCAGTCGGTAACTTCCCCTCTCGATTTCTATCCGCTTCCCATGAACCCACCCGAAATACCATCTCATTCTTTTCTTTGTCCCTTTCCCAGAAGCCCCTTCCTTCCCTCCAATCCCTATCTCTCCCACCATGATTTTCCCTTCTCTTCCTTTGATCCCTATCTACTCTATTGATCTCATCATTCTCGCGGTCGCGGTATCTCTTCCTAGCAGCCAAAGGTGGTCTATCACGGCCTCTCTTCTCGTGGCTATCACCACTAACTCGTGCCCTTTTGCCATTTCTCTCTTCTTTACTATCATGATAATCTCGTTCCTTATGCCTAGAAAGTCCATTTCCTTCATGCAAGGACTTGTTTCCCCTGTCGCTTCCTTTTTGCTTAGTATTATCCTTGTTAACTTGTGGCTCATTGTACTTAATAATTTCAGCTGCAGCTGAACCTTTACTACATCCATTACTGTCATTGTGATCCACACAAGGTACAGAATCATCAACTTTCTTTAATTTTTCAAGAATCCCATCAATTCCGCCAAAGAAACAAGGATCAACACTGCCATTAGCCGGACCCGATTGATTCAATGGCTCAACGGGGACAAAATCTTGAATAAACTCATCACAGGAAATATCCTCACAAGCATCAACCCAGTATGAGGGTTTCTCAGAACCTCGACCATCATCAACCTCCATTACAGTATTGTAATAATATTTACCAATTCATGCGCACCCAAATGAGCAACAAAAAATACAGTATTATAATAATTTTTACCAATTTATGCACACCCAAATGAGCTACAACTACTCTATGAACTTCATGAATAAAGTAACAGACAGCCCAGATACTGTATTAAACCCTAGAACCAAAGTTTATTCTTCGGCATAAAAATGGATCCAAAATTCGAATGGAGTGAATAGAACCGGGTAAAGAAGGAGAGAGGAAGATTGCAGATTGGCGTTGGATAGACCGTACGAAGCACGCAAATATAGTGGACGAGCCAACAAAAAAAAAAAAAAAGAAGAATCAATTTGATTTATTAGTGCGATTTTTCAAAGATTCGCAAGGTCTATCTTACGCCGATTCTGCTTTCTACTTCTCTTCTTCTTTTGGTCCCAACTACACTTTGTTCCCAAAATATTCTCTGCTGAAGTGAAGTGATGGAGAAAAGGGGAAAGGGGCGGCCGTTTTGGCAAGTCAGGAGGATATTGCACCCTTCTCCGCAAGCCCTAGCAAATAAATAAAACATGTAGTCAACCCTATATAAGGTTCTGTCTTAAAAAAATCTTCTTTGTATTCGAGACCAGATTTTTTCCCACTTTTTTCCCAAACCTCATAAGATTTTCACATATCGTGGTTGAAATATACCGATCGTATTTGAAAGAGATTGTTTCTGCCAAACTACCTTTCTAATGTTTGGCAGAAAGAGTTTGTGTTCAAAGAGATTGTATTTGAAAAAGTTTTAATTTTATTTGTGTTCTGAATTTGATTAAGTCAGATTTGAGTTTGAACTTTCTTCGACTTTTCAATGTACCAGACGACATAGTTTGAATTTTCTTTGGCTTCCCAATGTTCTTGGTTTTACCCGCTTCCTTTTGTTATTTTCTTATGAACTTATTTGTGTCTGAATTTGAGTATTAATAGAAGGTAACAACATAGAAGTAATATGGTTGAGTTTCGAAAGGTTGTCTGAAAAAGTTATTTGTGAGATTGAAAGTAGATAAGGATGAACAAACAGATCATGGTATTAATTTATTTGCTTTAGAAGACTTTGAAAAATCTTCTGATTTCACCTATTGTATAGGAACTGATACAAACAATGAGGATGTTAAGATAAACAATGTAATACATATCTCATATTGGTGTAATTTTGGATATGATTTAGCTTTTTTGGGTTGCGGTTGCCTATTATTGACACTTTTCTATTTTGGTTTATTTACTCATACAGGTTTCGCTCTCCGTAGTGATAGATGTCTGTTTGTGTAATTTAGTAGCCAATCAGTGTATGGTGAGTACTGCTCTTCTACCATATTTATTTTTAATTATTCCATCTTTGATTCTTGGTTGTTTTTCATTTAATTTTTTGATGAATAAAGGATTTACTCATTTTATTTTATTTCAGGTTGTCTCAATCATACATTAACTCTTCTCAATAAAAAGGTAATATATTCTATCCAGAATTATTTATATAATTGTATATTAATAAATTTTATTTGCCTATATCAATCAGTCTTCTACTTTGGGTATTACAAGTTCAGGTTAGTGTCTCTTCTATTGGTTTTCTTTGTTTTTTCTATTTTGTTTTTCATATTACTGCTCTTTATTTTCGGTTTTCTTTTGTTCTCATTGTTTCTTCTTTATATATCATGCCTTTTGTTTTCATATGCTGAACATCTACCAATATACTTTATGCTTTAAGCTGTGGTCTAAACGAATGGAATAAGATTTCAGCTAAATTTGATTATCGCTTCCTTTTTGTTTGATCTTCTTGCTTTTTCTTTGCTAGAAGAATAATGCTACCAATAATACTGTATTTTATGTGGGGCATGTAGGCGCTGCTACTCGAAGCTTGAGTTTGTTATGACACACTTCTCTATGAAATGAAAGATTTATTTTGAAAAGAAGTGGATTTTGTTAAATTTTAGGTAAAATCATGACCCACGTTAAGCATGAACTTGTTGTAATATTTAAGGGCAAAAAATAATAAATGCTCGTGTTATTATCTGAAAATCAGTAGTCGAAGATAAAGTTGCAGGAAACTCAGATTTCACTTTAGTATTTTTCGGGACTTGTTCTTTAGAAGAATATTCAGGGAATAACTGCAAAGNGTAAGGCTGAATTTGTCTCTAGAAATTCCTTTGAATTGTTTGTGCTTGAACCTAATAAGGAGCCACATGATGATGATTAGGAAAGAAGACGATCGACCTATTAAAAGAATTTATAATACCACGTGAGAATGGCCTTCCATGGAGGCCTTTGAAATCTTGATCAGTTACATCTTCTTTGGTAAACTTTTTTGTTAACGTAAAATTAATTTGAAGTACACCTATACATTTATCCAACTAGATTTTCTTGTATTATTTGCAATAATCAGTGCCAGAGAAGTTTTAAATATAAGAGGCATCCTAGCTTCAACACTTCCCTAATCTTCTTCTCTTTCATTTTGAGATTTTCGATTTCATACTATCATCATGGTTGTCGTAGTAACAAATAGCAGACCGTTTAATTTGCGCCTTTTTGTTTGTTAGGTTTTCGGGTAAGAACATTTGAATTTTTCAAGTTAAGGTTTACTATTATAAAAATCTGAACATTAAAGAATTCAACCCATTTCTGGATAAACTTATTTTGATGTTCTTATTGTTTGGTTCCTCAATTTTTATGATAATGGAGAAGATTTTATTTTTTCCCTTTTTGGATTTAGATAGAGGATAATTCTGATAAGAACGGGTGATGTTGCCTATTTTTGACATAGATCAAACCTAACATGGGAACTCGAACAATTGGTTAATTAATCAAATTACCTCCTAATAGATGTGAGCATGAGAAGTTTAAAAGTTGTAAAAAGCAAATGCAGAAGCTTTCCTTAGAAAGAAGTCACATGAACTTTTTCAGAAGAGTAGATTTTTAAGCTGAGGAAAGTCAATCTTTTGCAGATGACTTTCCCTTTTCTTAACCAGCTTTTTGTCTCTCATAAATCTCTTTCATTAGTAATAAAAATTTATTTGTACCCATTTAAGACATGCATATGTCTTTTATTCACAGATTTGTCATTAATGATAGTAAATTGAAAAAATATGTATTCTTACTTTAATTTTAGTTACTAATGTTAAATTTTTTATTTGAAGAGAGTATCATATACAAGTAATAAATTTAAATTTCAAGACCAGATTTTTTTCCACTTTTTTCCCAAACCTCATAAGATTTTCACATATCGTGGCTGAAATATATGGGCGATCGTATTTGAAAGAGATTGTTTCTGCCAAACTACCTTTCTAATGTTTGGCAGAAAGAGTTTGTGTTCAAAGAGATTGTATTTGAAAAAGTTTTAACTTTATTTGTGTTCTGAATTTGATTAAGTCAGATTTGAGTTTGAACTTTCTTCGACTTTTCAATGTACCAGACGACATAGTTTGAATTTTCTTTGGCTTCCCAATGTTCTTGGTTTTACCAGCTTCCTTTTGTTATTTTCGTATGAACTTATTTGTGTCTGAATTTAGGTATTAATAGAAGTAACAACATAGAGTAATATGGTTGAGTTTCGAAAGGTTGTCTGAAAAAGTTATTTGTGAGATTGAAAGTAGATAAGGGTGAACAAACAGATCATGGTATTAATTTATTTGCTTTAGAAGACTTTGAAAAATCTTCTGATTTCACCTATTGTATAGGAACTGATACAAACAATGAGGATGTTAAGATAAACAATGTAATACATATCTCTTATTGGTGTAATTTTGGATATGATTTAGCTTTTTTGGGTTGCGGTTGCCTATTATTGACACTTTTCTATTTTGGTTTATTTATTCATACAGGTTTCGCTCTCCATAGTGATAGATGTCTGTTTGTGTAATTTAGTAGCCAATCAGTGTNTCTGATAGTTCAATTAACATTGCATAATCTAATGCTTCGTGCTCTGATTCCGTTAATGTTTCTATCAAGCAGAGTTCTCTTATCATAAGAGATTCATCGCTTGTCACAAACAGGTTAACCTCAGGTACAAACATGAACTGCATACTAGAGAGTCAAAGGTGATTATAAATCAAGATTTGTTTAAAAAACATTTTATTAGGAACAATAGTAGTTACCTCTTTTTCAGGTTAACATCTTTTTGTATCAAAGTTTTATGTTTTGGGTATGGTTTCAAAGAATTTTGATGCTCGAGTAGCACGCACAACTAGCTTCTCCAACGAGTTGAATTTAGGTAGGTTAATGTCTTTGTTTCTCTTTTATAGTAGATTTAATAGTTTGTTTTTTTTCTTATCCCTACTACATTTTCTTCATCTTTTTTTAACGTGATGAGTTGTTTCTCTTTACATGTTAGAAATTAGTAGGTGACCCCTTTTTTTTTTTGCTTTCTATTTATAAGTTCTACTTGGAAGGATTTTTGCTGTGTTACTCAGAGAAGACAAGAGATGACTTATAGTTGTCATTTTAATGTAAGGCTGAATTTGTCTCTAGAAATTCCTTTGAATTGTTTGTGCTCGAACCTAATAAGGAGCCACATGATGATGATTAGGAAAGAAGACGATCGACCTATTAAAAGAATTTATAATACCACGTGAGAATGGCCTTCCATGGAGGCCTTTGAAATCTTAATCAGTTACATCTTCTTTGGTAAACTTTTTTGTTAACGTAAAATTAATTTGAAGTACACCTATACATTTATCCAACTAGATTTTCTTGTATTATTTGCAATAATCAGTGCCAGAGAAGTTTTAAATATAAGAGGCATCCTAGCTTCAACACACGTGATGTCATTATTCATTGATTACATAAGATAGTTACAACCTCCAATTTTGGTGAAAGTAACTCTTCTTGATTTTCTTATTTAATAATTTTGGCTGATGTTACACTAGAAAACAGCGTAGTATTTGTTTGATAACAATGAGGTGTAATTATGTTTCATAAATAGTAGTTAGGATTGGTATATTATTATTTTTCATCTTCTTTGCTTCCGTTAGAGTTGAAAATTTTGAATATTATAGAAGGTTGACAACTTTTATGTTATGAAGTTGAATTTGCAATGGGCTAAGCAGGGCAGAGGGTGTCAAGCTGATTGTGAAATTTTGCCTGAGAAGAACATTGGAATAAGGATAATATCAAGACAACTTTGCATCTTGGTAGCTTTTTCTTTCACTTAGGTTCTGTGGAGATATTATTTGAACCAAATCTTGTAACTTACAACTACATATGATGAGAAGGACAATCCCTTGGAAAAAGGTATGCCGATTACCAATAAAACTTACAATGATCTATCATAGTTAAGTTAAATTCTTAAATTATTCAATCTCTTTCACAACTTGAGTCTTCCAAAAATTGTGAAAGCCAAATAGGATCTTCTACAAACAACCCCAGGAAAGCTATGAAGAATTGAACAAATGTCAGAGCAATCCGTTTTCAGTGACTAATGTACCTACTTGTGGTTAATGCCTGATTCTTTAGGTAGTTAGATATCATTTCTAGACAGAACAACATACTTTAAAAAGATAGGTTGGCATTTGGCAATGATATTGTCATATTAATTAGTACATTATGTTATACGGTTTCTGTAACTTGATTTTTTTTCTTCATAATTCTGCAAATGTCAGTATTTTTATCCATTGCAAAAAAGAACATCACAGAATGGAGGATGAATCACCTTTTGTAATGACTAGATAGAATCTTTCATTCTTTGTTAATATGTAAATAGTACTCTCAGAGATGTAAAGATTGCGTCGCTTTGAATGTAGAGTGCGTCACTTTTGTCAATACATAATTAGAATATGCAAATAGTACTCTTCTGTATGTTAAAACTGTGCAACTTTTCAATGATGCCTCAAAATCTCTTTTTCGCAATTTCGTTCATAACAAGGTTAATTGTAAATGATAATTTCAAGTTTTACAATATTGGGCCTGTGCTATGCACGGGCAATAACCATCTAGTTTGTTAAGAAAGGCTTTACCTTCGACTAGATTTACCACTATTTATTGTTGCTTTGGTCTTCGATTATCTTATCATCTTAACTTGTTATTGTTACTGTATGTGTTACTGTTTCCTTTTGCATAGATAAGAGTAAGATATACATAAACAATATCCTCTCCAGTTGTAACGCTTTACCCTTCAACCTGAGACTTAATTTAGTCCCAAAATCAAAGAAAAATCTTAACACTAAAAAATAAATATTGAGTATTCGAGCTTTGGTTGTTGCCTCGTTTTTGTTGAGGAGACTTTACCCTTCAATCTGGGATTTCTCATGTGAATCTGAATTTAGCCCCGAAACCAAAGAAACTGGAAAATAAATACTAACACAATATGTATTTTTGTCTTGAAATATTGGTGAATTTAAATTTTAATTATTGTGACTTATGATATATGGTTGAGAATATTTTATTTTTAACTTATTGGGTCGTGTACTTTTGATTCATTAGCAATAGCATGTGAATCTTCATATATTTAATGAATTATTAACTATTAAATCATTTAACTATGCATATGTTGTATTGAACTTGTATTGATATTTGAGGGCAAAATAATACATATTTCCTGCGTAAACTGATCAAATACAAACTTGAATTAACTTGAATTTAAATATGTTTGGTGAAATATCACAAGGACCATGAATAATGCATCATTAATATAAATCACATTATTAATGCAAATGACAATAGCACTTTTGGTCCCCTAGTTATTCGTAAATTTTAATTGTTGGTCTTTGTGATATATAAATCTGCACTTAGCTTTCAGTTAATTAGATTTGTATTTTTTGTCTCGTTTATTTAGAAATTTGTTATCATCCTTAAATATGGAGTACTAGTACAAACTTATGTCCTACATGATAATTTCATAGTGAAACAATTAAAAATTCTGAATAGTTACAAGCAAAGGGACCAAAATGTACAAATTAAAGACTAAATGTGCTTAGTCTGATCTGATATCACAAGGATCAAAAAAGTAACCAATAAGTGAGAAACCAAAAATATTTTTAACCCTTAATACTACAATATTTGTCGACATATAAATGAGATTCATGAGAGCACAAAATATTATAACAGAGAAATAAATTCTGAGTGTGTTACTATCATTTAATGCTAATGGAATGATTAATGTTAATTGATCTTTGCGTGAGCGTGACATTATACAGTAAAACGTATTTACAAGGTTAGTGACCAAAAGTTAACATCAGTTTCATATATATTTGTTTACCCTTAAAATTGGATAACAATTAAACTTATAATGTGGTTTTAAGAACACGTGATTTCACCTAATACCAATCGATAAATGTAAAGATCAGTAATAGAAATTAACAACTAAATAAGGCAAACCAATGTTTGAACGGAGTTCAGCCCTCGAGTTGAATACCCTCGAACTGATCGATGCGAGAACAGTTAAAAATATAACAATCTGATGAACAAGAATATAAGCTAGAAAGTATTGTATTGCTTTGATATGCGTGAATGTAAGGTGTCTACAAAATGATTAGGACCCTCTTTATATAGTAGAAGAATCCTATCTATGGTACAATTCTAATTACGGAAGTAAATCCCATGATTAGCTAATTAACCGCTTTTGATTTGATCCGTTCCGAGATATCCGTCGTATCTTCGACTGATCACAGATATCCCGCTTTTCCGTTATTGCGCTTTGCTCGAAGTCTGCCATATTTGATCTCGATTGTTGCTAGCCTCTGTCACACCTCCTTTTTTCTACACCTGTGAGGGTGTAAAGGAGTTTTTCCAATTAAAGGACAATCGGAACGGGATTTATTATTAATATTCAGAGTCGCCACTTGGGAGATTAATGGTGTCCCAAGTCACCGGTCGAATCCCGATCCGAGGAAATTATGACTCTGTTAACAGTCCGCGAACCAGAAATCCGAGTAAGGAATTCTGTTAACCCGGGAGAAGGTGTTAGGCATTCCCGGGTTCCGTGGTTCTAGCACGGTCGCTCAACTGTTGCATTTGATTTTATCTGATTTCAAAACATGTCCAAACTCGTGTGCTTTTATTAGTAAACCGCTTTTATTATTTTTATTTTTTATAAGAATTGCAACGTCGTGAAAATGCATCTCGAACCACGTCGCACCAGTGCACCCGTGATTGTTAACATATTTCGACTTCGTTGAGATTCGGATTTGGGTCACATAAATGTGCACCCGAGTTTAGGAAGGTAAATTATTAAAATAACGCGCCTAAAGCAACTACGCATTTTTAAATTTGCGAGGGCCATGAAAACTCAACTAAATGGCACGCTTCGTTTTCTAAGGATTCAAGTATTAATTAAGCGAGGGCCATACATTTGAGATTTTATTTGGCATGGCACACCTCAAATTATTTTAAAAGATTATACTCAACTAAAACAAACTACGAATGTTCATTACTAAGCGGGCCCGATGGAAAATAAATTATTTGGTCCATGCTATACCAATGAATCTGAAACCCAATTGTGCAACCTAAACTACCTACTCATTTGAAATTACTAAATTATTTATGACCCATATTAGGCACACACTCCAACCGGCCATTAATATACTGTAACTAATGTTTACCGGTAAAACCAGAACAAAACGTGAATCAACAACATTGAATCTTATTTTTGATAAATAAACATTTGAAAGATTGGTAAGTCAAGCAATTCCAATAAATACCAAATGAACCAGTAGAGAACAATATTAAAGCCATAGACAAAATAGGAACATATCACAAACTTTACCAATCAAACACATTAATAACAGTAAGTAAATCAAATATCCAAACAAATCTGCAAAAATTATCGACGAGCACAATATTAACTGCTCATGAGCAAGAATGAACTAATAGAAGAGAAGGGAGCTTTATTGATAGATTCTAACCTTTTGCTACATACAAAAAGCCAACAATTTCGGCTTCAGAAGTGAATATCAACGGCAACGTTCACTGACCGGAAAACCTCTAACGGNATTGGTAACAGCTTTTTATCGGTCGCATGCGTCATCCCGGCTTTTCCTTATTTCCGATTGTAAACTCTTTCTTCTTATGTTCTCCTTCTTGTTTTTCACTCTTGCCTTTGTCTTCTCTCGTTCCTATTTCTTTCCTCTCTTGAGTTTTGTTTATCCGCTCTGTTCTTTCCTTTTTTGCCTTTTGTGGGTTTTCCTCTCTTTTCTTCTTTTTTTTTTCTTTTTTTTTCATTTTTTTTCTTTTGGTTATGGTCGAATCCTATGGAGATTGCCTACGTATCATGACCCCGCATGAATCAGACCAAGCGTAGTTCTTGCAAAGTAGAAGCAAATTTTTTTTTTTTTTTGGATTTTCAATTTATTGATAGCAAGTATGTCTATTACAAAGACTCAAAACTGACAGATTAAACAACTAACAGACTCTAATGCAGAAAAGAACTACCGACTCCACCATCCCTATTCCATTTAAACGAAAGTACAGACTCAATCAACTGACGGACTTTTAAGGAAATACGGACTCCAGTAGAAAAGGAAATACAGACTCAAATGATCAACTCTGGTGGAAAAGGAAACACAGACTCAAAAGACAACCACGAATGCATTAAAGCTCCTGGCGCCCGCGGGACATCGTTCGGTCTCGCCGCGGGCCTATATGCAAGTTCCCCTTTTTGAATCGTGCTCATCCTGCACATTTATTAAGGTGATTTAATCACTTATTTTGACCTAAAAGAAAACAAATGACACTGTTTTTGTTCAAATTTCCAATTTTAAAACAAATGGCCGGTTTTGCAGTTACGGCCTTTCAACACTTCGGGGAGAAGATTTTAAGGCTGTGCCTGCTAACCGTTGAAACTGACTCAGGGTGGCTGTTCTTGCAAAAACAGCCTTCCGGCGCTTTTTTGGGACATTCGGCTTATTTTGAACGAGAATGGCATCACCCGACTTATTTTGTGACAAAATTAAAATTTTGGTATTTTTGGCTATTTTTGCAAAAGGGTGGTTGGACCCGATGAGGGTTGCCTACGTATCTCACATCCGGTGAGAATCAAACCAGCGTAGTTCGGTCAAATAAAACCAACTACTTCCGAAAACTAAACTCTTTTTGTTTTTCTTCTTCATTTTTTTTTTGTTTTGGCAAATGCGCTACTTCTGAAAACAAGACTCTTTTTTATATTCTTTTTCAGTGGCAACTAAAATAAACTAATTTGAAAATAAAACTCTTTTGTTTTTCTTTTCCATTGGCAAACTAAAAAGAATTTTTCTTCTTTTTTTCTCATTTTCTTAAAAATTCGGCAGCATTTCGGCCCTATTTGGACATAGGAAATTAACTCTCTACACTGCTATTTTCTCTTTGAGTTCTTCCAATTTTTCCCAGATATTCAAAGCCGGTCAGCATGCGGGTCCCAAACAGATAAATGCACAAGTAGGATGCAGCAGGATGGTCCAGTATTCCGGGTATATCTGTCCTAGACGGACCCAACCCCTGTGTTGAGTCCCCTAAGTCAAAATGCACGTGATGCAAATAAGCGTTCCTACTAGGGATCCGGCATGAAGTTAAGTTCTTCTAGGTTCAAAACCTGGGTATGTGTTCTAGACTGTGTACCCGAGCGGACAACTCGAGTCGAGGAGGGGGCTACGTACCGGGAACCAAAAGGCCATCCGGCTTAGTAACTTGTCCGGCCTCTTTCTTATTTCAGGGTATTGACACTAACAGAATAGGGAGTCTCAACCAGTAAGCACATCCCCGGAGGTGAGAAGAGAAGGGCTTTCGACACAGTTTATATACAGTTCAGATAATATCAAAGCGGTAAAAAGCAACATTTTGCACATTTAGCATGAAACATGTAGGAAAGTCAGATAAAGCCAAATACAACAATATATCTAAGCTCGAATTCTGAACCCTGAACCAAAGTTCTGGGTTCTTATCCCCAGCAGAGTCGCCAGAGCTGTCACACCTCCTTTTTTCTACACCTGTGAGGGTGTAAAGGAGTTTTTCCAATTAAAGGACAATCGGAACGGGATTTATTATTAATATTCAGAGTCGCCACTTGGGAGATTAATGGTGTCCCAAGTCACCGGTCGAATCCCGATCCGAGGAAATTATGACTCTGTTAACAGTCCGCGAACCAGAAATCCGAGTAAGGAATTCTGTTAACCCGGGAGAAGGTGTTAGGCATTCCCGGGTTCCGTGGTTCTAGCACGGTCGCTCAACTGTTGCATTTGATTTTATCTGATTTCAAAACATGTCCAAACTCGTGTGCTTTTATTAGTAAACCGCTTTTATTATTTTTATTTTTTATAAGAATTGCAACGTCGTGAAAATGCATCTCGAACCACGTCGCACCAGTGCACCCGTGATTGTTAACATATTTCGACTTCGTTGAGATTCGGATTTGGGTCACATAAATGTGCACCCGAGTTTAGGAAGGTAAATTATTAAAATAACGCGCCTAAAGCAACTACGCATTTTTAAATTTGCGAGGGCCATGAAAACTCAACTAAATGGCACGCCTCGTTTTCTAAGGATTCAAGTATTAATTAAGCGAGGGCCATACATTTGAGATTTTATTTGGCATGGCACACCTCAAATTATTTTAAAAGATTATACTCAACTAAAACAAACTACGAATGTTCATTACTAAGCGGGCCCGATGGAAAATAAATTATTTGGTCCATGCTATACCAATGAATCTGAAACCCAATTGTGCAACCTAAACTACCTACTCATTTGAAATTACTAAATTATTTATGACCCATATTAGGCACACACTCCAACCGGCCATTAATATACTGTAACTAATGTTTACCCGTAAAACCAGAACAAAACGTGAATCAACAACATTGAATCTTATTTTTGATAAATAAACATTTGAAAGATTGGTAAGTCAAGCAATTCCAATAAATACCAAATGAATCAGTAGAGAACAATATTAAAGCCATAGACAAAATAGGAACATATCACAAACTTTACCAATCAAACACATTAATAACAGTAAGTAAATCAGATATCCAAACAAATCTGCAAAAATTATCGACGAGCACAATATTAACTGCTCATGAGCAAGAATGAACTAATAGAAGAGAAGGGAGCTTTATTGATAGATTCTAACCTTTTGCTACATACAAAAAGCCAACAATTTCGGCTTCAGAAGTGAATATCAACGGCAACGTTCACTGACCGGAAAACCTCTAACGGGATAGCTCGACTTAGTATTTCTCCTCAATTTCTATCTGACATCACTGGCCAGCCAATAGACCTCTAGGGAATGCTCGAATCGAAAGTGCACAGCCCTAGGATAGCCATGTATATAAGACCCAACTGCTTCAAATCACGAAGCCTCTGAAATTGTTCGGTGTTAGTGAACTTTAGAGATGGACGATCGAGATAGGTTTTGCCATGGACATGGCCATGATGGCCGATTTCTTTTTGAAAATCAAGTGTTGCTGGTCGTTCTCTTTTTTTGAGGAAAATCCAGAGAGAAAACAAGGCTTCCTCTCCCCCTCTATTTTAGAGTGTAGGTACTATTATATAGGGGTAGGGATTAGAGTTATATTTTGTATATTTTGCCAATTAGTCCCTAGGTCCTTTTGTGTTAAGTCCTTAGGGTCTTTTTATTTATTTTTTGTCCTAAAGAAGAGTCTAGAAGGGTTCCTAGACTACACAATGCCTATTAAAATAAGATAGAAAATACTACATCATGTCAAAACTAATCCTAATTAATTAAACTAAACATGGAACTATTTTTTGTATTTTCAAAATTATATAAAGATAAAAATAGGGTACTATTTTTTTGCATTTTTTCAAATTTATGACAAATACATAAACTAAAATATTTTTTTTTTTTGTAATTTTCATTTCTGATAATAAAATAAAGTAAAGAAGTCAAAAATAGTTGAAATAGCTATATTAGGCCTACATTAAATATTTACACGCTAAAAATGGGTGAAATTTCGGGGAGGGTCAAAAATCACATGTCAACAGCCTCGATCTCGACGGACACCTCGATCCCCGAACTAGATATCTTATCTTCGTGCTCTGGACCGATCCACTACGAGGCTGACCTTCGACGTAATTCCATGGCCTCGAATAGTAAAATCGGGTAGGCCCGGTTTTAACCATATGTAGATAGCCCCCTCGTTTCTTGGAGTGTAATGAGAAGAAACGAACTGAGCCTTCGATTTTATACCTTGATTTGTCATGATGCATCCTCGTGGCGCAAGCGACGGAAGTAACTGAAACGTCCTGTCGGTTCATATATCGAGGCATTAAATGACTGTCAGTTGCGGTTGGCCATTATTGATTCGGAACCGTCACCTTCATCCTATAAATGTGCTTTCCTTCTCTTTGCCCAAACTTTACTCTTGATCTCTGCTCTAATCTTCAAAACTCTTTACATCTCTTAAGCTTTTCCGATCTGCACAATTTCTAGGTTTCATTATTAACTTTCCCTCAAAACACCAAGCCTTATCCTCTTCTTCTTCCTCTAAACTTACACAAAAATGGCGAAAATGTCAAAAACTGTTCCTCAAAAAGAAAACGCCTCTTCATCGCGGCCGGCTGGCGACAAAACACTGGTGGAGCCGCGCCCTGAGGAGTGCGTCCCACGAGAAGGGGTGTGTCCTTGATTCCGACTTCAAAGTCGAGAAGACTTCGTCGGTCCCTGGTCGGTGTGAGCCTATGTCGAGATATATATGCTCGATAACTGAGAGTGACCTTGAGCGGGTAAAGAAAGACTGTCATTGGAAAAACAAGGAGGTGGTGATTTCGGCCCCCGAAGAAGACATCACTACCCATGTGAAAGGGTTTCTAAGTGTTTACACTTACCCTTTCATGCTGGGCCCTGTCGATCCCGTTTCGCCAATGTCAAATAACCCTCGGTCAGATCACCCTTCTTTTTGGCGGATTGTCATTCTGCTCCGATTCTTCGCGAACAAAGCTGAAGGGATGCCTTTCACCCTCTACCACCTTATTAGGTTGTACAGCCCCCGTCTCTTCCGAGGCGGGTTAATAAAACTCCAACGTTGGGCCACCAAGGTGCTGTTCTAGAGTATAGATGAGGATAAGGATCGAGGGTGGATGGGAAGGTTCGTTCGAGTGAAGACTCCCGGCCTAATCCCGGCCGAGAAGATGCCATTTCCCGAGGAGTGGAATATGAAGCGTAAGTACAATCCTGCCTTTAGCTTCCATTTATTGTTTTGTTTTCTTTGCTTCTCCTTATCGACATTCCTTTCTATGATGTAGCGGTCGCTTGGATGCCTGGTGCAATCCCTAACCTCGAGAGCTGGGTTCGAAAACTGTCTTCGACCTCCTCGTACGCTGAGCGCTCATGGCGCGATTTGGCAAGGGGCCGATGGGAGGCCAAAAATCATGGTAAGCCCTTTTTGACATACTCGATGATTTTTGCTAAAACTTTCTTTTCATACTCAATTGATTTGCTTTCATATAGGACTCGGAAAAGATGTTGTCATGAGGCCCCCGTCTTAGGAGGAGGAGGTAGAGAAAGAGGGTCTCGACCTCTGAGACTCCAAAGCCCAAAAAGAGTAAGGCTCATAAGTCGAAGAAAGACACCGCCGTCCTGTCTGCGGATGTAGTTCAGTGACTACGAGATGAAGAAGAGGAAAATGAAGATGCTGGCTTTGAGTTGGTAGCCCGAACGAAGAGGTGCACCGAGGCCCCAAAGGCCGGTGGGGCTCGAAGAGATTCAGCCTCGAACCGAGGAGATATCGGAAGAGGGCCCGAGAAAAGTCCCCGAGTCGTCAAAGGCTGCAGATGCCTCCTGCCGAAATGAGCAATCGGTGGGTATGCCTGATAGGGCTGGCTTTGAGGCCCTTCAAAGTGAAGAGAACGCCCCAAGTGACTTGCTTGGGGCAATAGATATTGGCGATTCTCCACCCCTCCCTACATTCTCTGAGGGGCAAATTCAGGAAGCCCAGGCCATGGGGACCCCCGATGTGGAAAGAGCCCACGAAAGGGAGGATCTTTTCCGTGGTTGATTTAAGGGGGTCGAAGATGCTACCGACCTGAGTGAGGCATCGAGTCTCTTTGATGAGGCTCAACGACTTCTGAGCGATATATCAATTCGGGAACGACGATTAATACTTCGATCCTGCAGGTTCAGCAGAAGGCCGAAAAGATCGAACAGCTCCGTGAAGGGGCCAACATGATGAGGGTGGAGACTTTGGGGTGGAAACAAAATATAGACCGCCTTGCCTCGGAGAAAGATGCTACTCGAGCCCAGCTGTCATCGGCCGAACGTCAGATCCAAAGCATGAAGGAGGAAAGCTCGGCCCAAGCCAAGAAAATTAAGGAGCTCGAGGCTCGGTTGGCCACCGAACTTGCAAAGGTTACATGCAGAAAAAGCAAAGGCTGACATGGAGGCGATCATGGCCGTCTACCGAGCTGATGCTGAAGCTTCTCAAGCTCGAGCAAAGGAAGTTGTCGTACCGCTCAGACTCGAGCATACTGGGTTGCCAAGCATGCCAAGTACCAGTCTCGAAGAGAGACCCTTGAAGAGATTCTTGCTCGTGGCTTTAACCTTGCTGTCGAAATCGAGAATGCGAAAGAACTCGAGGCCGAAGCCAAAGCGTTACTCTCTTCCGACAATGATGATTCCAGGAACGCGAGTAGATCTGAGAGCAGAGGGGATTCCGATGACGAGAGTGTAGCTCCCGAGGAAAATTAGGCACTTAGAATATTTCCTTTGTTTTTTTGAATTTTTTGTGTAGGATCCTGACCGATCCGTGTAAATAAATTCATATATATAAAAGATCTCTTTTCTCTTTGATTTATCTTTGTTCCAATTTCCGCCTCGTACAAATTCTGTTTCGAGCATGTCTTGAAAATTTTATAAGTATGAGGCTTGGGCAATTTGATCGAAGTCGGACTAGTGTAGTTTTTTTAATCGAGCGAGTATTTGCTCGAACTCGAAGTAGGATGGCCCTTAGGTTTTAGTTGAGTAAGGATGACTTCTCGAACTAAAAAATAAAATGGGCCCTAGGCTCTTGAATTAGGCCGATATGGCCTTAAAAGAATGGCTCCTTTCCCTTTTTCGGCTTAAAAGAGTTAATCACATAAAAACTTGTTATGCCTTAGCATAAGACTGTTTCGAGAGTTGAACAATCCAGTATCCCTTTAGGGTTTTCGAGGGTTGATGTTATCGAAACCCTTTATAATTTTGCCAAGGGTAGACATTTTAACCGGTTTTGTGAAGATATTAGAAGGTCTATTTTTGTTACAGAATTCGGACGTCTTCGAGCCGTGTTAGTTTGGCCATAGCCTTTAACTTGGGATTTGCCTCTTGGGCTTATTTCCCGATTACACTTCAAACTTATTCGAAGTGTCAGCCTGTCACGACCCTAAATCCAACCCGATCGTGATGACGCCTCTCGTGAAGACAAGTCCAGCCGACACACTTGTAATTCGCTTTAAATAATTAATAATAATAAACTCCAAGTCTTTTATCAGAAATAAAATCCCCAAAATAAGTATTTAATAGTATAATTTGCGGAAATAAAAACCAACACAGCCCGACATCGGGGTGTCACCAGTCATGAGCATCTAAAACAATACTACAAGTCTGAAGTCTACTCCACTACTACATAACTGAATCAAAAAGAACTAAGATAAAGGGAGAATGCACTGGGCTGCGAATCGCCAAGCAGCTACTTAGTAAATCTCCGAAGATCTGCTGGAACTATCAATCCTCAGTAGCAGGACCTGTAGCGCCCGAATCTGCACACAGGGGTGCAGGGAGTAAAGTGAGTACTCCAACTCAGTGAGTAATAAAAACAAATGAAGACTGAGTGATATAAAATCACGTAATGCACAACATTAAGCTAAAAGAGGCATAACAAAATCAGTAAATATAATTAAGAAGTGAAATCTCATAAATACCTTTTTAAATAGTTAATCAATATACAGGGAAAACAACTAAAAGGGTAAACATATAATAACTGCCCCTCGGGCACAGTAACAACGGAATCAGCCCCTCGGGCAATATCACAGAACAATACCAGCCCCTCGGGCTATATCTCATATCACAATGGGTACCCGCGCTTATTGGTGGTGTACAGACTCTGGGAGGGGCCCCTTACGGCCCAAGCGCAATATCAAGCCATCTCGTGGCATCATAAACAGGCTCTCGGCCTCATATCAATCTCAAGCCACCTCGTGGCGTACAATCTCAGGGCCTCAGCCTCATTATCATAATCAATGTATCACTGTTGCGGCGTGCAGCCCGACCCAAAAGTATCCTCACAACACAGGCCCTCGGCCTTACTCAGTCAGAATCTCATAAGCACCTCGGGCATCAGTAAAACATGAAGCTCAGCTCAAAATATCTTTTAAAAATATCATTTAATGTGTTTAAAGCAGAATAATATAGCTGAGTTTTTAAAATAGTGAACATATAGCATGACTGAGCACCAGTATGAAATCAAACAGCGAGGAAAATATCATTTAAAAATCCCCTAAGGATTCAAACAGTTGGCATGAAGTCCACATATGGCATTTAGCCCAAAATATAATAATATCAACAATTAACTGTCAAATACGCAGTAAAATAGTCATTCGATATGGACTAAGTCACAATCCCCAACGGTGCTCGACCCCACGCTCGTCATTTAGCGTGTGTCTCATCTCAACACAGCCGAACGCTGTGAAATTCCGGGGTTTCATACCCTCAAGACAACATTTAAAATCATTACTCACCTCAATCCGGCCCGAAGTTTAGCTCGCAATGCCTTTGCCCTTCGAATCGATCTCTGGATGCTCCGAATCTACCAAAATCAGAATGTAACTATTAATTTATGCTAAAGGGACGAAGCCCACTCGAAAATGATCGAAAAACATCACAAAATTTGAAATTACCAAAACCCGACCCCCGGGCCCACGCCTCGAAATTCGATAAAATTAACATCTTAGATTCCTTATCTCCCCACGAGTTCGTACATATAAATAGTTCCAAAATTCGACCACAAATGGTCTTCCAAAACCTCAATCAACGGCCTAGGTTTCTAAGCCCTAGTTCTCAAACTTTACTTTTAATTACAGCTCTAATCCATGCATTAACACCATAGAATCGAGTTTTTAAGTCCAAAATTCTTACCTCAATGAGTTCTCCTTGAATTCTCTCTTCAAAATCGCCCAAAGCTCTCAAATTCGTGTTAAAAAGTGAGAAAACCCTCTGAAAATCGCGAAGGAGAAAATATAACATTCTGACCCCAGGCATTTCCGCATCTGCGGTACCTCAACCGCATTTGCGGTACCGCATTTGCGGCCGATGAACCGCTTCTGCAAAAATCACTTAAATGGCCCACTCCGCATCTGCGATCAACACTCCGCACCTGCGCCTTCGTTCGTGCGGTCCCACAACCGCATCTGCGATTCCTGCCATCTTCCCAGCTTTCGCTTCTGCGGCCGCTTTCCCGTACATGTGGCGTCGCACCTGCGGTCCCCAATCCGCAGGTGCGGAAATACCAGAAGCAGCACAATCAGCAGCTGCAACAATTCCTCAAGCTCCCCGTCAACCATCCAAAATCACCCCGAGGCCCCCGGGACCTCAACCAAAAGCACAAACATATCCCATAACCTTATTCAAACTTGTACCAATCTTCAACACACCTCAAACAACATCAAAATCACCAAAACTCATCGAATTCAAGCCTATGGTTCTAAATTCTTCCGCATTCCGCTTTTGATCAAAAAGTATACCAAACCACGTCCGAATGAGCTGAAATTTTGCACACACATCCCAAATGACATAACGAAGCTACTGCAACTTCCGGAACCCATTCCGACCCCTATATCAAAATCTCACCTATCAACCGGAAAATGCCAAAAAACTCAATTTCGCCAATTCAAGCCTAAATCTACTCCAGACCTCCAAAACACATTTCGATCACACTCCTGAGTCCCAAATCATCTCCCGAAGCTATCCGAACCATCGTAACTCACATCCGAGCCCTCTAACACATAAGTCAACATCTGGTTGACTTTTTCCAACTTAAGCTTTCTTTAAAGAGACTAAGTGCCTCAAACCTCCTCAAAACCTTTCCTAACCCGAGCCAACCAACCCGATCACATATAAAACCGATAATTAAAGAAAATAGAAGTAGAAATGGGGGAAACGGAGCGGTAACTCATGAGACGACCGACCGGGTCGTCACATCAGCCCCCGAGTGGGGTGGCCGTGGCCTATAAAATGAGGGTTGCCTTTTGAAGGTCTTATGATCTCGATATTTTAGTAATTCGATTGCATCAATTTTTCGGACGGTAGTCCCCGAGTACGAGGTAAGTTGTTTGAACTCCAGTTGTGATCGGCCCTTAAGCCTGTTTCTACAATAGATCAAAAGTATGAAATTGTAAAGTAAAAACTTTTTTAAGGCAAGAAATATTTGTCAAGGAAAAATACTTCTTTCAATAGATTATACATGCGTACATGTTTGCCTCTAGGGCTCGAGTAATCTAAATGGGCACGGTTCGTTTGACCGTTTGGCCCTTACAAAGTTTTACCTATCGAGACCTTGTTGGCACAAAGTATCTCCCTTGTAACAAAGTTGACATCTGAGGGTGATGCCCCCCAGTATTCGAGGTTGATCGTAAAGGAGCCTCGGATACTGTTGAATTGCTCTAAGTTAGCACGAACAATGGTTGCCTCATTAAAAACCTCGCCGGAAAAACCCATTTGGGATAAAAATCGGTCTAAGGGAAAAAGAGTGCAACGAGTGCTTTCAGACCTAAAGACTTTGTGCTGAAGGATTCTTCGATATCTTCGGTTGAACACCTACAAATTGTTAGTATAAAATGTGAATAGAAATAGAGAATATCATATCTTAGCAGTAGTATCGTTTGAGAAGTAATATGTTCCAATTATTGGTAGTTGCCAAGTTTGTAGGATCCTTTTCCGACGATATCGAGGACCTGATACGGTCCTTTCCAGTTCGGGCCAAGTTTTCCTTCGTTTGGGTCTCGAGTATTGATGGTGACCTTTCTTAGGACTAAGTCCCCGATTTTAAAGTGTCAAAGATTGGTTCTTCGATTGTAATACCTCTCGATTCGCTATTTTTGTGCGGCCATTCGAACGAGGGCGACTTCCCATCTTTTATCTAGCAATTCGAGGTTCATATTCATAGCCTCGTGATCTGATTCTTTCGTTGCATACCGAAACCTGAAGCTGGTTCCCCGACTTCAATCGGGATCAGAGCTTTGGTACCATACACTAAAGAGAACGGCGTTTCCCCCGTACTGGATTTCAACGTTGTTCAATATGCCCAAAGGACCTCGAGCAATATTTCTCTCCATTTTCCTTTAACTTTGTTCAACCTTTTCTTCAGATTTTGGATGACGGTCTTGTTCGTCGATTCGGCCTGTCCATTCCTACTAGGATGGTACGGCGTTGACAGGATCCTTTATATTTTGTGGTCTACGAAAAACTTTGTCACTTTGCTGCCGACGAATTGCTTTCCATTATCGCATACGATCTCGGCAGGCATTCCGAATCGGCATATAATATGGTCCCAAATGAAGTCTATGACTTGCCGAGGAATTTTCTCGAGCCGACCTCGAATGCACATTTCTCCGGGTTAAGCTTCATGTTGTACTTTCTCAGTATGTCGAAGGTCTCCTGCAAATGTTTCAAATGGTCCTCTGCTCGCAGGGACTTAACTAGCATATCATTAATATAAAATTCCATTGATTTACCTATTTGTTCTTCGAACACTCGATTTATTAGTTGTTGATAGGTAGCATCAGCATTTTTTTAGTCCGAACGACATTACATTATAGTAATAGGTGCTGTATTTAGTGATAAACAAAGTATTTTCCTGATCCTCTAGGCTCATCTGTATTTGATTGTACCCGAAGTAGGCATCGAGAAAACTAAGGATCTCATGGCCGGCCGTGGCATCGATGATGCGATCGATATTCGGCAAAGGAAAGGAATCTTTAGGGCATGCCTTGTTTAGACCCTTATAATCTACGCACATTATAAGTTTGTTTCCCTTTTTAGGGACTACAACTATGTTTGCTAGCCATTCGGGATATTTTACCTCCCGAATGGACCCTATATTGAGAAGTTTTGTTACCTCGTCCTTGATGAATGCATGTTTTGCCTCGGACTGAGGTCTTGTATTTTGCTTCACCGGGCGGAACTTCGGATCCAAGCTCAGTCGGTGCATAGTGATCTCCGGTAGGATCCCTATCATATCTAGGTGTGACCATGCAAAACAATCCATGTTATTTAAAAGAAATTGAACGAGTTTTTTCCTGAGCTTGGGAGTTAAGTCCGTGCCCAGGTATACCTTTCGATCAGGCAGATGCTCGATCAGCACGATTTGTTCCAACTCTTCGACCGTTGACTTTGTTACATCAGAATCATCGGGGATTATGAAGGTTCGAGGTATCATATAATCATTATCCTCGAAAGTTTCCTACTCCCCCGATCGGACCGAGGCCGGTGACTGTGGCTGCTATTTGACTTCTCGCTTTCCCTTTGACTCCGATTCTTTTGTTGATGAAAGCGCCGATACTGGCACTACCTCATCGATTGCGAACATCTCTTCAGGGGCGGGTTGTCCCGCGTACACCGTTTTGATTCCTTATGATGTTGGGAATTTCAAGACTTGGTGAAGCGTCAAGGGCACTGCTCTCATGTTATGAATCCAAGGCCCTCCGAGCAGCGCGTTGTACCTCATATCACCTTTGATTACGTGGAACTTGTTTCCTGGATAGTCCCGACCACATTCACCGGCAAAATGATTTCCCCTTTGGTGGTTTCACTTGCCATGTTGAAGCTATTGAGTACTCGAGCTATGGGCACGGCTTGATCTTGGAGACCGAGTTGTTCTACAACTCTCGATCGAATAATGTTTGCCGAGCTACCTGAATCAATCAACACACGTTTAACTTGAATTTTATTCATAAGGATAGTGTTGGCCCAAGAACAGGTGAAGTTTTGAAGAATGACAAATGAACTCAGTCATGGACCAGGTCCATCATGTGAAGCACAGTGATGATCAATCTACGCATGTGAGATGCACGTGAAGGAGATAGTCTCATTGATCAAGCAGCAATATCTCCTGAATCTGGTCGAAAAGGTTGCATATTGGATAAGGGGAGAAAGTCTCCTTATGTGAAAAGAACACAATCCGGATAAAAGATAGTGTTGGAGTTTGTGTTGGTTAAGGACTCAACCTCGATGGAAGATCAGCAATTGAGTCCTAATCAAACTCTAATTACTAACTCATTAAATAACAGTGATTGTTCTCTTTTACAGGTATTGCACAAACGCAGAAGTTAAACTAAATTGAGAGCAAAAGAGCGAGGCAATTTTGCAAGCAATTTATGTGAGATTTGAGTGTGCATTCCTGAAGCTACCTGGACGAGATAGAAGAACCAATTCCATTGAGTCTTTCTTTTATTCTAGTTCAATTGTAGTAGGTGATTTAAACTTGTACCTTTCAGCTTTCATAGAAGCAATTGTATTAGGTACTTAGAGTGTTCAAGTTATATGCTAACTTGAAGTTGTCGCAACAGTTGAGGCTGTGTGCTACAACGGGATTAGAGTTAATCCTTAGGTTTACAAAGAGTTTTGTAAATGCTATTTTGGCTCAGTGATTTTAGTGGAAGTTTGGGAAAATCCTACTGAGTAGTAGGTCGTGGTTTTTTCACCTTTTGAGCCAGGTGTTTTCTACGTAAAAATTTTTGTGTTCTTTATTTTATGTACTTATTATTCCGCAAACAGTAGTAGTTAGATCACTTAGAAGAACCAGGTTCTTCTAGAGCAAAAATTGGGTACCACACAAATCACCCCCCCCCCTCTTGTGTGGTATTGACATTTAAAACATCAATTGGTATCAGAGCGGGTTATCCTTGAAGAGGCTAACACCTTAGGAAAAAATCAACATGAGTGCACCACCTGGGAACTGGGAAGGGCAATCCACTGCTAGGCCTCCACTCTTCAATGGTCAGTACTATTCTTGGTGGAAGAACAGGATGATGGATCACATCATAGGGGAAGACTATGAACTCCGGGACATAATCACTGATGGTCCCCTAACAACCACTAAGAAGAATGATGAAGGAGTGGATGTGCCAAAGACAAGAGCTGACTGCACTGCTAAAGACCTAAAGAAGTGGGAGAAAAATGCCAAGGCCAAGAAATGGCTTGTGTGTGGACTAGGTCCAGATGAGTACAGTAGAATTCAAAGCTGTACCACTGCTAAGGAAATCTGGGATACTTTGCAAGTGGCTCATGAAGGAACACCTCAAGTGAAGAGATCCAGAGGAACACTGCTGTATTCTCAATATGAGAATTTCACCATGAAGGAAGGGGAAACCATCCAAGATATGTATACAAGGTTCCCACACTGACAAATGAACTTAAGTCTCTTGGAAGGATTATCCTTGAAGAAGACAAAGTTGAGAAGATTTTAACAAGGGTTCTGCCAGTCTCTTGGGAAAGCAAAATTACTGCTATCCAGGAATCAAAGAATATTGCTACTCTCAAGCTGGATGAACTAATTGGAAACCTTACTGCCTATGAACTGAGAAGGCAAACCATGAAAATGGATGCACCCAAGAAGGAAAGGAGTCTGGCTCTCAGAATTGCTGAAGGTTCAGATCTGGAGGATGATGAAATGGCTATGATCACAAGAGATTTCAAAAATTACCTGATGAGAGGAAAGGGATATTCAAGAGGCACAACCTTCAACAAACCAAGGGCTCCTGAGAAACAGACCAATGAGGGTTGGTACAAGTGTGGCAAGATTGATCACATGATCAAGAATTGTCCTCAATGGGAAATTGAGTGGAAAAAGGAAAGGGCTGAACAAAGGAACAGGAAGAAGGAACAGGTTCAACCAAAAAGGAACAAAGGTTCAACAAAGGCTATGGTTGCTGGCTGGGGAGAAACATCAGACGAGGACTCAGAAGATGAAGCTGGAGATGAACAAGCGCTTATGGCCATTGGAGAATCAGATGATGAACAAGAGGCCCAAGTGAAGGGAAGTAGCCAAATATGATACATGGATAGTGGCTGCTCAAAACATATGACTGGGAGCAAGAACCAGTTTTTTTCACTTGAGGACCTAAAGGGAGGTAATGTCTCCTTTGGAAATGGGAAGAAAGGTGAGATTATTGGGGTTGGAAAGGTAGGTAAGACAGACTCTCACTCCATTGAGAATGTCTACTTGATAGATGGCTTGAAATATAGCCTGATCAGTGTGTCACAACTGTGTGACAGAGGTAATCTTGTAGCATTCACCTCTACTAAATGCTTTGTGATTAATCTTACCACTGACAAGATTGTTTTGCAGGGAAAGAGAGTTAACAATATTTACATTGTGGATTTGTCCACTCTCTCTGAAAATGAACTAACCTGCCTAAGTGTGCTGGATAATGATCCTCTCCTATGGCACAAAAGACTTGGTCATGCCAGTCTGAATCAGTTAAACAAATTAGTCTCCAAGGACTTGGTGATAGGGTTACCCAACATCAAGTTCAAGGAAGACAAAGTTTGTGAGGCTTGTGCAAGGGGGAAGCAGGTAAGGTCATCCTTCAAAAGCAAGAAAATGGTAAGCGCAACCAAGTCGTTGGAACTGGTCCATATGGATCTCTGTGGACCAATGAGAACCATGAGCAGAGGTGGAAAGAAATATATAATGGTGCTTGTTGATGATTATTCTAGATTTGCCTGGGTTCTGTTTCTAACTTCTAAAGATGAAGCATTTGACATGTTTACTGCATTTGTTAGAAAAACTCAAAAATAATTAGGAAATCAACTTGCATCCATTAGGTCTGATCATGGAACTGAATTTGAAAATTCTAAGTTTGCTGAATTCTGTGATGAAAATGGTATAGATCATAATTTCTCTGCCCCTAGGACTCCTCAACAAAATGGAGTAGTTGAAAGAAAAAATAGGACTCTTGAAGACATGGCTAGGACTATGCTCCTTTCTAGTAAGCTGCCCCCATAGCTTCTGGGCAGAGGTTGTAAACACTGCATGTTACATTATCAATAGATGCATGACTAGACCTCTTGTAGAGAAGACTCCCTATGAGTTACTTAAAGGGAGAAAACCTAATATATCCCATCTTAGGGCATTTGGATGTAAGTACTTTGTGCACAACAATGGAAAGGACTCCCTAGGTAAGTTTGATCCCAGAAGTGATGAGGGAGTATTCTTGGGATATTCTTCACATAGCAAAGCATATAAAGTGTTCAATAAAAGAACTTTGTGTGTAGAAGAAAGTGTACATGTAGTATTTGATGAAACTAACATTCTTTCTGAGAGATAGGAACATGAAGATGAAGCCATTGGATTGGTAAAGGACTTGACTGAAGCCTCAGCACAAGTCAAAGTGGCACCAACAGAAGGAACATGTGATGGAACAGGTTCTTCCATCCAGGGCAACCTGACAGGGGGAAATAATCAAAGAGGAATTGAAATAAATCCCTTAAAGGAACCTGTTCATGACCCTATTCCTCAGCAACAAAACATGGGAGAAACATCTAGCAGAAACCAGTTGGTTGTGAAACCTCACAAGTATCAAAGTTCTCATCCTATTGAGAACATTATCACTGATCCAACATCTGGAGTTAAAACTAGATCACAATTAAAGAATCTGTGTGCTTTTGATGCATTTTTATCTCTTATTGAACCTAAAAATGTTGTTGAGGCTTTGCAGGACGCAGATTGGGTCAATGCAATGCAAGATGAACTCAATCAATTTGAGAGAAGTCAAGTTTGGCATCTAGTTCCAAGGCCCAAAGATAGATTAGTTATTGGTACAAAATGGGTCTTTAGGAACAAACTTGATGAAGATGGAACTGTTACAAGAAACAAGGCAAGACTGGTGGTCCAAGGTTACAGCCCAGAGGAGGGCATAGATTATGATGAGACTTTTTCTCTAGTTGCAAGACTAGAGGCAATCGGACTTCTCATAGCCTTTGCAGCACATATGGAATTCACTCTTCATCAGATGGATGTCAAAAGTGCCTTCCTAAATGGCTACCTGAAAGAATAAGTGTTTGTGAAACAACCTCCAGGGTTTGAAAGCAAGGAATGTCCTGAGCATGTGTACAAGCTAGACAAGGCTCTCTATGGACTCAAGCAGGCCCCAAGAGCGTGGTATGAACGACTATCCAAATTCCTGCTTGAACATGAATACAAAAGAGGTAAAATTGACAGTACCTTATTCTTAAGGGAAAAAGGTAAGGATCTCCTTGTGGTACAAATTTATATTGATGACATAATCTTTGGGGCTAATACTGATAAGCTAAGTAAGGACTTTGCAAAACTAATGTGGAGTGAGTTTGATATGAGCATGATGGGTGAACTTAACTTCTTCTTAGGCTTACAGATAAAACAAAGTCCAAATAGAACCATGATTCATCAGCAGAAGTATGCAAAGGAGCTAATCAAAAAGTTTAAAATGGAAGAATCTAAAGAAATAGACACACCCATTGCAACTGCCACTAAGTTAGATGTTGATGAACCTGGTTCATCAGTTGATCAAAAGTTGTATAGGGGTATGATTGGCTCACTCTTGTATCTTACTGCTAGCAGACCTGACATTGTTTTCAGTGTAGGGCTTTGTGCTCGCTTTCAGGCTAATCCTAAAGAGTCTCAGTTGTCTGCTGTCAAGAGGATACTAAGATATTTGAAAGGCACCACTGATTTGTGTCTTTGGTATCCCAGAGGTAGCAATACCAATCTAGTAGGATATGCTGATGCTGATTATGCAGGTTTTCTAGTGGATATGAAGAGCACCTCAGGTATGGCACACTTCCTTGGTTCATGTCTTGTGTCATGGGCTACTAAAAAGCAAAATTCAGTGGCCTTGTCAACTTCTGAAGCTGAATATGTTGTTGCTGCTTCTTGTTGTGCTCAATTGCTATGGATCAAATAGCAGCTGGTAGATTTTGGTATTGAAGTTGGTGCATTCCTATATTCTGTGATAACACTAGTGCTATAAGTATGACAAAGAACCCTGTTCATCATAAGAGGACATGTTAGGCACCACTTCTTAAGAGATAACTATGAGAAAGGATTGATCTCCATAGAATTCTGTGCTACTGATAAACAAATTGCTCACATCTTCACTAAAGCACTAAGTAGAGAAAGCTTTGAGAGGAACAGGTTGGAATCAGGGATGATTAAGATCACCTAATAGGTCCAGTTCAGAATGCACAATGAAAAAAATATGAAAAAAAAAGATTTGGCTCGAAATTCTGAACTTTTGTAAATATCTAGATTAATTTTTGCTCAGCTTCATACTTTAATTAGTATACTCCTATGACATGTGTATATATGATTCACTGATCTCTTACAAAGTTTTTTCTATTATGATATTTGAGGCATGTTCAAGAGGATTCTATATGAAGAACCTGGTTCATCAGTATGAGTTCATATGAAAGCTCAGGTATGTTTTCAATACTTTGCATAATTAGAAAGATTTACAATAATTCAATCATGAGCAGAAGTCCTATACTTGCCAAATTCCTAGAAAATTCTATTCGTTGAGGCATTGAACCAGTTGCGTCCGTTTAGAACTCTAAAAATGTGATTTTTGCCTAATATCTAGGGAAGCCAAATAATCATTAGAAGTCTGGAATTACAGTTTGATTAGACTTCAAATTGACCCCTGAAAAGTTGTCGTTACTGCATTAATGTCCAATTCTCTTTAAATACACACCACATCTCTAATCTTCTTCATTACTCTAAAAAAAACCATCAAAAATATTTCTCCAATTCTAGTTGCCTTCTTCTCAAAAAATTCTCAAAATTCCTCAATAAACGAAGAACCATGTCTAACCCACAAGATCATCCTGATTCTCCTCCACCACCATCTCCCTCAAATTCATCCCCATCTACTCCTCCTAGTGAATCCCCAAAACCCAGGCTTCGAAGGTAGAAGATGTTGGCTCGAAAAACTGTAGCATCTGGTGCTCTGAGAAAGGTGTTAAGTGAAAGGCTGAAAGCTAGTCAAGTGAAAGAAAGCCCAGCTAAAGAGTCTGACTCCAGTTCTGAGTCCGAATCCTTTCAATCTGCGAGTGAAGGTGAAGGACATGGGTCTTCTGACATTGAGAAAACTCAAGAAACCCCTGCTGAGGTAAGTTCTTCTGTGGTTGAAAACCAAGAAACTAGGTTTGTGCTGGTTGGCCCCATTAGAAATGTTGAGTTGCCTCAGATGCATAGTAGTGGAGGTAAAAAGAAATCTGAAAAAGAAAATGAGAGAGAGGGTGCATGTGGTGAAGAGAGGGGAAAAGGGAAAGGAGCAGTATTTGCTATATGTGGGGTTGCAGAAGAGAGTGGCATAAAGTCAGGGGGAAGTGGTTCTGGGGAAGCAACTGAAGGATTGGTTCATCTAAGCAAACAAAGAGATGAACCTGGTTCATCTGCTGAGGAAACTCTGGCTGACCTTCTGAAAAGGGTTGGGGCAAGTTATGACCCAAAGAAACGCAAAGCTACCTCACAAAAGGCCCCAACTGTTCCCAAGCCATCCAAGAAAAGAAAGACTTCATCCCCAAAACTTAATGCCCCTTCAGTTCCTAAGGGAAGAGCCACAAGAAGCAGGGTAAAACAAAGTGAAGCTGACCTACAAAAAGCTCTAGAAGAAAGCAAGAAAAAGAGAATGGAGAAGGGAAAAGCAAAGACTGCAGAATCCTCTGAGGTTGTAGAGGAAGAGGAGATGGAACTGGTCCATCAAGAAAGGGGTACAACAGTGCAGGTTCCTACACCAAAACCTAAAAGGTCCAAGACTTCTTCCAAGAAGTCTTCTTCTGTGCCTGTGTCTGCTGAACCCTCATTAGCCAAGAGGACAAGGTCTGCAGTGAAAGCAAAACAAGCAAAAGTTTCAGGTGATGAAGAGTGGAGTGGAGAAGAAGAAGAAGTGGAATCTGAGAAGGAACAGGATAAGTTTGCCATCTTTGGCAGGAGAAAAATTCTGAAAGGAAGATTGTTGAAGGACCTGGATGAGCCAGGGATGATGAGGTTGATTGACTCTTTTGCTGCTCAAGGTTGGAAGGACATGGTCCTTCAGATGGATGGGAAACTAGCCAGGAATGAACTAATTGAGTTAATGGCTAATGCTGCTGTAAAAGATGGGGTTGTTAGTAGTTTGGTGAAGGGAGTCTCAGTGCAGTTTGATGCTGAGAAGTTGGGAGAAATTCTGGATATACCCTCGGAAGGGTTTGATGACTACACTAGGCAAAGGTGGCCATGCCTGGACTCCTTACCTACTGCCCTTAAGATCACCAAGAGGTTCTGTGATTCAGAGGATGTGAATGAAGCCAGGGCTGTGCAGAAAAGTGAGATGAGGCCTGAACACAAGGTTGTGTTTGAGTTTGTCAACAAGTGCCTACTGCCCAGACAAGAGAGAAGACATACTGCAAACTACATGGACATGGTTCTTATGGAGTGCCTTGAGAGAGGGAAGCAAATCAACTGGCCTGCCCTCATTATCAAATTGTTAGACAGGGTCATCAATGGCTCCAAGGCTCATGCCACTCCATATGGCTTCATACTGACCACAATTCTGGATAGGCTAAATGTGCCTTTGAAGAAATGGGAAATGGCATCAAGCAAGGAACATTTTGGCATTAAGACTCTTCTGGCTTGTGACTATCCAGTCAGTGCCATCCCAGTTGAACCTGGTTCATCTCTGAAAACACCCATCAACAGCAAGGTTAGGACTTTGGTTCAGGAATGTGGAACTAAGGATGCTGAGATTGCTAGGCTCAAGGCTCGTGTGGCTGAATTGGAGATTGAGAGGGATGGCCTTAGAACTGAGCTAGCAAAAGAAAAGGAGAAGAGTGATGGAATCCTTCAGAATATGCTGAACCTTCTCCAGACTCAACCCTCTAGTTCCTCCAAGCCTTAGGTCTCCTAGCCCTTGTCTTTTGAACTAGTCTAGTAACCCCAGTGAACCCCAGTGACCCGGATTAGGGATTTTTCTGTTTTTTTTTGCTCATGTTTTGAAGGTTTCTCTTTTTCTTTGTGGACTGTTAATGACAACATATCATGATCAATGACAACAACTGTTTTCTCTTGTTCTATGATGATTCTGATCTTAATAGTTTAAATATGTTTGTTGATTATTGATAATTGCACCATGTTTTCACTTGCAGTTGCCCCAGTGGCCATGAGTACTTTTTAAAATCTGGGATTCACATTAAGTATGCAACTTTTCGATGATGCCAAAAGGGGGAAGATATTCTGCTTTATACATTATTCTGAATAAGTGATATTTATAACCTAATTATCCTGGTCCTTGATGAAAAGTAAATCTAGTGTTAGTTAAGCTGAGTTCTTACAGGTCTTTTGATCAATAAAAAGCACAGAGTTTGTCATCATCAAAAAGGGGGAAATTGTTGGCCCAAGAACAGGTGAAGTTTTGAAGAATGACAAATGAACTCAGTCATGGACCAGGTCCATCATGTGAAGCACAGTGATGATCAATCTACGCATGTGAGATGCACGTGAAGGAGATAGTCTCATTGATCAAGCAACAATATCTCCTGAATCTGGTCGAAAAGGTTGCATATTGGATAAGGGGAGAAAGTCTCCTTATGTGAAGAGAACACAATCCGGATAAAAGATAGTGTTGGAGTTTGTGTTGGTTAAGGACTCAACCTCGATGGAAGATCAACAATTGAGTCTTAATCAAACTCTAATTACTAACTCATTAAATAACAGTGATTGTTCTCTTTTACAGGTATTGCACAAACGCAGAAGTTAAACTAAATTGAGAGCAAAAGAGCGAGGCAATTTTGCAAGCAATTTATGTGAGATTTGAGTGTGCATTCCTGAAGCTACTTGAACGAGATAGAAGAACCAATTCCATTGAGTCTTTCTTTTATTCTAGTTCAATTGTAGTAGGTGATTTAAACTTGTACCTTTCAGCTTTCATAGAAGCAATTGTGTTAGGTACTTAGAGTGTTCAAGTTATATGCTAACCTGAAGTTGTCGCAACAGTTGAGGCTGTGTGCTACAACGGGATTAGAGTTAATCCTTAGGTTTACAAAGAGTTTTGTAAATGCTGTTTTGGCTCAGTGATTTTAGTGGAAGTTTGGGAAAATCCTACTGAGTAGTAGGTCGTGGTTTTTTCACCTTTTGAGCCAGGTGTTTTCCACATAAAAATCTCTGTGTTCTTTATTTTATGTACTTATTATTCCGCAAACAATAGAGTTAGTATACCTAGAAGAACCAGGTTCTTCTAGAGCGTAAAAATTGGGTACCACACAAATCATCCCCCCTCTTGTGTGGAATTGACGTATAAAACATCAGATAGATATTACCAGTGCGTCGTTATGAGGTTGTTCGATCGCTTCTGCATCCTCGTCGTTGAAAGACATGATTTCTTCCGGTAAGTAGTTCGGGGTTCGCTTTTCCCTTGTGATCGTCACCTTGGTGCATTTGAACACCGGTCCTTGAGGTATATTGACCCCTTCAACGATCATATGAATCACATGTTGTGGCTCTTCCTGGTTGTTTTGCTTGTTCAAATCCCTGTTTTTGAAGTGGTTCTTGGACCGGTCACTTAAGAATCCTCGAAGGTGGCCCTCGTTAAATAAACGAGCTACCTCCTCCCTCAGTTGTCTGCAATCTTCAGTTTTATGCCATGGGTACCATGGTATTTGCATATTTGACTGGGGTTCCTTTGAGCTGGATCGGTCTGTAGGGGCCTGGGCTATCTAGTATCCTTGATCCGTCCAATAGCCGACACAATACCTGAGGCATCGATGCTGAAGTTGTATTCCGACATTCGTGGTGCTTCTGTGGGCTCGACATGTTTATCGAAGCCACTTTTACTCATGAGCCCTCGAGAGCTCTGTCCTCGATCATTCCTTCGTTCATTTCGAACTGGATTACGTCCTATGCCGGTGTTTTTACGATCTACGTTGTATGGTTGGTAACGATCTCTTTTTGATCGGGGTTCCCTGCGATGTCCCTTTGAATTCTGCCGACGGGCCTATTCGAGTAAACGGAACCGGATGGAGTTCCCAATTGATCATCCTCGACCCTGATCTTCGACTGATACCGATTATGTACATTGGCCCAGGTCAAAACTGGATATTCAATTAAACTCTGCTTTAGTTGTCGTGATGCTATCGAACTTCGCTCGTTCAAACCTTGAGTGAAAGTTTGAACAGCCCAATCATCTGTGACCGGGGGTAGGTCCATGCGTTCCATCTGAAACCGGGACACGAATTCTCTTAACATTTCATTGTCCTTTTGTCTTACTTTGAAGAGGTCCGACTTCCTAGTCGCAACCTTTATTGCTCCGACGTGTGCTTTTACGAATGAATCTGCTAGCATGGCGAACGAATCGATGGAATTGAGTGGCAAATTGTGGTACCATATCATCGCTCCTTTCGATAAAATCTCTCCAACTTTTTCAACAGAACGGATTCAATCTCATCGTTTTCTAAGTCATTCCCTTTTATTGCGCATGTATAAGAAGTAACATGTTCATTAGGATCGGTGGTCCCATTGTATTTGGGAATTTCTGGCATACGGAATTTCTTCGGGATGGGCTTCGGAGCCGCTCTTGGAGGGAAAGGTTTCTGCACGAACTTCTTCGAATCTAAACCCTTTAGAATCTGGGGTGCCCCCGGTATTTGATCAACCCGTGAGTTATACGTTTTTACCTTTTTATCATTAGCCTCGATTTTCTTTTCTCTTGATTCGATCTGTTTATTGAGCTCCTCGAGCATCTTCATAATGGCAGGGTCAGCTCCCGATCCATTGTCGTTCGGTTTCTCTGGTACAGGTTCGAACCTATGAACGACTTCCTGTGATGTTTCGAGATCAATTCTGCTTGGAGCTCGGTTCTGATTTTGGAGCTGCGCTATCGCAGCTTGCTGAGTCTGCAACATTTCAAATATCATTTGAAGGTTAATCCCGCCTTCTTCATCGCTTTGTGCGTTCTGATCGGCTGCTTGGGCATCTCTGCGGACGCTATTTTCAGGGTCGACGCCCAAATTCCCATTAATGGCAAAACGAGAACTGACATCGACTGGATCTACGGCCGGTGGTCCATCGGGGTTGACTGGAGGCACTCCGTTTCCCGGGGTGACTATGTTCTCGTTGTCGCCATGAAGACCAAGGCCGTTGTCTGTGTGAGCGGGTGCTACTTGAGAGTTTGACATGTTGATTCCTGAAATCAAAGACACTTACGAGAACAAGCGTAAAGCAGTGTGTTATAAGGATTAATACCAGGCAATCACTATTATCCTTAGCCCCACAGTGTGCGCCAAACTGTTTACCCTTAAAATTGGATAACAATTAAACTTATAATGTGGATTTAAGGACACATGATTTCACCTAATACCAATCGATAAATGTAAGTACTAGTAATAGAAATTAACAATAAAATAAGGCAAACCAGTGTTTGAACGGAGTTCAGCCCTCGAGTTGAATACCCTCGAACTGATCAATGCGAGAACAATTAAAAATATAACAATCTGATGAACAAGAATATAAGCTAGAAAGTATTGTATTGCTTTGATATGCGTGAATGTAAGGTGTCTACAAAATGATTAGGACCCTCTTTATATAGAAGAATCCTATCTATGGTACAATTCTAATTACGGAAGTAAATCCCATGATTAGCTAATTAATTGCTTTTGATTTGATCTGTTTCGAGATTTCCGCCGTGATCTTCGACCGGTCATGGATATCCCGCTTTTCTGTTATTGCGCTTTCCTCGAAGTCTCCCATATTTGGTCTCGATCGTTGCTGGCCTCGATCTCGACGGGCACCTCGATCCCCGAACTAGATATCTTGTCTTCGTGCTCTGGACTGATCCACTACGAGGCTGGCCTTCGACGTAATTCCATGGCCTCGAATAGTAAAATCGGATAGGCCTGGTTTTAACCGTATACAATATTTTTATACATAACATTCATTTTTCATGTTAAAATAAGTTTGGTGGTGTTGTCTTGCCGTGTCCTTTATACTGTGCAACTAACCAAGTGCCAAATGTTTGTTTTGTTGATTCATGAATTTTTCATTTATCTTGTAAGGATTTCATATTTTGTGCGAGTATTATTAGTAATCATACCAAACAGATTGAATTGTGATTGACTTCCTTTGCATTTTATGTAGAAAATAAAGAAGATAGGGAGAAAACTGAAAACATAAGATTTTCAGTAATGCGTACGATTCTTTTCCGTAATCAGAATTTCAAGATTAGTTTTGAGTTTTTCCATTATCGATTGAGGTTTCTCTCAACTCTCAACTCTTAATGCGTACGATTATAAATCTCTCAGTAACCAGTTCATGAACCAAACGACTCCTAAAGAAAAGTCGAAACAATTGATAGACGAAATGAATCCGAGCAACTAATGGAAAGATCTGGGCAGGTCAGACTTCAGAGTGAAAGAGATGGAGAGATACGATTGGCCAATTGAAATAACAAATCCAAAGTAATGAAATTTAACTTGGTTTCGTGTTTGAAATCTACTTTTTTTTAATACCCAAATAGGCTACAAAAAATTTGATGCATCAATCTGAAATATATAGGGACTAATCACTTTAAAATAGATGATGACTCCAATCCTTTTATCACTATCTTGACTCAAAATGACTCATTAGATTCCTGTTTTGTAGTGTCTGATTGTATAGAAGAAAAGATAGCCCGTACTCTTCTTGTAGTTTTAAGGGGTAAACTTAACCAGAGCAATCCCTCATCAGTCAGCAGTATCAAGGATTCTGATCTTTTATATGCTAAACTTTATACGTAGGCAAAATTGCATATTTGGTTCTTCAATTAGTGACAAAGTTCAATTATGGTGTTTGCAATATCTAAAATATTTTAGAATTTGCAATATCCAAGAAATCAGTTTAATCTTCAATTAATTGATATACACACTTCCGTCACTTCAATTACGAATTGTCAAAATTTTAACATATTGTAACTGTCGTCTCATAAATTTACACCGAGCCAACCCATGTGACTAACTTGTGCTATGTTAAGTGAAAGCTATTTTGGTAACATCTTATTCACATTTTGCGGGAGGAATGTTCCACTGACAATTTTACAGTTATCTTTACTAAAACATGGAATAAAAAGCACTAAAACAACGTCCAGCTAATCTAACACAGGAATAATTACATTGTGCAGATCTTTTTTCTGCACCAATATGCTTTTAGCTTGTGGAGGAATATGATAATCGATAGCCCTTCTGATCAACAGCACCCTATTATTCTTTAAAATCTGCTGGAACCATAAATGTTTGGTCAAAGTAATACAAATCTGATCGCTCTTCCTATATTGAATGAATGCGCACAAAACAGACTAATTGAGTTGGCAATTAACATAGAAGTGCATCAAGGTTCCGCTTTCCCTCAGGCCCCTTTGTGTACCATGATGAGACATAGTCACCATAAATCACTGGGCGATATTTAGGCGGGTGGAAGGCTGGAGATGGAGAAATTTGCCTCGTCTTTGCAGGGTCGTGAAAAGTGGCAACTGAAAGCCGGGCTCTTCTAGCATTCGTCACTGCCCGATGTTGAGCACTTCTATACTCACCATTAGATATGATCTGCGAGAAAAGAGCACTTATATTATTAAGATCATCGCAAACATGACCCCTTGGGATTTAGGAAACATTAGCACAGCTACTAACAGACATTTAAAAAATGCCGCTTGAAAAATGGCATTGGCCTTCATTAGTGGTCCCTTAAGTATCAGATACCCATCCCTTTCTTCAGGATTTTGGTCCAGGACCATGAATCACTCAATAAGGATGATTTAGGAAACATTAGCACAGCTACTAACAGAAATTCCCAAAATGCTGCTTGAAAAAAATGGCATTGGCCTTTATTAGTGGCCCTTTAAGCATCAGATACCCATCCCTTTCGTCAGGATTTTGGTCCAAGACCATGAATCTCTCAATAGAAAGTCAGCTGGATTAGGGTTAATAGCTGCAACAGACACTTAGAAAATGTTCTTCAACAAATGGCATTTGCCTTTATTAATGATCCCTTAAGCACCAGGTACTCATCCCTTTCCTCTGGATTCTGGTAGACAATGTATTTCTCCATTTGAAAGTCAACTGCATTAAGGTTTACCCCATAACCAGCCCTTCACATGGTTGGAGGGTGGAATGGGAAAGGAGTGGTGAAAAGGAAACCACAAAGTCACAAACAACACTAGCACATGCACCAACACATTCGTCTATACACAATAGTTGTTGAAAATGATTTCAGCTTCAGATGTACAGTTTTTTCTTCGTTGATCAATAAATAAAGTGTTAGTTTTATTGTTGATAAAGTAAGTAAAATTTTATTAATGAATGGGGATGCGAGAGGCGAGGCTGAGATGGTTCGGGCATGTTAAAAGGAGAAGCACAAATGCCCCAATCAGAAAGTGTGAGGGGTTGGACTTGGGGTTAAGAGGAAAGGTAGAGGTAGGCTAAAGAAGTCTTGGGGAGAGGTGATCAGGCGGAACATGGCGCAGCTTGAGCTAACCGAGGATATGACCCTGGGTAGAAGGGTGTGGAGGTTGAGGATTAGGGTAGAAGGTTAGTAGGTAGTCGTGCGTTTCCCTTTGTCTTCATTAGTTCGATAGTATTAGTGTTAGTATGGTACCCTTTTTATCCTTAATTTGCTATAATCGCATATCTTGTAATGTTATTACTTGCCATCAGTACTTCCTTAGTTTGCTAGCAGTACTTCTTTCATATTCTCTATTGCTATCTTGGATATAGTTTTCTATATATTGTCTTGCTATTACTTGCTATCAGTACTTCTTTCACATTCTCTATTGCTATCTTCAATTTAGTTTTCTAAATATATTGTCTTGCTATTACTTGCTATCGGTGCTTCTTCCATCTTCTTTAGCCGAGGGTCTATCGGAAACAATCTCTATGCCTTTCCAGGGTAGGGTAAGGCTGCGTACATCCTACCCTCCCCAGATCCTACTTGTGGGATTACACTGGATTGTTGTTGTTGTAATGGGGAAAAAGACATTCATAAGCAAGAATTATACCAAAAACGTAGAGAAAAAGAGATGATTTTCTATGAACGACACTCAATCCTCTATACATAAGGGAACCCTATAGGTGCACCAAAAAGAAACAAGTGAAAAGAGACAACTCCTCAACTGAACAAAGTTCATCTCAACACCCTCAGAGCTTCCGGTTTCTTTCCTTCCAAACGACTCACATAAGTGCTATCGGCGCACTCTTCTACCCCTATGTGTCTTCTCCTTCTGCCATAATTCCTGCTGGAACATTACCTCTTTCACCATGCCTGGCATCATCCAAGATATCCCACCTCAACCTCGATACTACCGGAGTCCGGACAATGTATGAGTAGGTGGCAACATCTTCATCCGAACCCTTATACATAAAGCACCATCTGGCATAGGCAACCTCCTTTTTCTCAAATTCTCTATCGTCAAGATCAACCCTCTTGTAGCTAACTAAGTTAAAAAAAAACACCTTTCTCGGTATTTTTCAGATGCAAATCAAACCATGTGGGAAGTCGACCTTCTCACAATTCAAAAGCTTTTCATATTAGGACAGAGAACACTCCATTATTCCCCATCCCATTATTCTCCATAAGTCGTGGCTATCCTGTGGTATGCTTTGTTTGTTGAGTGTTATCAAAAGCGAAAAGTGCAAAAAAGCTCTAAGGTCTATTAGGGCTTTAATCGCAAAATGCAAATAAAATGTGGATTTTAATGAAGAAAGGTGCAAATAGAGAAAAAATACAAATAGATTATGTCTTACCCAACAGTAATAACTATAAGCATGAAGAACAAAGATATGGACAAAGAAATTGAAAATCAAATTAGGATAAAGAGATATATCAATTGTTTAGTGTCACCTCTTAAGGGCTACGCTCATTGGCAAGGAAAAGTATGTCTTAGAACCTTGATCACGACGCTGAAGTGCCCGTTAAGCGAGGCGAAGCGCTCAACATGTTTTTTGCTCTCTTCAGGCCCTTAAGCGCGCTTTGAGTGCGCCTTTGACAACACTAACTCAATCAGACTGTTCGCTTTTACTAGCAACTCAAAAACATGCTCTCTCTCGTACGTACATACATACATATACATACATTGATAAGTATAATAAACACTCAAACACTTGCTATTCAAAAAGGAAAAATAAGAAAGTTATTCAATCTGCTCATTTATCTAAGCGGAAATACTTATATGTGGAGAAAAAATTTCTTTTGATACAGAGTAATATGCAGAAGATAAAGAATATAAATCCCTAAACGAAAAAAATTATTCGAAATACAATGAAAACGGCTATGAGGTGAGTTGTAAGAAGAATCTAAGAAGATGCACTGCAGATAGCTGGGTTTGTAGGAGATGAAAACCACAGGAAGCTTGATGTCTTTCACCATTTTTATATTTCATTTACAATACAGACAAGGATCTTCTGGGTAAAATACTTTTTAAAGTTTTGCTGTCTGTAAATTTGAATCAATTAGTATTAGAGGAGGGAGAATTTCTTTTTACCAATAAAAATAGAAAAGATAAAGAGAAAGGTTTCAATTAGCCTTCTTATTTTTTTTTTTTTGGGGGGGGGGGGNNGGGGTTTGGGGGGGAGGGGGAGGAGGAGGGGGCAATTAAAAGGATGAAAATATTACTATAGTAGAAGATGTCATGATCCCAAATGAAAAGCTAGCTTAGATAATAAGAAGCTGAATAAAGAAGTTACAGAGAATCACAAATACAAATTATATTACCAGTTTAGTCTGAACTTGGAAGATAGAAATGAAACAGTTCAAGTAACAACAATAACATTCCAAATAGAACCTCTCTCCTCCAGAACAAAGAACCGCACATCACAACAGCCCC